>NC_091282.1:577521347-578142028 GCF_032444005.1 Ranitomeya imitator
GCGCATGACAGAACGGGCGCAGGATGGCAGCAGCGCATGACAGAACGGGCGCAGGATGGCAGCAGCACATGACAGAACGGGCGCAGGATGGCAGCAGCACATGACAGAACGGGCGCAGGATGGCAGCAGCACATGATGGAGACCATATACCAATATAAATGCTCGCCACCTGGGCGTAGAACGGGTTCAATAGCTAGTATTATTATATAGGAGAAATACTCTATATTTTGCGCCTTTCATCCATTTAATAAATGCAGTTTTACTTCTGTAAGCTTTAATACGCTATTATCTGCATTCAGTGTAGGGAGAGTTGATCTAGATCTAGTTTGGGATTAGAGGCATAAAGGCACGTTTGATTGCCTTATGTCTTTGAAAAGTCTATTGCTGCTGCAAGCTAAAAACAAATATCCTTTTCAGGGCTACATATTTTATTTTCCCTATTAATACCAGAAAGTTTGCAGGCATATGTCAAATACCTAGTTTAAAATGTGCAAAGTGTGCAGTAAGGCTGCGTGTCCACGATCAGGATAGCCGGCGGTATCGTCCGAGCGGCTTAGCCGCTCTGCGGTAAGCCCCGCCCCCTTCTGGAGACGCGATGATGCCGGATGTGTTCACAGCACACATCCGGCATCATCGCTCCCCACCATAGGGCCCTGTGCTATATCTTGCGGCGACGCAGCGTCGCCGCAAGATATACAGACATGCTGCGATCTGAAAAGACGCGCAGCATGTCCGGAGTCGCAGGGCCGCCGCGTGCGTGTTACCACGCATAGTGGAGACGGGATTTCATTAAATCCCCTCCACTATGCTGTAACATCTGGACGCTGCGTGTCTGACGCTGCGGCTCTATGCAGCGTCAGACACGCAGCGTTTCCTGATCGTGGAAACAGACCCTAAGGGACTGGGAAGTGGACGTGCTGCTACTCAGATTTGCCTGACTAAATTGTGATGGTATGCCCATCAGTATTCTGGTCAGCCTCACATAAGAACCAACAAGTGGGCATGGATGTCTGACATCTGTGAGGTTCTACAAAACTTTGAGGAATCAACAAAGATGGTGAGTGGTTGATGACGCCATAATCAGTGTAACTATCCGGCTTTTGTGTGTACTCAATCTCTCGCTGCTCACCAATAAAGAGGAACCTTTGCATGTGGACCACGTGTTTGCGTATCCTGACTGCTTGCTCTAGAAATCCAAAACGATAGCCTATAAGTAAGGCACTTCCAAATTTCAACAAATATCAGATAATAGAGCCACAGCGGAAGCTTGAATGCCAATAAAAACTGAATTTTATTAATAGTACAATTAAAATTCTAATAGAGTCCAATAACAGTCAGTGGAAATACATGAGACAGAATTATACTGTCCGCTGAGGAAAATACATATATAATACCTAACATAAATCAAATGATCCCAAATAAATACATATAAAACCCACAAGAGTCAATAAGGCATGAGTGTTACACAGTACATTTACATATAAGGACCATAAGTGTGCCATAGAAAAAGAAATGCCTAAGGAATATGGGCTGAATTAATATGCCTAAGAGAGCAATGACTACTGAAAAATGTCACGGATACCAAGGGTTAAATGAAGTGTATGTTGGCAGACAAAGCTAGCCTAACACATAAAATATATGAACCTTGAGGATCCCTGAATGATAAGGCTGTATCTATTCAAATAATAGCCAAAAAGTGCATGCTGTGCTAAAGTGCAAAGGCATAGGTGGAGGTAGGAATGTATTTACCTATAGCAGCAGACCAGTAGATGGACCCCGACGCGCGTTTTGCGGTTAAGCTTCGTCCAGGGGGATAGTCTCAACAACAGTGGCCAATATGGGGGTTTATATAGCGGCTAAATGACAGTGGTGGCAGCGGTTTGTAATGGCGCTTGCACAGACAATGCCGGCTCGAACGTCACTTCCGCTCAGCGTCACAAGGAGCTCGTCCACTCCCCTACCCGACGCGTCAGAGCAGGGGGGCGGAGTAAGCCACAGGAGAGACGCGTTGCCTCAGCAACCCAATGCCAGGAGTCTATGCGAGCGCTCACCGCAGAAGTGGAGAAGGAAGGCAGCTGGGACCTAAGAAAAAAGCACCGCCTATGTGCACGGAGCTAATATAAGCGGCGTAGGAATGTGTAAGTCAGAAGTGACTAGTGACAACTATGTTGACCCTGCGTGTACAATATATGAAGAGAAAGAGCCAGAGAGGAATATATGTGAATAATAGTGTCTAAGAGTGTACAGGGCACTAAGATAATATAAATATATATCAGAAGAAATGTAGTAAAAAAGTGTATATGCTGCAAATCTACTTCATAGGAAAAAATAAAAATAAAGATAACAATGCATAATATATTGATGTTTTAAAGAGATACTATACATATATAAATAAATATATGCAAACTAGCATGTTATCCAGAAAAAGCATGCTTAGAAATATTTATAAAAAAAAGTTTCACACAAAATAAGATTACAACAGCTATTGAGTGGTGCATATATATCAGACAAAAATGGTGTATCCAGTTATACATATGTGAAAATGTTCTCATAGAGGATGTAAAATAAATGGCATCAGATACCACTCGCAACGTTCAATGGTGCATAATGTAATTACATATAAGAAAATTCAAAGAGTAGCATTATTGATAGAAGTGTCATCCCAGCTTCAGAATAAAGAAGGACTAAAGAAGGTTGGCCATACACTGCAAATGATAACATCCGATGTAGAGGACTAATCAGGAGCTAAAAACCTAAAGAAGAGAGAATTAAAATCATGCATATATACAATAAAAACCACTAAATAAACAATACTTAAAGAAAGGGGGCATAACTAAGCACCTCATTAAGACCCAGCGGCTGAACTGAGTTCACTCTAGAAATCCAGCGAGCTTCCAATTGTGCAAGGTTCTTCCTCCAATTCCTCCTCTTTGGTCCACATACACTTTGTCTATTCCTATCACTTTTAGGAGCTTGGCATTGCAATCATGATGAGACTTAAAATGTCTTGCCAGTGGTTTCAGTGTTGACACTTCATCCCCTTCCATTGCATTATTAATGTCCCAATAGTGCTCTCTTACCCTTATTTTCAATGCTCTGGATGTAAGTCCCACATACACTTTGGGGCACGGGCACTGTGCGTAGTATATTACTCCTGTTGTGTTGCAGGTAATATGCTGGGTTATAGTGAAGGTTTTTTTACCATCACTAGAGCTGAAAGTTGAAGCTGGGACAATATTGGGACATGAAATACAGTTATTGCAGGGAAAACAACCCCATTTCTGTCCTTTAGATCCAAATGCCTTCTCTATCTTAGGGCCAGCATAGTAGCTGTGTACCAACTGGTCCATTAAATTGCTGGATCTCCGGTAAGTAATGGATGGATATTTCGGTAGGCATTTCATCAAATCTTTATCAGTCTGTAGAAGTGGCCAAAATTTTTTTAAAACGTCTCTCATCTGGTTTCACTGTTCAATATAGGTGGATATGAATCTCACCTTTTGGTCCGTCGCTGATTTAATCTTAGGTTTCATTAAAGTTGAACGTGTCATTCTGGCTGCTTTATGAAGTCCTCTCTTGATGCTTCGCTTCGAATAGCCTCTATCCTCAAATCTCGATGAGAGGCTCTCCGCCTGTTCAGAAAAGAATTGATCATTAGAGCAAATCCTTTTGATTCTTATAAATTGCCCAGTTGGTATACCATTGATCAAGGCTTTGGGGTGAGATGAGGAAGCATGTAACAACGAGTTTACTGCCGTTTCCTTCCTGAATACATTAGTCTCAAGAAAGCCATTAGTCCCTTTAATGATCTGGATGTCAAGGAAATCTAATGAAACTTGACTATACTTACAGGTCAATTTGAAATTGACACTGTTATCATTTAGGATGTCCCGGAAAGCTAGAAGGTCCTGTTCTGAGCCCTGCCAAATCATGAGAATGTCATCAATGAAGCGAACCCAAAACAGGACTTTCTCAATGTACGCAATGGGGTTGACAAAAAATATCTGCATCTCCCAATTGCCCATGAATAAGTTAGCATATGAGGGGGCAAATGCCGCCCCCATAGCTGTCCCTCTTTGCTGCACATATATTGTTTCTTTGAACATAAAATAATTGTGTTCCAGGACAAACTTAAGCAATTCACGGAGAAACTCCGTCAGTCTTTTGTCAATATCTGAAGCAAGCAAGAATGATTCGACGGCAGTGATACCATGTTGATGTTGTATTGCCGTATATAGGGACTCGACATCAAAAGATACCAGCCACATGTCTTCTTCCATGGGTATCCCCTCTATTTTATTGAGAACATCTCCAGTATCTCTGATATATGAGGGTAGATTACATACAAGTGGTTTCAAGTAAAAATCCAAATATTTCCCAATTACCTCACAGAGGCTTCCATTTCCCGAAACGATCGGGCGTCCTGGGGGTGCAGTCATGCTTTTATGGATTTTTGGCGTGAAATAGATGCATGCCGTTTTCGGGTAGGCAGGAATTAGATGGGTTCTGAGCTCTTTGGTAATTACTCCTTCCTGAAAGGCTCTCTCCAGGATTTCTTGCAGTTCACCCTGGAAGGTAAGAGTCGGGTTATACGTAAGTCTTCGGTAACAGCTGGTATCTCTCAGCTGTCTGAACGCCTCTCTTTCATACATTCTGGTGGATTGAATGATGATGTTCCCCCCTTTATCCGCCGGCTTAATTATTATGTCCCTCATACCTCTTAGTTCTTTGAGTGCGATTCTTTGATCACTAGAAAGGTTATCCTTTATAATCCTAGTAGGGATTTCTTCAAATTCTTTAGACACTAATTTGACAAATAGGTCTATGTTTGGGTACAAATTCATGGGGGGGAACTTTTTAGGTTTAGGTGGTATAAACTTACCTTTGTTGGTTATTTCATCCCTTTCACCACTCAATTCTTCCAGTGTAGCGATAGTTTCCAATTCCTGTTCAGTCCATTCCATGCCTGTCTCTGATCTACCATGTAATTTCTTTAGGACCAATTTTCGAGCAAAGAGATTAAGATCTTTCACCGCTAGGAAGGAGTCAAAGGAGGAAGATGGTGAGAAGGTTAAGCCTAAACTTAAAACTTCCAGTTGTGGCTCTGTCAATTTTTTCTCCGATAAATTTATTACCTGTAATTTTGCTTTACCAGGATTGTCAGTCCACTTGTCTCTTCTCCTATAGTTGTCATTTCTCCTCTTATTCATATTATTCCTCAAATTGTAAATGCTATTGGTTGGCGTACTATCATTCTCTCTTGATGACACCGATGATAGAGAGGACGCCCTAGATATGCTCTCTTCCCGGTTTGATCTACTGTTCTGCCACCTGTATACAGTACCATTTTTGAAATCTTCAAGATCACGCTGAAACTTCCTTGTTTTAGTGTCTTTTACTTCTTTCTCCCATGCAGGAAACTGAGCCTCATTTAATATCTCCATTTCTGATGCTGTCAAGTTATCAGTTAGTTTTTTGCAGTGTATGGCCAACCTTCTTTAGTCCTTCTTTATTCTGAAGCTGGGATGACACTTCTATCAATAATGCTACTCTTTGAATTTTCTTATATGTAATTACATTATGCACCATTGAACGTTGCGAGTGGTATCTGATGCCATTTATTTTACATCCTCTATGAGAACATTTTCACATATGTATAACTGGATACACCATTTTTGTCTGATATATATGCACCACTCAATAGCTGTTGTAATCTTATTTTGTGTGAAAAAAATTTTTATAAATATTTCTAAGCATGCTTTTTCTGGATAACATGCTAGTTTGCATATATTTAAACATAGTAACATAGTAACATAGTTAGTAAGGCCGAAAAAAGACATTTGTCCATCCAGTTCAGCCTATATTCCATCATAATAAATCCCCAGATCTACGTCCTTCTACAGAACCTAATAATTGTATGATACAATATTGTTCTGCTCCAGGAAGACATCCAGGCCTCTCTTGAATCCCTCGACTGAGTTCGCCATCACCACCTCCTCAGGCAAGCAATTCCAGATTCTCACTGCCCTAACAGTAAAGAATCCTCTTCTATGTTGGTGGAAAAACCTTCTCTCCTCCAGACGCAAAGAATGCCCCCTTGTGCCCGTCACCTTCCTTGGTATAAACAGATCCTCAGCGAGATATTTGTATTGTCCCCTTATATACTTATACACGGTTATTAGATCGCCCCTCAGTCGTCTTTTTTCTAGACTAAATAATCCTAATTTCGCTAATCTATCTGGGTATTGTAGTTCTCCCATCCCCTTTATTAATTTTGTTGCCCTCCTTTGTACTCTCTCTAGTTCCATTATATCCTTCCTGAGCACCGGTGCCCAAAACTGGACACAGTACTCCATGTGCGGTCTAACTAGGGATTTATACAGAGGCAGTATAATGCTCTCATCATGTGTATCCAGACCTCTTTTAATGCACCCCATGATCCTGTTTGCCTTGGCAGCTGCTGCCTGGCACTGGCTGCTCCAGGTAAGTTTATTTTTAACTAGGATCCCCAAGTCCTTCTCCCTGTCAGATTTACCCAGTGGTTTCCCATTCAGTGTGTAATGGTGATATTGATTCCTTCTTCCCATGTGTATAACCTTACATTTATCATTGTTAAACCTCATCTGCCACCTTTCAGCCCAAGTTTCCAACTTATCCAGATCCATCTGTAGCAGAATACTATCTTCTCTTGTATTAACTGCTTTACATAGTTTTGTATCATCTGCAAATATCGATATCTTACTGTGTAAACCTTCTACCAGATCATTAATGAATATGTTGAAGAGAACAGGTCCCAATACTGACCCCTGCGGTACCCCACTGGTCACAGCGACCCAGTTAGAGACTATACCATTTATAACCACCCTCTGCTTTCTATCACTAAGCCAGTTACTAACCCATTTACACACATTTTCCCCCAGACCAAGCATTCTCATTTTGTGTACCAACCTCTTGTGCGGCACGGTATCAAACGCTTTGGAAAAATCGAGATATACCACGTCCAATGACTCACCGTGGTCCAGCCTATAGCTTACCTCTTCATAAAAACTGATTAGATTGGTTTGACAGGAGCGATTTCTCATAAACCCATGCTGATATGGAGTTAAACAGTTATTCTCATTGAGATAATCCAGAATAACATCCCTCAGAAACCCTTCAAATATTTTACCAACAATAGAGGTTAGACTTACTGGCCTATAATTTCCAGGTTCACTTTTAGAGCCCTTTTTGAATATTGGCACCACATTTGCTATGCGCCAGTCCTGCGGAACAGACCCTGTCGCTATAGAGTCCCTAAAAATAAGAAATAATGGTTTATCTATTACATTACTTAGTTCTCTTAGTACTCGTGGGTGTATGCCATCCGGACCCGGAGATTTATCTATTTTAATCTTATTTAGCCGGTTTCGCACCTCTTCTTGGGTTAGATTGGTGACCCTTAATATAGGGATTTCATTGTTTCTTGGGATTTCACCTAGCATTTCATTTTCCACCGTGAATACCGTGGAGAAGAAGGTGTTTAATATGTTAGCTTTTTCCTCGTCATCTACAACCATTCTTTCCTCACTATTTTTTAAGGGGCCTACATTTTCAGTTTTTATTCTTTTACTATTGATATAGTTGAAGAACAGTTTGGGATTAGTTTTACTCTCCTTAGCAATGTGCTTCTCTGTTTCCTTTTTGGCAGCTTTAATTAGTTTTTTAGATAAAGTATTTTTCTCCCTATAGTTTTTTAGAGCTTCAATGGTGCCATCCTGCTTTAGTAGTGCAAATGCTTTCTTTTTACTGTTAATTGCCTGTCTTACTTCTTTGTTTAGCCACATTGGGTTTTTCCTATTTCTAGTCCTTTTATTCCCACAAGGTATAAACCGCTTACACTGCCTATTTAGGATGTTCTTAAACATTTCCCATTTATTATCTGTATTCTTATTTCTGAGGATATTGTCCCAGTCTACCAGATTGAGGGCATCTCTAAGCTGGTCAAACTTTGCCTTCCTAAAGTTCAGTGTTTTTGTGACTCCCTGACAAGTCCCACTAGTGAAAGACAGGTGAAACTGCACAATATTGTGGTCGCTATTTCCTAGATGCCCGACCACCTGCAGATTTGTTATTCTGTCAGGTCTATTAGATAGTATTAGGTCTAAAAGTGCTGCTCCTCTGGTTGGATTCTGCACCAATTGTGAAAGATAATTTTTCTTGGTTATTAGCAGAAACCTGTTGCCTTTATGGGTTTCACAGGTTTCTGTTTCCCAGTTAATATCCGGGTAGTTAAAGTCCCCCATAACCAGGACCTCATTATGGGTTGCAGCTTCATCTATCTGCTTTAGAAGTAGACTTTCCATGGTTTCTGTTATATTTGGGGGTTTGTAACAGACCCCAATGAGAATTTTGTTACCATTTTTCCCTCCATGAATTTCGACCCATATGGACTCGACATCCTCATTTCCTTCGCTAATATCCTCCCTTAAAGTGGACTTTAGACAAGACTTTACATAGAGACAAACCCCTCCTCCTCTCCGATTTTTACGATCCTTTCTAAACAGACTGTAACCCTGTATTTATTTATATGTGTATAGTATCTCTTTAAAACATCAATATATTATGCATTGTTATCTTTATTTTTATTTTTTCCTATGAAGTAGATTTGCAGCATATACACTTTTTTACTACATTTCTTCTGATATATATTTATATTATCTTAGTGCCCTGTACACTCTTAGACACTATTATTCACATATATTCCTCTCTGGCTCTTTCTCTTCATATATTGTACACGCAGGGTCAACATAGTTGTCACTAGTCACTTCTGACTTACACATTCCTACGCCGCTTATATTAGCTCCGTGCACATAGGCGGTGCTTTTTTCTTAGGTCCCAGCTGCCTTCCTTCTCCACTTCTGCGGTGAGCGCTCGCATAGACTCCTGGCATCGGTTTGCTGAGGCAACGCGTCTCTCCTGTGGCTTACTCTGCCCCCCCTGCTCTGACGCGTCGGGTAGGGGAGTGGACGAGCTCCTTGTGACGCTGAGCGGAAGTGACGTTCGAGCCGGCATTGTCTGTGCAAGCGCCATTACAAACCGCTGCCACCACTGTCATTTAGCCGCTATATAAACCCCCATATTGGCCACTGTTGTTGAGACTATCCCCCTGGACGAAGCTTAACCGCGAAACGCGCGTCGGGGTCCATCTACTGGTCTGCTGCTATAGGTAAATACATTCCTACCTCCACCTATGCCTTTGCACTTTAGCACAGCATGCACTTTTTGGCTATTATTTGAATAGATACAGCCTTATCATTCAGGGATCCTCAAGTTTCATATACTTTATGTGTTAGGCTAGCTTTGTCTGCCAACATACACTTCATTTAACCCTTGGTATCCGTGACATTTTTCAGTAGTCATTGCTCTCTTAGGCATATTAATTCAGCCCATATTCCTTAGGCATTTCTTTTTCTATGGCACACTTATGGTCCTTATATGTATATGTACTGTGTAACACTCATGCCTTATTGACTCTTGTGGGTTTTATATGTATTTATTTGGGATCATTTGATTTATGTTAGGTATTATATATGTATTTTCCTCAGCGGACAGTATAATTCTGTCTCATGTATTTCCACTGACTGTTATTGGACTATATTAGAATTTTAATTGTACTATTAATAAAATTCAGTTTTTATTGGCATTCAAGCTTCCGCTGTGGCTCTATTATCTGATATTTGCTCTAGAAATGTTGCTTCTTTTCCTTTTAATGGCATTAATGTTTACCATCGGGAATCCTATTGTAAAAGCAGACAATTGTATAGTCACACTTTGAAAGCTTATGTTTTTTTTCACTTATGTATGTCATGTGCTGTATCCTGTGGCATCCGACTGAATTCTGACACTTCTGTCATGTGTTTGAGTTGGCACCCACATTCAAAACATTAACCTATTTAAATGGTAACCCTGCATTCTCTGTATACATGTGGTTAATCCTGAGGAAAAAGTAATTTTGTACTTTGAAATGATCAGTGATAACATTCCCCATTAAATGTCACCTGCTTAACCCAGCAGGAAGTGCATCGGCATCTAAAAATCACTAAAATTGACAAATCTCCGGGCCCGGATGGGATACACCCTCGAGTACTGCAGGAATTAAGTACAGCATTGACAGACCAAATTTTTTTTAATCTTTAAAGACTCCATAATAACAGGGTCTTTACCACAGGACTGGCGTATAGCAAATGTGGTGCCAATATTCAAAAAGGGGACAAAAACTGAACTTTGAAATTATAGGCCTGTAAGCTTAACCTCTACTGTGGGTAAAATCCTGGAGGGCATTCTAAGGGATAATATACTGGAGTATCTGAAGAGGAATAACCTCATGACCCAGTATCAGCACGGGTTTACTAGGGACCGTTCATGTCAGACTAATTTGATCAGTTTTTATGAAGAGGTAAGTTCCGGACTGGACCAAGGGAACCCAGTGGATGTAGTGTATATGGACTTTTCAAAAGCTTTTGATACGGTGCCACACAAAAGGTTGATACATAAAATGAGAATAATGGGGATAGGGGAAAATATGTGTAAGTGGGTTAAGAGCTGGCTCAGGGATAGGAAACAAAGGGTGGTTATTAATGGAGCACACTCGGACTGGGTCGCGGTTAGCAGTGGGGTACCGCAGGGGTCAGTATTGGGCCCTCTTCTTTTTAGCATATTTATTAACCCCTTAATCCCATATGACGTACTATCCCGTCGAGGTGACCTGGGACTTAATACCCAGTGACGGGATAGTACGTCATATGCGATCGGCCGCGCTCACGGGGGGAGCGCGGCCGATCGCGGCCGGGTGTCAGCTGCCAATCGCTCCCGGCATATTAACCCCCAGCACACCGCGATCAAACATCATCGCGATGTGCCGGCGGTACAGGAAAGCACCGCGCAGGGAGGGGGCTCCCTGCGTGCTTCCCTGAGACGATCGGTACAAGGTGATGTACTCACCGTGTACCGAGCGTCTTCTCCCTGCAGGCCCCGGATCCAAAATGGCCGCGGGGCTGCATCCGGGTCCTGCAGGGAGTAATAATAATAATAATAATCTTTATTTTTATATAGCGCTAACATATTCCGCAGCGCTTTACATTTTTGCACACATTATCATCACTGTCCCCGATGGGGCTCATAATCTAAATTCCCTATCAGTATGTCTTTGGAGTACTTCCGGGTCGCCTGCAGGTGCTGGTAAGCCTGCAGCGATGTCAGTGAGATCGCCGATCTTACAGAGTGCTGTGCAAACTGTAAGATCGGCGATCTGTGATGTCCCCCCCGGGACAAAGTAAAAAAGTAAAAAAAAAAATTTCCACATGTGTAAAAAAAAAAAACTAAATAAATAATAAAATAAAAAAATATTATTCCCATAAATACATTTCTTTATCAAAAAAAACAAACAAACAAAATAATAAAAGTACACATATTTAGTATCGCCGCGTCCGTAATGACCCGACCTATAAAACTGTCCCACTAGTTAACCCCTTCAGTAAACACCGTAAGAGAAAAAAAAAAAACGAGCCAAAAAACAACGCTTTATTATCATACCGCCGAATAAAAAGTGGAATAACACGCGATCAAAAAGACGGATATAAATAACCAGGGTACCGCTGAAAATGTCATCTTGTCCCGCAAAAAACGAGCCGCCACAAAGCATAATAAGCAAAAAAGTAAAAAAAGTTATAGTCCTGAGAATAAAGCGATGCCAAAATAATTATTTTTTCTATAAAATAGCTTTTATCGTATAAAAGCGCCAAAACATAAAAAATGATATAAATGAGGTATCGCTGTAATCGTACTGACCCGAAGAATAAAACTGCTTTATCAATTTTACCAAACGCGGAACGGTATAAATGCCTCCCCCAAAAGAAATTCATGAATAGCTGGTTTTTGGTCATTCTGCCTCACAAAAATCGGAATAAAAAGTGATCAAAAACTGTCACGTGTCCAAAAATGTTACCAATAAAGACGTCAACTCGTCCCGCAAGAAACAAGACCACACATAACTCTGTGGACCAAAATATGGAAAAATTATAGCTCTCAAAATGTTGAGACGCAAAAACTTTTTTGCTATAAAAAAAAGCGTATTTTAGTGTGTGACGGCTGCCAATCATAAAAATCCTATATAAAAAATGCTATAAAAGTAAATCAAACCCCCCTTCATCACCCCCTTAGTTAGGGAAAAATAATAAAATTAAAAAAATGTATTTATTTACATTTTCCCATCAGGGCTAGGGTTAGGGTTAGGGCTAGGGTTAGGGCTAGGGATAGGGTTAGAGTTAGGGCTAGGGTTAGGGCTAGGGTTAGGGCTAGGGTTATGGTTAGGGTTGGGGCTAGGGTTAGGGCTAGGGTTTGGGCTGGGGTTAGGGCTAGGGTTAGGGTTGGGGCTAGGGTTGCGGTTAGGGTTGGGGCTAGGTTTAGGGCTAGGGTTAGGGTTGGGGCTAGGGTTAGGGTTGGGGCTAGGGTTAGGGTTAGGGTTGGAGCTAAAGTTAGGGTTAGGGTTGGGACTAAAGTTAGGGTTAGGGTTGGGGCTAAAGTTGGGGTTAGGGTTGGGGCTAAAGTTAGGGATAGGGTTGGGGCTAAAGTTAGGGTTAGGATTTGGATTATATTTACGGTTGGGATTAGGGTTGGGATTAGAATTAGGGGTGTGTCAGGGTTAGGGGTGTGGTTAAGGTTACCATTGGGATTAGGGTTAGGGGTGTGTTAGGGTTAGGCTTTCAGGTAGAATTGGGGAATTTCCACTGTTCAGGCACATCAGGGGCTCTCCAAACGCGACATGGCGTCCGATCTCAATTCCAGCCAATTCTGCGTTGAAAAAGTAAAACAGTGCTCCTTCCCTTCCGAGCTCTCCGGTGCGCCCAAACAGGGGTTTACCCCAAGATATGGGGTATCAGCGTACTCAGGACAAATTGGACAACAACTTTTGGGGTCCAAGTTCTCTTGTTATCCTTGGGAAAATAAAAATGTGGGGGGCTAAAAATCATTTTTGTGGGAAAAATAAGATTTTTTTTATTTTCGCGGCTCTGCGTTGTAAACTGCAGTGAAACACTTGGGGGTTCAAAGTTCTCACAACACATCTAGATAGGTTCCATGGGAGGTCTAGTTTCCAATATGGGGTCACTTGTGGGGGGTTTGTACTGTTTGGGTACATCAGGGGCTCTGCAAATGCAACGTGACACCTGCAGACCAATCCATCTAAGTCTGTATTCCAAATGGCGCTCGTTCCCTTCCGAGCTCTGCCATGCGCCCAAACAGTGGTTCCCCCCACATATGGGGTATCGGCCTACTCAGGACAAATTGGACAACAATTTTTGTGGTCCAATTTATCCTGTTACCCTTGTAAAAATACAAAACTGGGGGCTAAAAAATCATTTTTGTGAATAAAAAAGAATTTTTATTTTCACATCTCTGCGTTATAAACTGTAGTGAAACACTTGGGGGTTCAAAGTTCTCACAACACATCTAGAAAAGTTCCTTGGGGGGTCTAGTTTCCAATATGGGGTCAATTGTGGGGGGTTTCTACTGTTTGGGTACATCAGGGGCTCTGCAAATGCAACGTGATGCCTGCAGACCAATCCATCTAAGTCTGTATTCCAAATAGCGCTCCTTCCCTTCCGAGCTCTGCCATGCGCCCAAACAGTGGTTCCCCCCCACATATGGGGTATCGGCGTACTCAGGACAAATGGAACAACAACCTTTGGGGTCCAATTTATCCTGTTACCCTTGTGAAAATACAAAACTGGGGACTAAAAAATCATTTTTGTGAAAAAAAATAATTTTTATTTTCACGGCTCTGCGTTATAAACTGTAGTGAAACACTTGGGGGCTCAAAGCTCTCAAAACACATCTAGGTAAGTTCCTTCGGGGGTCTACTTTCCAAAATGGTGTCACTTGTTGGGGGTTTCAATGTTTAGGCACATCAGGGGCTCTCCAAACGCAACATGGCATCCCCTCTCAATTCCAGTCAATTTTGCATTGAAAAGTCAAATGGCGCTCCTTCCCTTCCGAGCTCTGCCAAGCGCCCAAACAATGGTTTACACCCATATATGGGGTATCAGTGTACTCAGGACAAATTGCACAACAACTTTTGTGGTCTAATTTCTTCTCTTACCCTTGGGAAAATAAAAAACTGGGGCAAAAAGATCATTTTTGTGAAAAAATATGATTTTTTATTTTTACGGCTCTGCATTATAAACTTCTATGAAGCACTTCTTGGGTCAAAGTGCTCACCACACATCTAGATAAGTTCCTCAAGGAGTCTACTTTCCAAAATGGTGTCACTTGTGGGGGGTTTCAATGTTTAGGCACATCAGGGGCTCTCCAAACGCAACATGGCGTCCCATCTCAATTCCAGTCAATTTTGCATTGAAAAGTCAAATGGCGCTCCTTCCCTTCCGAGCTCAGCCATGTGCCAAAACAGTGGTTTACACCCACATATGGGGTATCAGCGTACTCAGGACAAATTGCACAACAACTTTAGTCATCTAATTTCTACTCTTACCCTTGGGAAAATAAAAAATTGGGGGCAAAAAGATCATTTTTGTGAAAAAATATGATTTTTTATTTTTACGGCTCTGCATTATAAACTTCTATGAAGCACTTCTTGGGTCAAAGTGCTCAGCACACATCTAGATAAGTTCCTTAAGGGGTCTACTTTCCAAAATGGTGTCACATGTGGGGGGTTTTAATGTTTAGGCACATCAGGGGCTCTTCAAACGCAACATGGCGTCCCATCTCAATTCCAGTCAATTTTGCATTGAAAAGTCAAATGGCGCTCCTTTCCTTCCGAGCTCTGCCATGCGCCCAAACAGTGGTTTATCCCCACATATGGGGTATCAACGTACTCAGGACAAATTGTGCAACAACGTTTGGGGTCCGTTTTCTCCTGTTACCCTTGGTAAAATAAAACAAATTGGAGCTGAAATAAATTTTGTGTGAAAAAAAGTTAAATGTTCATTTTTATTTAAACATTCCAAAAATTCCTGTAAAACACCTGAAGGGTTAATAAACTTCTTGAATGTGGTTTTGAGCACCTTGAGGGGTGCAGTTTTTAGAATGGTGTCACACTTGGGTATTTTCTATCATATAGACCCCTCAAAATGACTTCAAATGAGATGTGGTCCCTAAATAAAAATGGTGTTGTAAAAATGAGAAATTGCTGGTCAACTTTTAACCCTTATAACTCCCTAATAAAAAAAAATTTTGGTTCCAAAATTGTGCTGATGTAAAGTAGACATGTGGGAAATGTTACTTATTAAGTATTTTGCATGACATATCTCTGTGATTTAAGGGTATAAAAATTCAAAGTTGGAAAATTGCGAAATTTTTAAAATTTTCGCCAAATTTCCATTTTTTTCTCAAATAAACACAAGTTATATCGAATAAATTTTACCACTAACATGAAGTACAATACGTCAGAGTCGCCAAGATCCATTGAAGCGTTCCAGAGTTATAACCTCATAAAGGGACATTGGTCAGAATTGTAAAAATTGGCCCGGTCATTAACGTGCAAACCACCCTCGGGGCTTAAGGGGTTAATGACCTTGTAGGGGGCATACAGAGCAGAATTTCAATATTTGCAGATTACACTAAACTCTGCAGGGTAATCAATAAAAAGGAGGACAATTTTATATGACAGGATGATTTATGTAAACTAGAAGCTTGGGCTGATAAAGGGCAAATGAGCTTTAATGGGGATAAATGTAAGGTCATGCACTTGGGTATGAATAGTAAGATGTATAACTATGTGCTTAATTGTAAAACTCTGGGCAAAACCATCAATGAAAAAGACCTGGGAGTATGGGTGGATGACAAACTCACATTTAGTGGCCAGTGTCAGGCAGCTGCTAGCATAGATGCTCTTGAGGAGAACATAATTTTACCTCGATACAAGTCACTAGTGCGACCACACTTAGAATACTGTGCACAGTTCTGGTCTCCGGTGTATAAGAAAGACATAACTGAACTGGAGCAGGTGCAGAGAAGAGCGACCAAGGTTATTAGAGGACTGGGGGGTCTGCAATACCAAGATTGGTTATTACACTTGGGGTTATTTAGTTTGGAAAAATGAAGGCTAAGGGGTGATCTTATTTTAATGTATAAATATATGAGGGGACAGTACAAAGACCTTTCTGATGATCTTTTTAATCATAGACCTGAGACAGGGACAAGGGGGCATCCTCTGCGTTTGGAGGAAAAAAGGTTTAAGCATAATAACAGACGCGGATTCTTTACTGTAAGAGCAGTGAGACTATGGAACTCTCTGCCGTATGATGTTGTAATGAGTGAATCATTATTAAAATTTAAGAGGGCACTGGATGCCTTTCTTGAAAAGTGTAATGTAATGTTACACTAGATTCCTTGATAGGGCGTTGATCCAGGGAACTAGTCTGATTGCCGTATATGGAGTCGGGAAGGAATTTTTTTCCCCAATGTGGAGCTTAGTGTTTGCCACATGGGTTTTTTTTTTGCCTTCCTCTGATCGACATGTTAGGGCATGTTAGGTTAGGCTATGGGTTGAATTAGATGGACTTAAATTCTTCCTTCAACCTTAATAACTATGTTACTATGTTACTATGAAATGCGTTGAATAAACCACTACCTTTTCACTCATTATACTGGAGTAAATGTCTCAGTTCAGCTAGCAGCGCAAAAAACATCCACAAATATCTTTTCAGAAGATGTTCCATATATAATTGACCCCATAAGATACTCCATATGTAATTAGCCCCATAAAATGCTCCATATATAATTGGCCCCTTAAGATGCTCCATATGTAATTGGCCCCATAAAATGCTCCATATACAATGGGCCCCATAAGACGCTTATTCATAATGGGCCCCATATACTGCTCCATATGTTATTGGCCCCATAAGATGCTCCATATGTAATTGGTACCCATAAGATGCTCCATATATAATTAGCCCCATAAGATGCTATATATATTATTGGCCCCATAAGATGCTCCATATGTAATTAGCCCCATAAGGTGCTCCATTTATAATGGGCCCCATACACTGCTCCATATGTAATTCTCCATGTGTAATTGGCCCCATAAGATGTTCCATATTTAATTGGCCCCATAAGATACTCCAAACATGAAAAAATTTTAAAAAATTTTTAAATAATCACCTCTACTTGCTGGCCGCTGCTCTGCCCCGCCTCCTCAACGTCACCGTCTTCTGGCTCTCTGCGCTGTGACTGTTCAGGCAGTGGGCGCAAAGACATGATGTCATCTCGCCCTCTGACTTAACGTCACAGTCAGAGGAAACGGAAGACATAGCAGGGAGAGGTGAGTATCGCAAGTACCGAGACCAGGAGAAAGTGGGGGGATCCACTTGCAAGTGCCGGCACTGGTACAGGCACCGAGCCCCCATAGCGCACTGGTGTTCTCAACGACGAGTGCCCCTGCACCTGCTCAGGGTCCCGACACTTGCCCAGGTGCACCAGGTGCTGGCAGCGACACTGCCAACAAGTAAACTAATTCAGATACAAGATCATTGATGCTGCAGACAAAGTTTGACTTTATGAAAGGCCAACAAGAAAGCTTCCATACTGGTTATTAACAGTGCAATGTATGAATAGAGATGCCCAAGTGTCAGGATGTGAAACAATATACGTAAGTTTTGCTCAAAACTTCAGTGACTGAAACTAGTGTTTAAAATATTAGTAATCTATACATGTATTAGGATCATTATTGTTAAATTACATTTATACCATATGTTGAAGTAGGTTTTAAAATTATATGTTTGCAGAAAATTATGCTATAACAAGTGGTAACAATCAGGGCCAGACTGGGACTAAAATTCAGCCCTGGTATTTGAAGTTACACAGGCCCACTTGTCACATGGTGACTGTATAATATCTTTGTACACTTGTAGGCAGGGCCGGTTTTAGGCAAAGTGGGGCCCTGGGCAAAGTTTAAAATGGGGCTCCAAATGCTAACATATTGCACATCACATAGAAGCATTTCGGTTGTATTTACAAGCGCTGAGTTCAGGCCGCTAAATGAGTTTGATCAACAATACTGAAGTTGTTCAACACTTGTTTCCCGGCCTCTTTACACCAGCTGAGGAATAATGATGGGACAAAACCATCACTAATAGATCACTAACAGATCACCATACAGTATCATGTTATCAGCAGCACATCTGCAGTTTACACCGGTGATGTGCTGCTAAGAACAATGATTTTTGTTCCAGCAAAATCAATCTGAATATGCAGCATTTTACTTGTTTAGTAAAATACACCCCATAGTCCTCCATATATTATAATGTGCACCACGGTCCTCCATATAGTATAATACACTCCCTATAGTCCTCCATATATTAAAATACACTGCTCAGTCCTCCATATAGCATAATACACTCCTCATAGTCCTCCATATAGCATAATACACTCTTCATAGTGCTCCATATAGTATAATGACCGCCATAGTCATCCATGTAGTTCAATTTACTTCCCATGCACCCAATAGTTCTTCATATAGTATAACGTATACCACATAATCCTCGATACAGTATAATGCAGCCCACATATAGTATAATGCAGCCACCACCCTACAGAATATAATGCAGCCACCCCAGAGTATAATTCAGCCACCCCAGAGTATAATACAGCCACTCCATAGATTATAATACAGCCCACCTCACCATAATATATAATGTAGCCCCCATAGAATATAATGCAGCCCCCCCATAGTGTAACACAGCCTCCCCCATAGAATATAATATACCTCCACAATAGTATATCAGCTACATAGCATATAACATGGCCTCCCCCATAGAATATAATATACCCCCATAGTATATAGCACAACCCGCATAGCAGATAACATAGCCCATGTAGCAGTATACAGCACGGCCCACAGAGTAGTATACAGTACTGCCCACATAGTAGTATACAGCAGAGCCCACAAAGTAGTGTATAGCACAGCCCACATAGTAGTGTGTAGCACAGCCCACATAGTAGTATACAGCAGAGCTCACATAGTAGTGTATAGCACTGCCCACATAGTAGTATATAGCACAGTCCACGTAGTAGTATACAGCACTGCCCACATAGTATTATACAGCACTGCCCACATAGTAGTATACAGCACTGCCCACATAGTAGTGTATAGCACAGCCCACATAGTAGTATACAGCAGAGTCCACATAGTAGTATATAGCACAGCCCACATAGTAGTATACAGCAGAGCCCACATAGTAGTAGTATACAGCACAGCCCACATAGTAGTATACAGCAGAGCCCACACAGTAGTATATAGCAAAGCCCACACATTAGTATACACTGTGTTCCAAATTATTATGCAAATTGGATGTAAGTGTCATAAAGATTTAATTGTTTGGTTTTTCAAATAAACTCATGGATGGTATTGTGTCTCAGGGCTCAATGGATCACTGAAATCAATCTTTAACACATGTGATAATTAGCTTTCCAGGTGATTCTAATTAAAGGAAAACTACTTAAAAATTATGTTCCACATTATTAAGCAGGCCACAGGTTTCAAGTAATATGGGAACTAAAAAGGATCTCTCTGCTGCTGAAAAGCATTAAATAGTGCTATGCCTTGGACAAGGGATGAAAACATTAGATATTCCACGAAAACTTAAGAGTGGTCATCATACTGTGAAGAGATTTGTGACTGAAATAGAGCACAGACAGAGTTCATGCAGATAAAGGCATAATGAGGAAGGTTTCTGCCAGACAAATTCATGGGATTAAGAGAGCTGCTGCCAAAATACCATTACAAAGTAGCAAACGGTTATTTGAAGCTGCTGGTGCCTCTGGAGTCCCTCGAACCTCAAGGTGTAGGATCCTTCAAAGGCTTGCTGTGGTGCATAAACCTAATATTCAGCCACCATTAAACAGTGTTCACAAGCAGAAATGGTTAAAGTGGGCCCAGACATACATGAACACTAATTTTCAAATGGTCTTGTTTACTGATGAGTGTCAAGCAACCCTGGATGGTCCAGATGGATGGAGTAGTGGATGGTTGGTGGATTGCCACCATGTCCCAACAACGCTGCGACGTCAGCAAGGAGGTGGAGGAGTCACATTTTGGGCCAGAATCACAGGGACAGCTTGTAGGACGCTTTAAGGTTCCTGAAGGTGTGAAAATGACCTCTGCAAAGTGAATAGAGTTTCTGACTGACAACTTTCTTCCATGGTCTAAAAAGCAGAAACGTGCCTTCAGGAGCAAAATCATCTTCATGCATGACAATGCCCCATCTCATGCTGCAAAGAATACCTCTGAGTCATTGGCTGCTATGGGCATAAAAGGAGATAAGCTCATGGTGTGGCCACCATCTTCCCCTGACCTCAACCCTATAGAGAACCTTTGGAGTATCATCAAGTAAACAATCTATGAGGGTGGGAGGCAGTTCACATCAAAACAGCGGCTCTGGGAGGCGATTCTGATTTCATTCAAAGAAATACAAGCAGAAACTCTCCAAAAACTCACAAGTTCAATGGATGCAAGAATTGTGAAGGTGATATCAAAGAAGGTGTCCTATGTAAACATGTAACTTGGCCTGTTAGGAGGTTTTGGAGTTAAATAGCTGTTTTGTTCAGTGAATGTGGCCTCCTAACGCTGCAAATTCCCCAAATGAGCATTTTCAGTTCTTTAAAACATATCAAATGTATAGAAATTCTACTGTGCCTAATAATTTGGAACAGTGCACTTTGAGTTTTTATTTATTTTGGAGATTATACTGTTATCATTGGGAGGTTTCTTCAATAAAATTTGATGTATAATCTAACGGGTGATGACTTTTATTAGACTGACTGTCATTTGCACTGACCATTTAGGAAAATCTGATGAAAAATATAATTTGCATAATAATTTGGAACACAGTGTACAGCACAGCCCACACAGTCGTATATAGCAGAGCCCACACATTAGTATACAGCACAGCCCACACAGTAGTATACAGCAGGGCCCACACAGTAGTATACAGCAGAACCCACACAGTAGTATACAGCAGAGCCCACATAGTAGTATACAGCACAGCCCACATAGTAGTATACAGCAGAGCCCACATAGTAGTATACAGCACTGCCTACATCGTAGAATACAGCAGAGCCCACATAGTAGTGTATAGCACAGCCCACATAGTAGTATACAGCAGAGCTCACATAGTAGTGTATAGCACAGCCCACATAACAGTATACAGCACAGCCCACACAGTAGTATACAGCAGAGCCCACAGAGTAGTAAACAGCACAGCCCACATAGTAGTATACAGCAGAGCTCACATAACAGTGTATAGCATAGCCCATATAGTAGTATACAGCAAAGCCCACAAAGTAGTATACAGCACAGCCCACATAGTAGTGTATACCACAGCCCACATAGCAGTATACAGCACAGCCCACATAGTAGTATACAGCAAGCCCACATAGTAGTATACAGCAGAGCCCACATAGTAGTATATAGCACAACCAAATAGTAGTATACAGCACAGCCCACATAGTAGTATATAGCACAGCTCACATAGTAGTATACAGCAGAGCCCACACAGTAGTATACAGCACAGCCCACGCAGTAGTATACTGCAGAGCCCACAGAGTAGTAAACTGCACAGCCCACATAGTAGTATAGAGGAGAGCTCACATAATAGTGTATAGCACAGCCCACATAGTAGTATACAGCAAAGCCCACATAGTAGTATACAGCACAGCCCACATAGTAGTGTATACCACAGCCCACATAGCAGTATACAGCACAGCCCACATAGTAGTATACAGCAAGCCCACATAGTAGTATACAGCACTGCCCACATAGTAGTATATAGCACAGCCAAATAGTAGTATACAGCACAGCCCACATAGTAGTATATAGCACAGCTCACATAGCAGTATACAGCACAGCCCACATAGTAGTATACAGCAGAGCCCACACAGTAGTATACAGCACTGCCCACACAGTAGTATACAGCAGAGCCCACGTAGTAGTATATAGCACAGCCCACATAGTAGTATACAGCACAGCCCACACAGTAGTATACAGCAGAGCCCACACAGTAGTATACGCACTGCCCACACAGTAGTATACAGCAGAGCCCACATCGTAGAATATAGCACAGCCCACATGGTAGTATAGAGCAGAGCCCAAATAGTAGTGTATAGCACAGACTACATAGTAGTATACAGCAGAGCCCATATAGTAGTATACAGCACTGCCTACATAGTAGTATATAGCACAGCCAAATAGTAGTATACAGCACAGCCCACAAAGGAGTATATAGCACAGCCCACATAGTAGTATACAGCACAGCCCACACAGTAGTATATAGCAGAGCCCACACAGCAGTATACAGCACTGCCCACACAGTAGTATACAGCAGAGCTCACATAATAGTGTATAGCACAGCCCACATAGTAATATACAGCAGAGCCCACATAGTAGTATACAGCACAGCCCACATAGTAGTGTATAGCACAGCCCACATAGCAGTATACAGCACAGCCCACATAGTAGTATACAGCACAGCCCACACAATAGTATACAGCACTGCCCACATAGTAGTATACAGCACTGCCCACACAGTAGTATACAACAGAGCCCACATAGTAGTATACAGCACTGCCCACATAGTAGTATACAACAGAGCCCACATAGTAGTGTATAGCACAGCCAACATAGTAGTATACAGCAGATTCCACACAGTAGTATACAGCACTGCCCACATTGTAGTATACAACAGAGCCCACATAGTAGTATACAGCAAAGCCAACATCTCTCCTCCCCCCTAGAATGGCCCCACAGTCCAGTAAAAAAAAAACACTCTTCACCTCCCCTGCGTTGCTCCCTGCTCCTGTCTCGGAGGCTGCCGCTGCACTGCCTGGGTCACAGTGAGTGCGCATGCACCAGCAGTGTCAGAGGCAGAGCGGGGAATGATGGGAGAGGGAGCGTCAGGTGACGCTCTCTCCTCCATCATTGCATTCAACTGTACCGGTATAGTTGAATGCAGCAGTGTCGGTGCTTGGGGGAAGGGTGAGTCGGCATGCAGCGGCCCACTACTGGCACCGGCCCTTCTGGCATTTACCAGAACTGCCCGATGGCCAGTCCATCCCTGGTAACAATATTTGGAAGAAGGGGTAGTAGTTAATGGTATGTTTAGCTCAATCAATGATTTACAATATGCTGAATTTTTTGATATTGAGATTGTCATCTCAGAAAGGTGCTACACAATATCCTGCCTGTCAACAGTTTTTTTTACTAATTAATAATTAGCAAATATTCAAATATTGATTGTGGAAGGTCTGCTCACTTAGCTGCTCCTTTAGGTAGACACAGGCACACATGGTGTTAAAGTCTCTGAGTGGTTAATTTTATCAAAAACCCAAAATGGTAACAGAAAAACAGCCTATCTAGCTCAAAAGAAAATAAACAGTTCATACACAATCCTGTCTAGAACTTCTGGGACAAGTCAACGCATATGGCATCTATCACAGGAGCTTCAGTATGGAGACTTCCTTGCCTTTACACAACACAGACCCAGGAAAAAAACTGTCTAAACACTTATTTCACCAGCCACACTCTTAAGGTGGAGATATGGTGAGTAGGCCTTCCACCCATCTATTTAACTAGTCATCTAAAAACCCGCCCATAACTTGGCCACTTTACTTCTTCAGCACCTAGCATGCTGAAAAGAAACTTATGAGTTTCTAGATCACAGAAGAAAACAATTTCCATGACACATATCTCCCCTCACATACAGTGCCAGTGACCCTGTCACATATTCCACCCTCTGCCCAAAGCCAGGCGCTTTGGCACCTTCAGACACCAAACAAGGAATTTGGGAGAGGGCATCTGCGTTCCTGTGTGTTTTCTCGGTCCTGTGTTCTGCATGGAACTTGAAATCCTAGAAGCATAAGAACCACCTAGTCACCCGGGCGTTCATACCCTTTTTCTCTATTACTATCTCAGACGGGCATGATTGGACACAAGTTTGAACCTCCGGCCTACTAGATAATACCTTTATGTATCCACGACTAGTGATGAGCGAGTGTACTTGTTGCTCGGGTTTTCCCGAGCACGCTCAGGTGACCTCCGAGTATTTATGACTGCCCTGAGATTTAGTTTTCATCACTGCAGCTGAATGATTTACAGCTACTAGCGAGGCTAAGTACATGTGGGGGTTGCCTGGTTGCTAGGGAATCCCCACATGTTATCAAGCAGGCTAGTAGCTGAAAATCATTCAGCTGCCGCGATGAAAACTAAATCTTCGAGCAGTCATAAATACTCGGAGGTCACCTGAGCATGCTCGAGAAAACCCAAGCAACGAGTACACTCGCTCATCACTATCTACGAGTCCTACGACCCATTTTATGGCTAGATACTCCTTCTTGACGAAGGCATAGTTCTTCTCACATGACGAGAGCTTCTGGCTCAAATACAGGATGGGATGTTCTTTTCCATTTATTATTTGAGACAGCATGGCTCCCAAGCCAACTTCTGATGCATCTGTCTGGACCATGAATTCTTTGCTGAAGTCTGGTGCGAGCAGAACCAGATGTTTACACAGAGTTCTTTTAAGTTCTTGGAACTCCATTCCTGTGTCATCAGTCCATTTAACTATCGTCGTTTAAGAAGATCTGTCAATGGCGTGGTGACTAAATCACTAATAGTACCCCACAATTCCAAGAAATGCCCTCACTTGCTTCTTGGAAAGCAGTTGCAGCTACTCTTGAATTGCCTCGACCTTGCAGAATTGCCGCTTAATTTCGCCTCTCCTGATGACATAGCGTATTTGGCCTCTTCCTTTATTATGGCACATTTTTTCAGACTTATCGTGAACCTCGCATTTCTTAAAGCATCCAGAACCGCCTATACCTTTGACAGATGACTAGCCCAGTCAGGTCTAAAGACCACTATGTCATTGAGGTATGCTGCGGCAAACTTCTTATGCGGAGCCAGGATAAAAACCATTGCCCTCTGGAAGGTGGCCGAGGCTCCGTGCAGACCGAAGGGCATAGTGGTGTATTGAAAACGCCCATTAGGCATCGAAAATTATGTCTTCTCCTTGGTACATGGGGACATGGGGATCTGCCAATAGCCTTTCGTCATCTCCGGGGTTGTAATGTTCCTCGCAGGTCAAAGTTTCTCAATGAGTTCGTCCACACGAGGCATTAAGTAAGCATCAAAACTAGAGACTTCATTCAGCTTGCAGTAGTTTTTGCCGAACCACCAGTCACCATCAGGCTTCAGTACGTGGACGATGGGTCTCGACTATCCACTTTTTGACTCCTCTATCACCACGAGGTCTAGCATCCTCTTCACCTCATTTGATATCACCTCTCTCTGTGCTTCCGGAATTCTATAGGACTTGAGGTTCACCCTTATCTGCAGTTCCATGTCATGCTCAACTGGAGGGGAAGCGTGGCCCTTATCAGGGTCATCAAACTCTAAGTCTAAGAGTCCTGATACCAGTACTCAGTTTATGTTCACGAGGCATGCCTGTGGCCCCTCGCCGGGCTGATAGTCCACACTGCAGGATGGGTTGGCATAATACTAGCAGCACCTGCCTAGGCTACAATCCATCTGCTCGGCAGACATAGAACAACAGGCTGCTACGTATCCAGGACCGTGACACCACCAGCAGATCAGGTCTTTATCAGCAGCCTTTGGTAGCCCCTCAGCAGCTCCTTGGGACCTCAGACTCCCTCCAGTGGTGGCTCTGTTACCCCTCCTTTGGGACTCGAGGTCCCACTGGGTATTCCAGTATGGAAATGTTCCACCCCCTGGCTTCCTCAGCGACCTTTCAACCACCTGGTACCTTTCCATGAGACCCACCAGGTCATCCACATTCTGGGGGTCTCCTAGGGCAACCCAGGTCTACAGCGGTCAGAAGAGAGAGTGAATAAATCTGTCCATGATGGCCTGCTCAAACATCTGGGCTGGAGTGGAGGACTCCGGCTGCAACCATTTCTGGACCAAGTTCAACAAGTCAAATATTTGTGAGCGGGAAGGTTTGTCACCACAATACGCCCAGAGATGAAGCCTTTGGGCTCTGACAGACATAGTGACTCCTGAGCGTGCCAATATCTCCGTTTTCAACTTGGCATATTCCCAGGCATTCTGCAAAGCCAAGTCAAAATAGGCTTTCTGGGGTTCACCTGTCAGTTAGGTCAACACCTCCGCCCACTGCTCCGGGGGCAGCCTCTATTGTTCTGCAACCCTTTCAAAAACAGTCAAAAATGCCTCTATGTCATCCCATGGTGTTATCTTTTGCATGGCTCGTCTTACTGCTTTCTGGACGCAGGAGTCATCACCTTGATTTGGAGGAGAAGCTGCTGCAGACATCGATCATCAGGAGTTCCATCTGCCTTTGCTGTTGTTGCAGCTGTTGTATTAGGAGTTTATTAGTCTTCTGCTGTACCTGGTGGTATTGCTGCTGCCTGAGTAGCTTGTTCATTTTTTCTGACTGCTGTTCCATCTCCATAGTTGACTTAACCTAGGACATATGATTTGTCCATTGCTGCTACACATGTTCCTGAAACGTTGCCCGCATCCGAAGCACCACTTGTGGAAGGTTGGCTCACTTAGTTGCTCCTTGAGGTAGATGCAGGCACACGTGGGGTTAAAGCCTTTGGGTGGTTTATTGTTTCATAAACCAAAAACCCAAAATAGTAACATAAAAACAGCCTGTCCAGCTCAATAGAAAATAAAGAGTTCATACACAGTCCTGCCCAGTACTTCTGGGACAATGCATTTGGCAGTTCTCACAGGAGCTTAAGTATGAAGACTCCCTTGCCTCCATACAACACAAACCCAGTACAAAAAACTGGCTGGACATTTATTTCCCCAGCCACACCCTTGAGGCGGAGATATGGTGAGTAGGCGTCCCGCCCATCTCTTTACCTACTCACTTAAAAACCTGCCCATAACATCGACTTATTGGTATCTAGATCACGGAGGAAAGAATTCTCCGTGACTCATATCTACCCTCACATACAGTGCCAGTAACTCTATACATATGATATATATATAATATATATATTGTATATATATATATATATATATATATTCGGAGGGCGAAACGTGCGCGTCGGTGCAGAAGGACTGGACTGTAATACCACTACGGATTGCTTACTACCTAGGTAATAGCTTCATTTCTTTTATCCTTCTCTTGCATCCTTTAACTCTGAATGCATTTATTACCTTAACAAGTGTTTCTAGTGGTATGTAACTTTGCCAATGTTTGCACTTAGAGTAAGGCCAGAGACTGATTTTTTCAGTCCCAACCATATGAACTCTTGAAGCATTTCATGCATATACCTTAAACAGACTACTCTTCCCTTTTGAATGCCCTATAATAAAGGAGAAAGTAAACAAAAAAAGACAACTAATACTATTTACTTGATGCTCAATATCACTTTATAGTGATATATTGAGTTATAATAATAAGTCAGTATAAGAAATAGAGTTGATTATAAGCACTTTACTTCAATTTGTATTATATACAGCTCTGGCAAAAACTAAGAGACCACTGCAAAATTTTCAGTTTGTCTGATTGTTGTCTTTATAGGTATATTTTTGAGTAAAATGTGAATTGTTCTTATTTGAGGTCTGCAAGCAATTCATTTTTTGTTATTTTGAACATTTCTCATTTTCAGAAAATAAATACACAATGTATTGCTTGGAACTTCGGAGACATGTTGTTAGTAGTTTATAGAATAAAAGAACAATTTACATTTTACTCACAACTATACCTATAAAGAGAAAAATCAGACAAACTGAAAATTTTGCAGTGGTCTCTTAATTTTTGCCTAAGCTGTATGTTTTTGCATAATTTATGCACTTTAAAAACTCATGACCTTTCACTAATGAGAACAGTTTGTTATTATGTCTTATAAATATGCCATTGCATAATTATTGAAGTTAATATCAATTACCATATTTTGCAAATTTTACTTTCTTTTCCAATATTTTTATTTTAGATTTGCAAATTTTACTTTCAAGCTCCAGTCCCTCTTTCTTATTCTGCACCTTTCTTATTTTATTTAATGCATCCTTTTAATAATTCTCAATAAATTAGTTTTTAAATTATACTGTATTGCAACACTTTTTTTAACCTTGTTTACACACACCTGGGTTAATTGTTGATATTATTTTTCTTGGAAAGTGTTTTACCCTGTGTGTGGCCTCCACATGCCTATATGACCTGCCTACAACGCCTGGGGATGCTGCTGATGAGGCGGTGGATAGTCTGGGAGGCGGTGGAGATCGCCTCCCAGACCTGGATTAAAGCAACAGTCAACTCCTGGACAGTCTGTGGTGTTGGTAGATGTGTAGGGAGGAGAGTCAAGCTAACGGTGCCTCTTGCGTGTCTGGGCCGGAACTGTCGGGGCTGTTACCATTTTTTCAGGGGGAAAGATTTCTGACCGGAGTAGTTCAGGACACCTGACTGATGGGGACAGGTCCAACATAAATAGAGGTGTGAGTGGGAAGACGACATACTTGACAGAAAACAAGCTTGTGAGTAGTGAGACGGTTGACTCCCTCTCGATGGACCCACACCAGCTAGCTGTGCCTGTATTCCCACCTAGCAAGACTGCCAACACATTCTACCCTCAGCCCAGAGAGACATCTGCACTGGGTAGTGACCAGGATAGAGTCCAAACCTTGGCTCCGCTTACCACTGCGGAGGCACCGCTCAGTCCAGTCCTTGGGGTGCCTGCTGAGAACTGGCCCGTGCCTCTGGCTGTGTGCACTGGACTGTATGCTCCTACTGCGGCATTGTCTACTGAACCTTCTGCTACTTCCATTGTGCCACTGACCTTTATCTCTATCCCACCCTGTGCCCGGATCAGGAAATCACGTGCCGAAGGACCCGGAGGATTCATCATCACAAGAAGACAGTGCATTGCCCTTCTGCGGCACCGGATCAGAGACATCTCGTGTTGCCTGCGGTGCCGCCAAGGGATCTTCCAGCCATCTTCGTCCACCGCACAGGGACTGATAAGTTAACCTGTTATTTCTTGCATTTGACTTTCCCCATCTGCAAGATCACATCCTTTACCCCCTGCTGGTGCTATCATTGTTTGATATAAAGAACCTGTAAACCCTAGCTGTGCCTCCTATGTGTCACTGCATCCTACGCACCTGCTAGCATCGTACACTTGGCGTAGTCGGCAGGATGCAGTCCAATAGCATGCAGGTGGCAGACCAAGCAGTTGGGGGTGTCCCCAGGACCTGCCTTTCCCTGGGGGCCATGCTGAGTACTTTGCCAAAATTTACAGGGAGCAACACTATGCTGTGGAGCTGGACTGAACGCTTTAGAGGCATGATGAATATGCACCCCATGACCACTGCATTGGAGGCTGAGGTGGCTATCATGGCAATGGATGGAGAAGCCAGAGATTCAGTGATGTTATGGATACCCTAAGACCAAGATACTTTTAATAAGGTGTTATAGATCTTGGAGGAAACTCACAGAGACCCCACAGATGTAGGGGAATGTTATGATCCGGTGACCTTGGAGCAGCATGAGAACTTTCACTGGAGAAGGTGGTCACTATACTGACCGCAATCCTGAACTTAACACCACAACTAGAAGTAGCCGTGGAGTGTACCTAACAATCCTAGACACCACGTCACAGCCGGAGGACTAAATACCCCTAAAGATGGAAATAGGAATACTATCTTGTCTCAGAGCAGATCCCCAAAGGATAGACAGCCCCCCACAAATATTGGCGGTGAGTCGGAGAGGAAAAAACATACACAGGCAGAAAAACAGGATTTAGCACAGGAGGCCACTCTAGCTAAATAGGACAGAATAGGACAGAGTTCTGTGCGGTCAGTATTAAAACCCTTCAAAAATATCCACAGCAGAATATACAAAAACTTCCTACATCTAACTAAAGATGTAGGAGCGTATATCTGCAACTCCAGCAAATCCTACAATCAGAGCAGGAATACAAACAAAAACAAGCACACAGCAGTGTGCCACAGACACAAAAAACCAAGCAATTATCTTTGCTGAATTTGGCAGCTATGCAGGAGAAGCCAGAAAGTGATCCAACACTTCACAAGGAACATTGACAACTGGAAAGGGCTAATGAATCCTGCACACCTAAATATCCCAGTCAGAATTGTAATCAGCAGATACACCTGGCCAGGACTGCGACTCAGAGACAACTGCATTCCCACCTACAACCACTGGAGGGAACCCAAGAGCAGAATTCACAACAGTACCCCCCCCCTTGAGGAGGGGTCACCGAGCCCTCACCAGAACCTCCAGGACGATCAGGATGAGCCAGATGAAAGGCACGGACCAAATCAGCAGCATGGATATCAGAGGCAAAAACCCAAGAATTATCCTCCTGGCCATAACCCTTCCATTTGACCAGGTACTGAAGCTTCCGCCTCGAAAAACGGAAATCCAAAATCTTCTCAACAACATATTCCAACTCCCCATCAACCAACACAGGGGCCGTAGGATCAACAGAGGGAACAACGGGCTCCACATATTTCCACAACAAAGATCTATGGAAGACATTATGGATAGCAAAAGTCGAAAAGACACCGGATTAATAATCTCAGAAATCCTATAAGGACCAATAAACCGATGCTTAAACTTAGGAGAAGAAACCTTCATAGGAACATGACGGGAAGACAACCAGACCAGATCCCCAACCCGAAGCCGGGAACCAACACACCGACGACGATTAGCAAAACGTTGAGCCTCCTCTTGAGACAACACCAAATTGTCCACCACATGAGCCCAAATCTGCTGCAACCTGTCCACCACAGAATCCACACCAGGACAGTCAGAAGGCTCAACCTGCCCAGAAGAAAAACGAGGATGAAAACCAAAATTACTATAGAAAGGCGAAACCAAGGTAGCCGAACTAGCCCGATTATTAAGGGCAAACTCGGCCAATGGCAAGAAAGCCACCCAATCATCCTGATCAGCAGACACAAAGCATCTCAAATAAGTCTCCAAGGTCTGATTAGTTCGCTCGGTCTGGCCATTTGTCTGAGGATGAAATGCAGCAGAAAAAGATAAATCAATGCCCAGCCTAGCACAAAAGGCCCGCCAAAACCTAGAAACAAACTGGGAATCTCTGTCGGACACAATATTCTCTGGAATACCATGCAAACGAACCACATGCTGAAAAAACAACAGAACCAAATCTGAAGAGGAAGGCAATTTAGGCAAAAGCTCCAAATGAACCATCTTAGAGAACCGGTCACAAACAACCCAGATAACAGACATCTTCTGGGAGACCGGAAGATCAGAAATAAAATCCATCGAAATATGCGTCCAGGGCCTCTCAGGGACTGGCAATGGCAAAAGCAACCCACTAGCACGGGAACAACAAGGCTTGGCCCGCGCACAAATCCCACAGGACTGCACAAAAGAATGCACATCACGCGACAATGAAGGCCACCAAAAGGACCTACCAACCAAATCTCTGATACCAAAAATGCCAGGATGACCAGCCAACACGGAACAGTGAACCTCAGAAATCACACTACTAGTCCATCTGTCAGGAACAAACAGTTTCCCCACAGGACAGCGGTCAGGTTTGTCAGCCTGAAATTCCTGAAGAACCCGTCGTAAATCAGGTGAAATGGCAGTAAGGACCACCCCCTCTTTCAGAATACCGACCGGCTCTAAGACCTCAGGAGAATCAGGCAAAAAACTCCTAGAGAGGGCATCAGCCTTAATATTCTTAGAACCCAGAAGGTACGAGACCATGAAATCAAAACGGGAAAAAAACAAGGACCATCGAGCCTGTCTAGGATTCAGCCGTTTAGCAGACTCGAGGTAAATCAAATTCTTATGATCGGTCAAGACCACAATACGGTGCTTAGCTCCCTCAAACCAATGTCGCCACTCCTCAAATGCCCACTTCATAGCCAACAACTCCCGATTGCCGACATCATAATTGAGTTCAGCAGGCGAAAACTTACGGGAAAAGAAGGCACACGGTTTCATTAAGGAACCAACAGGATCCCTCTGAGACAAAACGGCCCCTGCCCCAATCTCAGAAGCGTCAACCTCAACCTGAAACGGAAGAGAAACATCCGGTTGGCGCAACTACAGAGCAGAAGTAAATCGACGTTTAAGCTCCTGAAAGGCAGAGACAGCTGCAGAGGACCAATTCGCCACATCAGCGCCTTTCTTCATCAAATCTGTCAAGGGTTTAACCACGCTGGAAAAATTAGCAATGAAACGGCGATAAAAATTTGCAAAACCCAAAAATTTCTGAAGGCTCTTCACAGATGTGGGCTGAATCCAATGATGAATGGCCTGAACCTTAACCGGATCCATCTCTATAGACGAGGGAGAAAAAATAAAGCCCAAAAAAGAAACCTTCTGCACCCCAAAGAGACACTTAGACTCTTTCACAAACAAAGCATTTTCACGAAGGATCTGAAATACCATCCTGACCTGTTGCACATGAGACTCCCAATCATCGGAAAAAATCAAAATATCGTCCAAATATACAATCAAGAATTTATCAAGATAAGTCCGGAAGATATCATGCATGAAGGACTGAAAAACAGATGGAGCATTAGAGAGTCCGAATGGCATCACAAGGTATTCAAAATGGCCTTCGGGCGTGTTAAACGCAGTTTTCCATTCATCACCCTGCTTAATAGGAACAAGATTATATGCCCCTCGAAGGTCAATCTTCGTAAACCAACTAGCTCCCTTAATCCTAGCAAACAAATCGGAAAGCAAGGGTAAAGGGTATTGAAACTTGACCGTGATTTTATTCAAGAGGCGATAATCTATACAGGGTCTCAAGGAACCATCTTTTTTAGCAACAAAAAAGAACCCCGCTCCCAACAGTGAAGAAGATGGTCGAATATGCCCTTTCTCCAAAGACTCCTTAATATAGCTCCGCATGGCGGTATGTTCAGGCACAGACAGGTTGAAAAGTCGACCCTTAGGAAACTTACAACCTGGAATCAAGTCAATAGCACAATCGCAGTCCCTGTGCGGTAGAAGGAAACTGGACTTGGTCTCATCGAATACATCCTGAAAATCAGACAAAAACTCTGGAATTTCAGAAGAGGAAGAAGAGGAGATTGACATCAAAGGAACATCAGTATGAACTCCCTGACAACCCCAACTAGTCACAGACATGGACTTCCAATCCAACACAGGATTATGTACCTGCAACCACGGAAAACCCAGCACGATAACATCATGCAAGTTATGCAACACCAGAAATCGACAATCTTCCTGATGGGCTGGCGCCATGCGCAAGGTCACCTGTGTCCAAAACTGGGGCTTATTTTTAGCCAAGGGTGTAGCATCAATTCCCCTTAAAGGAATAAGGTTCTGCAAAGACTGCAAGGGAAAACCACAACGCTTGGCAAACTCAAAGTCCATTAAATTCAAGGCGGCGCCTGAATCCACAAACGCCATGACAGAAAATGATGACAATGAGCAGATCAAGGACACAGATAACAAAAATTTAGGTTGTACAGTACTGATGGTAATTGAACTGGCGATCCTATTTGTCCGCTTAGGGCAGACAGAAATGACATGAGAAGCGTCGCCACAATAATAACACAACCTATTTTGACGTCTGAAGCCTTGTCGTTCCGTTCTAGACAGAATTCTATCACACTGCATAGGCTCAGGAATTTGCTCTGAGGATAACGCCACAGCGCGCACAGTTCTGCGCTCCCGCAAGCGCCGGTCAATCTGAATGGCCAGAGACATAGAATCACTCAGACCGGAAGGCGTGGGAAACCCCACCATAACATCTTTAATGGATTCAGAAAGCCCCCTTCTGAAAATTGCCGCCAAAGCATCATTATTCCATTTAGTCAACACAGACCATTTTCTGAATTTCTGACAATACAATTCTGCCGCCTCTGGACCCTGAGACAGGGCCAACAAGGTCTTCTCAGCTTGATCCACAGAATTAGGTTCATCATATAATAATCCCAAAGCCTGAAAAAAGGAGTCAATATTAAGCAAAGCCGGATTCCCAGATTCCAGGGAAAACGCCCAATCCTGCGGGTCGCCACGCAGCAGGGAGATTACAATTTTTACCTGCTGAATGGAATCACCAGAGGATCGAGGTCTCAGAGCAAAAAACAGTTTACAGTTGTTTTTAAAGCTCAAAAATTTGGACCTGTCACCAGAAAACAAATCAGGAGTAGGAATCTTCGGTTCTAAAGCAGGAGTCTGAACAATATAATCAGAAATACCCTGCACCCTAGCAGCAAGCTGGTCTACACGAGAAGCTAATTCCTGAAGATTCATGCTTGCACCAGGCTCCTCAACCACACAGATATTAAGAGGGAAGAGAACACAAAACAGACTGGAGAAAAAAAAATGGCTTAAGACCTTTCTTCCCTTCTTCTGAGATGCATTTAACTCATTGCTGGCCAGTTGTACTGTTATGATCCGGTGACCTTGGAGCAGCATGAGAACTTTCACTGGAGAAGGTGGTCACTATACTGACCGCAATCCTGAACTTAACACCACAACTAGAAGTAGCCGTGGAGTGTACCTAACAATCCTAGACACCTCGTCACAGCCGGAGGACTAAATACCCCTAAAGATGGAAATAGGAATACTATCTTGCCTCAGAGCAGATCCCCAAAGGATAGACAGCCCCCCACAAATATTGGCGGTGAGTCGGAGAGGAAAAAACATACACAGGCAGAAAAACAGGATTTAGCACAGGAGGCCACTCTAGCTAAATAGGACAGGATAGGACAGAGTTCTGTGCGGTCAGTATTAAAACCCTTCAAAAATATCCACAGCAGAATATACAAAAACTTCCTACATCTAACTAAAGATGTAGGAGCGTATATCTGCAACTCCAGCGAATCCTACAATCAGAGCAGGAATACAAACAAAAACAAGCACACAGCAGTGTGCCACAGACACAAAAAAACAAACACTTATCTTTGCTGAATTTGGCAGCTAAGCAGGAGAAGCCAGAAAGTGATCCAACACTTAACAAGGAACATTGACAACTGACAAGGGCTAATGAATCCTGCACACCTAAATATCCCAGTCAGAATTGTTATCAGCAGATACACCTGGCCAGGACTGCGACTCAGAGACAACTGCATTCCCACCTACAACCACTGGAGGGAACCCAAGAGCAGAATTCACAACAGGGGAACTGAGAACATGTCTTTTTAGTAGAATGCAGAGGGAGGGAGAGACTTTAACCCAATATATGAATGCATTGCAAGAGCTACACACTGCGATTATTAGAAAAGACAGCATGGGAGTAGGACCCACAGACGTAATGTTACGGGACCTCCTAGTGACTGGCTAGCCAGACGTGCTGACAAAATAAGCCCTGCGAGAACGTGAACGGGTAAACCCCAAATGATTTTCCCTGAAGGTGGGAGTGAGGCACGTATGCGTTTACAGGAGCAGGGGGTGACAGTCCTGGTGGGGAAAGTCCAGAGCATGGGGGTATCTGTAAATGCCTTTGCTGAACCCCAATGGGAGGAAGAAATGAGGAGAGAACTTGTGAGTGTGAAAGTGGAACAGGCTGACATAAAGAAGAAAACAGAGGCTATCAGTATTTTTTCAGCATGCAGGGAAGGCCCAGACCCCTGTTGTGACTCCCGAATGTTTCACCGGCTGAGGCTCATCACTTGTTACAACTACTGAGAGAGTGGACAAATCTCACGGGAGTGCACCCGCCGAGAAGAGTGACGTCTTGCCGCCCATTAAACTAGAGGGCTCTGAGCTGAGGGGCACGCCGCCGAGAGCCAGAACAGGTGAGGAAGAGTAGTGGAAGTCCCACATTTTAGTGTCAACATGCCCCCTGGTATGTGCAGAAATGGACGGACGTGCAGTGTTTTACCTGGTGGATACGGGCTCGCAGGTGACAACGATGCCAGAAGCTTATTTCCAGCAACATTTTACCAGAGCAAACAGCTTGAATGGGGCCCTTTGATAAAGTTAATGGTGGCCAACCATCTGCCCATCCCGGTCGCAGGGGTGGTATGGATGCAAGTGTCTTTCTGTGGGAAAGACTTGGGACGGAAAGGCGTGATACTGACACAGGGAGAAGTGAGTAATGGACCCGCTGTCACCTTGGGGATGAATGTGCTGAAGGAGTTTGGAAGCCTTCTCATCAGGTAACCCTCTAATGAGACCCTAAAACAGTGGGGTCCACATACACCACAGAGAAGAATTTTTCAGCAACTGGCACAAGTGGCACAAGTGCAGGAGTCTAACTATGAGGGAAGAGTGTTAGGAAAGGTAATCATCCCAGCCTTCACCAAAAACGTTCTTCCACTAGGACAAACAGTGCTGTCCCTGCCCGTTCATACCTGTGTCCCCTTAGAGGGGGTTGAGGTCCAAATTGAACAATCTTCTTCAGAGCAGTTACCCACGGGACTCCTAGTGGCGCATACATTAGCCATTGTACGAGAGGGGACTGTTCCGATACTGTGCATTAACTTGGGAGACCAGGACATTACTGTTGCTTCCAGAAGTGTGGTGGCCCGAATAATGAATCTATCTGAAGAAATAATGCCCCCCAAACAGTACAACTGGAAATACAACCTGGAGACCCATGGACTGTATCAGTAAACTCCAATTCAGCGCCAGAACCTGATTACATCAAAGAGGGCCAACCCATATTAGAACAAATGCAGCTGAGCTAGCCGAACTCACATACACTCAGGTGCAACAGATAGAGGCTCTGCTGGGGAGGTATAAAGATGTTTTTGCTCTTCACATAGATGATTTTGGCTGTACCACGGCCATCATACACGAAATACCACCGGAAGCACCGCTCCCAGAAGAGAGCGTTACCAGCAAATTCCCCCACTGTTATACCAGGAAGTGAAGAGCATGTTGAACCAGATGTTACAGGCCGGCGTGATTAGGGAAAGCCAGAGTCCGTGGGCAGCCCCAATTGTGTTAGTGCGGAAGGAAGACGGCACCTTACGTTTTTGTGTGGATTACCGACAGCTCAACACCTGTGCTGTGAGAGACTCATACCCGTTGCCCCAGATTGAAGACTCCCTGTCTGCTCTGGGGAAAGCCATGTTGTTCTCTACACTGGACCTCACCAGCGGCTACTGGCAAGCCCCCATGTCTGAACAAGATCGAGCAAAGTAATGGTAAACTGACTGAACAGAGAACTAGTCTGAACTGGTGCATAACCAAAAACTACTTACATAGCAAATAGATAAATGGCTGCACTCAATTGTACTAAAGCAAAGGAATGTGTTTTTGGTTATTCACCAGTTCAGACTAGTTCTCTGTTCAGTAATTTTATCAAGTGTCTGATAAAGATTTTTAGCACACCTCCAAACAATCATATTACACAAAATCCCTTATAAATTTCCAAGGGACAAAGAGGCATAAGCAACAGAGTGATTAAAATATAGCTTTAATTATAAAATTAATAAAGCCAATTAATATTCAGCAAGGGAACTTCTCTAAATACATATAGCCAGGAGCAGTAACGAAAGCCAGGTGAAAATAATAATGTAGGACAGCAAAAACATGATCATCCACATATATAGATAAATAACGGAACCATACTAAATGGAAAACCGCTTCAATTAGTTCCACCTAAAGTATATAGCATAGTTCTTAAATAAATATGCCCCCCATTGAGGAAACCAGTCAGGGGAAACGGCACTGTCGGGGTAGCTGAGGAGCACCTGTAGCCAGGATATTTACTGATGTAAGTGTAACCTTTTATTTATGTTATTGTCAGCTGATCATTGCCAGTCAGCCACACCATAGCATGTTGAATGTTATGTCCCAAGTACTTTAAAGATTCTTTTGGGCCACGTTTGGTTATTTTACTGCAGAGTAGGGTTGAGCGAAACAGGTCGGCAATTTTCAGAAGTCGCCGACTTTTGGCAAAGTCGGGTTTCATGAAACCCGACCCGACCCCTGTGTGGGGTCGGCCATGAAGTCGGCTATCTTCTGAATCTGGAATCGGAATTCCGATACCGATTCCCGATATGTTTAAGATATCAGGAATTGGTATCGGAATTCAGATTTAAGTGTAAAATAAAGAATTAAAATAAAAAATATCGCCATACTTACCCTCTGACGCGCCCTGGTACTAACCGGGAACCTTACTTCCTTCAAATCAGCCTTCAAGGACCTTGCGGTGACGTCTCGGTGACGTCGCAGCTTGTAATTGGTCGCGCGGCCGCCCATGTGACCGCTCGCGTGACCAATCACAAGCCGCGACGTCACCGCGACGTCACCGGAAGGGCTGATCCTTAGGAAGGAAGGCTGCCGGAAAGAAGCAGGGCGCGTCCGAGGGTGAGTATATACCTAATAGGAATATACTCACCCTCGGACGCGCCCTGCTTCTTTCCGGCAGCCTTCCTTCCTAAGAATCAGCCCTTCCAGGACCTTCGGTGACGTCGCGGTGACGTCGCGGCTTGTGATTGGTCGCGCGAGCGGTCACATGGGCGGCCGCGCGACCAATCACAAGCCGCGACGTCACCGTGACGTCACCGCAAGGTCCTGGAAGGCTGATTCGAAGGAAGGAAGGTTCCCGGTTAGTACCAGGGCGCGTCAGAGGGTAAGTATGGCGATATTTTTTATTTTAATTCTTTATTTTACACTTAAATATGGATCCCAGGGCCTGAAGGAGAGTTTCCGCTCCTTCAGACCCTGGGAACCATTGGAAACCCAATGCACTGCATTGGGTTTCGAGTTTCGACCGACCCCGACCCCGACTTTTTTATAGGATCGGCCGATTTCACTCGACCCGACTTTTGAAAAAGTTGGGTTTCGTGAAACCCGACCCGATCCTATAAAAGTAAAGGTCGCTCAACCCTACTGCAGAGTAATATAATTCACTTTATTTATGAACTATGTTCCACCGTATGCCGTTAGGCTAAGCCAATGCTCCAGGAACTTTTCAAGGTCTCATGGAGAGGTGCCTAGGAGATTTGAACTTTGAATCTACACTCATCTACCTGGATGACATTATAGTCTTTGCGGCTACATTTGAGGAACATCTACAGTGCTTAAAACAAGTGATGGCCCGCCTTCAGAGACACGGATTAAAAGCGAAGCCCCAGAAGTGCCATTTGTTTCGCACTGAAGTTGAATACTTGGGCCATGTCGTTTCTGCTGGATGAGTAGAACCCTCCAGAGAGAACATCCCCGTGATTCAAAACTGGCCTACTTCAGAGATCGTGAAGGATGTGCGGGCGTTCCTGGGACTGACCGGATATTACAGGTGTTTTGTGAAGAGCTTCACTCGACGGGCAAAGCCTTTGCAGGAGCTGTTGAAAAAGGTACCTTCCAGTGCAAAAAAACTGGAAAATCTGCTGGAAGGAGTCCGAAGAAGAGGCCGTTCAGGATCTAAAAAGAGCACTCACAGAAGCTCCTGTCTTGGCTTATGCAGATTTCTCACAACCGTTTATTCTCCACACCGATGAGAGTCTGCTGGGACTTGGAGCTGTGTTGTCACAGATGCAGGATGGGAAAGAGAGGGTGATCGCATATGCTAGCCATTCCCTTCATGATTTCGATTGCAATCCGGACAACTACAGCTCCTTTAAGTTGGAGCTGCTGGCGTTGGTGTGGGTTATGGCTCCGAAGTATTAGTGCGTACTGACAACAACCCACTAGTGTACCTGGAAAATGCGGGACTGGGGGCTCTGGAGCAGCGATGGGTGGCCAGAATGGCGAAGTTTCGCTTCGCTTACAAGATTGCCTATAAGAGGGGGGCAGAAAACACTCACGTCGATGCCCTGTCTTGGAAGAGAAGTACTAATCCAGAGCGGGACAGAGATGAGAAGCTGGAAGATGAAGAAATCCTAAAGTTTCTGAGACCCGCCAGGATGGTGATGGCAGCGCAGGAGCAAATACACACCTTTGCCCAGGAAGGTGTACAGGAACGATCCCGGGATGAGTGGGTTCAACTTCAACAGGAAGATAGTGAACTGGCATTGATGAGACGGTGTGTGACTGATCAAAGACTCCCCAGCTCGGCAGAAAGAAGTACTCTGTCTCCAGAAGTGTTATGAATCCTTCCTCACTGGGAACAGCTTCGGATGAAGTATGGCCTACTGTACCGGAAACCACAATTGCAGACTGAGCTGAGTGCAACCTGGCAAATCATAATCCCGACAGCATTATTATCTGAGGTTGCCGTTACTGCACACGAACAAGCGTCCCACTTTGGTCCAGAAAAGATCTTCCAATGGTTACAATGGTTCATTTACCACCCACTGTTGAAGGCAAAAGTGGAAGAGGCCTGACGAATGTGTCGTACATGTGAACTGACCAAGCCACCAAAGAGCTCCCATCCAGTCTATCGTAACCTCCGCTCCTCTGGAACTCTTAACAATAGACTATCTCACCATTGGCCCATCGCATCAGGACTATGAGCATTGCCTGTTGATGATGGATCACTTCACAAAATTTGCCGTGGTAATTCCAACTCGGGACCAGACCACAGAGTCCGCTGCGTATGCAATCTGCAAGAACTTTGTCCAACCCTATGGGTGTCCGAAGAAAATTCACTCCGACCAGGGAGCCTGTTTCTTGGTAAAAGTAATGAATGAGTTGCATTGCCTGTACCGGATCGAAAAGTCCCGCACCACACCGTACCATCCTCAAGGTAATGGTGCCTGTGAATGATTTAACCGTACACTAATTCACATGCTAAGAACTCTAGAGGAAGATTGGAAGGCCCGGTGGCAAGAGTACGTTCCTGAAATGGTATGGATATATAATAATCGAGTACATCGGACCACGGGATATACACCTTACTCCCTTCTGTTTGGCTGAGATAAAAAAGGAATCACCGGCTTGGCATTGGATCCAGAAGAGGACTACCCCCAGACGGGGGTGTCCTCCTGGGTTCGAGACCATCGACACCGCATGCAGACCTTACATCGGTTGGTCCAGACCAGATTACAGGAGCTAGAACATGCAGAGATGATCCCATCCAGAGCAACAGAGTTTTGAGTTGGAGACTGTGTCTTAGTGCGGGAGAAGCGTTCTCGAGACAAGCTGGAAAATCTTTGGGAGAAAGACCCATATCGGGTGAAGAGAAGAGTTAGTCCAGAGGGACATGTCTATGAAGTCCAGCCTGAAGGAAAGGAAAATGCCCCCACTCAAACTCTTCACTGGAATATGCTCTGACCCTGCATGTCTAAGAACCCCACAACCGGATTCAGCCCCACAAGAGAGCTACACTACTTTTCCTGATCTGAGATGCTCTGAATGAACAACAACTGGCAAGCCCCCCAGTCGCTATGACCAAGAAAATTTTGTCTGGCAACAATCCGCACAGAAAAAGAGAAGACAGTCACACATTCCTCGAAGAATCTCGCTCGTGGAATGGCAAGAAAAAAGAGTGGGGGAGTGTAGGGAGGAGAGCCAAGCTAATGGTCCCTCTTGTGTGTCTGGGCCGGAACTGTAGGGGCTGTCACCATTGTGTCAGGGGGAAGAGATTTCTGACCAGAGCAGTTCAGAACACCTGACTGATGGGGGCGAGTCCGGCATAAATAGTGGTATGAATGGGAAGATGGGGCTTTTGGCAGGGAATCAGGGCGAGAGCACAGAGACAGTTGACTCCCTCTCGACTTATCGACTTCAGCTATCCGTGCCTTCTTACCCGGTTAGCAGTGTCATCCCGATTGACGTCCCAGGGCCCAGAGAGACCCCCGCACCATGCAGTGACCAGTACGGACCTCAGAACATCGTTCTGCTCACCACCGCAGAGGCCCTGCTAAGTCTTTTTACTGCGGTGCCAACTGAGTGCCGGCCTTCTCCTGTGGCCGTGACCTGTAGATTGCATATTACTCTTGCAGCCTTGTCTGCTGAACTGTTGCTATGTCTGCCATGCCGCGGACCAACACCTCCACGACATCTCATGCCTGGACCAGGAGATCACATGCCAAAGGACCCGGAGGATTTACCACCACAAGGAGCAAGTGCATCGCCTCTCTTCGGGACCGGATTGGAGACTTCTCATGCCGTCTGCGCCACGAGGGATCTTCCAGCCACCTCCTACCAAGGCCCAGAGATTGATAAGTTGAACTGTTGTTTCTCTTTACAATAATACCCCCCATCTTGATTTATTATTGTTTTACATAAAATCCCTTTTAACCCTTGCTCTGCCTCCTGTGTATAACTGCATCTTAGGCACCTGCTAGCATCCTACATGTGGTTTGAGTCCTGAGATTGTTCTACGAATAGGCAGATGGGAATCTCTGAGTTTTTTTTATCGTTTTTTAGGCCTAGTGCACTAGTTAACGTTAGTTAGGTAAAGTATTAAATTTAAGTGTGTTACAGCTGCTAATGCTACGGTTTATATGCAGGTTCCCCCCCTTTTGATGTGGATTATAGGCCATTCATACGTCTATTAGACAGCTGCCTGGATGGATGTGAGAAGAGACTAGAGTCAACTCGGTTTTCTAAGAGAAAAAGCAGTTATCAGATGGCTCGGCTTTAGGTGTATGGGATGGAACAGGGTTTTAAAAGAAGTTCATAGTTTTGTTCATTTAAATCGTCCTCCTGATATTTTGCATTTACATGTTGGGGGGAGGGTTTTGAGGGTTCTCCTATGTATGGATTTAATTAGGGACATAAAACATTCATTTGTATGGCTTTGGACATCCTTTTCCGTGGTCATCACAGTTTGGTCAAAGATTGCTCCCCAGATGAAGAGGTGAAATGCTCGCTCTGTTGAGAACTTAATTAAAGCTTGAATAAGGGTGAACAGGGCAATTTTTAGCTTCGTTTTCCGGAATGTAGGTGTGGCTGTGTGGCATTTTGACTTGGAAAGTGGTAGTGACAATTTTTGGTTAGCAGACGGAGTACATTTGAATTGTGTGGGTTTTAATTTATGGGTTTTGGCGTTACAGGAGGGCTTTGAGTGTGCAATATTTTTAAGGATAAGGGGGTCTTGAGCATTTGAGGTTTAAAATATTCTTGTTGTGGTGTGCATTGGGGTCCTTGGAGATGGTTTTAAATTGGTATAGGGGATTCATCATGACATGGATCACTCTGTTGGTTGTTGGTTGTTTGGTTTAGTGATTGGTGGGGCTTATGGCGAAGGAATGTAGAGTCCTGGGTTAGTGGTCATCTGTTAATGAACCCTTTGGATTTTTTGATGCTCCTGAGCCTGTGGGTCATGGCTAGGATTAATTTTGATTTGCTTGTGTTCAATTTTTGGGGTCATCAGACTTTGTAGCTTCACGCTTTGAAGATTATTTATACACTAGAAAGAGGCCCGATGCTATTGCATCGGGAGTGCGGTGAGATGAACAATTGACAGAGCTGCCGCCGGCTGAGCCAATGAGCGACGCGGGATTCAAATTCCACGCCCCGACGGCTGAGCCAATGAGCGGTGCTGCTCGGGATTTGAATCCCCCGCCAAAGCCATGCAGCACTGCTCATTGGCTGAGCCGCCTGCCGGCTGAGCCTATGAGCGGTGCCGCGCGGGATTCAAATCCCCCGCCAAGGAACGCGGCACCATTCATTGGCTGAGCGGTGCCGCGCGGCTTTGGCAGGGGATTTGAATCGAGCGCGGGACCGCTCATTGGCTGAGCTAATGAGCGGTGCCGCACGGGATTTGAATCCCCGCCAAACCTCAGCCGGTGGGCGGCTCAGCCAATAAGCAGAGATGCGTGGCTTGGCGGGGGATATGAATCCCGGCCACCATATCGGAATACCCATAACTTGAGTGTTCCAATATGGCAGTTGGCGTAGTTCTGATGCAAGCAGACGGGAAATGAGCGGCGCCGCTCATCTCCCGGCTGCGTCGCCGCTGACCTCCCTGCGGCGGGAGACAAGCCACTGCTGCCGTCGGGAGATTGGTGGCTAGCACCGCTGATCTCCCAATGGAATAGTGATGCTGTGGAGGCGCAGTTCATAGCTTTCCAGCCGCGGTGGATTGTGGAATAGCGACACAATCGCCGGAAGCTGTGACAGAGCTGATTGGCAATTATATATTAGACTAGCTGAAGAGCCCGGCGTTGCCTGGGCATAGTAAATATCTGTGGTTAGTTATAGCACCTGATGTCTCTTATTTTCCCATCACGCCTCTCATTTTCCCAATCACATCTTTCATTTTCCCCCTCATATCTCTCATTTTCCTCATCACATCTCTCATTTTCCCCCCTCACATCTCTCATTTTCTCCCTCACTCCACTCATTTTCTCCCTCACTCCTCTCATTCCCGCCTAACACTTGTCATTCCGACCTCACATCTGTCATTTTCCGATCACTACACTATTTTCCCTCACTCCTCTCATTTTGCACTCACACCTTTTCATTTTCACCTCACACCTCATTTTCACCTCAGTATATACATGTTTGTCATCTCCCTTATATATAGTATACACCTGTATGTCATCTCCTGTATATAGTATATACAGTGGGGCAAAAAAGTATTTAGTCAGTCAGCAATAGTGCAAGTTCCACCACTTAAAAAGATGAGAGGCGTCTGTAATTTACATCATAGGTAGACCTCAACTATGGGAGACAAACTGAGAAAAAAAAATCCAGAAAATCACATTGTCTGTTTTTTTTATCATTTTATTTGCATATTATGGTGGAAAATAAGTATTTGGTCAGAAACAAACAATCAACAGTTCTGGCTCTCACAGACCTGTAACTTCTTCTTTAAGAGTCTCCTCTTTCCTCCACTCATTACCTGTAGTAATGGCACCTGTTTAAACTTATTATCAGTATAAAAAGACACCTGTGCACACGCTCAAACAGTCTGACTCCAAACTCCACTATGGTGAAGACCAAAGAGCTGTCAAAGGACACCAGAAACAAAATTGTAGCCCTGCACCAGGCTGGGAAGACTGAATCTGCAATAGCCAACCAGCTTGGAGTGAAGAAATCAACAGTGGGAGCAATAATTAGAAAATGGAAGACATACAAGACCACTGATAATCTCCCTCGATCTGGGGCTCCACGCAAAATCCCACCCCGTGGGGTCAGAATGATCACAAGAACGGAGAGCAAAAATCCCAGAACCACGCGTGGGGACCTAGTGAATGAACTGCAGAGAGCTGGGACCAATGTAACAAGGCCTACCATAAGTAACACACTACGCCACCATGGACTCAGATCCTGCAGTGCCAGACGTGTCCCACTGCTTAAGCCAGTACATGTCCGGGCCCTTCTGAAGTTTGCTAGAGAGCATTTGGATGATCCAGAGGAGTTTTGGGAGAATGTCCTATGGTCTGATGAAACCAAACTGGAACTGTTTGGTAGAAACACAACTTGTCGTGTTTGGAGGAAAAAGAATACTGAGTTGCATCCATCAAACACCATACCTACTGTAAAGCATGGTGGTGGAAACATCATGCTTTGGGGCTGTTTCTCTGCAAAGGGGCCGGGACGACTGATCCGGGTACATGAAAGAATGAATGGGGCCATGTATCGTGAGATTTTGAGTGCAAACCTCCTTCCATCAGCAAGGGCATTGAAGATGAAACGTGGCTGGGTCTTTCAACATGACAATGATCCAAAGCACACCGCCAGGGCAACGAAGGAGTGGCTTCGTAAGAAGCATTTCAAGGTCCTGGAGTGGCCTAGCCAGTCTCCAGATCTCAACCCTATAGAAAACCTTTGGAGGGAGTTGAAAGTCCGTGTTGCCAAGCGAAAAGCCAAAAACATCACTGCTCTAGAGGAGATCTGCATGGAGGAATGGGCCAACATACCAACAACAGTGTGTGGTAACCTTGTGAAGATTTACAGAAAACGTTTGACCTCTGTCATTGCCAACAAAGGATATATTACAAAGTATTGAGATGAAATTTTGTTTCTGACCAAATACTTATTTTCCACCATAATATGCAAATAAATTGTTAAAAAAACAGACAATGTGATTTTCTGGATTTTTTTTTCTCAGTTTGTCTCCCATAGTTGAGGTCTACCTATGATGTAAATTACAGACACCTCTCATCTTTTTAAGTGGTGGAACTTGCACTATTGCTGACTGACTAAATACTTTTTTGCCCCACTGTACCTGTATGTCAACTCCCCTGTATATAGTATATACCTGTATGTCATCTCCTCCTATATATAGTATATACCTGTATGTCATCTCCTCCTATATATAGTATATACCTGTATGTCATCTCCTCCTATATATAGTATATACGTGTATGTCATCTCCTCCTGTATATAGTATATACCTGTGTGTCATCTCCCCTGTATATAGTATATATCTGTGTGTCATCTCCTCCTGTATATAGTATATACATGTATGTGATCTTCTATATATAGCATATACCTGTATGTCATCTCCTCCTGTATATAGTATATACCTGTAGGTAATCTGCTCCTGTATATAGTATATACCTGTGTGTCATCTCCTCTTGTATATAGTATATACCTGTATGTCATCTCCTCCTCTATATAGTATATACCTGTGTGTCATCTCTCCTGTATATAGTATATATCTGTGTGTCATCTCCCCTGTATATAGTATATACCTGTGTGATCTCCTGTATTAGACCTCGTTAACACGTTATTTGCTCAGTATTTTTACCTCAGTATTTGTATGATAAATTGGCAGCCTGATAAATCCCCAGCCAACAGGAAGCCCTCCCCCTGGCAGTATATATTAGCTCACACATACACATAATAGACAGGTCATGTGACTGACAGCTGCTGTATTTCCTATATGGTACATTTGTTGCTCTTGTAGTTTGTCTGCTTATTAATCAGATTTTTATTTTTGAAGGCTAATACCAGACTTGTGTGTGTTTTCGGGCGAGTTTCGTTTGTCAAGTTGTGTGTGTTGAGTTGTGTGTGGCGACATGCATGTAGCGACTTTTGTGAGATGAGTTTTGTGTGGCAACATGCGTGTAGCAACTTTTTGTGTGTCGAGTTGCATGTGACAGGTTAGTGTAGCAAGTTGTGTGCAGCGAGTTTTGCGCGTGGCGAGTTTTATGTCTGGTGCCTTTTGAGTATGTGCAAGTTTTGTGTGAGGCAACTTTTGCATGTGTTGCAAATTTTGTGCATGTGGCAATTTTTCCGCATGTGCAAGTTTTGCGTGTGGCGAGTTTTCCATGAGGTGAGTTTTGCACTTGTGGCAAGTTTTGCGTGAGCCTAGTTTTTGCATGTGGCGAGTTTTGCGCGTGGTGAGTTTTGAGCGGCGACTTTTGTGTTTCGACTTTTATGTGGCGAGGTTGGTGTATGTGTGGTGAAATGTGTGCTGAGGGTGGTATATGTGTTCAAGCACGTGGTAGTGTGTGGCACATTTTGTGTGTGTGTTCATATCCCCATGTGTGGTGAGTATCTCATGTCGGGGCCCCACCTTAGCAATTGTACGGTATATACTCTTTGGCGCCATCGCTCTCATTCTTTAAGTCCCCCTTGTTCACATCTGGAAGCTGTCAATTTGCCTCCAACACTTTTGCTTTCACTTTTCCCTATTATGTAGATAGGGGAAAAATAGTTTGGTGAATTGGAAAGCGCGGAGTTAAAATTTCACCTCACAACATAGCCTATGACGCTCTCAGGGTCCAGACGTGTGACTGTGCAAAATTTTGTGGCTGTAGCTGCGACGCCTCCAACACTTTTCATTTCACTTTTTCCCCATTATATAGATAGGGGCAAAATTGTTTGGTGAATTGGAAAGCGCGGGGTTAAAATTTCACCTCACAACGTAGCCTATGACGCTCTCAGGGTCCAGACGTGTGACTGTGCAAAATTTTGTTGCTGTAGCTGCGACACCTCCAACACTTTTCCTTTCACTTTTTTCCCATTATGTAGATAGGGGCAAAATTGTTTGGTGAATTGGAACGCGCGGGGTTAAAATTTCGCCTCACAATATAGCCTATGACGCTCTCAGGGTCCAGACGTGTGACTGTGCAAAATTTTGTTGCTGTAGCTGCGACGCTTCCAACACTTTTCCTTTCACTTTTTTCCCCATTATGTAGATAGGGGCAAAATTGTTTGGTGAATTGGAACGCGCGGGGTGAAAACTTCGCCTCACAACATAGCCTATGACGCTCTCGGGGTCCAGACGTGTGACTGTGCAAAATTTTGTGGCTGTAGCTGCGACGGTGCAGATGCCAATCCCGGACATACATACACACATACACACATACACACATTCAGCTTTATATATTAGATTTTTGTAATGTTTATAATAAAGGCTGCTGTGGCCACTATTATCCAACTATTTGTGTCTGTAATAATTGTAGGTATGTTCATGGTTGGTTAGGGGTGGAGTTTACTATAGTGGGTCTGGTGGTTATCGGAACCACCGGAGAGTTGACAATACCAGCGTCATGTCTCTGAGCATTGAATTCATTGTACTTCTGGGCACTCCTGGAAGGTTGAAGTTCTGCAATATGACAACACTGAAGGATAATGGGTTCCAGGTCGCTTCCCGTTTGATTCTTCTCAAATCTTTGACAATTAATCTGCATCTTTTGTTCTCAGCACGATTTTTCCGACCCTGTTGACTGTTTGCAACAAAACTTTTGATGGTTGTACTATCATGCCCTAATATCTCATCAATTTCAAGTGCCTCAACACTCTGTAAGACTTTTAATAATTTTTTAAACTTTTTTGAGTCAGTTAAATCTTATTTTGCCTGATGAGAACAAGCTGCCTCATAATTCTGCACACTTTGATAAAGGGTGTTGTATCCTTAGGCCTCACCTTCCATCATTACACAAATACTGATCAGCTGATATAATACATTCAATAAGCATTCATATTTACAGCTTGGAGTTGGAAAATCTGCATAAAAATGATGATATGGTCAAAATATTCACTTGCCTAATAATTGTGCACACATGGTAAAAATAATATGGTAATTGAGGATGTTTATTATCTCACGTTTTTTACTTCAGGAAATTAATCTAATATTAGGCTGCCGTCACACTAGCAGTATTTGGTCACGGTCAGTATTTGTAAGCCAAAACTAGGCTTACAAATACTGATGTAAAATACTGACCAAATACTGCTAGTGTGACGGCAGCCTTATTGTTAAGGATAACAGTAGAGGGAATTGCGTAGATACCACCACTGCCACTAATTTGTCAGGGAGAACACAAAAGAGATTACGCAGATCCTACTGCTGCCACCAATATGTCAGGGGATGCAACTCCGCGGCCTTCAATTGTCAGAACACTTACGCAATTGTGATGGACGAGGCCGTGGCTGTTTCCATTGCTAAATAAGTTCTTGGGGAACCCACAGTGAGCGTATAGTATATAAACAACCAAATTCAAAGCATGGAATATATATACAGCTCTGAACATTTTACAGTGGTCTCTGCATTTTTGCCAGTTTGTCTGATTTTTCTCTTATAGGTATATTTTTGAGTAAAATGTAAATTGTTCTTTTATTCTATAAACTTCTGACAACATGTCTATGAATTTACAAGCAATAAATTTTGTATTTTTCTTCTGACAAAGAAAAATGGTCAAAGTGAAAAAAAAAAACAGTGCTTCCAGACCTCAAATAATGCAAAGAAAACAAGTTCTCATGCGCTCTATGTATTTACCTCTGTATCTGTACTGTTACATACTTAGGCTGATAACCGGTTCATGCAGTATTACATGAACACTCGAACCTTACACTATGGCTGGTCCGAACAACTAAAGCAATTGTTACCATCCACCTCTCATGTCTCCCCTTTTTCCTCATAGTTTGTAAGCTTGTGAGCAGGGCCCTCATTCCTCTTGGTATCTGTTCTGATCTGTGTTTATTGTTATGCTGTAATGTCTATTGTCTGTACAAATCCCCTCTATAATGTAAAAAGTGCTGCGGAATATGTTGGTGCAATACAAATAAAAATGTATTATTATTATTATAAGTTCATAATCACAACAACAATACTAATGTTTTAACTAAGGAAGAGTTCAGAAATCAATATTTTGTGGAATCACCATTATTTTTAAACACAGCTTTCACGCATCTTGGCATGCTGTCCACCAGTCTTTCGCACTGCTTCTGGTGCAAAAAATGTAAGCAGTTTTTTGTTTGATGACTTGCGACTATCCATTATCCTCTTGATTACATTCCAGAGGTTTTCAATGGAGTTCAGGTCAGGATAATGGGCTGCCCATGACAGGGTTTTGATGTGGTGGTCTTATATATGTATACTGTAGAATGTAAGCCCGCAAGGGCAGGGTCCTCGCCCCTCTGTATCAGTCCGTCATTGTTAGTTTGTTTACTGTATGTGATATTTGTAACTTGTATGTAACCCCTTCTCATGTACAGCACCATGGAATCAATGGTGCTATATAAATAAATAATAATAATAATAATAATAATACTGTATATATATATATACATATATATATATATGTATATATATATATATATATATATATATATATATACACACTGCTCAAAAAAAATAAAGGGAACCCTTAAACAACAGAATATAACTCCAAGTAAGTCAAACTTCTGTGAAATCAAGCTGTCCACTTAGGGAGCAACACTGTTTTACAATCGATTTAACATGCTGTTGTGCAAATGAAATAGACAACAGATGGAAATGATTGGTAATTATCAAGCCACACTCAATAAAGGAGTGGTTCTGCAGGTAAGGACCACAGACCACATCTCCGTACCAATGCTTTCTGGCTGATGTTTTGGTCACTTTTTGATGTTGGTTTAGCTTGTGATGGCATGAGACAGACTCTACAACCCACACAAGTGGCTGAAGTAGAGCAGCTCATTCAGGATGGCACATCAATATGAGCTGTGGCAAGAAGGTTTGCTGTGTGTGTCAGCGTAGTGTCCAGAGGCTGGAGACAATACCAGGAGACAGGCCAGTACGCCAGGAGACGTGGAGGAGGCAGTAGGAGGGCAACAACCCAGCAGTAGGACTGCTACCTCAGCCTTTGTGCAAAGAGGAACAGGAGGAGCACTGCCAGAGACCTGCAAAATGACCTCCAGCAGGCCACAACTGTGCATGTGTCTGCACAAAAGGTGAGAAACCGACTCCATGAGGATGGTCTGCGTGCCCGACGTCCACAGATGGGGGTTGTGCTCACAGCCCAACACCGTGCAGGACGTTTTGCATTTGCCACAGAACACCAGGATTGGCGAATTCGCCACTGGCACCCTGTACTGTTCACAGATTAAAGCAGGTTCACATTGAGCATGTCGTAGCTGTTTTTCGTTCTGATCCAAATGTCAGCTGACAGATCACCAGTGAGGGCCAAATTGTGGAGTTACGCCCGTCATTTTACAAGCGCGCTTGGAGACAAAAAGACACCTCACACATATCCTGTGAGCAAGTCACTTTTATCTGAAGTAATAGAGCAAGAGGCAATATTATATACCATTTACAACAACTGTAACTCTAATGTAATTCATGTAGCCCCCTCCATCACCCAGGGTCATACTGACCTTTATTCTCTAACGTACCCAGAGCATGTTGTGACTGAATATTGGGAACATACATGATAAGAAGTATGGTCTCCTTGAATTGGAGACATTAAGACTACTGCATCAACAGATTCTAGCAATTGTAGCAATTAAAGGCAAAAGGCACTTAAAGGCAAACTATTAACCCTTCTATATCAATTTCCCCCTTTTGTAAATGGTATAACCTCTGCTACGGGGTCAGCTGATGTCCACAAAGGAGCTCCTGTCTCATGGGTCTAGTACCCACAAGGGGACTTCCTACCTGCTTCACCCATCCACCCTCAGTGTGGACACTCACCTCCCCCGTCAACAGTGGCCATACGGGGCCTATGATATACTACAGAAGGTTCAGCCTTAGGGTTTTTTTCTACACATACATTATTCCATAGCTTAGGTAATATATATATTAGCGCTTTTACGGCTACATAAAAGAATAAGCAAAGCAACAAAATTTGCATACAAGTCTGTAAAACACCAAAAATAATCCATCCCACTAGGCCGCTAAGCCAATTGGCTGGATTTAAAAAGGAGTCTCTATATTGTATTAGTCTCATTAAGAGCCTTAAGGAACCACGAAAATCTGAGTCCAAGTCTCACTTGTGCATGCAGTGTGGTGTTAATGCCTTCCTTGGGTCCTGGGGTAAGGCTAAGTACAGCATAGTCCTTGCAGATACTGGGCTGTGTGCACAGATCCAACAGTCCAGCAGTTTTTGTCCTTCTGCGTCTTTTATAAGAAAAGCAAGATGTTGAATAAGTTTGTTTATCCAGTGTCTCTGTAAGATGCAAACATCCTACCACAGCCAGCAAGGTGATTAGGACAACAGTCATTCTGCTGGTGAAAAGATCTTTTTGCAGTGACTGGCATGGATCCAGGTGGGCTTTCCCTCAAGTTTCCCTGAGGTGAATGTGGTCAGCTGGACTTTAAAACGGGCCGTCAAACCGTGGATCTAGGTTCCTTCTCACGTGTCTGTGTATGACCACCAATCACCTGGATTCAGCTGATATACGTCTGCACTGGCATTAGGATCTGGAATGGATGAAAACACATGTTTATGCACCACATTAAGTCTTTTCTGTACGGCCTGGACATGGGCTGTCATAGCACCGTGTTGCTTTTGTAGCACCTGTGGGAAGTACAGACCAGCCTCTGGCAACCTACTAAACAGGACTTCAAAAGGACACAAGCCTGTCTTTCTATTTGGAGTGTGTGTGACTGAAAAGAGTGCAAGAGACAAACACTCTACCACGCTCTTTCCTTTGTCTGCCATGGCCTTTGGTTTTCCAGTTTAAGTGTCCCGTTTAGTCTCATCACTTTCCCACTACTTTGTGGTCTATATGGTGCATGTTATGCTTGCTGTACTTCCAGGGCCTGTATGACTTCCCTCATTATTTCTCCCGTGAAGTGTGTGTCCCTATCGCTGTCTATGGTTTCTAGGATACCATACCTGCAGATCAGTTTTTTTTTTCATGAGTTTGTCTGCAGTTGCTTTAGTATTTGCACATTTTACAAAATAGGCTTCCTGCCAACCAGAGAAGAGATCTACACATACTAGGATATTTTTCACACACTTCTACCTTGGGTAGCTGTATGTAGCCAGTCTGCAGTCTCTGAAACGGGTAGAGAGGCCTGGGTGTCGCTTTCTTAGGGATTTTTACTGTTTTACCTGGGTTGTGCTGTGCACAAATGAGGCATGACCGTACGAGCTTTGCGGCTGCGTAACTGAAACCAGGAGCGATCCAGGAGGCATCTTGTGTTGCTTGCGCCATGATTGGGAGCAGGGATCTTGGTATATACGATTTATCCTGATTCTCCCATACTCTTTCTGAGTTCAGCTCAGCTCCCATTCTCCCAGTGTTCCTTCTCTGTTTGGGCAGCTGGAGGGATTTCAGGACATCTAGGCTCAGTGTGGCTGGAATACTCTGACTCCCCGCCACCGTCCACTGCTCCCTAGGCCGCCTTGCTGCTACTTTAGCAGCCTCGTCTGTCCTTCTGTTGCCCTTTTCCTCCACAGAGTCACCGTCCGTGTGTGCTTTTACTTTGACGATGCCAACCTGGACTGATAACGTCAATGCCTCCACTAATTGTTTCACCAGCTCTGCATTTTTAATGGGCTCACCGGCTGATGTAAGAAACGTTCTGCTTCTTCAGATAGGGCAATAATCATGGGATATTCCCCATGCACAATTCGAATCTGTGTAACTGTTAGCAACTTTACCTGCAGCAGCTCTACACGCCTCAGTGAGTGCCTTCAACTCTGCCTCCTGCACAGACATGTGAGGAGCGAGTGGTTCAGCTCGGATTACCTCATGTGAGGATACTACTGCATATCCAATGTAGAGTCGCCCATTCTGGTGGTATCTGAAGCCATCTACAAAAATAAAAAAACCTCAAAATATGCATTAGGAACAGGTTTTTTTCTTCCCACGAACATACCGTATATACTCGAGTATAAGCCGAGATTTTCAGCCCAAAATTTTGGGCTGAAAGTGCCCCTCTCGGCTTATACTCGAGTCAAGGTGGGTGGCAGGGTCGGCGGGTGAGGGGGTGAGGGCGCTGAGGCATACTTACCTAGTCCCAGCGATCCTCGCGCTGTCCCTGCCGTCCCACGGTCTTCTGTGCTGCAGCTTCTTCCCCTCTTCAGCAGTCACGTGGGACTGCTCATTACAGAAATGAATAAGCGGCTCCACCTCCCATAGGGGCGGAGCCGCCTATTCATTCCTCTAATCAGCGGTGCCGGTGACCGCTGATAGAGAAAGAAGCTGCGGCACCGAAGACCAGGCAGAGGGACAGCGCGAGGATCGCCAGGACTAGGTAAGTATAGCATATTCACCTGTCCTCGTTCCAGCCGCCAAGCGTCGCTCCATCTTCCCGGCCGGCGCCTCCATCTTCCCGGCGTCTGCGCTCTGACTGTTCAGGCAGAGGGCGCGATGACGCATATAGTGTGCGCGGCGCCCTCTGCCTGATCAGTCAGAGCAGAGACGCCGGGAAGATGGAGGCGCCGGAACGAGACGCCAGGAGCTGCAATCAAGGGAGGTGAGTATGTGTGTTTTTTTTTTATTGCAGCAGCAGCAGCGGCGGCGGCAGAGATTTATGTGGAGCATCTATGGGGCACAATGAACGGTGCAGAGCACCGTATATGGCACATCTATGGGGAAATATGAACGGTGCAGAGCACCGTATATGGCACAGCTATGGGGCACAGTGAACGGTGCAGAGCACCGTATATGGCACATCTATGGGGCACAGTGAACGGTGCAGAGCACCGTATATGGCACATCTATGGGGCACAGTGAACGGTGCAGGGCACCGTATATGGCACATCTATGGGGAAATATGAACGGTGCAGAGCACCGTATATGGCACATCTATGGGGAAATATGAACGGTGCAGAGCACCGTATATGGCACATCTATGGGGCACAGTGAACGGTGCGGAGCACCGTATATGGCACATCTATGGGGCACAGTGAACGGTGCGGAGCACCGTATATGGCACATCTATGGGGCACAGTGAACGGTGCGGAGCACCGTATATGGCACATCTATGGGGCACAGTGAACGGTGCGGAGCACCGTATATGGCACATCTATGGGGCACAGTGAACGGTGCGGAGCACCGTATATGGCACATCTATGGGGCACAGTGAACGGTGCGGAGCACCGTATATGGCACATCTATGGGGCACAGTGAACGGTGCGGAGCACCGTATATGGCACATCTATGGGGCACAGTGAACGGTGCGGAGCACCGTATATGGCACATCTATGGGGCACAGTGAACGGTGCGGAGCACCGTATATGGCACATCTATGGGGCACAGTGAACGGTGCGGAGCACCGTATATGGCACATCTATGGGGCACAGTGAACGGTGCGGAGCACCGTATATGGCACATCTATGGGGCACAGTGAACGGTGCGGAGCACCGTATATGGCACATCTATGGGGCACAGTGAACGGTGCAGAGCACCGTATATGGCACATCTATGGGGCACAGTGAACGATGCAGAGCACCGTATATGGCACATCTATGGGGCACAATGAACGGTGCAGAGCACCGTATATGGCACAGCTATGGGGAAATATGAACGGTGCAGAGCACTGTATGGCACAGCTATGGGGAAATAATGATCTATTTTTATTTTTGAAATTCACCGGTAAATGCTGCATTTCCACCCTAGGCTTATACTCGAGTCAATAAGTTTTCCCAGTTTTTTTGTGGCAAAATTAGGGGGGTCGGCTTATACTCGGGTCGGCTTATACTCGAGTATATACGGTATGTAAAACCCACTGTCTCCTGACTCATCAGTTCCTATGCAGTCATGTTCGTGCATCATGTCAACGTCATGTCATGTTCTCTTTCCCACCTGCCACTGTTGTCACCAATTCCCCCTTTTCTGAATCCACAGGCAGATGAGTGGCTGTATTCAGAACATTATGTCTTGTGAGGGTGACATATTCAGGAATTAGTATTAGAGCACATTCAAGTCTGATCTGTCTGATCTTAGACAGGTGTTTTGGTTGAACTTGTACGAGTCTGGCATTAATGTCACGTGGGGAACAAAATGTCAAAAAGAAAAAGTCAGTGTGATCTCACATGTCTTTCAGTAATACAGCAGCTCTTACAGCATGTACACATGTAGAAGACCCTCTAATCACTGGGTCTAATTGTGCTAAGTAGTAAGCTATCGGTCTCTGTTTCTTTCCATGTTGTAGTGTCAGTACTGCGGTAGCATGTCCACCCTGCTCTGTGAAAAATAAGAAAAATGGCTGATCATAGTTTGGAATGTCTGACACAATGAGCAGCTTGAGAGAGTGGAAGGAGTCAATTGCTTCTTGAGTAAGATTGTAGGGTTCTGACGGCAAACAGTCATAGAGTGGGTGCATCATTTGTGAAGCAGACCTTATCTGAGGCCTACAGTAGGTCACCAAACCTAGAAAGGTGCGTAGATGCTGGTGTGACCTGGGTAAAGGGAGATTTGTATTGCCTGTTTTCTGTCTTCAGTCAGGTGTCTTGTACCTTCAGCAATACAATGTCCTAAAAATGTCACCTTTTATTTGCAATACTGTAATTTGTCACGTGAGACTGCAACCCTTTTCTGCCAAAAAAAACACAGCAAGGAAACTGTAGCTTCCGGACATCTGGTCCGGGCAGCAGAGCAAGAGGTCATCCACGTACTGTAGTAGTACAATCTGTGGATGAGGTAAGTGTCAGGGGAACCCTTGGGTCCTTTTTTTTTTCTTAATGGGATACAAAGGGGTGTTGCAGGGGGAATATCTCTGCACTAGAACCCCTGCCTTAACATACTCTTTAATATCCCTGCTCAGGGCCATTGATTTGACTAGACTTAAGGGGTATTGCCTTAACCAAAGAGGAGTGATTACTTCTCTTGATTTATCATGACAGGGGGAATGGGCAGTCGACCCATAACAGATTTTCCCCTTGCCCAAACGGTGTCTGGTACCTGACTCTTTTCCCTGTCCTCAGACATTCTGGTGTCAGGTGTTACTTTCACTACTCTTGCCATATACACCATTACTGCAATATTACACAAGTGTTTATATAAGTCAGACATTAATGTCCAAATATTTCTACCCGTATTTGATTGTGTAGAGTACCCCTTAAAAAAAACTAAATTTGATTCACAAAATGTTACCAAAAGAAAATTATATATATATAATTACGAAAGATACTGAGTCATAAAACGGGGGAGCACAATGCCATAGGCCACAGCAAAGCACAAGCTTATTCTAAGAAAGTAGCAGCCCTATATAAATCCATAACTAACAGTTCCGAATACGAAAAGAAGGGATTTGAAAAATGCCAAATATCAATGCCAGTTGCTTGCGATAAGGTATATGAACTGGAAAAGACAAATAAACAGTGACTATGGTTTGAGCCAATATAATGAATGGCTAAAAAACTATATATCATATGAAGACAACCTAGAAATACACAGTAACTATACCATCTTTGTGTAAGGAAACTACTAAAACTGGCAAATGAATGGAATTAAGTGTAACTACAATAGGGCATGATTTACCTGTGGTATAATGAGCACGTGGAAGACCCTGGCGTCCCTCTGCCCTAAGTGTTTATATGAAAGTGGACTTGTGACTGTAATACCCTCAGGAGAGTACTGTATAGTGGCCTAGACAGCACTCAACTCTGCTCCCAGCAAATTCATAGGGGTATTGTCACTAACAATAAGTTTGTAAGCACCTCTTGGCTGTCTCGTGACTCTAGTCTTTTCTTGTTTAGTCATAGGGGCTTCAGTCGCTTGTCCCCCTACCCTCGCGTATTCCACAGTCTCGTCAGTAATCATGTCTGGCAGTATCAAGTGTTTGTGTACTAGTCCCAGCTGCCCCAGTGTTGGTCAAGAATTCTGTCTATTTCCCTCCCAGCATTGGTATGGTGGTCATCAAGGCAGGACCAGGTCCGGAGGGGACAAGAACAGGGCACACATTTGTCGCTGGGTTGTCAGTTTCCTAGTCTGAAGGTGAAGGAGGTGGAAGATTGGTCTGAGTGTCCATTTTCTCCACAATTCCAGCACTTCACTGTTTCTAAGTCCTTAGGTCCCTTACTACGTCTCTACTGTTTTCCTCGTTTTCCAGCATACATGACACGTCGTCTTATTGTCCTAGTTTCTTCAACTCCTGAGCAACCTTTAGGAGGTCTTTGGATCTACATTTCTCCATTTAGGTCTGGCTGTCTGTACTGCGTCTCATAAGCCTTTTGTCATACCGTCAATGAATGTATTTACCAATATTTTAACATCGAGTGGGTTTACTGGACTGTACCCCATGTCTGCCCATTTCAGCTGTAACCGTCCAGAGTACATCTCTACTCTCTCTCCTTTAGTCACATCTGTAAAAGTCTTAATTTGCATCCTAGTACGTCACCTGCTTTGGTGCTCACCAACTCTCTAGGTCTGCTCAGGTGCACTTATACATCCAGCATATTGTCTTTGTCTGTAAAATGGGAAAGGTTTGTTCTCAGGGTCAGCCAATTGTTTTAGCGTAGCTAGCTAGTCAGAGGGCTTCCAGGGATAATACTCCTGTATCTGTCTTAAGGTACCGTCACACTAGACGATATCGCTAGCGATCCGTGACGTTGCAGCGTCCTCGCTAGCGATATCGTCCAGTGTGACAGGCAGCAGCGATCAGGCCCCTGCTGGGAGATCGCTGGTCAGGGAAGAAAGTCCAGAACTTTATTTCGTCGCTGGACTCCCCGTAGACATCGCTGAATCGGCGTGTGTGACACCGATTCAGCGATGTCTTTGCTGGTAACCAGGGTAAACATCGGGTAACTAAGCGCAGGGCCGCGCTTAGTAACCCGATGTTTACCCTGGTTACCATCCTAAAAGTTAAAAAAAACAAACAGTACATACTTACCTACAGCCGTCTGTCCTCCAGCGCTGTGCTCTGCTCTCCTCCTGCTCTGGCTGTGAGCGTCGGTCAGCCGGAAAGCAGAGCGGTGACGTCACCGCTCTGCTTTCTGGCTGCCCGGCGCTCACAGCCAGACCAGAGAAGCAGAGCGCCGAGGACAGACAGCGGTAGGTAAGTATGTAGCGTTTGTTTTTTTACTTTTTAGGATGGTAACCAGGGTAAACATCGGGTTACTAAGCGCGGCCCTGCGCTTAGTTACCCGATGTTTACCCTGGTTACCGGGGACCTCGGGATCGTTGGTCGCTGGAGAGCTGTCTGTGTGACAGCTCTCCAGCGACCAAACAGCGACGCTGCAGCGATCCGGATCGTTGTCGGTATCGCTGCAGCGTCGCTATGTGTGACGGTACCTTTACACTACCTGATTACATCACAGATCATACAAGTATTTCTCCAGTCTGGGTTTGTCTGACCGCAATGTTTACAAGTCCATCTGTCTTGTCTTGGTCTCTGGTTATACAAAGGTATGACCGTAGCAGTAATGTGTCAGTCATAGTCGGACTTTTAAGCATCAAAACATTCATAATACACCTTACTTCCGTCCTGCTGCACTCTCTCAGATGCCATTTATTCACATGCTATTTTCCTCATTTGTCTGTGCCTTTTTGAACATCCAAACATCCATTCACTCACTGGCATTTTTGCCTGTTTCAATATTGGTCTCACATCTTTCACTGCTTCCTTTTTCCAATCTGTACAGCGGTTTTTGGATCCCATTGGGGGCCCTGACTGCACACAGAATAAGTTGCCCATGGCTTCAACTTATCCGCTCAGACACTCACCTCTAAAAATGCCCTTTTTTTAGTGTGCCCTGCCTTAAACCAGGGTTGCAACACGTGACAAGTCAGAGTGAGTGTCAAGATTTAGCGGGAAAGGTTACACCACCTATTTCCCAGTAGACCTAAAGGATTCTAGCGAGCAGGTTAACCACCTACCACTCGGTAGATCAGCTGGCTAGCACAGCTCCATGGACGGCAAGGTTACACCACCAATTTGCCGTAGGCTGACTGTAGCAGGTTACACCACCTATTACATCAGCCGTGCAGTTGGCTACCTCTTCTGTTGATCCTCAATTTGCTATATCAATCACTCAACTTGAAGCAGGTGAATCTTTTACCAATCTTTTCAATCACTTACAAGCTTCCTCTAAAACTAGGCACAGTTCTTTTCACTTTCAAATTCCAACTTGAACTTACGATATTTCTTTCTACTTCAATACATACAGTACTATTGCTTTAAACACAAATCTCTTAGCGCGTACTGAACCAAGGACAGAATATGCACAGCTCCATATTCTTCAGCGCAGCTGCATGGACCCCCCCTTCCTCTGGCCCGCAGCACAAGGAGGAGAAAATCAAAAATAATTCGCGCAGGGGTTCGCCCCTCCCATCAGGTAAACACAGATAAGAGCTTGTCTTACACACACACAAACAGAATGCAGCAGTTTTCAGACTTAATCTCTACAAAACATTTATTCTCTCGGAATTAAAAACAGTTTCTCTATACAGGCAGATCACTGCACAACTTGAATGAGCTGATTCTGACCGCGTCCGGCCAAAACACATATAGAAACCTATCCAATGTCAAACCACACATAACACGGGTTTCACTGAATCTCAGATGTAAATTAAATGTACATTAAAAATATCCACAACTCATTCATCCTGGACAATTAACAACAGTTAGATAAGTAATGATACTTATGTGATCACTCATACATACATGCTCATTCAGGGATTGTTGTTTCTTTTCCTTCCACTTTTCAGTTGATTTTTACAAGAAGAAAATACCTTATCTCAATCACTCCACCTAATTCAGCTCAAACTGGGCTGAATAATGTCTTCTGTCACATACAGAGGACCACACCTAACGGAACCCCTCATCAATCAGGGATTTATGTTTATTCCTTATACTTATTTACTCACCTGTCATCTCATTCAGAGTTCTCATAGACATACAAGGCTCACACAGCCTGCCTATTTTGCACTTTGGAATTAACACAACTCTATACAACTCTATAACTCTATATAACAAAAACTGCAGCAGTGTCCACTGACACTCTGAAAGCACTTTAAGGCCAAACAACAAAACCCACGGCCTTAATACAAAATACAGCTTCATATAATGTACTGCCAATCCAAAATGACCAAAATAACAACACTGCACAGAGTCTATCCCAGCTCTGTATTACACACTACACAAATACACAACCAATTAGGATACTGACAAATGATACAGATAACAATTATCATCTTATAACTCTATTATTCAACTCTCATACGGACATAAATAGACAAAACACAAAACTCACTGGTGATGTGGATTCTTTGAACCACGTTCGCAGCCTTTTACCCAGAGGTATGGAGAGATCCAGATGAGAGATTGCAAGTGCAAAACAGGTTTGTAAGAATAATATTTCTCACCTTGCTGCAGCTGGTGTTTTGCATGTCCAATCTCCCAGAAGCTCCCCCATACGGATTCCGAATAAGCTGGATACACGGCCCCACGTTGGGCGCCAAAACTGTCATAGCTGTTTTTCGTTCTGACCCAAATGTCAGCTGACAGATCACCAGTGAGGGCCAAATTGTGGAGTTACGCCCGTCATTTTACAAGCGCGCTTGGAGACAAAAAGACACCTCACACATATCCTGTGAGCAAGTCACTTTTATCTGAAGTAATAGAGCAAGAGGCAATATTATATACCATTTACAACAACTGTAACTCTAATGTAATTCATGTAGCCCCCTCCATCACCCAGGGTCATACTGACCTTTATTCTCTAACGTACCCAGAGCATGTTGTGACTGAATATTGGGAACATACATGATAAGAAGTATGGTCTCCTTGAATTGGAGACATTAAGACTACTGCATCAACAGATTCTAGCAATTGTAGCAATTAAAGGCAAAAGGCACTTAAAGGCAAACTATTAACCCTTCTATATCAAGCATATGTGACAGACATGACAGAGTCTGGAGATGCCGTGGAGAGTGATCTGCTGCCTGCAACATCCTTCAGCATGACCGGTTTGGCAGTGGGTCAGTAATGGTGTGGGGTGGAATTTCTTTGGAGGGCCACACAGCCCTCAATGTGCTCGCCAGAGATAGCCTGACTGCCATTAGGTACCGAGATGAGATCCTCAGACCCCTTGTGAGACAATATGCTGGTGTGGTTGGCCCTGGGTTCCTCCTAATGCAGGACAATGCCAGAACTCATGTGGCTGGAGTGTGTCAGCAGTTCCTGCAAGATGAAGGCATTGAAGCTCTGGACTGGCTTGCCCATTCTCCAGACCTGAATCCGATTGAATGCATCTTGGACATCATGTCTCGCACCATCCACCAACGTCACGTTGCACCACAGACTGTCCAGGAGTTGGCGGATGCTTTAGTCCAGGTCTGGGAGGAGATTTCTCAGGAGACCATCATCAGAAGCATGCCTGTTATGGACCTGGTGGTTAGGAGCACCCGGAACGACCTGATGGTTAAACTCACACAGGACAAGCTCTGGGAAGTGGGAGCTCTGCTGACCGCAACCCCTGATCCTATCACACAACTAGAAATAGCCGTGGAGCGTACCTAACACGACCTAGACGCCTCTTCACAGCCTAAGAGCTAACTAGCCCTAAAGATAGAAAATAAAGCCTACCTTGCCTCAGAGAAATTCCCCAAAGGAAAAGGCAGCCCCCCCACATATATTGACTGTGAGTTAAGATGAAAGTCACAAACACAGAAATGAAACAGGTTTCAGCAAAGGGAGGCCAGACTTACTAAACAGACTGAGGATAGGAAAGGTATCTTTGCGGTCAGCACAAAAAACTACAAAAGACCACGCAGAGTGTGCAAAAAGACCTCCGCACCGACTCACGGTGCGGAGGTGCCATTCTGCATCCCAGAGCTTCCAGCTAGCAAGGCAAAATCATGATAGCCAACTGGACAAGGAAACAATGAACAAATATTAACTAGCAGGGACTTAGCTTCTGCTGGAGTAGACAGGTCACCAGAAAGATCCAAGAGCGAACTGATCCAGTACAAGAACATTGACAGCTGGCATGGAGTAACGATCTGAGTGGAGTTAAATAGAACAGCCAGCCAAAGAATAAACTACGTCACCTGTGGAAGGAACCTCAGAAGCAGCAGCTCCACTCACAGCCACCAGAGGGAGTCCATGGACAGAACTCGACGAAGTACCATTCATGACCACAGGAGGGAGTTCGAAAACAGAATTCACAACAGTACCCCCCCTTGAGGAGGGGTCACCGAACCCTCACCAGAGCCCCCAGGCCGATCAGGATGAGCCAAATGAAAGGCACAAACTAGATCGGCAGCATGAACATCAGAGGCAAAAACCCAGGAATTATCTTCCTGACCATAACCCTTCCACTTGACCAGGTACTGGAGTTTCCGTCTCGAAATACGAGAATCCAAAATCTTCTCCACCACATACTCCAACTCCCCCTTGACCAACACCGGGGCAGGAGGATCAACGGAGGGAACCATAGGCACCACGTATCTCCGCAATAACGACCTATGGAACACATTATGGATGGCAAAAGAAGCTGGAAGGGCCAAACGAAATGACACAGGATTGAGAACCTCAGAAATCTTATACGGACCAATGAAACGAGGCTTAAACTTAGGAGAGGAAACCTTCATAGGAACATGACGAGATGACAACCAAACCAAATCCCCAACATGAAGTCGGGGACCAACACAGCGCCGGCGGTTAGCGAAACGTTGAGCCTTCTCCTGGGACAATGTCAAATTGTCCACCACATGAGTCCAAATCTGCTGCAACCTGTCCACCACCGTATCCACACCAGGACAGTCCGAAGGCTCAACCTGCCCTGAAGAGAAACGAGGATGGAAACCAGAATTACAGAAAAAAGGCGAAACCAAAGTAGCCGAGCTGGCCCGATTATTAAGGGCAAACTCAGCCAAAGGCAAGAAGGACACCCAATCATCCTGATCAGCAGAAACAAAGCATCTCAGATATGTCTCCAAAGTCTGATTAGTTCGTTCAGTTTGGCCATTTGTCTGAGGATGGAAAGCCGAAGAAAAAGACAAATCAATGCCCATCTTAGCACAAAAGGACTGCCAAAACCTCGAAACAAACTGGGAACCTCTGTCCGAGACGATGTTCTCCGGAATGAGCATGCAAACGAACCACATGCTGGAAAAACAATGGCACCAAATCAGAGGAGGAAGGCAATTTAGACAAGGGTATCAAATGAACCATCTTAGAGAAGCGATCACAAACCACCCAAATGACCGACATCCTTTGAGAGACGGGGAGACCTGAAATAAAATCCATGGAAATATGCGTCCAGGGCCTCTTCGGGACCGGCAAGGGCAAAAGCAACCCACTGGCACGAGAACAGCAGGGCTTAGCCCGAGCACAAGTCCCACAGGACTGCACAAAAGAACGCACATCCCGTGACAAAGAAGGCCACCAAAAGGATCTAGCCACCAAATCCCTGGTGCCAAAGATTCCAGGATGACCCGCCAACACCGAACAATGAACCTCAGAGATAACTCTACTAGTCCATCTATCAGGGACAAACAGTTTCTCCGCTGGACAACGGTCAGGTCTATCAGCCTGAAATTTCTGCAGCACACGCCGCAAATCAGGGGAGATGGCAGACAAAATTACTCCCTCTTTGAGAATACCCGCCGGCTCAGGAACACCCGGAGAGTCAGGCACAAAACTCCTTGACAGGGCATCAGCCTTCACATTCTTAGAGCCCGGAAGGTACAAAACCACAAAATCAAAACGGGAGAAAAACAGCGACCATCGAGTCTGTCTAGGATTCAACCGTTTGGCAGACTCGAGATAAGTCAAATTCTTGTGATCCGTCAAGACCACCACGCGATGCTTGGCTCCTTCAAGCCAATGTCGCCACTCCTCGAATGCCCACTTCATGGCCAACAACTCTCGATTGCCAACATCATAATTACGCTCAGCAGGCGAGAATTTTCTAGAAAAGAAGGCACATGTTTTCATCACCGAGCCATCAGAACTTCTTTGTGACAAAACAGCCCCTGCTCCAATCTCAGAAGCATCAACCTCAACCTGAAACGGGAGCGAAACATCTGGCTGGCACAACACAGGGGCAGAAGAAAAACGACACTTCAACTCCTGAAAAGCCTCTACAGCCGCCGAGGACCAATTGACCACATCAGCACCTTTCTTGGTCAAATCAGTCAACGGTTTAGCAACACTAGAAAAATTAGCAATGAAGCGACGATAAAAATTAGCAAAGCCCAGGAACTTCTGCAGGCTCTTCACAGATGTCGGCTGAGTCCAATGATAAATGGCCTGAACTTTAACAGGGTCCATCTCGATAGTAGAAGGGGAAAAAATTAAACCCAAAAATGAAACCTTCTGAACCCCAAAGAGACATTTCGACCCCTTCACAAACCAGGAATTCGCACGAAGGATCTGGAACACCATTCTGACCTGCTTCACATGAGACTCCCAATCATCCGAAAAGACCAAAATATCATCCAAATATACAATCATGAATCTATCCAGGTACTCTCGGAAGATGTCATGCATAAAGGACTGAAACACAGATGGAGCATTAGAAAGCCCAAATGGCATAACCAGGTACTCAAAATGGCCCTCGGGCGTATTAAATGCTGTTTTCCATTCATCGCCCTGTTTAATTCGCACAAGATTATACGCCCCTCGAAGATCTATCTTGGTGAACCAACTAGCCCCCTTAATCCGAGCAAACAAATCAGACAGCAGCGGCAAAGCGTACTGAAATTTGACTGTGATCTTATTAAGAAGGCGGTAATCAATACAAGGTCTTAAAGAGCCATCCTTCTTGGCCACAAAAAAGAACCCTGCTCCCAACGGTGATGACGACGGGCGAATATGACCTTTCTCCAAGGATTCCTTTATATCACTCCGCATAGCGGCGTGCTCTGGCACAGATAAATTAAACAGTCGGCCCTTAGGAAACTTACTACCAGGAATCAAATTAATAGCACAATCGCAATCCCTATGAGGAGGTAAGGCACCGGATTTGGGCTCTTCAAATACATCCCGGTAATCTGACAAAAACTCAGGGACTTCAGAAGGAGTGGAAGGCGAAATTGACAGCAATGGAACATCACCATGTACCCCTTGACAACCCCAGCTGGACACAGACATAGATTTCCAATACAATACTGGATTATGGACCTGTAGCCATGGCAACCCCAACACGACCATATCATGCACATTATGCAACACCAGAAAGCGAATAACCTCCTGATGTGCAGGAGCCATGCACATGGTCAATTGAGTCCAGTACTGAGGCTTATTCTTGGCCAAAGGCGTAGCATCAATTCCTCTCAATGGAATAGGATACTGCAAGGGCTCCAAGAAAAAACCACAGCGCCTGGCAAACTCCAAGTCCATCAAATTCAGGGCAGCGCCTGAATCCACAAATGCCATAACAGAATAGGACGACAGAGAGCAAATCAGAGTAACGGACAAAAGAAATTTAGACTGTACCGTACCAATGGTGGCAGACCTAGCGAACCGCTTAGTGCGCTTAGGACAATCGGAGATAGCATGAGTGGAATCACCACAGTAAAAACATTCCGACGTCTGTGTTCTTGTCGTTCAGCTCTGGTCAAAGTCCTATCACATTGCATAGGCTCAGGCCTATGCTCAGAGAATACCGCCAAATGGTGCACAGCTTTGCGCTCACGCAAGCGCCGATCGATCTGAATGGCCAAGGACATAGACTCATTCAGACCAGCAGGTGTGGGAAATCCCACCATGACATCCTTAAGGGCTTCAGAAAGACCCTTTCTGAAAATTTCCGCCAGGGCACACTCATTCCACTGAGTAAGCACAGACCACTTTCTAAACTTCTGACAGTACACCTCTGCTTCATCCTGACCCTGACACAAAGCCAGCAAGATTTTCTCTGCCTGATCCACTGAATTTGGTTTATCATAAAGCAATCCAAGCAATTCTTAATAGGAATATACTCACCCTCGGACGCGCCCTGCTTCTTTCCGGCAGCCTTCCTTCCTAAGAATCAGCGCTTGAAGGGCCTTCGGTGACGTCGCGGCTTGTGACGTCACCTAAGGCCCTTCACGAGCTGATTCTAAGGAAGGAAGGTTGCCGGTTAGTACCAGGGCGCGTCCGAGGGTGAGTATAGCAATATTTTTTATTTTAATTCTTTATTTTACACTTAAATATGGATCCCAGGGCCTGAAGGAGAGTTTCCTCTTCTTCAGACCCTGGGAACCATTGGAAACCCAATGCACTGCATTGGGTTTCGTGTTTCGGCCGACCCCGACCCCAACTTTTTAATAGGATCGGCCGATTTCACTCGACCCGACTTTTGAAAAAGTCGGGTTTCGTGAAACCCGACCCGATCCTATAAAAGTAAAAGTCGCTCAACCCTAATTGTTAAACCTCATCTGCCACCTTTCAGCCCAAGTTTCCAACTTATCCAGATCCATCTGTAGCAGAATACTATCTTCTCTTGTATTAACTGCTTTACATATATTTTTGTATCATCTGCAAATATCGATATTTTACTGTGTAAACCTTCTACCAGATCATTAATGAATACGTTGAAGAGAACAGGTCCCAATACCGACCCCTGCGGTACCCCACTGGTCACAGCGACCCAGTTAGAGACTATACCATTTATAACCACCCTCTGCTTTCTATCACTAAGCCAGTTACTAACCCATTTACACACATTTTCCCCCAGACCAAGCATTCTCATTTTGTGTACCAACCTCTTGTGCGGCACGGTATCAAACGCTTTGGAAAAATCGAGATATACCACGTCCAATGACTCACCGTGGTGCAGCCTATAGCTTACCTCTTCATAAAAACTGATTAGATTGGTTTGACAGGAGCGATTTCTCATAAACCCATGCTGATATGGAGTTAAACAGTTATTCTCATTGAGATAATCCAGAATAACATCCCTCAGAAACCCTTCAAATATTTTACCAACAATAGAGGTTAGACTTACTGGCCTATAATTTCCAGGATCACTTTTAGAGCCCTTTTTGAATATTGGCACCACATTTGCTATGCGCCAGTCCTGCGGAACAGACCCCGTCACTATAGAGTCCCTAAAAATAAGAAATAATGGTTTATCTATTACATTACTTAGTTCTCTTAGTACTCGTGGGTGTATGCCATCCAAACCCAGAGATTTATCTATTTTAATCTTATTTAGCCGGTTTCGCACCTCTTCTTGGGTTAGATTGGTGACCCTTAATATAGGGATTTCATTGTTTCTTGGGATTTCACCTAGCATTTCATTTCCACCGTGAATACCGTGGAGAAGAAGGTGTTTAATATGTTAGCTTTTTCCTCCTCATCTGCAACCATTCTTTCCTCACAATTTTTTAAGGGGCCTACATTTTCAGTTTTTATTCTTTTACTATTGATATAGTTGAAGAACAGTTTGGGATTAGTTTTACTCTCCTTAGCAATGTGCTTCTCTGTATCCTTTTTGGCAGCTTTAATTAGTTTTTTAGATAAAGTATTTTTCTCCCTATAGTTTTTTAGAGCTTCAATGGTGCCATCCTGCTTTAGTAGTGCAAATGCTTTCTTTTTACTGTTAATTGCCTGTCTTACTTCTTTGTTTAGCCACATTGGGTTTTTCCTATTTCTAGTCCTTTTATTCCCACAAGGTATAAACCGCTTACAGTGCCTATTTCGGATGTTCTTAAACATTTTCCATTTATTATCTGTATTCTTATTTCTGAGGATATTGTCCCAGTCTACCAGATTAAGGGCATCTCTAAGCTGGTCAAACTTTGCCTTCCTAATGTTCAGTGTTTTTGTGACTCCCTGACAAGTCCCCCTAGTGAGAGACAGGTGAAACTGTACAATATTGTGGTCGTTATTTCCTAGATGCCCGACCACCTGCAGATTTGTTATTCTGTCAGGTCTATTAGATAGTATTAGGTCTAAAAGTGCTGCTCCTCTGGTTGGATTCTGCACCAATTGTGAAAGATAATTTTTCTTGGTCATTAGCAGAAACCTGTTGCCTTTATGGGTTTCACAGGTTTCTGTTTCCCAGTTAATATCCGGGTAGTTAAAGTCCCCAATAACCAGGACCTCATTATGGGTTGCAGCTTCATCTATCTGCTTTAGAAGTAGACTTTCCATGATTTCTGTTATATTTGGGGGTTTGTAACAGACCCCAATGAGAATTTTGTTACCATTTTTCCCTCCATGAATTTCGACCCATATGGACTCGACATCCTCATTCCCTTCGCTAATATCCTCCCTTAAAGTGGACTTTAGACAAGACTTTACATAGAGACAAACCCCTCCTCCTCTCCGATTTTTACGATCCTTTCTAAACAGACTGTAACCCTGTAAGTTAACTGCCCAGTCATAGCTTTCATCTAACCATGTCTTGGTTATTCCCACTATGTCAAAGTTACCTGTAGATATTTCTGCTTCTAGTTCTTTCATCTTGTTTGTCAGGCTTCTGGCGTTTGCGAGCATGCAGTTTAGAGGATTTTGTTTTGTTCCAATCTCCTCGCTGTGGATTGTTTGAGTATCATTCCAAATCCAGACCTCCAATTTTTATTTACATTGATTATTTTAGGTTTTATTGTTCTCAACACATTCCACTAAGTAATGAATAAAGATTTGTAAGTGGAATGTTTCATTCAGTGATATCTAGGATGTGGTATTTTTGTTTTTAGGCATAAGAAAGAAAAGTACCGAACCTGATGTTGCAGGATTGGCTCTTCTCTTCAAGGAGGGAAACACTTTGATTAGGAAACTGTAACACTGTCACAGCGAACTGTGTTTTCCAGAAAATGAACAATGACAGAAACCCAAACTCTGATTTTTATTAGATAAAGGTTACGCCCACATGCACGGGCAGACATACCGCCGGTTCAACCGCTGCAGTTGCACCGGGGCCCGGAGGCATCGGGGGGCACCTACAGGCAGGGAAGGTGTTAGGGGCAGGCAGCTGCCTATGGCCCCCGCTCCCCCAGTGGCCCCCAGCTAGCGGCACATCATGCTGTATGCTACGTGGGCTTTTTGTATACTATGCGGGCTGTGCTGTATACTACGCAGGCTGTGCTGTATACTATGCAGGTTGTGTTATATACAATGCAGGCTGTGTTATATACTATGTGGGCTGTGCTATATACTATGCGGGCTGTGTTATATACTAAGCGGGCTTTGTTATATACTATGCAGGCTGTGCTATATGCCATGCAGGCTGTGTTAAATACTATGCGGGCTGTGTTATACACTATGTGTTATGCGGGCTGAGGGCTGCGCTATATACTATGCAGACTGTGTTATATACTATGGGGGTTGTGTTATACTATACCAAACAACTCAATCTTGGTTTCATCAGTCCACAGGACCTTTTTCCAAAAAGAAATTGGCTTCTCCAAATGTGCTTTTACATACCTCAGCGACTCTGTTTGTGGCGTGCTTGCAGAAACAGCTTCTTTCGCATCACTCTCCCATACAGCTTCTCCTTGTGCAAAGTGCGTTGTATAGTTGACCGATGCACAGTGACAGCATCTGCATCAAGTTGATGCTGCAGCTCTCTGGAGGTGGTCTGAGGACTGTCCTTGACTGATCTCACCATTCTTCTTCTCTGCCTTTCTGATGTTTTTCTTGGCCTGCCACTTCTGGCCTTAACAAGAACTGTACCTGTGTTCTTCCATTTCCTTACTATGTTCCTCACAGTGGAAATTGACAGGTTAAGTCTCTGAGACAGCTTTTTGTATCCTTCCCCTGAACAACTATGTTGAATAATCTTTGTTTTCATATCATTAGACAGTTGTTTTGAGGAGCCCATGATGCCACTCTTCAGAGGAGATTCAAACAGGAGAACAACTTGCAAGTGGCCACTTTAAGTAGTTTTTCTCATGATTGCATACACCTGGCTATGAAGTTCAAAACTCAATGAGATTAGAAAACCAAAAAAAGTGCTTTAGTAAGTCAGTAAAAAGTAGGTAGGAGTATTTAAAACAAAAAAATGCTAAGGGTGCCCATACTTATGCACCTGTCAAATTTTGTTTGAATGCAGATTGCACATTTTCTGTTAGTACAATAAACATCATTTCAAGGCAGAAACATTACTGTGTCCAACAGTTATTAGATATATGAAACTGAAATAGCTGTTGCAAAAAAAACTATTTTTATAAAACATTAAGCTTAAGATTAATAGGGGTGCCCAAACTTTTTCATATAACTGTATATGGAGCCCTATGAAGAGTATATTATACTATGTGGAGGACTATGGGAAGTGTATAATACTATATGGAGGACTGGGGAGTGTATTATACTATATGGAGGACTATGGGGTGTGGATTTTACAATATGGAGGACTGTGGTGCACATTATACTATGTGGAGGACTATTGGGTGTATTATGTTAAACAAGCAAAATTTTGCATATTTACCGAGTGATTGGATTGTTTATGTGGGAACAGAAATCCTTGTTCTCAGCAGGCAGGGAGCAAGGGAATGGATCCGTCCTGTTTCCTGCCTGCGGTACCTGTCACACAGCATCACCTGAAGGACATCATCATTCAGCGCTGCGGCTGTGCAAGACAGGAAGCTGCCAGCGGTGGTGCGGCTTCAGGATACCATGCGCAGAGATGAGGTGTGTTGTGAATTCTGTGGCTGAATTCACTTCTGTGGTCACAAGTGGTATTGCAGTCTCTGGGCTTCCTCCCTCAGGTGTTTGGTGAGCTCGTTGGCTGCCTTGCTATTTAGCTCCACCTGAGTCTGTCTTCCTTGCTCCTTGTCAATGTTCCAGTGTTGGATCTGAGCTACTGCATCTTTCCTTGGGCCTGCTGCTCTGCTAGATAAGTGCTTCTAGTTTGTTTTCTGTTTTTTCTGTCCAGCTTGCTATTAACTTTTGCTGGAAGCTCTGAGAAGCAAAGGGGTGCACCGCCGTGCTGTTAGTTCGGCACGGTGGGTCTTTTTGCCCCTTTGCGTGGTTTTCGTTTTAGGGTTTTTTGTAGACTGCATAGTTCTCTTTGCTATCCTCGCTCTGTCTAGAATATCGGGCCTCACTTTGCTGAATCTATTTCATTCCTACGTTTGTCTTTTCATCTTGCTAACAGTTATTATATGTGGGGGGCTGCCTATTCCTTTGAGGTATTTCTCTGAGGTAAGTCAGGCTTGTATTTCTATCTTCAGGCTAGTCAGCTCCTCAGGCAGTGCCGAGTTGCATAGGTAGTGATAGGTGCAATCCACTGCTGCTTATAGTTGTGTGAGGATAGATCAGGTACTGCAGTCTACAGAGATTCCACGTCTCAGAGCTCGTCCTATTGTTTTTGGTTATTGCCAGATCTCTGTATGTGCGCTGATTACTGCACGCTGTGTTGCCTGATTGCCAGCCATAACAGTACAAGGAGCCACCCAATGATTCCCAATAGAGGGAAAAAAGAAATCCTGACATCATTTTTTTTTCTTAGCTCTGTCTTCAGTCTTTTTTTTCCCCTAGACATTAGAGTGCTTCAGGACACAGCTGTGGACATGGATATTCAGGCTCTGTGCTCCTCAATGGATAATCTCGTTGTAAATGTACAAAAGATTCAAGATACTATTGATCAGAAATCGATGCTAGAACCAAGAATTCCGATTCCTGATTTGTTTTTTGGTGACAGAACTAAGTTCCTGAGCTTCAGAAATAATTGTAAGCTATTTTTGGCCTTGAAACCTCATTCTTCTGGTAATCCTATTCAACAGGTTTTGATTATTATTTCTTTCTTGCGCGGCGACCCACAGGACTGGGCGTTTTCTCTTGCACCAGGAGATTCTGCATTGAGTAATGTTGATGCATTTTTCCAGGCGCTGGGATTGCTTTACGATGAGCCTAATTCAGTGGATCAGGCTGAGAAAAATCTGCTGGCTTTATGCCAGGGTCAGGATGATGTAGAAGTATATTGTCAGAAATTTAGGAAGTGGTCAGTACTCACTCTGTGGAATGAATCTGCACTAGCGGCTTTGTTCAGAAAGGGTCTCTCTGAAGCTCTTAAGGATGTAATGGTGGGATTTCCTATGCCTGCTGGTTTGAATGAGTCTATGTCCTTGGCCATTCAGATCGGTCGTCGCTTGCGCGAGCGTAAATCTGTGCACCATCTGGCGGTATTGTCTGAGAGTAAACCTGAGCCTATGCAGTGCGACAGGACTATGACTAAAGTAGAACGGCAAGAACACAGACGTCTGAACAGACTGTGTTTCTATTGTGGTGATTCTACTCATGCTATTTCTAATTGTCCTAAACGCACTAGGCGGTTCGATAGCTCTGCCGTTATTGGTACTGTACAGTCAAAATTCCTTTTGTCCATTACCTTAATGTGCTCTTTGTCATCGTATTCTGTCATGGCGTTTGTGGATTCAGGCGCTGCCCTGAATCTGATGGATTTGGATTATGCTAAACGTTGTGGATTTTTCTTGGAGCCTTTGCGGTGTCCTATTCCGTTGAGAGGAATTGATGCTACACCTTTGGCCAAGAATAAGCCTCAGTACTGGGCCCAGCTGACCATGTGCATGGCTCCTGCACATCAGGAAGTTATTCGCTTTCTGGTACTGCATAATTTGCATGATGTGGTCGTGTTGGGGTTGCCATGGCTACAAACCCATAATCCAGTATTGGATTGGAACTCTATGTCGGTAACCAGCTGGGGTTGTCAGGGAGTACATGGTGATGTTCCATTTTTGTCTATTTCGTCATCCATTCCTTCTGACATCCCAGAGTTCTTGTCGGACTTTCAGGATGTATTTGAAGAGTCCAAGTCTGATGCCCTACCTCCGCATAGGAATTGTGATTGTGCTATCGATTTGATTCCTGGTAGTAAATTCCCTAAGGGTCGTTTATTTAATTTGTCCGTACCTGAACACACCGCTATGCGCAGTTATGTGAAGGAGTCCCTGGAGAAGGGACATATTCGCCCATCGTCGTCACCATTGGGAGCAGGGTTCTTTTTTGTAGCCAAGAAGGATGGTTCGCTAAGACCGTGTATTGATTACCGCCTTCTTAATAAGATCACTGTTAAGTTTCAGTATCCCTTGCCATTGATTTCTGACTTGTTTGCTCGGATTAAGGGGGCTAGTTGGTTTACTAAGATTGATCTTCGTGGTGCGTATAATCTGGTGAGAATCAGGCAGGGAGATGAATGGAAAACGGCATTTAATACGCCCGAGGGTCATTTTGAGTATCTGGTGATGCCGTTCGGACTTGCCAATGCTCCATCTGTTTTTCAGTCTTTTATGCATGACATTTTCCGTGAGTATCTGGATAAATTCTTGATTGTTTACTTGGATGACATTTTGATCTTCTCAGATGATTGGGAGTCTCATGTGAAGCAAGTCAGAATGGTTTTCCAGGTACTGCGTGCTAATTCCTTGTTAGTGAAGGGATCAAAGTGTCTCTTCGGTGTGCAGAAAGTTTCATTTTTGGGGTTCATCTTTTCCCCTTCTACTATCGAGATGGATCCGGTTAAGGTTCAGGCCATCCAGGATTGGACCCAGCCGACATCTCTAAAAAGTCTGCAGAAATTCCTGGGCTTTGCTAATTTTTATCGTCGCTTCATCTGTAATTTTTCTAGCATTGCCAGACCATTGACCGATTTGACCAAGAAGGGTGCTGATTTGGTTAATTGGTCTTCTGCTGCCGTGGAAGCTTTTCAGGAGTTGAAGCGTCGTTTTTGCTGTGCCCCTGTGTTGTGTCAACCTGATGTTTCTCTTCCGTTCCAGGTCGAGGTTGATGCTTCTGAGATTGGTGCAGGGGCGGTTTTGTCACAGAGAGGTTCTGGTTGCTCAGTGTTCAAACCATGTGCTTTCTTTTCCAGGAAATTTTCTGCTGCTGAGCGTAATTATGATGTGGGCAACCGAGAGTTGCTGGCCATGAAGTGGGCATTCGAGGAGTGGCGTCATTGGCTTGAGGGTGCTAAGCATCGCGTGGTGGTTTTGACTGATCATAAGAACCTTACTTATCTTGAGTCTGCCAAGCGCTTGAATCCTAGACAGGCCCATTGGTCGTTATTTTTTGCTCGTTTTGATTTTGTGATTTCATACCTTCCGGGCTCTAAAAATGTGAAGGCGGATGCTCTGTCTAGGAGTTTTGTGCCCGACTCTCCGGGGTTATCTGAGCCGGCGAGTATCCTCAAGGAAGGAGTCATTGTGTCTGCCATCTCTCCTGATTTGCGGAGAGTGTTGCAGAAATTTCAGGCTAATAAACCTGATCGTTGTCCGGCCGAGAAACTGTTCGTCCCTGATAGGTGGACTAGTAAAGTTATCTCTGAACTTCATTGTTCGGTGCTGGCCGGTCATCCAGGAATCTTTGGTACCAGGGAGTTGGTTGCTAGATCCTTCTGGTGGCCGTCTCTGTCGCGGGATGTGCGTGCTTTTGTGCAGTCCTGTGGAATTTGTGCTAGGGCTAAGCCCTGCTGTTCACGTGCCAGTGGGTTGCTTTTGCCCTTGCCGGTCCCGAAGAGGCCTTGGACACATATTTCGATGGATTTCATTTCTGACCTTCCCGTTTCTCAAAAGATGTCGGTCATTTGGGTGGTCTGTGATCGCTTTTCTAAAATGGTCCATCTGGTGCCCTTGGTTAAATTGCCTTCCTCCTCTGATTTGGTGCCTTTGTTCTTCCAGCATGTGGTTCGTTTACATGGCATTCCTGAGAATATTGTTTCTGACAGAGGTTCCCAGTTTGTCTCGAGGTTCTGGCGAGCCTTTTGTGGTAGGATGGGCATTGACCTATCTTTCTCCTCGGCCTTCCATCCTCAGACTAATGGCCAGACCGAACGAACCAATCAGACCTTGGAAACATATCTGAGATGTTTTGTTTCCGCTGACCAGGATGATTGGGTGTCATTTTTGCCGTTGGCTGAGTTCGCCCTTAATAATCGGGCCAGCTCGGCTACCTTGGTCTCTCCATTTTTCTGCAATTCTGGGTTCCATCCTCGTTTCTCTTCAGGACAGGTTGAGTCTTCGGACTGTCCTGGTGTGGATTCTGTGGTGGACAGGTTGCAGCAGATCTGGACTCAGGTAGTGGACAATTTGACCTTGTCCCAGGAGAAGGCTCAGCTTTTCGCTAATCGCAGACGCCGTGTGGGACCCCGACTTCGTGTTGGGGATCTGGTTTGGTTATCTTCTCGTCATATTCCTATGAAGGTTTCCTCTCCTAAATTTAAACCTCGTTTTATTGGTCCGTATAGGATTTCTGAGATTCTCAATCCGGTGTCTTTTCGTCTGACCCTCCCAGACTCCTTTTCCATACATAATGTATTCCATAGGTCGTTGTTGAGGAGATACGTGGCACCTATGGTTCCATCTGTGGAGCCTCCTGCCCCTGTTTTGGTGGAGGGGGAATTGGAGTATATTGTGGAGAAGATTTTGGATTCTCGTGTCTCTAGACGGAAACTCCAGTATCTGGTCAAATGGAAGGGTTATGCTCAGGAAGATAATTCCTGGGTTTTTGCCTCTGATGTCCATGCCCCAGATCTTGTTCGTGCCTTTCATGTGGCTCATCCTGGTCGGCCTGGGGGTTCTGGTGAGGGTTCGGTGACCCCTCCTTAAGGGGGGGGTACTGTTGTGAATTCTGTGGCTGAATTCACTTCTGTGGTCACAAGTGGTATTGCAGTCTCTGGGCTTCCTCCCTCAGGTGTTTGGTGAGCTCGTTGGCTGCCTTGCTATTTAGCTCCACCTGAGTCTGTCTTCCTTGCTCCTTGTCAATGTTCCAGTGTTGGATCTGAGCTACTGCATCTTTCCTTGGGCCTGCTGCTCTGCTAGATAAGTGCTTCTAGTTTGTTTTCTGTTTTTTCTGTCCAGCTTGCTATTAACTTTTGCTGGAAGCTCTGAGAAGCAAAGGGGTGCACCGCCGTGCTGTTAGTTCGGCACGGTGGGTCTTTTTGCCCCTTTGCGTGGTTTTCGTTTTAGGGTTTTTTGTAGACTGCATAGTTCTCTTTGCTATCCTCGCTCTGTCTAGAATATCGGGCCTCACTTTGCTGAATCTATTTCATTCCTACGTTTGTCTTTTCATCTTGCAAACAGTTATTATATGTGGGGGGCTGCCTATTCCTTTGGGGTATTTCTCTGAGGTAAGTCAGGCTTGTATTTCTATCTTCAGGCTAGTCAGCTCCTCAGGCAGTGCCGAGTTGCATAGGTAGTGATAGGTGCAATCCACTGCTGCTTATAGTTGTGTGAGGATAGATCAGGTACTGCAGTCTACAGAGATTCCACGTCTCAGAGCTCGTCCTATTGTTTTTGGTTATTGCCAGATCTCTGTATGTGCGCTGATTATTGCACGCTGTGTTGCCTGATTGCCAGCCATAACAGAGGTGTGTGTGTGCAGAGAGGTGAATGGTGCTTTGTGTGTGTAGGTGGAGGAGGGCAATGAAGGGGGTGATGGGGCAGAAGGCAATGACTGGGTTGACAGAGAGGGCAATGATGGGGTGATGGGGCCGAAAGCAATGATTGTGTTGACGGGGAGGGCAATGATAGGGGTGGTGGGGGAGAAGGAAATGATGGAGGCGATGGAATGGGTAATGATGGGGTGGTGGGGGAGAAGGCAATAATGGTGGCAGTGGAAAGGACAATGATGGGGTGGTGGGGAGGAGGCAATGATGGAGGTGGTGGAATGGGCAATGATATGGGGTTGTAGGGGAGAAAGCAATAATGGAGGTGGTGAAGAAGGCAATCATGGGGGTGGGGGAGAGGGCAATAATGTGGATGCGGGGGATTTATAGTTGATTTAAGAAAAGGGAGAAGTGGAAGAAGACGTTATTATCGATTATTATGTCTAACAGAGTCCCTTAGTATAAAGTGTTCTCACTTATGTATAGCACAGTCCCTTAGCTTTGTCACCTTAAAAGGAGGGGGGCCCAGACACATTTCCTGCACAGGAGCCCCAGGCTGTCTGTGTCCGCCCCTGCCCACATCCCTTCCCTTGGTGAACTCATACGGGGTCTAATTGTAGGATGTGCTAGGAATTATGGCTCCCCAACATTCATGCTAACTATGCGCTGGAGATCCCAGGCTGGCGATATCATGGTCATGTTTTCTATCACGGTTTTACCGTTATGTTCGTACCTTTTCTATCACGTCAAAACTATATCTCCCTTAAATATCAGATCAATGCATTTCCAATATTCATCACTGACCACGGGCTCCAGAATGTCTGCGATCAGTACTTTGAAAAGAGGAACTTTATCACTTCTGAATATGGGAATCCTAGCCTTGGTGTCTGGTTCTCAGGGCAGATCTTGTGTTGTAATCAACTGGTAACTGCAGGAGGTTCTACTTCAATGAAGGTTGAAGTATCCGCTCTCTCTCACTTCCCCAGATCTATTTAGTTTCTCACTTCCCCAGTTACAATTAATCCCATGTGTTTAATGTGAGGGGGATGTGTCACCTCTCTGGGATGTCTTTATGGATTTTAATTAGGATTGAAGAACTAGATTTATGTGTAATACTCATGCAATATGAGAAAACAGTTCAGAAGTCGGAGGCTTGGTTAGAATTACTGAAATCATGTGACATCCAATTAGTATTGTTTCAGGTACTGCTGACTACAGAGTGACTCATTTATTCCCAAAATTCAATAGGCAACTGTACCTACAGCCCATCGTGCAAGTGGGCTCTCTATACGTGGGTGTAATATCAGATGGTAGAATACACCCGCATGAACAGTGAATAGTTTCAGTGTTGAAGCTGCATGGCAATATTTTATTTATATGATTGTTATATATTTTACACAGTTTTCTTCACAATGTACAGTAACATTTGTCTTATTTCTCAACTATAGATGTTATAAAGCTGTTGCCAACTTTGCACAGTCACACTGGTTTTCACATGTTTCTAATTCCTTATTTCCTTTGACCTGTACAGTTACTGATTTCTCAACGTAGTTTAGTAATAGCAGTTAGTTGTGTAAACTGAACCGTTATCGGGCAATTATAAAGGTGCAAAACCTGTAAGAATGATGAACTTGATTCCCATCAGCAACATGGACCATCGTCTCATCATTCTAGTAGCACTCTGGGTCGGTCAGATAGATGGAGGTGAGTACTAGATGCATAAAACAGGTTACAAGTTATTGACTTTACAAATTTCCGAGTCTATCTGAGTCTATGCATTTTTTGTATTGTTTTTGCATGCTATCTAAAGTTGACACCACTGCTTACTAGAGAAAGAGCTGACATGGCGATAATATGGGTCTACATTACAACACATGAAATTTATTATGTAAAAGGGTAGGAGAAAGACCGTTCATTATTATTACTTTTTAACAGTTCTTAGTACCTTTAGTACCTAAGGATTATCTATCTTTGAAGGACTGATTATAACAATGTAATTTCAAAAGAGTTTTTACATTTTGACAATTTTTTATATATTTTTTATGTTTATGTTTTGCTCAGGAATTTTCCGTACTGAAATTGTTGGGGGCAGAGAGGCTGTTCCCAACTCTCATCCTTACATTGCCTCTCTTCAGCTAAGACGTCAGCACTTCTGTGGAGGATCCCTCATTGCCCAGCAGTTTTTAATGACAGCTGCACATTGCTTATCAGACATGTAAGTATCTTGTCTATAAGGTAATTATTACTGTATGTATGCAAAGGGCTATGATCAGGGTAGTACAGGCAAGATACCTATGGGATTCAATGGTTCATTTGGAGAACAAGAGACCTCTTTAGCTAAGACCAATCCTTCGTCCTGCAGTAACTTTCTGTCCAATGATCATATTGATTCTTCCTCTGAGCTCTCCATGATCTAGTGCTCATCGTAGCTCAAATTCCCACTACATATCAATAAAGGGAATCTGTCTGAAAACAGCATGCTGTAGGGGTTAAACAAAGATTTCAGGAATGCCTCTCTTATCAAGCTCTGTGCTGTTGTGTATTTGCAATGATTGTTTTAGCACCAGGAGCTTATCATTGCTGGACACAGGAGCACATGCCTGGCAGTCTGACCCACCTCCTCCTGTGATAAGCAGCTCACTGTCTATGGACTTTGTACAGGAAGAGCCTGGGGTGGGTGGTAGTAGCTTTCTCAGCTCTGCTGCATTGCTAAATCTAAAAACTGATTGAGTCAGAAACACTGCACCCAGTAAACTAAGCGATACATCATTGGATTCAGGGTCTCTTTGTCTACATCATGACACTCTCATATGAGGTACCAAAAACCTGCTGATCGATTCCCTTTAATAGATGAGTGTGAGTCACCATAACTAATTAGCACAATAGCCAAACCATAGCCAAACTAATAGAATATAATTTTATATATATATATATATATATATATATATATATACTGTATATGCATATTGTATTTTTCCCTTTTATCATTCAGAAACCCAAGAGAAGTGGTTGTGGTATTGGGGGCTCATTCTCTAAGTAGCAACGAAGCCTCCAGACAAACATTTAGAATATCTAGAGTGTTCGAAAACGGCTTCAACCCAGAGACACTTGAAAATGATATCCTTATTTTACAGGTGAGATGACAGCAATGTTCACATGAGACATCATTTAGTAGGCTTAGGCTGGCCATTTCCACTATATGGCTGTCAGCCAAGTGAGCTGACATTTTCATACAAAGGAGTTCTCATTTAGCTGAGAACTTATATGTTCTCTATGAGAAAGCCACTGATTAACACATTGGCTGCCGTCTTATCTCTGGAAGAACAATGTGAACTGTAGTCCTAAATAGAACATGTGTGATCTACATATTCCCCAACCATCAGAAGGTTGACACTCTCATACACATTAGACTGTTGTCAGTGGTTTTGGCCAACAATAGTCTAAAGTGTGTGAGGGCCTTAACAATTCTCCCACATATTAACTGATGAAATTGTTTTCTGGTTGTGTCTTGATGCAGCTTGATAGGAGAGTAACTCTGAACTCAAGAGTTAATTTGATTGAACTACCACGAGTCAATGAGACAGTTCCTGCTGGGACCCAGTGTATTACTTCAGGATGGGGGCGATTGGGAACGCAGGCAAGGATTCCAGACCGTCTTCAGGAGCTCAGTGTCACAGTGACTGGCAGCGATTTGTGTCGTCCCAACAACATATGCACTGGAGTATTCATGCGTCAGGCTGGCATATGTTTTGTAAGTAATGCAACACAAGTGGATGATAAGTGGAATATGAACTATTGACCCTCCTCTAAAAATCGACCAGTCAGTCAAAGTTCATTAGTGATCAAAATCTTAGGAGGCAGTTATAGGGTACACATATATATATTTCATAGCTTTGTATATATAGTGTCATAATTATAGGTGGAGCAGAGCTTCCCGTCAGACAATGGCTGTGATGTCACTGGCACCCAACAACTTATAATGGGGTTCAAAGTCTCATGAATTTAATAAAAAAATAGTGATGCTATATACAGTAGGTATAATTTTATTTTTTTATAAAAACAGGCAGTATAATGATGGTAGCATGGTGCACAACCTTAGGCTATGGGGTGAATAAAATAGGACTATAATTAACTGGGTATTTTGGTTTAAACGAATTGTCATATTTTATATTTGTCCCCAATTGAAAATGCAGCCAGAAGGGATATCAATAAAGTGACAGAGAAGCCCTGCTGGAAGGTATTATTACATGAGCAAAAATGTGTACCTCTGTAAATACGTATGGTACCCGATGAAATTTCTAATCTTGCTTCATACAGAACTAAACATCATTTGTTTGCAATGAGTGAAATTAAAGTTGCAAGAATATAAATAAAATAGGTCCAAATAAAACCATTTGTTTTCCAGGGCGACTCTGGGGGACCTCTCGTATGCAATGGGGTGATTCAAGGAATTTCTTCTTTCATAATCCAGAGTTGTGGAAGTGGCGTAGCTCCTGATTTCTTCTCAAGGGTTGCACTTTTCCGAGACTTCATTGATCGTTCCATCAGTAGTTGACATTGCAGAGCAGTCTTCTTTTCCTGATACAATATTGAAAATGAAACCATTGCCTTTTACTACTTTCCAGTTGGCTCAATTACAATGTGATCCTGATGAAAATGTGAGAAATAAACATACATGATATAAAACTGTAGGTTTCTGTTGCATTGTTGTTTTGTTGTTTCTTTTATCAATCTGTAAGTGAATATTTCACACAGTAATGTCTAATTTCCTTAAAGGTTTATCTTGTGCGCATTCGACCACATGCATTCTATAAAGAAATGGTTTACTGACCAGCAATTAAAATATGATTCCTACCATCGTTGTTTCAAGGGTGGTGCCTAGGTGAAGCCCACTTTTAGTCAATTTAGGTTGTTGCTACATGTGGCTTGTTCTTCCATAACTGGTGCAAACTTGCATCAAAAATGCAAGACGTGGTTAGAAATTTTGCGTGAAAATAGTGGAAAATCTAGTGGAGTCTCCTTGTATAAATGATTGTCTTTTACTACAACAATCAAATCTGTTACAAATCTGTTACCCCATGGTCACTGAGAAAACCTATGATGCTATCAGATAAACAAATCTAGGTAAGAGGATATAATGGGAAGCAGGTGCGGCATCACATAGAAAATGACTGCAATCATGTTATTAGGCATGTTTTATCTGTAACATTATTCTTGGTGTTTTGTCACTTTAAAGACTATAAAAACATTTGGGGACATTTTAACATAAACGGAAACTATCAGAATGCAAGATTTTTGTGCTTTAAATGTTTTTTTTTATATTTTTGGCAAAGTTTTTTTTTCTTTTCTACATGACAAACTGTATTAAAGGAAATCTGTTGGCAGGATTTCATCTCCCAAACAATTGATATATACATTAAAAAACAAAGACAGAAACATAATGATTGAATACCCTGCAGTAAATAAATAAACAGCAATAGTCTATGAAAATAATATAGGTTACTTAGTTAACATGCTTTTTATCAAACAAATGCAAAAGCCATCCCACCACTTCATATTGACCCTTATTGGGACTGCCCTAACTCTAATATTAACCCCTTCATGACCTTGGGATTTTTCGTTTTTCCGTGTTCGTTTTTCACTCCCCTCCTTCCCAGAGCCATAACTTTTTTATTTTTCCGTCAATTTGGCCATGTGAGGGCTTATTTTTTGCGGGACGAGTTGTACTTTTGAACAACATCATTGGTTTTAGCATGTCGTGTACTAGGAAACAGGAAAACAATTCCAAGTGCGGTGAAATTGCAAAAAAAGTGCAATCCCACATTGGTTTTTTGTTTGGCTTTTTTGCTAGGTTCACTAAATGCTAAAAATGACCTGCCATTATGATTCTCCAGGTCAGTACGAGTTCATAGACACCTAATATGACTAGGTTATTTTTTATCTAAGTGGTGAAAAAAAATTCCAAACTTTGCTAAAAAAAAAAAAAAAACTTGCGCCATTTTCCGATACTCGTAGCGTCTCCATTTTTCGTGATCTGGGGTCGGTTGCGGGCTTATTTTTTGCGTGCCGAGATGATGTTTTGAATGATAGCATTTTGGTGCGGATATGTTCTTTTGATCGCCCGGTATTGCATTTTAATGCAATGTCACGGTGACCTAAAAAACGTAATTCTGGCGTTTCAAATTTTTTTCTCACCACGCCGTTTAGCGATCAGGTTAATGCTTTTTTTAACTTGATAGATCGGGCGATTCTGAGTGCGGCGATACCAAATATGTGTAGATTTGATTTTTTTTTTTATTGATTTATTTTGATTGGGGCGAAAGGGGGGTGATTTAAACTTTTATATTTTTTTTTATTTTTTTCACATTTTTTTAAACTTTTTATTTTTACTTTTGCCATGCTTCAATAGCCTCCATGGGAGGCTAGAAGCAGGCACAACTCGATCGCCTCTGCTACATAGCAGCGATCTGCTGATCGCTGCTATGTAGCAGAAATGGAGGTGTGCTGTGAGCGCCGACCACAGGGTGGCGCTCACAGCCACCGGTGATCAGTAACCATAGAGGTCTCTTGGACCTCTATGGTTACCATCCTGACGCATCGTCGACCCCCGATCATGTGACGGGGGTCGGCGATGACGTCATTTCCGGAAGCGGTAGTTAAATGCCCCTGTTTGCGTTTGACAGCGGCATTTAACTAGTTAATAGGTGCGGGCAGATCGCGATTCTGCCCGCACCTATTATGGGCACATGTCAGCTGTTCAACACAGCTGACATGTCCCGGCTTTGATGCGGGCTCACCGCGGAGCCCTGCATCAAAGCAGGGGATCTGACCTCGGACGTACTATCCAGTCCAAGGTCAGAAAGGGGTTAATAACCTTACCATTTGTCATGTGACATGCATGTGGATAAGGGATGAGAAGAACTGGACCCATCTAGTAGACACTAGACAATAGGAAACCACCTCAATATAATGTCCATCTCAGAGAAAAGGCACGCCACACCCTTATATGCACATGGTGCCAACAGACTGAAAAAACCCCAAAAGTATGAACTTGGATATAAACTGGTGTGCATGCAGCATATAAGCGCATGTTCACACTGGTAACCGAACAGAAAAAAGACAGAAACATAATGATTGAATACTCTGCAGTAAATAAATAAATAGCAATAGTGAACGAAAGTAGCATAGGGTACTTAGTTAACATGTTTTTTTATTAAAAAAAAATGCAAATGCCATCCCACCACTTCACGGTGACCCTACTTGGGACCATCCTAATATAGGGTACTTAGTTAACATGTTTCTGTCTTTGCTTTTTCTGTTCAGTGTGAACGTGCGCTTACACGCTGCATGCATGCTGGGTTTCAAAGGCAAGTCCAGCAGTATCATCCTATGGCCAGTACACCCCACAGATACTGAGAAATCAGCTTTTGAATTGATGTGTAAATGAAATTGCAGACTTAGGGTACCGTCACACAGTGGCACTTTGATCACTAGGACGGCACGATCCGTGACGTTCCAGCGACATCGTTACGATCTCGCTGTGTCTGACACGCTACTGCGATCAGGGACCCCGCTGAGAATCGTACGTCGTAGCAGATCGTTTGAAACTTTATTTCGTCGCTGGATCTCCCACTGACATCGCTGAATCGGCGTGTGTGACGCCGATTCAGCGATGTCTTCACTGGTAACCAGGGTAAACATCGGGTTACTAAGCGCAGGGCCGCGCTTAGTAACCCGATGTTTACCCTGGTTACCAGCGTAAACATAAAAAAAACAAACACTACATACTTACCCTCCGTGTCTGTCCTCCGGCGCTGTGCTTCTCTGCACTGGCTGTGAGCGCCGGCCAGACGGAAAGCACAGCGGTGACGTCACCGCTCTGCTTTACGGCTGACCGGCGCTGACAGTGCAGAGGAAAGCAGAGCGCCGGAGGACAGACACGTAAGGTAAGTATGTAGTGTTTGTTTTTTTTACGTTTACGCTGGTAACCAGGGTAAACATCGGGTTACTAAGTGCGGCCCAGCGCTTAGTAACCCGATGTTTACCCTGGTTACCAGGGGACTTTGGGATCGTTGGTCGCTGGAGAGCTGTCTGTGTGACAGCTCTCCAGCGACCACACAGCGACGAAACAGCAACGCTGCAGCGATCGGCAACGTTGTCGTATCGCTGCAGCGTCGTTTCAGTGTGACGGTACCCTTAGAGCCTTTGTCTCCTGCTCTATTTCCCACCAATATCCACATATTCCTGCTTCACTGTGTTAGGTGTTGAGTTCCCACCGCTGTACAGGGGGAATCTCGAACCATCTCCGCTGCGGTCTCTCATTCTCCACTGACAGGTTAGATTAGAGTAGATATATACACATAGAATGGGTATATATACATATATATATGTCAAAGAGACACCTATATATATGTATTTATATTTAATGCAGCGCCAGATAGCTTAAAAGCCGGTAATTCAATTGCCGGCTTTTGCTATCTCCTTCACAAACCCGACATGATATGACACATGGTTTACATACAGTAAACCATCTCATATCCCCTTTATTTTTGCATATTCCACACTTCTAATGTTAGTAGTGCGTATGTGCAAAATTAGGGCGCTCTAGCTATTAAATTTAAGGGTTAAATCGCAATTTTCTCCGCCAGAGTGGTAAAGCCAGTGACTGAGGGCAGATATTAATAGCCTGGAGAGGGTCCATGGTTATTGGCCCCCTCTGGCTGAAAACATCTGCCCCCAGCCACCCCAGAAAAGGCACATCTGGAAGATGCGCCTATTCTGGCACTTGGCCACTCTCTTCCCATTCCCGTGTAGCGGTGGGATATGGGGTAATGAAGGGTTAATGTCACCTTGCTATTGTAAGGTGACATTAAGCCAGATTAATAATGGAGAGGCGTCAATTATGACACCTATCCATTATTAATCCAATAGTATGAAATAGTTAATAAAACACACACACACATTATTACAAAGTCTTTTAATGAAATAAAGACACAGGTTGTTGTAATATTTTATTAGACTCTTAATCCACCTGAAGACCCTCATTCTGTAAACAAGGAAAAATAAAAAATCAACAATATACCATACCTTCCGATGATCAGTCTCGTTCCACGCTGTAAATCCATCTGAAGGGGTTAACTAATTTTACACCCAAGAGCTCTGCTAATGCAGCTGTGCTCATGGCTGTAAAACCCCGGGGAATGAATGGAATGTAGGTCAATGACCTGTAGTTACCTTCAGTCACGGTGATGCACCCTCTGCTGGATGTCCTCATATGAACTCGAGCATGGGAAAATATTCTGAAAAGTTCCCAGGCTCTAGTTCATATGAGGACATCCAGGCTATTAATATCTGCCCTCAGTCACTGGCTTTACCACTTTACCACGTACTATATTGCTCAGCCACGTACTATATTGCCCAGCCACATACTATATTGCCCAGTCACGTAGTATATTGGCCAGCCACGTATTATATTGCCCAGCTACGTAGAATATTACCCAGCCACGTACTATATTGCCCAGCCACGTAGTATATTGCCCAGCCACGTAGTATATTGCCCAGTCACGTAGTATATTGCCCAGCCACGTAGTATATTGCCCAGCCACGTAGTATATTGCCCAGTCACGTAGTATATTGACCAGTCACGTAGTATATTGCCCAGTCATGTAGTATATTGCACAGCCACGTAATATACAGCACAGAGCCACGTAGTATATTGCCCAGCCACGTAGTATATTGCACAGCGAAGTAGTATATTGCACAGCGAGGCAGTATACAGCACAGAGCCACGTAGTATATTGCCCAGTCACTTAGTATACAGCACAGACACGTAGTATATTGCCCAGCCAGGTAGTAAATTGCCCAGTATGTAACAGGTTAAAAAACAAAAAAGAAACATACTCACCATCCGAAGAGCCCGTTTTTGTTCCGGCGCTTGTGTTCGGTGTCCGGTTCCAGGATTGGTATGAGCGCAGGACCTTCCATGACGTAGCGGTCACATGACCGTGACGTCGCGGTCACATGACCGTGATATCATGGAAGGTCCTTCTCCCATAGCATCTTTAGAAGCGGAACCTGCCGCTTGCAGTGCCGAGGAGAGGAGGCGACGGCGGAAGGTGAGAATAAGGTTTATTTTTTATTATTATTGTTATTTTTAACATTAGATTGTTTTACTATTGATGCTGCATACGCAGCATCAATAGTAAAAAGTTGGGGACACACAGGGTTAATAGCGGCGGTAACGGAGTGCGTTACCCGCGGCATAACACGGTCCGTTACCGCCGGCATTAATCCTGTGTTAGCGGTGACCGGAGGGGAGTATGCGGGCGACAGGCACTGACTGCGGTGTTATGGCTGGCAATCAGGCAACACAGCGTGCAGTAATCAGCGCACATACAGAGATCTGGCAATAACCAAAAACAATAGGACGAGCTCTGAGACATGGAATCTCTGTAGACTGCAGTACCTGATCTATCCTCACACAACTATAAGCAGCAGTGGATTGCGCCTATCACTACCTATGCAACTCGGCACTGCCTGAGGAGCTGACTAGCCTGAAGACAGAAATACAAGCCTGACTTACCTCAGAGAAATACCCCAAAGGAATAGGCAGCCCCCCACATATAATGACTGTTAGCAAGATGAAAAGACAAACATAGGAATGAAATAGATTCAGCAAAGTGAGGCCCGATATTCTAGACAGAGCGAGGATAGCAAAGAGAACTATGCAGTCTACAAAAAACCCTAAAACGAAAACCACGCAAAGGGGCAAAAAGACCCACCGTGCCGAACTAACAGCACGGCGGTGCACTCCTTTGCTTCTCAGAGCTTCCAGCAAAAGTTAATAGCAAGCTGGACAGAAAAAACAGAAAACAAACTAGAAGCACTTATCTAGCAGAGCAGCAGGCCCAAGGAAAGATGCAGTAGCTCAGATCCAACACTGGAACATTGACAAGGAGCAAGGAAGACAGACTCAGGTGGAGCTAAATAGCAAGGCAGCCAACGAGCTCACCAAAACACCTGAGGGAGGAAGCCCAGAGACTGCAATACCACTTGTGACCACAGAAGTGAACTCAGCCACAGAATTCACAACACTGCGGGGAGTAAGAAGCGGCCATTTTCTTCCGGACTGTGCCCGTCGCTGATTGGTCGCGGCAGCCATGACAGGCAGCTGCCGAGACCAATCAGCGGATGAAAAACCGTGACAGACAGAAGGACAGACAGACAGACGGAAGTGACCCGTAGACAATTATATAGTAGATTCTATGTGTATATATCTACTCTAATCTAACCTGTCAGTGTGATTTTACTGTACACTGCGCTGAATTGCCGGCTTTTCAAAGGACACCGGTGCGTAAAAATCGGACAGCACTCGCATGGTGCGAGTGCTGTGTGTTTTTTTCTCGCACCCATTGACTTGCATTGGCGAGTCTCATCCGAGAATCGCAGCAATACGCAGCATGCTGCGATTTTTTTCTCAGTCCGATTTCGGCTGAGAAAAAAATCGCAAATGGAATGTCACCTATTGAATAACATTGGTCCGAGTGCAATCCGATTTTTTATCGGATTGCACTCGTCCATTTTTCTCGCAAGTGGAAAAGAGGCCTTAAGCTGATACTGTGCAAATGGTTACTGCTGCCTTTCCAGGCTCTGCCTTTGTAGCCAGTACTGGTCAGCGGCGAGCAGGCGTTTCTGGGACTAAGTCCTGATTTTTCCATACTGAGCATGCCCATGGGACGACTTCGCATTGGAGGTCGGGGGTCACATGCTCAGGTCCTGTTGCGGCTCCTATTGGACCATCAGAAAGGGCCCGGAGCGCTACTGCTATAAAAGGTTTGCATGGCCGCTCGGCCATGCGCTAGTGTAAACTTGCTAGTGTGTGTGTGTGTGTGTGTGTGTATGTTTGTCGATGGATGAAAGCTCCGAATCATTCCCATCTCTAGTGTTGTTGCCTGCTCGCGAATGGTGGAAGCTACCTAGTGCTAGACAGTGCTACTCTGCACATCCAGCACACAATTCAGCGTCTCTCAGCAGCGACCGCCAGTATGGCGCCGTGCACTTAGTGCGCTTTCCTGGCCCTTGTTAGGGTGGTTAGTGGCGTCCGCAAGAGCGGCGCTGTACGCACTCTTGTGCAATTAATTATTCAGTTCTGTCCCTGACACCACAGTAGCGGTGTCGAGCGTACGAGGTCTAGAGGAACTCTTTCCGCATGCCTTGGGACAGAGTTCTGTGACTCTTTACTTGCGCTCTCTGTTCGGTATCGCAGCCCTGTGACGCAACAGGGTTTGCTTCATTCATACCGGGTGAAGCTAACACGTGTGTGTATTCTCATTATACCACCATCTTGTCCGCCATTACCGAACAGCAGGTGTCCTTTCTGCACGGTGGATCCTGGACTGCGAACGCACCTCATATCCTCTCTAATTATTATTTGGTGCTTTCCGCCAGTCCTAACACACTGACAGCCTCGTTATCAACCAGGAGAAGGTGACTCTGGGTGGTGAACAGAACTGGAGTGACAAACAGTGACATAAATAGAATCCTTTGGATCCCATTGCAAAGCTTGGACTCTGGTTGCCACTAGCATGTTGGCCAAATGTACAGGCCCCTTTAGCATTATAGATCCTATAAAGATATACAGTGGGGCAAAAAAGTATTTAGTCAGTCAGCAATAGTGCAAGTTCCACCACTTAAAAAGATGAGAGGCGTCTGTAATTTACATCATAGGTAGACCTCACCTACGGGAGACAAACTGAGAAAAAAAAATCCAGAAAATCACATTGTCTGTTTTTTTAATATTTTATTTGCATATTATGGTGGAAAATAAGTATTTGGTCAGAAACAAAATTTCATCTCAATACTTTGTAATATATCCTTTGCTGGCAATGACAGAGGTCAAACGTTTTCTGTAAGTCTTCACAAGGTTGCCACACACTGTTGTTGGTATGTTGGCCCATTCCTCCATGCAGATCTCCTCTAGAGCAGTGATGTTTTTGGATTTTCGCTTGGCAATACGGACTTTCAACTCCTTCCAAAGGTTTTCTATAGGGTTGAGATATGGAGACTGGCTAGGCCACTCCAGGACCTTGAAATGCTTCTTACGAAGCCACTCCTTCGTTGCCCTGGCGGTGTGCTTTGGATAATTGTCATGTTCATATTCAATGCCCTTGCTGATGGAAGGAGGTTTGCACTCAAAATCTCACGATACATGGCCCCATTCATTCTTTCATGTACCTGGATCAGTCGTCCTGGCCCCTTTGCAGAGAAACAGCCCCAAAGCATGATGTTTCCACCACCATGCTTTACAGTAGGTATGGTGTTTGATGGATGCAACTCAGTATTCTTTTTCCTCCAAACACGACAAGTTGTGTTTCTACCAAACAGTTCCAGTTTGGTTTCATCAGACCATAGGACATTCTCCCAAAACTCCTCTGGATCATCCAAATGCTCTCTAGCAAACTTCAGACGGACCCGGACATGTACTGGCTTAAGCAGTGGGACACGTCTGGCACTGCAGGATCTGAGTCCATGGTGGCGTAGTGTGTTACTTATGGTAGGCCTTGTTACATTGGTCCCAGCTCTCTGCAGTTCATTCACTAGGTCCCCCCACGTGGTTCTGGGATTTTTGCTCACCGTTCTTGTGATCATTCTGACCCCACGGGGTGGGATTTTGCATGGAGCCCCAGATCGAGGGAGATTATCAGTGGTCTTGTATGTCTTCCATTTTCTAATTATTGCTCCCACTGTTGATTTCTTCACTCCAAGCTGGTTGGCTATTGCAGATTCAGTCTTCCCAGCCTGGTGCAGGGCTACAATTTTGTTTTTGGTGTCCTTTGACAGCTCTTTGGTCTTCACCATAGTGGAGTTTGGAGTCAGACTGTTTGAGGGTGTGCACAGGTGTCTTTTTATACTGATAACAAGTTTAAACAGGTGCCATTACTACAGGTAATGAGTGGAGGAAAGAGGAGACTCTTAAAGAAGAAGTTACAGGTCTGTGAGAGCCAGAAATCTTGATTGTTTGTTTCTGACCAAATACTTATTTTCCACCATAATATGCAAAAAAAAAAAGATAAAAAAACAGACAATGTGATTTTCTGGATTTTTTTTCTCAGTTTGTCTCCCATAGTTGAGGTCTACCTATGATGTAAATTACAGACGCCTCTCATCTTTTTAAGTGGTGGAACTTGCACTATTGCTGACTGACTAAATACTTTTTTGCCCCACTGTAAGTGTTGTCTCCCTCCTCCCTTTTAAAAAAAAGAACTACAGATAAAATATATAAATCACACAGAAAACGCAATACAATTATTTGCTAATTAACCCCTTTCTATCATTGGACGTACTATTCTGTCCATGTGGGGTGGGCCCTACTTCCCAAGGACGGAATAGTACATCCAGAGTGATCAGCCGCTCTCATGGGGGAAGCGCGGCCGATCGCGGCCGGGTGTCAGTTTACTATCGCAGCTGACATCCGGCACTATGTGCCAGGAGCGGTCACGGACCACCCCTGGCACATTAACCCCCAGAACACCGCGATCAAACATGATCGCCGTGTTCTGGTGGTATAGGGAAGCATCGCGCAGGGAGGGGGCTCCCTGCGTGCTTCCCTGAGACAATCAGGCAGTCTTTCCCTTCCGAGCTCTCCCATGCGCCCACATATGGGGTATCAGCGTACTCAGGACAAATTGGACAACAACTTTTGGGGTCCATTTTCTCCTGTTACCCTTGGGAAAATACAAAACTGGGGGCTAAAAAATTATTTTTGTGTGAAAAAATTTTTTTTTTCACGGCTCTGCGTTATAAACTGTAGTAAAAAACTTGGGGGCTCAAAGCTCTCACAACACATCTAGATGAGTTCCTTAGGGGATCTACTTTCCAAAATGGTGTCACTTGTGGGGGGTTTCAATGTTTAGGCACATCAGTGGCTCTCCAAACGCAACATGGCGTCTCATCTCAATTCCAGTCTATTTTGCTTTGAAAAGTCAAACGGTGCTTCTTCCCTTCCGAGCTCTCCCTTGTGCCCAAACAGTGGTTTACCCCCACATATGGGGTATCCGCGTATTCAGGGCAAATTGTACAACAACTTTTGGGATCCAATTTCTTCTCTTCCCCTTGGGAAAATAAAAAATTGGTGGCAAAAAGATCATTTTTGTGAAAAAATATGATTTTTTATTTTTACGGCTCTGCATTATAAACTTCTGTGAATCACTAAATGGGTCAAAGTGCTCACCACATATCTAGATAAGTTCTTTAGTGGGTCTACTTTCCAAAATGGTGTCACTTGTGGGGGGTTTCAATATTTAGGCACATCAATGGCTCTCCAAACGCAACATGGCGTCCCATCTCAATTCCTGTCAATTTTGCATTGAAAAGTCAAACGGCGCTCCTTCCCTTCCGAGCTCTCCCTTGCGCCCAAACAGTGGTTTACCCCCACATATGGGGTATCAGCGTACTCAGGGCAAATTGTGCAACAACTTTTGGGGTCCAATTTCTTCTCTTACCCTTGGGAAAATAAAAAATTGGGGGTGAAAAATCATTTTTGTGAAAAAATATGATTTATTATTTTTACGGCTCTGCATTATAAACTTCTGTGAATCACTTAATGGGTCAAAGTGCTCACCACACATCTAGATAAGTTCCTTAGGGGGTCTACTTTCTAAAATGGTGTCACTTGTGGGGGGTTTCAATGTTCAGGCACATCAGGGGCTCTCCAAACGCAACATGGCGTCCCATCTCAATTCCAGTCAATTTTGTATTGAAAAGTCAAATGGCGCTCCTTCCCTTCCGAGCTCTGCCGTTCGCCCAAACAGTGGTTTACCCCACATATGGGGTATCAGCGTACTCAGGACAAATTGTACAACAACTTTTGGGGTCCATTTTCTCCTGTTACCCTGGGTAAAATAAAACAAATTGGAGCTGAATTAAATTTTTGGTGAAAAAAAGTTAAATGTTCATTTTTATTTAAACATTCCAAAAATTTCTGTGAAACACCTGAAGGCTTAATAAACTTCTTGAATGTGGTTTTGATCACCTTGAGGGGTGCAGTTTTTAGAATGGTGTCACACTTGGTTATTTTCTATAGACCCCTCAAAATGACTTCAAATGAGATGTGGTCCCTAAAAAAAATGGTGTTGTAAAAATGAGAAATTGCTGGTCAACTTTTAACTCTTATAACTCCAAAAAAAAAAAAAATTAAGTTCCAAAATTGTGCTGATGTAAAGTAGACATGTGGGAAATGTTTATTTTTTTACTTATTAAGTATCTCTGTGATTTAATTGCATAAAAATTCAAAGTTGGAAAATTGCAAAATTTTCTAAATTTTCGCCAAATTTCCATTTTTTTCACAAATAAACACAGGTAATATCAAAGAAATTTTACCACTGACATGAAGTACAATATGACACGAGAAAACAGTGACAGAATCACCGGGCTCCGTTGAAGCGTTCCAGAGTTATAGCCTCATAAAGGGATAGTGGTCAGAATTGTAAAAATTGGCCCGGTCATTAACGTGCAAACCACCCTTGGGGGTAAAGGGGTTAATACTTCTAACTAGTAGTCATTCAGATACCAAACAAAAAATATTACCTTATTGTAACTGAACAAGTCGGCCACACCAAATTCAATATACCAATTGTTAGGGGTCGAGTTCCCGCTTCTGCACAGGGGGAATCTCGAGCCACCTCCACTGCGGTCTCCTATTCTTATCCGGCCGCAGTGGAGTCTGCTCAGCAAAGACGTCGGTCCCAGCGTCTTGCTCATTCTCACTCTGTTCTGAGAGTTGCTGCTGCTTCTCCAGTCTCTGCCATTAAAGTCAGTGCTGATCAGCAGCGAGCGGACTTCTCTGGGACTAAGTCCTTGTCTGCACGTACTGAGCATGCCCAGGGTAAGATCTCCCGTTGGAGATCGAGGGTCATGTGCTCAGGCTCTGCAGCACATTCCATTGGTCCTCTTGGCAGGTCTTGGAAGGGCAAAAGTGCTGTAGCCACTTCCTGTGCTGCAACTATATAAACTGCGCATGACCACACGGCCATGCGCTAGTATTGTCTTACAATTGCTAATGTGTGTATGTTGTGAGTGCAAGTCGTCCTTGGATACCCCTACCCTATTGAATGTCTGTTCGCGGAAGGTGTATGGCTGCTATCTTGCGCCCGACTTATCCTACAGCACGAATCACACATTACAGCGTCCAGTTGCTGTGACCGCCTGTACGGCGCCGTGCACTTCCTCTGTGCTTTCCTTACCCAAGCCTGGGTGGTTAGTGGCGTTCGTCAGTGCGGCACCGCATGCACTCTTGTGCCTTAATATTGTTATTCTGTTTCCTTACACACCCAGTTGCGGTGTTGTGCCAGCAAGGGTCTAATCGGACTTCAATCCTAGTTGGGGTTGAGTTCGCTGACTACTTGCTCGCGCTTTAGGTGCGCTACCGCGGTCCTGTGACTTAACAGGATTGCTTCTTTCACGCTGGGTGAGGTTTAACCCACGCGTGTATACTTTAGTGTACCGCCATATAGTCTGCAAATTGCTAGCAGCAGGTTTTCACCTGCACGGTGGACCCGGACTGCAAACGCATCTATATCATCTGTCTTGGTGCGTTCCGCCAGTCCTAACATAATACTAGCGCCAGGGTCTGGCTAGTAAAATGGCGGACGACCAGCGTTTACAGAGGTACATCCATCAGCGGGAGGGAAGGTTGGCGGCTCTTGAGCGTACAACCTCAGCTGTGGATGTCACTGCTGTAGCTGTGCAGGCTGCAAGTGTAGCCGCAGCCAGTTTGTCCGCTGCCACCCCTGCTCCGACTTTATCCCGTCTCCCGCTTCCTGACAAGCTTGCTGGCGACAGTAAACATTTTCGCGGATTCGTGAGCCAGTGCTCTATACATCTTAAGCTCCTGGCGTCACGTTTTCCTACGGAGCGGGCGAGAGTGGGATTTATCCTATCTCTCTTGTCGGGCAGGGCGTTGGAGTGGGCAACGCCACTCTGGGAGCGAGATGATCGTGTGGTACAGAGTGCTCCTCTCTTCTTGAACACTCTGAAGCAGGTCTTTTTAGGGCCTCGGGTTACCCACGACACCGCACTCCAATTGTTGTCTATTACACAGGGTACGTCCGTGGTCAGCCAGTTTGCCATCAAGTTCCTGACTCTAGCTTCAGAGTTAGAGTGGCCGGACAAAGTTCTTATTCCAGTGTTCTGGAGGGGACTGGCAGACCATGTGAAGGACGCCTTGTCTACTAGGGAGATACCGGCCACACTGGAGGAACTTATCTCTATGTCTACCCGCATCGACCTCCGTTTTCACGAGCGGAGGTTGGAGCGGACCCAGTGTAGGCAGAGGTTCCGGCTGGCTCCAACTTTCGCCAGACCTCTGGAATCCCCTATCTTGGCGTCAGATTCCCATGAGGCCATGGAGGTTTCTCGAGCGGGACCTAAATCTCTAGCCGCTCGAGTACCCGTGGTTTGTAATAATTGTCAACAACATGGACATTACGCCAATAAATGTCCGCGGCGGTCGGGAAACGATCGCGTCTAGTAACCATTGGGGGAGGTTCACTAGACACAGCAGCATTCTCCTCCAAACTGTCCTTTAAAGGGACAATCCTGTTAGGCTCCTCCACTCTAACAGTCGAGCTTTGTGTGGATTCAGGAGCAGAGGGAAACTTCATGTCCTCTGCTTTTGCTACACGTCATGCTATACCACTAGTCATGCTCGCCAAACCAATAACGGTTAGAGTTGTGAATGGGGTGACACTCCCACTGCAAATCACACACCAGACAGTTCCGTTCTCGCTGTCCATATCTCCTTCCCACCAGGAGATTATTTCCCTTCTTGTCCTTCCTGAGGGAATGGATGAGATTTTGCTGGGAATACCCTGGCTCCGTTTCCACTCCCCACATATTGAGTGGTCCTCAGGGAGAATATTGGGTTGGATTAAGTCTTGTTTGGGCAGGTGTGTGAGTGAGTGTGTACAGGTCTCTACTACCGAGGTACCCGCAGATCTTTCATCACTTCCCAGATATTATTGGTGCTATGCAGACGTGTTCTCTAAAAAGGCTGCTGAGACTCTACCGTCCCATCGCCCTTACGACTGTCCTATCGACCTCTTGCCTGGAGCCGAACCTCCTCGGGGAAGGGTATATCCCCTCTCTCTCCCTGAGATGGAGGCCATGTCTCAATACATTCAGGAGAACTTGGCAAGAGGGTTTATAAGGAAGTCAGTGTCTCCGGCAGGGGCGGGATTCTTCTTCGTGCAAAAGAAGAACGGGGAGTTACGTCCTTGCATCGATTACAGGGGTCTCAATGCTATCACTATTAAGAACAAATACCCGTTGCCCCTGATATCGGAGCTCTTTGACAGATTAAGGGGAGCTAAAATATTCACCAAATTAGATCTGCGGGGTGCCTACAATCTGATTCGCATCCGTGAGGGGGACGAGTGGAAAACGGCTTTCAATACCAGGGATGGGCACTATGAGTACCTGGTGATGCCTTTTGGGCTCTGTAATGCCCCAGCCGTTTTTCAGGACTTTGTCAACGATATCTTCCGGGATATGCTTTCTACCTCGGTCGTAGTCTATCTGGATGATATTCTCATCTTCTCTCCAGATATCGACTCCCACCGGAGAGATGTTGGCAGAGTCTTCGAACTCTTACGGGCGAATTCCTTATATGCAAAGTTGGAGAAGTGTGTGCTTGAGCAGGAGTCCTTGCCTTTTCTGGGCTATATAATCTCGGCCCAGGGATTGGCTATGGATCCTGCCAAACTACAAGCAGTGATCGACTGGCAGGAACCCCATTCTCTTAAAGCGGTGCAGCGCTTTATGGGGTTCATAAATTACTATCGCCAGTTCATTCCCCACTTCTCAACTTTGGTAGCTCCCTTGGTATCCCTCACCAAGAAGGGAGCGAATCCCAAATCGTGGTCCGAAGGGGTCTCCAAGGCCTTCACTTCTATAAAGTCCCATTTTGCTAGCGCTCCCATCTTACATCGTCCCGATGTGGGTAAGCCATTCCTTTTGGAAGTGGATGCCTCATCCGTTGGTGCTGGAGCAGTCCTCTATCAAAAGGATGCTCAGGGTCGGAAGCACCCATGCTTCTTTTTCTCAAAGACCTTCACACCAGCGGAGAGAAATTACTCCATCGGGGATAGGGAGTTGCTGGCAATGAAGTTGGCCTTTTCGGAGTGGAGACATCTCTTGGAAGGTGCTTGGTTCCCTTTCCAAGTTTTCACGGATCACAAGAATTTGGTCTATTTACAAACAGCCCAGCGGCTGAATTCTCGTCAGGCCAGATGGTCCTTGTTTTTCTCCCGGTTCCACTTTACCCTACATTATCTCGCCGGGGAGAAGAACATTCGTGCTGACGCTCTCTCTCGCTCCTTCGTGTCAGCTGAGGAGGAGGAGGACGAGCCTCGGCTCATTGTCCCTTCGGAGAGTCTGAGAACTGTAGCTCCGGTTTCGCTAGAGTCTGTGCCTCCGGGCAAGACTTTTGTTCCCATCAATTTGCGTCCGGAGGTTCTCTCTTGGGCTCATTCGTCCAGAGTGGGTGGACACTTTGGGGCAAAAAGGACATCAGAGTTACTGGCGAGAATGTACTGGTGGCCACATATGGTTCGTGACGTCGGAGACTACGTTCAGGCATGTGTCTCATGTGCCAAGAATAAGTCTTCCCGACAACGGCCAACTGGTTTGTTATACCCTCTGCCGGTGGCAGACAGGCCCTGGGAGATGGTCGGGATGGATTTTATTGTGGGTCTGCCCAAGTCTCGTGGCTGTACCATTATTTGGGTAATCACCGACCATTTTTCTAAAATGGTGCATTTGGTGCCGCTTCCCCGGTTACCTTCTGCACGGGCCTTGGCAGCGTTGTTTGTCAAACACATCTTTCGTTTTCACGGTATGCCAGACAAAATTGTCAGTGACCGAGGTCCCCAGTTTGCGTCTCGGTTCTGGAGAGAGCTTTGTAGTCTTCTCAGTATCGAGTTGAATCTCTCTTCGGCTTATCATCCCGAGACGAATGGGTTGGTAGAGAGAGCCAACTAGACCTTGGTCACATATTTGCGACATTTTGTTTCTGCTAAGCAGGATGACTGGGCATCTTTGCTACCGTGGGCGGAGTTTGCTCTTAACAATGCTGTCGCTGATTCCACTGGACAGACTCCATTCCTCCTTAACTATGGTCAGCATCCGCGGGTACCTGTGCCCATGCCCGTGTCTTCCGCCGATTCCAGGGTGGCAGACTGGGCTGTGGAGGCACGGGACATTTGGGATCGCACTCAGGATGCCATTCAGGCTTCCAAGGAGAGAATGAGGTCCTCCGCCGATGCACATCGGCGCCCCGCTCCAACCTTTGCTCCTGGCGACTTAGTGTGGCTCTCCGCCCGTAACATCAGGCTGCGAGTTGAGTCTACCAAGTTTGCACCTCGCTACTTAGGTCCTTTTAAGGTCCTCGAACAGGTTAATCCTGTGGTTTACCGTTTGGCCCTTCCTCCACGCCCAGGTATCACCGACACCTTTCATGTGTCCCTCCTTAAGCCCGTCTACATGTCCCGGTTTTCTGAGTCATCTACTGGGACGTCGGGTTCGTCTACGGACGATTACGAGGTGAACGCTATCTTGGGGTACAAGGTGGTTCGTGGCAAAAAATTTTATTTGGTGGACTGGAGGGGTTACGGTCCTGAGGATAGATCCTGGGAGCCTGCTGAGCACATTCGGGCTCCGCAGCTCATTGCTGCCTTCGAACGTAGGGAGGCCCAAGGAGGGGGGGTAATGTTAGGGGTCGAGTTCCCGCTTCTGCACAGGGGGAATCTCGAGCCACCTCCGCTGCGGTCTCCCATTCTTATCCGGCCGCAGTGGAGTCTGCTCAGCAAAGACGTCGGTCCCAGCGTCTTGCTCATTCTCACTCTGTTCTGAGAGTTGCTGCTGCTTCTCCAGTCTTTGCCATTAAAGTCAGTGCTGATCAGCAGCGAGCGGACTTCTCTGGGACTAAGTCCTTGTCTGCACGTACTGAGCATGCCCAGGGTAAGATCTCCCGTTGGAGATCGAGGGTCATGTGCTCAGGCTCTGCAGCACATTCCATTGGTCCTCTTGGCAGGTCTTGGAAGGGCAAAAGTGCTGTAGCCACTTCCTGTGCTGCAACTATATAAACTGCGCATGACCGCACGGCCATGCGCTAGTATTGTCTTACAATTGCTAATGTGTGTATGTTGTGAGTGCAAGTCGTCCTTGGATACCCCTATTGAATGTCTGTTCGCGGAAGGTGTATGGCTGCTATCTAGCTCCCGACTTATCCTACAGCACGAATCACACATTACAGCGTCCAGTTGCTGTGACCGCCAGTACAGCGCCGTGCACTTCCTCTGTGCTTTCCTTACCCAAGCCTGGGTGGTTAGTGGCGTTCGTCAGTGCGGCACCGCATGCACTCTTGTGCCTTAATATTGTTATTCTGTTTCCTTACACACCCAGTTGCGGTGTTGTGCCAGCAAGGGTCTAATCGGACTTCAATCCTAGTTGGGGTTGAGTTCGCTGACTACTTGCTCGCGCTTTAGGTGCGGTACCGCGGTCCTGTGACTTAACAGGATTGCTTCTTTCACGCTGGGTGAGGTTTAACCCACGCGTGTATACTTTAGTGTACCGCCATATAGTCTGCAAATTGCTAGCAGCAGGTTTTCACCTGCACGGTGGACCCGGACTGCGAACGCATCTATATCATCTGTCTTGGTGCGTTCCGCCAGTCCTAACACCAATAATAAACCAAAGGGGATAAATACCGTCACCCTATTACCATATACAATTGTGCTCAAAAGTTTACATACCTCAACAGAATTTTTGCTTCCTTGGCCTTTTTTCAGAGAATATGAATGATAACTTCAAAACTTTTTCTCCACTCATGGTTAGTGGTTGGGTGAAGCCATTTATTGTCAAACTGCTGCGTTTCACTGTTTCAATGTTTGTGCTGACTGACTGTGTTCTCTGCCCTTATTTGTTGTGCTTTATTTGTTGTGCTGGGTGACTGCGATCACTACGTTCACCATTTGTGCAGGTGTGCACTGTTTGCTCACAAAGATGGCATATACTAAGTGTGGTGTGCTTATCCAATAAGATCAATAACGTATTTAGCAACTGGATAAAAAATAACATTTATTAGGTATATTAAAAGCCAATTATTGGCACACTTGTTTAAACCAATGAAATAACAAACAAATAGGAACCCTCGTGTGATTTGTGCCCTATTACCTACACAGAATAGGGAAACAAAACAAGACAAATAACAAATAAACCGAACAACACTACCAGTGTTGAAAACACTTCCAATCCCAAATTGTTTCTATTGGCTCAGTGAATATAGGCCAACAAAATGCATGTACATCTCAAAAAATATGGGTATATGGATACAAATTATACCCCTACAATTGGGTCACTCTCTGCAATTGTATCTACACGGCCACACTTGGGCAGTTTGTGCCATGTACTTTAAATAACTTGTAAACGACGCAATAAATATGCTGTGTGTCCCATACAGTTTTCAAGACACCGCATGCTACCGTTCCACTTAAATAATTATAGAAATAAATGCCATACATATATAAGGATTGGAGCACTGTCAGTGCAGAATAGCAGCACTTATTCAGCGTTTCAAGATGCCATTCACACAGAATTAGGCTGGTTTCACACTTGCGTTTTGATCTACAGCGTTTTAAACGCATCTTCAAACGCATGAAAAAATGCATGTAAACGCGTAGAAAGGCAGCGTTTTTACGCGTTTACATGCGTTTTTTCATGCGTTTGCTTTTTTTGTGCACAAGTCCAAAAAATACACAAGAGCAAAAGAAAGATAACCAGACACCACCAATGAATAGAGAGGGCGTATATGATGGGCTCTCTATATATAGACCCTAGGGCTACTGAAATTTTAACAGCTTGCTACTGTATCCTGTGTCATGATGGATCTTCGCATGGAGAGCTTTTATTTCAACCTGGATTTCAGCTTCAAGATGTTTCTGGCCTGTGCTTTTGCTTGGGAGCAAGAACGAAACCGCGAAAGATGGAGAAGGAGACAACGTAGGCGTTTTTGGAGGCACCCCATAATAGAAGTGCGTGAGAGCCGTGGAGCCTATCACACGCTCTACGCCGAGCTGAATGCCAACCCGAAGAAATTCCAGGAGTACACGAAAATGTCGCAAGAATCTTTCCGGTATTTGCTGTCTCATGTCCAAGGAGCCATACGACGACAGGACACCCAGCTCCGTAGAGCGATTCCACCCGAGGAACGTCTGCTGGTGACATTAAGGTACGTTCAAAATCTAAACCAATGACAGTCCCGTTTTTGTTTATTCTGACATGTATTTTTTGTGTATTTTCCTTTTTTTTAAAAAAAAAAAAACCACACCATAAAAAGAGTAGATTGTAATGTTGTTTTTTGTTTGTGTTTTTCTTCTAGATTTCTTGCCACAGGGGAGAGTTTATCTTCCCTCCACTTCCAATACCGGATTGGAAAATCCACCCTGTCTGGAATAGCTGTGGACACCTGTCGGGCTTTATGGAATGTACTCCGTGATGAGTTTATCCCAGTTACCACCGCGGACATGTGTCGTGAAATTGCAGATAAATTCTTGAATGTGTGTGATTTCCCCAACTGTTTAGGAGCGGTGGATGGAAAGCACATCCGCATTATCAAACCTGCCAGAACCGGATCGGAGTTTTTCAACTACAAAAAATATTTTTCTGTAGTGCTCATGGCAATAGCTGATGCGGACTGTCGCTTCATCGCCGTGGACATTGGAGCTTTTGGCCATGGCAACGATTCCCAGACTTTCAAGAGCTCGGATATGGGCCGGCGTGTGTATGGCAACAATTTTAATTTTCCCCCTCTACAGCCTCTCCCCAACACTCAAGGCCCACCGCTGCCATTTGTTATGGTTGGGGATGAGGCCTTCCAGATGTGTGAAAATCTACTGAAGCCCTATTCCAGTCGAGACTTTGGCCACACTAGAAGGATCTTCAACGACAGACTGAACAGGGCACGAAGAACAGTAGAGTGTACCTTTGGCATTCTGGTTGCTAAATGGCGCATTCTTGCAACAGCCATAAATCTGAAAGTGGAAACAGTTGACGAGGTGGTCAAAGCCTGTGTTGTTCTCCACAATTACATAATTACTAAGGAGCGACCCACATTGAACTGGATGAACCAGTTGCACACCCACTGCCTGATTTCCAGCATCACCCACTGCGGTCAACTGCAGCCGTTGGTCTCATGCGGGACCAATTTGCGTTCTATTTTGATTTAGATATTGGATGGGTGTCATGGCAGGACAATGTTGTTTAAATGTCCTGTTGTATCTTTATCTGTACCAGTAAGTTTCTACAATGAAAATAATATTTCACATTAATAAACTTTAGTGTTGGTTGTGTTGACCGTGTCTCCTATCTTTTTCCTCTCCAAACCAAGGATGCCCAAAAACGGGCAGTAGATCTATATTTAATATAATTTTTTGTAATCCAAAACCAGGAGTAGGTGATACAGACAGAGGTGCTAGTTATTATGTTAATATCATAATTGACCTCTAATTGTTCCACTCCTTGTTTTGGTTTACAAATACTGATATAAAACACTGGCCACATACTTCTAGTAATGGCAACCATGTTGCTTCATTGGTAAGCTTATTGACGTCATTGTGTCAAGATTCTATACTCATGTATCCATTGGGCACAAAATGGAGAGACAATCACTGTCACGCTATCTATACTCATCAAGTCAAGTGTCAGAAATAATGAATTCATGATAAACATATACAGGCTCATGAATTCACTATTTCTGACACCTGGGCAGGTGAGCACAGATATGTAGCGTGTGACAACAATTGTCCCCTCAATTGGTGTGTAAGAGATTATGTATAAAGAAGAGAAAATAGTGAATATACAAGGCAGTTATCTACTCAACAGGTCAGGTGTCATAACTTATGAGTTTTTGGACACCTGAGTGTGTGGCGAAGTTTCTTGGCGCACGGTGTGTGTTGCCGGCGGCGATAGACACAATAAACCAAATATAATTGTGGCAAATCAAACTTTTTTTATTTAGTTAACAAAGTCTAAAACTTATTTTTTTGTACCGCGCCGGCTTGGGGTAGAGTGATGTAAACGGGGGGTGTGAAGAACTGAGGCCTGGCTAACCGTGGACGACACAGATGTGGCAGGAGAAGGGGCAATGAAACTAGTAGGGTCTGGAAGTTCGGGGATGGGACTTGACACATGAGAGGCTTGAGACGCACTGGAAGGGTGAGACAAAACTGACAATACAGACACATCGGTAGGTGAGGGGGGAGGAATACTAAGAGTTTTTTGTTTTGTTTTTTTCTCAGTTTTTTGGGGGTTTGCCTGGTAGGGGGACGTCTTGGTGGGCTCATATGCTGTTGTGTGGTGGCGGGAGACACGTCAGGGTCCGGATGCACTGTCTCACAGTCCATTGCGCTTGTCGAGCTCTCGGCCATGCCAGAGTCCTGCTGCGTTGTGGTTGGGGGGGGGAACATAAAGCCCTGCCAGGGTCCTGCTGCATCGGGGTGGGGCCGGTCCGAAAAGCCACGCCTGGGTTCTGCTGCATCGGGGTGTGGCCGGTCCGAAAAGCCATGCCTGGGTGTTGTGAATTCTGCTTTTGAACTCCCTCTGGTGGTAGCAGATGGTAATGCAGTTGTTCCTGGGCTGCAGTCTTGGACAGGTGTATCTGCTAATTGCAGTTCTGACTGGGGTATTTAGGCTTGCAGGACTCATTAGTCCTTGCCAGTTGTCAATGTTTTTTGGGATATGATGGATCTCTTTCTGGCTTCTCCTGCTTGCTTGCCATTTCAGCAAAGATAAGTGTCTGTTTCTTTTTCTGTGGCACACAGGCTGTGTGCTTGTTTTTGATTGTATTCCTGCTCTGAATGTAGGATTCGCTGGAGTTGCAGATTTACGCTCCTACGTCTTTAGTTAGATGTAGGAAGTTTTTGTATATTCTGCTGTGGATATTTTTGAAGGGTTTTAATACTGACCGCACAAAACTCTGTCCTATCCTGTCCTATTTTAGCTAGAGTGGCCTCTTGTGCTAAATCCTGTTTTTCTGCCTGTGTATGTTTTTTCCTCTCCGACTCACCGTCAATATTTGTGGGGGGCTGTCTATCCTTTGGGGTTCTGCTCTGAGGCAAGATAGTATTCCTATTTCCATCTTTAGGGGTATTTAGTCCTCTGGCTGTGATGAGGTGTCTAGGGCTTGTTAGGTACACTCCACGGCTACTTCTAGTTGCGGTGTTAAGATCAGGATTTGCGGTCAGTATAGTGACCACCTACTCCAGTGAAAGTTTTCATGTTGCTCCAAGGTCACCGGATCAGAACAGTACAACTGACCCATAATGAGTTAAATGCCTGTCAGAAGAAGGGAAGAAAGGTGTTGAGCCATTTTTTTTTTCTTCAGTCTGCTTTATATTCTCTTCCCTCTTAATCTCTGGGTGACTGATGAGCCTTTTGCTAGCATGAATGTTCAGGAAATAGCTTCTCGTGTAGACCAGCTTGCTGCTAGGGTACAGGGTATTTCAGATTATATTGTTCAGACTCCTGCTTTAGAACCAAAGATTCCTACTCCTGATTTGTTTTCTGGTGACAGGTCCAAATTTTTGAGTTTTAAAAACAACTGTAAACTGTTTTTTGCTCTGAGACCTCGATCCTCCGGTGATTCCATTCAACAGGAAAAAATCGTAATCTCCCTGCTGCGTGGCGACCCGCAGGATTGGGCGTTTTCCCTGGAATCTGAGAATCCGGCTTTGCTTAATATTGACTCCTTTTTTCAGGCTTTGGGATTATTATATGATGAACCTAATTCTGTGGATCAAGCTGAGAAGACCTTGTTGGCCCTGTCTCAGGGTCAAGAGGTATCAGAATTGTATTGTCAGAAATTCAGAACATGGTCTGTGTTGACTAAATGGAATAATGATGCATTGGTGGCAATTTTCAGAAGGGGTCTTTCTGAATCCGTTAAGGATGTCATGGTGGGGTTTCCCATGCCTTCTGGTCTGAGTGATTCTATGTCTCTGGTCATTCAGATTGACCGGCGCTTGCGAGAGCGCAGAACTGTGCGCGCTGTGGCGTTGAACACAGAGCATATTTCTGAGCCAATGCAGTGTGATAGGATTCTGTCTAGAACTGAACGACAAGGATTCAGACGTCAGAATGGGTTATGTTATTATTGTGGCGACGCTTCTCATGTCATTTCAGTCTGCCCTAAGCGGACAAAGAGGATCGCTAGTTCATTTACCATCAGTACTGTACAACCTAAATTTCTGTTATCTGTGTCCTTGATCTCCTCATTGTCATCATTTTCTGTCATGGCGTTTGTGGATTCAGGCGCCGCCTTGAACTTAATGGACTTTGGGTTTGCCAGGCGTTGTGGTTTTTCCTTGCAGTTGTTGTGAATTCCGCTTTTGGGCTCCCTCCGGTGGTTGTAAGTGGCACTTTTGTGAGTTCTGCTCTTGGGCTCCCTCTTGTGGTTTCAAGTGGTATGGCTGCTCCTTGGAGTTAGCTGTCATCAGCTGCCTCCACTTATCGTCTCTTGCTCTGCTATTTAGGCCTGGCTCTTTCCTTCAGCCAGTTCCACTTGTAAATGGTTCCTGGTTGGATTCACATCTCTTTGGATTTCCCTGTTATCCTGACCAGTTCAGCAAAGCTAAGTTTTTGCTTGCTCTTTTCTGTCCCTAGATTGTGGACTTATCCGTTCTGTGCTTTCTATGTTTGTCCAGCTTTTCAGTATGAATTAATTCTGTCTTGCTGGAAGCTCTGGGAAGCAGATTTACCCTCCACACCTTTAGTCAGGTGTGGAGATTTTCGTAAACTCTGCGTGGATTTTTTGTAGTGTTTAATACTGACCGCACAGTATTCCATCCTGTCCTATCTATTTAGCTAGACTGGCCTCCTGTGCTCATCCTGGTTTCATTCTGTGTATGTCTTTTCCCTCTCCACTCACAGTCATTATTTGTGGGGAGCTAATCTATCCTTTGGGGATTTTCTCTGAGGCAAGATAGCTTTCCTGCTTCTATCTTTAGGGGTAGTTAACTCTTAGGCTGTGACGAGGTGCATAGGGAGAGTTAGGAGCATCCCACGGCTACTTCAAGTGTTGTGTTGAGCTTAGGGACTGCGGTCAGTACAGTTACCACTTCCTTCAGAGCTTGTTCCATGTTGCTCCTAGACCACCGCATCATAACAGTACAATTGGCCAAAAATGAATTAAATGCATCTCAAAAGAAGGAAAAGAAAGTTCTGAACCATTTTTTTTTCTGTGCTCTGGTTTGTCTTTTTTTTTCCTCTTGATATCTGGGTGGTTCAGGATATATGCTTTGGCATGGATGTTCAGGGTTTCTTTTCTCGTGTGGATCAACTTGCTGCAAGAGTACAGAGTATCCAGGACTATGTTGTCCAGACTCCGGCTTTAGAGCCTAGAATTCCTACCCCTGATTTGTTTTTTGGGGACAGATCCAAGTTTTTGAACTTTAAAAAAAACTGCAAATTGTTTTTTGCTTTGAAACCCCGTTCTTCTGGTGATCCCATTCAGCAAGTAAAAATCATCATATCCTTGCTGTGTGGTGACCCTCAAGACTGGGCTTTTTCTCTTGAAACAGGGGATCCGGCATTATTGAATGTTGATGCATTTTTTCAAGCGCTCGGATTATTGTATGACGAACCTAATTCTGTGGATCATGCAGAAAAATCCCTGTTGGCCTTGTGTCAAGGTCAGGAAGCGGCAGAGTTAAACTGCCAGAAATTTAGAAAATGGTCTGTGCTCGCTAAATGGAATGAAGAGGCTCTGGCTGCTATTTTCAGAAAAGGTCTTTCTGAAGCCCTTAAAGATGTTATGGTGGGCTTTCCTATGTCTGCTGGTTTGAGCGAATCTATGTCGCTAGCCATTCAGATTGATCGGCGTCTGCGCGAGCGCAAAGCTGTGCACCATATGGCAGTATCCTCTGAGCAGAGTCCTGAACCTATGCAATGTGATAGGATTTTGACTAGAACAGAACGGCAGGAATTCAGACATCAGAATAGGCTGTGTTTTTACTGTGGTGATTCTGCTCATGTTATCTCTGATTGCCCTAAGCGTACTAAGAGAGTCACTAGGTCTGTTACCATTAGTAGTATACAGCCTAAATTTCTCTTATCTGTGACCCTGATTTGCTCATTGTCGTCCTTTTCTGTCATGGCATTTGTGGATTCAGGCGCTGCCCTGAACTTAATGATCTTAGAATTCGCCAGGCGCTGTGGTTTTTCCTTGCAGCCTTTGCAGAGCCCTATTCCTTTGAGGGATATTGATGCTACACCCTTGGCCAAGGATAAACCTCAGTACTGGACACAGATGACTATGTACATGGCTCCTGCACATCAGGAAGATTGCCGTTTTCTGGTGTTGCATAACCTGCATGATGTTGTTGTACTGGGTTTTCCATGGTTACAGGAACATAATCCGGTGCTGGATTGGAAAACTATGTCGGTGACTAGTTGGGGTTGTCAAGAGGTACATAGTGACGTTCCTTTGATGTCAATTTCCTCTTCCCCCTCTTCTGAGGTCCCTGAGTTTTTGTCGAATTTCCAGGATGTACAGTATTTGATGAGCCCAAGTCCAGTTCCCTTCCTCCGCACAGGTAAGGAGTCTTTGGAGAAGGGGCATATTCGGCCCTCTTCGTCACCATTGGGAGTGGGTTTCTTTTTTGTTGCTAAGAAGGATGGCTCCTTGAGACCCTGTATTGATTATCATCTTCTTAATAAGATCACGGTCAAATTCCAATATCCCTTGCCTTTGCTTACTGATTTGTTTGCTCAGATTAAGGGGGCTAGTTGGTTTACTAAGATTGACCTCCAAAGGGCATATAATCTTGTTCGTATTAAACAGGGTGACGAATGGAAAACTGCATTTAATACGCCCGAAGGCCATTTTGAATACCTTGTGATGCCATTTGGGCTCCCTAATGCTCCATCTGTGTTCCAGTCTTTCATGCATGATATTTTCCGCAATTATCTTGATAAATTCATGGTCGTATATTTGGATGATATTTTGATTTTTTCCGATGATTGGGAGTCTCATGTGAAGCAGGTCAGGATGGTGTTCCAGATCCTTCGTGATAATGCTTTGTTTGTGAAGGGGCCTAAGTGCCTATTCGGAGTTCAGAAGGTCTCTTTTTTGGGTTTTATTTTTTCTCCCTCGTCTATAGAAATGGATCCTGTTAAGGTCCAAGCTATTCATGACTGGATCCAACCCACATCTGTGAAAGGCCTTCAAAAATTTTGGGGTTTTGCAAATTTTTATCGCCGTTTCATTACTAATTTTTCCAGCGTGGTTAAACCCTTGACCGATTTGATGAAGAAAGGCGCGTATGTGGCGAATTGGTCCTCTGCGGCTGTCTCTGCCTTTCAGGAGCTTAAACGTCGATTTACTTCTGCTCCAGTGCTGCGCCAACCGGATGTTTCTCTTCCATTTCAGGTTGAGGTTGACGCTTCTGAGATTGGGGCAGGGGCCGTTTTGTCTCAGAGGGAGTCTGATGGTTCTTTGATGAAACCGTGTGCTTTTTTTTCCAGAAAGTTTTCGCCTGCGGAACGCAATTATGATGTCGGCAATCGGGAGTTGTTGGCTATGAAGTGGGCGTTTGAGGAGTGGTGACATTGGCTTGAGCGAGCTAAGCACCGTATTGTGGTCTTGACTGATCATAAGAATTTGATTTACCTCGAGTCTGCTAAACGGCTGAATCCTAGACAGGCTCGGTGGTCCTTGTTTTTTTCCCGTTTTGATTTTGTGGTCTCGTACCTTCCGGGTTCTAAGAACATTAAGGCTGATGCCCTCTCTAGGAGTTTTTTGCCTGATTCTCCTGAGGTCTTAGAACCCGTCGGTATTCTGAAAGAAGGGGTGGTCCTTTTTGCCATTTCCCCTGATTTACGACGGGTTCTTCAGGAATTTCAAGCTGATAAACCTGATTGCTGTCCTGTGGGGAAATTGTTTGCTCCTGACAGATGGACTAGTAGAGTGATTTCTGAGGTTCACTGTTCCGTGTTGGCTGGTCATCCTGGCATTTTTGGTACCAGAGACTTGGATGGCAGGTCCTTTTGGTGGCCTTCTTTGTCGCGTGACGTGCGTTCTTTTGTGCAGTCCTGTGGGACTTGTGCACGGGCCAAGCCTTGTTGTTCCTGTGCTAGTGGGTTGCATTTGCCATTGCCGGTCCCTGAGAAGCCCTGGACGCATATTTCTATGGATTTTATTTCCGATCTTCCGGTTTCCCAGAGGATGTCAGTTATCTGGGTTGTTTGTGACCGGTTCTCTAAGATGGTTCATTTGGTGCCTTTGCCTAAATTGCCTTCCTCTTCGGATTTGGTTCCGTTGTTTTTTCAGCATGTGGTCCGTTTGCATGGTATTCCGGAGAATATTGTGTCCGACAGAGGTTCCCAGCTTGTTTCTAGATTTTGGCGGGCCTTATGTGCTAGGCTGGGCATTGATTTGTCTTTTTCCTCTGCGTTCCATCCTCAGACAAATGGTCAGACCGAGCGAACTAATCAGACTTTGGAGACGTATTTGAGATGCTTTGTGTCTGCTGATCAGGATGATTGGGTGGCTTTCTTGCCATTGGCCGAGCTTGCCCTTAATAATCGGGCTAGTTCGGCTACCTTGGTTTCGCCTTTTTTTGTAATTTTGGTTTTCATCCTTGTTTTTCTTCTGGGCAGGTTGAGCCTTCGGACTGTCCTGGTGTGGATTCTGTGGTGGACAGGTTGCAGCAGATTTGGGCTCATGTGGTGGACAATTTGGTGTTGTCTCAAGAGGAGGCTCAACGTTTTGCTAATCGTCATCGGTGTGGTGGTTCCCGGCTTCGGGTTGGGGATCTGGTCTGGTTGTCTTCCCGCCATGTTCCTATGAAGGTTTCTTCTCCTAAGTTTAAGCCTCGGTTTATTGGTCCTTATAGGATTTCTGAGATTATTAATCCGGTGTCTTTTCGACTGGCGCTTCCGGCCTCTTTTGCTATCCATAATGTCTTCCATAGATCTTTATTGCGGAAATATGTGGAGCCCATTGTTCCCTCTGTCGATCCTCCGGCCCCTGTGTTGGTTGATGGGGAGTTGGAATATGTTGTTGAGAAGATTTTGGATTCCCGTTTTTCGAGGCGGAAGCTTCAGTACCTGGTCAAATGGAAGGGTTATGGCCAGGAGGATAATTCTTGGGTTTTTGCCTCTAATGTCCATGCTGCTGATTTGGTTCGTGCCTTTCCTCTGGCTCATCCTGATTGTCCTGGGGGCTCTGGTGAGGGTTCGGTGACCCCTCCTCAAGGGGGGTACTGTTGTGAATTCTGCTTTTGAGCTCCCTCTGGTGGTAGCAGATGGTAATGCAGTTGTTCCTCGGCTGCAGTCTTGAACAGGTGTATCTGCTAATTGCAGTTCTGACTGGGGATATTTAGGCTTGCAGGACTCATTAGTCCTTGCCAGTTGTCAATGTTTTTTGGGATATGATGGATCTCTTTCTGGCTTCTCCTGCTTGGTTGCCATTTCAGCAAAGATAAGTGTCTGTTTCTCTTTCTGTGGCACACAGGCTGTGTGCTTGTTTTTGATTGTATTCCTGCTCTGAATGTAGGATTCGCTGGAGTTGCAGATTTACGCTCCTACGTCTTTAGTTAGATGTAGGAAGTTTTTGTATATTCTGCTGTGGATATTTTTGAAGGGTTTTAATACTGACCGCACAAAACTCTGTCCTATCCTGTCCTATTTTAGCTAGAGTGGCCTCTTGTGCTAAATCCTGTTTTTCTGCCTGTGTATGTTTTTTCCTCTCCGACTCACCGCCAATATTTGTGGGGGGCTGTCTATCCTTTGGGGTTCGGCTCTGAGGCAAGATAGTATTCCTATTTCCATCTTTAGGGGTATTTAGTCCTCCGGCTGTGAGAGGTGACTAGGGCTTGTTAGGTACACTCCACGGCTACTTCTAGTTGCGGTGTTAAGATCAGGATTTGCGGTCAGTATAGTGACCACCTACTCCAGTGAAAGTTTCCATGTTGCTCCAAGGTCACCAGATCAGAACACCTGGGTCCTGCTGCATCGGGGTGGGGCCGGTCCAAAAAGCCATGCCTGGGTCCTGCTGCATTGGGGTGGGGCCAGTCCGAAAAGCCACGCCAGGGTCCTGCTGCATTGTGGTGTCAGTGGAGGAGGTCCAAGCCGGAGCAGTGGTTGTCACGGTGGTGGCGGTGGGATGTCCAACTGCACTCGTTATGGTGTTGGCGCTGTAGTGGAGTCCACCTGTGGAAGGAATTGAGGTGGCCGTGCAGTGGTATGCAGCAGAGGTCAGCATGGAGGTTAATCGTGACAGTGACGGCACAGTTGGATATGCCGCCACTGTCTGCTGTAAATACCGACTCTGCTGCATAGCCTGCACAAAAGCAGCATTGCAGGCCTGCATCACACTGAGCTGGAGATCAGGGCTAAGGTGTTCCGACCTGCCCTGCTCAATTTGGTTGAAAAAATGATGAGCTGGCCTCTTGAGGTCAGCTTTCACTTGATCAAGGCTTTTGGTGACCTCCTGGATACGGCAATTCAAGAGTTTGTGAGAAACATCCATTCGGTCACCTAAAGCCTTGATTGCTTCGTGTAAAACCGAGCTCAAGTGCAAAAACTCGGGCATGAGTGACCTATCCGAAGCCCTCTGATGCTGCCGGGATGAGCCCGAAAAAAAGGGTGCAGTGGAAGAGGACTGCGAAAGAGGAATACCTGATGGGCCAGCTCCCTGGTCTCCAGTTAGTGTGGAAGGCCCACCTGCTGCTGCGCTGCTGGATAGCTGGGACGGGTCCGTTGCTGCCGGAGGAAGGACCGCTCCTGAACCTCGGCCGACAGTCATGCTGTGTGTGCTGTGAAAAAAGGAAACAGAAAACTAATACCAAAAAATAACCAGACGCTAAATCCTGTGGAATTTTAAAATACAGATTATGTCAATACAATACAACCGAAAGCATGTGAGAAGAAAAACTTACGTTCTCTGGAGAAGGACCGGTCTTAAAAATGACAGCATACAATGATATTTGTACAGTCTGATCTTTGCTCCTGAACCACTGGCAGCACGACTCTCTTGGCGCACGTCCTTGTTGAAGCGGTCCTTCATGGAACGCCAACGTGTTTTTACTTTGTCCACTGTTTAAAAAAAAAAATTATGGTCAGGAAATGGACTTTTTGCCGTGCAAAGACAACTGTGTGTGATGAAAGAAACTCCGAAGAGTTTCTTTCATCACACACAGTCAAGAGAGCACGGCCAAGGTCTCTTCTGCTTCACACTGCAGTGCAATACTTACCAAATGCATTACGGACCCGTGACGGGGCATTGTCCCAGCCATCCCACAACGCTTGGGCCACCTCATTCCATGAACGGCGGAGCGTGCTGTTCATCGAATGCAGTGGATCCCTGCTGTCCCACAATGGAACTCGCTTCTGGACCAGGGTTATTAGGAGGTCATTGTCGATAAGGTCATCGTCCCGTTGTGAAACCTAAAATTTAAAGAAAATCATTAAAGTTTGCTCAATCACATAAGGAAAAGAAAGATAACAGATGATGAGAAATGGCATGAATATGAAAGTCAACATACAAAAGGATTCCAGAAGAAAAATTTAAAGAAATACGAGTGTAAAGAAAGGAAGATTCAAGAATATTACAATGAGGACAGTCAGCCTTGTATTATACATACCCGCTGCCGTCTTCCCACCGGAGCTTGACTCCGCTGCTCCTGCCCGGTCTGTGCCTCAGTAGAAGTGCTCTAAAAAAAAGGAAAAATCAAATTGTCACATGTGTCGATGTGACAGTGAATACTTACCAAGCTGAAGAGGCAAATATTCACCTCACTGACATGCTCCACTTCCGACTGACGTGGCTCAAACTCCTCACCAGATGAAGACTCCGAAGAAGACATTCTGATGCATGTAGAAAAAAAGAAATGGAAGAAATTAGGACATGTAGAGCCAAAAATTAGAAAAAAAAGGCATTGGTTAGGATATACTCACACTGATCTGGGTCTTGTCCTCCAAAATGCGTCCTCACAGTGTCTTGTCTTCTTGAGAGTCTGATGAGAAGTGTCCTGAATCTTCCCCCAACCTCCCTTTTATCACCTTGATGCTAGGGGGGTGGCTTGTCAGTGTCTAGACATGCTTATCTTAATTAAAACACATGCGTTCAAAAACGCATGCAAACGCATGTACGTAAAAACGCATGCATTTCCATAGAGTCCAATGCATTTTTTTACGCAAATCAAACGCAAACGAACGCATGCATTTTTATGCGTCAAAAAAAGCCTCTAAAAATACTACATTTTGCATTTCTGCAAATGAACGCATGCAGCAAAAAACGCATGCGTCGTTAAATGTGACCAAACGCGTACAAAAAAACGCATGCGTTTTTAACCCCTTCCCGACCCATGACGCCACGTATGCGTCATGAAAGTCGGTGCCAATCCGACCCATGACGCCTATGTGGCGTCATGGAAAGATCGCGTCCCTGCAGATCGGGTGAAAGGGTTAACTCCCATTTCACCCGATCTGCAGGGACAGGGGGAGTGGTAGTTTAGCCCAGGGGGGGTGGCTTCACCCCCCCCCCCGTGGCTACGATCGCTCTGATTGGCTGTTGAAAGTGAAACTGCCAATCAGAGCGATTTGTAATATTTCACCTATTATAACGGGTGAAATATTACAATCCAGCCATGGCCGATGCTGAAATATCATCGGCCATGGCTGGAAATACTAATGTGCCCCCACCCCACCCCACCGATCGCCCCCCCAGCCCTCCGATCTGTCCGGTACACTGCCCCGCTCCCCTCCGTCCTGTGCTCCGCTCCCTCCCGTGCTCTTGTCCGCTCACCCCCGTGCTCCAATCATCCCCCCGTGCTCCAATCACCCCCCCTGCACTCCGATCCACCCCCCCGTGCTCCGTTCCACCCCGTGCTCCGTTCCACCCCCCCGTGCTCCGTTCCACCCTCCCCATGCTCCGTTCCACCCCTCCCGCGCTCCGATTCACCCCCCCCATGCTCCGATCCCCCCCCGTGCTCCCCCCCACCCCATCATACTTACCGATCCTGCCGGGGTCCGTCCGTCTTCTCCCCGGGCGCCGCCATCTTCCAAAATGGCGGGCGCATGCGCAGTGCGCCCGCTGAATCTGCCGGCCGGCAGATTCGTTCCAAAGTGCATTTTGATCACTGAGATATAATCTATCTCAGTGATCAAAATAAAAAAAATAATAAATGACCCCCCCTTTGTCACCCCCATAGGTAAGGACAATAAAAAAATAAAGAATTTTTTTTTTCCACTAATGTTAGAATAGGGTTAGGGCTAGGGTTAGGGTTAGGGGTAGGGTTAGGGGTAGGGTTAGGGCTAGAGTTAGGGTTAGGGGTAGGGTTAGGGCTAGGGTTAGGGTTAGGGGTTGGGTTAGCGGTAGGGTTAGGGGTAGGGCTAGGGTTAGGGGTAGGGTTAGGGGTAGGGCTAGGGTTAGGGGTAGGGTTAGGGGTAGGGTTAGGGGTAGGGCTAGGGTTAGGGGTAGGGTTAGGGCTAGGGTTAGGGTTTCGGTATGTGCACACGTATTCTGGTCCTCACCTGATCCACCTGCTGTAATCACCTATACGGCATCACGGGGGATGACTCAGCCCCAGGGGTGGCACCTGACCGGATCCACCTGCCATAATCGCCTATACGGCATCACGGGGGATGACTCAGCCCCAGGGGGTGGCACCTACACGGCTGTCGATCAGTCATATCTGTAACGGATTGGGTACTAACTGGATCCATCGATCCCAGTCAAAGCACGGTGGCTCACTTGTTAGCGCTGCGGCCTTGCCGAGCTGGCGTCTCGGGTTCGAATCCTGTTGTGTCATACATTCAGAAAGGGAAAAATCTCAGGTGTTATGTCAAGGACACTTCCTTAGACATTTTTAGAAAAATTTTGAGACAATCCCGATTTTGTAAAAAAAAAAAATCTCACATTTTCCCTACTTCAACCTCATGGGTCGTCAATATGTTGTAAAGTACCCCAAGATAGAGACCCAAGTGTGGGTAAAGTGTCTGGTTCATGGGCACAAAGTTGAATTTTCAGTGAAAATTTGTCGGAAATCCGCTGTGGACATTGGCTGGGCGCGTGACCCGAATGAGAGAGGCGAATCTGGGTGACCCGAGCTTGGCAGGACCCTTCCCACGGGGGTCCTGGTTCTCTGGAGGTAATCACTGTCAGAAGGGCACATCTTGAGTCCTCACCCAGGTGAGGGCTCTCGGAAGGCGGACGCCCTTCTGTCTTTGTCCCCCCAGAGCAGGCTCGGTGTTTATCGGAAGTCTTCTGCGGACGTTGGCTGGGCGCGTGACCCGAGTGAGAGAGGCGAATCTGGGCGACCCGAGCTTGGCAGGACCCTTCCCACGGGGGTCCTGGTTCTCTGGAGCTAATCACTGTCAGAAGGGCACATCTTGAGTCCTCACCCAGGTGAGGGCTCTCGGAAGGCGGACGCCCTTCTGTCTTTGTCCCCCCAGAGCAGGCTCGGTGTTTATCGGAAGTCTTCTGCGGACGTTGGCTGGGCGCGTGACCCGAGTGAAACAGGCGAATCTGGGCGACCCGAGCTTGGCAGGACCCTTCCGACGGGGGTCCTGGTTCTCTGGAGGTAATCACTGTCAGAAGGGCACATCTTGAGTCCTCACCCAGGTGAGGGCTCTCGGAAGGCGGACGCCCTTCTGTCTTTGTCCCCCCAGAGCAGGCTCGGTGTTTATCGGAAGTCTTCTGCGGACGTTGGCTGGGCGCGTGACCCGAGTGAGAGAGGCGAATCTGGGTGACCCGAGCTTGGCAGGACCCTTCCCACGGGGGGTCCTGGTTCTCTGGAGGTAATCACTGTCAGAAGGGCACATCTTGGGTCCTCACCCAGGTGAGGGCTCTCGGAAGGCGGACGCCCTTCTGTCTTTGTCCCCCCAGAGCAGGCTCGGTGTTTATCGGAAGTCTTCTGCGGACGTTGGCTGGGCGCGTGACCCGAGTGAGAGAGGCGAATCTGGGCGACCCGAGCTTGGCAGGACCCTTCCCACGGGGGTCCTGGTTCTCTGGAGGTAATCACTGTCAGAAGGGCACATCTTGAGTCCTCACCCAGGTGAGGGCTCTCGGAAGGCGGACGCCCTTCTGTCTTTATCCCCCCAGAGCAGGCTCGGTGTTTATCGGAAGTCTTCTGCGGACGTTGGCTGGGCGCGTGACCCGAGTGAGAGAGGCGAATCTGGGCGACCCGATCTTGGCAGGACCCTTCCCACGGGGGTCCTGGTTCTCTGGAGGTAATCACTGTCAGAAGGGCACATCTTGGGTCCTCACCCAGGTGAGGGCTCTCGGAAGGCGGACGCCCTTCTGTCTTTGTCCCCCCAGAGCAGGCTCGGTGTTTATCGGAAGTCTTCTGCGGACGTTGGCTGGGCGCGTGACCTGAGTGAGAGAGGCGAATCTGGGCGACCCGAGCTTGGCAGGACCCTTCCCACGGGGGTCCTGGTTCTCTGGAGGTAACCACTGTCAGAAGGGCACATCTTGGGTCCTCACCCAGGTGAGGGCTCTCGGAAGGCGAACGGCCTTCTGTCCCTGTCCCCTAGAGCAGGCTCGGTGTTTCTCTGTAGGATGTCCCCACCGGTTTGGTTTTTGTGTTCCGAGATGTATCCTTGCAGCTTGGCCGAAACAAACATTTGCCGTTTTCGGTGGCGACAGCCATGACCGCGGCGAAGCACTTTGGGCGCGGCCGGGATGCGCACACCCCGCTCACCACGTTTCAGTCGCTGGCTGAGTGGACTCCGTAGGGGGGCTTAATAGTCGGCCCTGTGGAAGTCGGAGGGGGGCTTAATAGTCGGCCCTGCGGAAGTCGGTGGAGGGCTTAATAGTCGGCCCTGCGGAAGACGGAGGGGGCTTAATAGTCGGCCTGTGGAGGTTGTCTGTGGGCTTAATAGTCACCCTGAGTACGCCATAGCGACTCTCCAAGGTGGGGGCACAGTGTGCGTTCCATGGGCGGAAAGTTTAATTTTGAGCGAAAAACCGTATTTTCGCACTGTAAAAAATGTCAGACTTCCAGGCGGGGGAAAACCGCAGGAGGCGTACCGAGGAGGCTTCCAGGAGCCTGGGGAAGATTTTCCAAAAGTGTCCTTGACACTTAGAAATATTTTGAAAAAAATCACGATTTTGTGAAAATTGACACGTTTCCCCTACTTCCACTCCAGGGGGGCGTCAATATGTTGTGAGGTACCCCAGGACAGTCGCCTAAATGTGGGTGAAGTTTGCGAGTCACGGGCGCAAAGTCGAATTTTGGGTGAAAAACCGCGTTTTCATACTCTAAAAATTTCAGACAAGTGTCAGACTTCCAGGCAGGGAGAAACCGCAGGAGGCGTACCGAGGAGGCTTCCAGGAGCCTGGGGAAGATTTTCCAAAAGTGTCCTTGACACTTAGAAATATTTTCAGAAAATCACGATTTTGTGAAAATTGACACGTTTCCCCTACTTCCACGCCAGGGGGGCGTCAATATGTTGTGAGGTACCCCAGGACAGTCGCCCAAATGTGGGTGAAGTTTGCGGGTCATGGGCGCAAAGTCGAATTTTGGGTGAAAAACCGCGTTTTCATACTCTAAAAATTTCAGACAAGTGTCAGACTTCCAGGCAGGGAGAAACCGCAGGAGGCGTACCGAGGAGGCTTCCAGGAGCCTGGGGAAGATTTTCCAAAAGTGTCCTTGACACTTAGAAATATTTTCAGAAAATCACGATTTTGTGAAAATTGACACGTTTCCCCTACTTCCACGCCAGGGGGGCGTCAATATGTTGTGAGGTACCCCAGGACAGTCGCCTAAATGTGGGTGAAGTTTGCGAGTCACGGGCGCAAAGTCGAATTTTGGGTGAAAAACCGCGTTTTCATACTCTAAAAATTTCAGACAAGTGTCAGACTTCCAGGCAGGGAGAAACCGCAGGAGGCGTACCGAGGAGGCTTCCAGGAGCCTGGGGAAGATTTTCCAAAAGTGTCCTTGACACTTAGAAATATTTTCAGAAAATCACGATTTTGTGAAAATTGACACGTTTCCCCTACTTCCACGCCAGGGGGGCGTCAATATGTTGTGAGGTACCCCAGGACAGTCGCCCAAATGTGGGTGAAGTTTGCGGGTCATGGGCGCAAAGTCGAATTTTGGGTGAAAAACCGCGTTTTCATACTCTAAAAATTTCAGACAAGTGTCAGACTTCCAGGCAGGGAGAAACCGCAGGAGGCGTACCGAGGAGGCTTCCAGGAGCCTGGGGAAGATTTTCCAAAAGTGTCCTTGACACTTAGAAATATTTTGAAAAAATCACGATTTTGTGAAAATTGACACGTTTCCCCTACTTCCACGCCAGGGGGGCGTCAATATGTTGTGAGCTACCCCAGGACAGTCGCCCAAATGTGGGTGAAGTTTGCGAGTCACGGGCGCAAAGTCGAATTTTGGGTGAAAAACCGCATTTTCATACTCTAAAAATTTCAGACAAGTGTCAGACTTCCAGGCAGGGAGAAACCGCAGGAGGCGTACCGAGGAGGCTTCCAGGAGCCTGGGGAAGATTATCCAAAAGTGTCCTTGACACTTAGAAATATTTTGAAAAAATCACGATTTTGTGAAAATTGACACGTTTCCCCTACTTCCACGCCAGGGGGGCGTCAATATGTTGTGAGGTACCCCAGGACAGTCGCCCAAATGTGGGTGAAGTTTGCGAGTCATGGGCGCAAAGTCGAATTTTGGGTGAAAAACCGCATTTTCATACTCTAAAAATTTCAGACAAGTGTCAGACTTCCAGGCAGGGAGAAACCGCAGGAGGCGTACCGAGGAGGCTTCCAGGAGCCTGGGGAAGATTATCCAAAAGTGTCCTTGACACTTAGAAATATTTTGAAAAAATCACGATTTTGTGAAAATTGACACGTTTCCCCTACTTCCACGCCAGGGGGGCGTCAATATGTTGTGAGGTACCCCAGGACAGTCGCCCAAATGTGGGTGAAGTTTGCGAGTCACGGGCGCAAAGTCGAATTTTGGGTGAAAAACCGCGTTTTCATACTCTAAAAATTTCAGACAAGTGTCAGACTTCCAGGCAGGGAGAAACCGCAGGAGGCGTACCGAGGAGGCTTCCAGGAGCCTGGGGAAGATTTTCCAAAAGTGTCCTTGACACTTAGAAATATTTTCAGAAAATCACGATTTTGTGAAAATTGACACGTTTCCCCTACTTCCACGCCAGGGGGGCGTCAATATGTTGTGAGGTACCCCAGGACAGTCGCCCAAATGTGGGTGAAGTTTGCGGGTCATGGGCGCAAAGTCGAATTTTGGGTGAAAAACCGCGTTTTCATACTCTAAAAATTTCAGACAAGTGTCAGACTTCCAGGCAGGGAGAAACCGCAGGAGGCGTACCGAGGAGGCTTCCAGGAGCCTGGGGAAGATTTTCCAAAAGTGTCCTTGACACTTAGAAATATTTTCAGAAAATCACGATTTTGTGAAAATTGACACGTTTCCCCTACTTCCACGCCAGGGGGGCGTCAATATGTTGTGAGGTACCCCAGGACAGTCGCCTAAATGTGGGTGAAGTTTGCGAGTCACGGGCGCAAAGTCGAATTTTGGGTGAAAAACCGCGTTTTCATACTCTAAAAATTTCAGACAAGTGTCAGACTTCCAGGCAGGGAGAAACCGCAGGAGGCGTACCGAGGAGGCTTCCAGGAGCCTGGGGAAGATTTTCCAAAAGTGTCCTTGACACTTAGAAATATTTTCAGAAAATCACGATTTTGTGAAAATTGACACGTTTCCCCTACTTCCACGCCAGGGGGGCGTCAATATGTTGTGAGGTACCCCAGGACAGTCGCCCAAATGTGGGTGAAGTTTGCGGGTCATGGGCGCAAAGTCGAATTTTGGGTGAAAAACCGCGTTTTCATACTCTAAAAATTTCAGACAAGTGTCAGACTTCCAGGCAGGGAGAAACCGCAGGAGGCGTACCGAGGAGGCTTCCAGGAGCCTGGGGAAGATTTTCCAAAAGTGTCCTTGACACTTAGAAATATTTTGAAAAAATCACGATTTTGTGAAAATTGACACGTTTCCCCTACTTCCACGCCAGGGGGGCGTCAATATGTTGTGAGCTACCCCAGGACAGTCGCCCAAATGTGGGTGAAGTTTGCGAGTCACGGGCGCAAAGTCGAATTTTGGGTGAAAAACCGCATTTTCATACTCTAAAAATTTCAGACAAGTGTCAGACTTCCAGGCAGGGAGAAACCGCAGGAGGCGTACCGAGGAGGCTTCCAGGAGCCTGGGGAAGATTATCCAAAAGTGTCCTTGACACTTAGAAATATTTTGAAAAAATCACGATTTTGTGAAAATTGACACGTTTCCCCTACTTCCACGCCAGGGGGGCGTCAATATGTTGTGAGGTACCCCAGGACAGTCGCCCAAATGTGGGTGAAGTTTGCGAGTCATGGGCGCAAAGTCGAATTTTGGGTGAAAAACCGCATTTTCATACTCTAAAAATTTCAGACAAGTGTCAGACTTCCAGGCAGGGAGAAACCGCAGGAGGCGTACCGAGGAGGCTTCCAGGAGCCTGGGGAAGATTATCCAAAAGTGTCCTTGACACTTAGAAATATTTTGAAAAAATCACGATTTTGTGAAAATTGACACGTTTCCCCTACTTCCACGCCAGGGGGGCGTCAATATGTTGTGAGGTACCCCAGGACAGTCGCCCAAATGTGGGTGAAGTTTGCGAGTCACGGGCGCAAAGTCGAATTTTGGGTGAAAAACCGCATTTTCATACTCTAAAAATTTCAGACAAGTGTCAGACTTCCAGGCAGGGAGAAACCGCAGGAGGCGTACCGAGGAGGCTTCCAGGAGCCTGGGGAAGATTTTCCAAAAGTGTCCTTGACACTTAGAAATATTTTGAAAAAATCACGATTTTGTGAAAATTGACACGTTTCCCCTACTTCCACGCCAGGGGGGCGTCAATATGTTGTGAGGTACCCCAGGACAGTCGCCCAAATGTGGGTGAAGTTTGCGAGTCACGGGCGCAAAGTCGAATTTTGGGTGAAAAACCGCATTTTCATACTCTAAAAATTTCAGACAAGTGTCAGACTTCCAGGCAGGGAGAAACCGCAGGAGGCGTACCGAGGAGGCTTCCAGGAGCCTGGGGAAGATTTTCCAAAAGTGTCCTTGACACTTAGAAATATTTTGAAAAAATCATGATTTTGTGAAAATTGACACGTTTCCCCTACTTCCACGCCAGGGGGGCGTCAATATGTTGTGAGGTACCCCAGGACAGTCGCCCAAATGTGGGTGAAGTTTGCGAGTCACGGGCGCAAAGTCGAATTTTGGGTGAAAAACCGCATTTTCATACTCTAAAAATTTCAGACAAGTGTCAGACTTCCAGGCAGGGAGAAACCGCAGGAGGCGTACCGAGGAGGCTTCCAGGAGCCTGGGGAAGATTATCCAAAAGTGTCCTTGACACTTAGAAATATTTTGAAAAAATCACGATGTTGTGAAAATTGACACGTTTCCCCTACTTCCACGCCAGGGGGGCGTCAATATGTTGTGAGGTACCCCAGGACAGTCGCCCAAATGTGGGTGAAGTTTGCGAGTCACGGGCGCAAAGTCGAATTTTGGGTGAAAAACCGCATTTTCATACTCTAAAAATTTCAGACAAGTGTCAGACTTCCAGGCAGGGAGAAACCGCAGGAGGCGTACCGAGGAGGCTTCCAGGAGCCTGGGGAAGATTTTCCAAAAGTGTCCTTGACACTTAGAAATATTTTGAAAAAATCACGATTTTGTGAAAATTGACACGTTTCCCCTACTTCCACGCCAGGGGGGCGTCAATATGTTGTGAGGTACCCCAGGACAGTCGCCCAAATGTGGGTGAAGTTTGCGAGTCACGGGCGCAAAGTCGAATTTTGGGTGAAAAACCGCATTTTCATACTCTAAAAATTTCAGACAAGTGTCAGACTTCCAGGCAGGGAGAAACCGCAGGAGGCGTACCGAGGAGGCTTCCAGGAGCCTGGGGAAGATTTTCCAAAAGTGTCCTTGACACTTAGAAATATTTTGAAAAAATCATGATTTTGTGAAAATTGACACGTTTCCCCTACTTCCACGCCAGGGGGGCGTCAATATGTTGTGAGGTACCCCAGGACAGTCGCCCAAATGTGGGTGAAGTTTGCGAGTCACGGGCGCAAAGTCGAATTTTGGGTGAAAAACCGCATTTTCATACTCTAAAAATTTCAGACAAGTGTCAGACTTCCAGGCAGGGAGAAACCGCAGGAGGCGTACCGAGGAGGCTTCCAGGAGCCTGGGGAAGATTATCCAAAAGTGTCCTTGACACTTAGAAATATTTTGAAAAAATCACGATTTTGTGAAAATTGACACGTTTCCCCTACTTCCACGCCAGGGGGGCGTCAATATGTTGTAAAGCACCCCGAGACAGAGACCTAAGCGTGGGCAAAGTTTGGGTCTGATGGGTGGAACACTGAAAAAAACGCGATTTTCCACTTAGAACAAACATAGAACTTTCAGACTTCCAGGCGGGGGGAAAGCTCTGAAGCTGTACCGAGGACACTTCCATGGCCCCCGGATCGATTTTCAAGAACGAGTCCTTGGGACTTTGAAATTTTTCGGCGATGCGTTTTTGGCTTCCAGGAGCCGCAGAACGTTGGGAAATTCGTTCCGCTCGCCGGCTCCAGGTGTTTCGGGCTAGTCCAGGCCCCAGCTACGCCGCCTGGCCGCCAAATTTCGCAAAATCGAAAAAAAAAAAAATAGAACCGGAATGAGGAATTTCTGGCCGCCGGATCCGCCGCACAGCTCCAGGAAGTCGGACACTTTTCGGCTTCGCTCCCTTAAAGTGGGGGTCGGTGTTTCGCCATGCAAATACCCACTTTTGCACACCAGCTGCAGGATATAGGAGAGAGGGGTACCTCTCGGGCCCGACTGATTTCCGATGTTTTCGTGGTTCCTCAAGTCGGGTAGGCGGTTTGGCGAGTACCCCCCTGTTTGCATGGAAGTCCGCCCTCGCGTCGACACCAGGCTTCCGCGGCTCCAGGGGGACTCTTGCCGGTCGTCTGCCCCAAGTCAGAGACGCGTTTCCCGGGTCGCCTGAGCCTGAACGGACCCTCCCCAAGCGTGTTCTGGTTCTCCGAGGGTGACGGATGTCAGAAGGGAGGCAGATCTGGAGTCTTCGTCCCGAGGAGGGCTCCAGGAGGGCGGATTGCACCCCCTGACTCGGTCCCCTCAGAGCAGGCTTGGCGTTTCTCTGCGTCGGATGTCTCCCGCTTCCACGCCACCGGGGAGACCTATGAGAGAATCGCACTGTGACCCGGATTCCGTCTCGAGGGCGCCCGTAGCGTGTCGGAGAGGTACCTCCAGGACTATCGGGCATGTTTCTTCCCCGTCTCCCCGAGGGGAAGGATGGCAGCGGGTGGGGTTTCTCACCCATGCCCCCCACCGGCTCTTCCTCCGATCGATTTGGCTCAGCGCTCCCGGGTGGGGAGGTGGTGCCGCTCGCTCGGCCCGGGCTTTGGAGCCCGCGTCGGTCTAAGGCGGGCGGTCTCCTTCCTCTTTTACCCCCCGGGATTCAGGCACGCATCCTTGGGCGTGCACGCCGGCAGTCGCCTCCCGTTCGCAGGACGGTGGCTGCCGTGCAGAGGGGGAGTTTGACCCGAACTGTGGTACGGCAGGGGTCTGACGACCCGCGCGGGTGAATGGCGGGGCGCCCACCCACCTCGGCGTGGGGGCCCGTCGTCCGAATCGCTCCCCGCGCGGGGTAGCACAACGATCTTCTCCGAGGGCGGCCCTTTGACTTCCAGATGCGCAGCTCGCCCGCGGAGGCCCGTGCCGACCCCCACCCAGCGTCCGATGGGCGGCCTCCGCGGTGGGCATCGGCGAGAGCGGCGGCGGTGGGTGGCGCTTCCACGCCACCGCCGAGCTCCGCGTTCTCCAGTCTTTTCCCGAGCCCCTACGATAGTGGGGGGACGACAGACGCGTGGGGAGGCAGGCGGAGTGGGTTCTCACCGCGTGGTGTGCCCGGCCGAACGCCGTCGCCTTCCCCGCTCGTCCGACGTCCTCCGAGGCGGCTCGGAAGGGAGCGCGAGAGGGAGAGAGCGAGAGAGAGAGAGAGAGAGAGACCAAGCGGACGCCCCAGAGCGAGAAGGGAGGATGGAAAAGGGAGAGACGAGTGGGGCAAAAAGAGTTTTGGCGAAGGGGAGTACCCGGCGAACTGCCGCCCCGGGCTTCTTCTGTTTTCAACAGCGGAGGCACGGCTTTGGGGGGGAGACGCCGCTCGGTTGGGGCTCCTTTGAGGTTACGGGCAAGAGCCCGGGACGAGGGACTACGCCATAGGGCGACGCCGACACGGCCAGGCCAACTGCGCCCCCCGTGCGACCTCCGCGTCGCTGGCGGGCTCTGCGCCTGAGCCGCGGTGGACCCCGACGGCCAGCCCCCCTCTCCCACTCCTCGCGCCCGTCCGCCGGTGGGTCGAGGACCCCCCGCGGCGGAGGCAGGTCTAAGCCAGACGGAGGCCCCGCATAGGCCCCCCACCGCCCTGGCCCCTCTCCCCAGCAGCGACTCTGTGTGTCGCCCCGGGAGCGGTGGGTCACGAGGCAGGGTGGCCGTGGCATCCTCCGAAGGCCAGTCACCTACGGCCCTCCCCGTGCAAGGGGTGGTTTTTACAACAGATGCCCTCCGATCGGGAGGCCGGGTCTAAGCCAGATGGTGGCGCCGCATAGGCCCCCCACCGCCCTGGCCCCTCTCCCCAGCAGCGACTCTGTGTGTCGCCCCGGGAGCGGTGGGTCACGAGGCAGGGGAGCCGTGGTGTCCTCCGGAGGCCAGTCACCTCGCCCTCTCCGTGCAAGGTGGGTTTTTTTCCAGACACCCTCCGCATCGGCCGCCTCGCACCGTACAGCGTGCACGATCTCCCCAGCGGCACTGCACTCGCCGTTCAGGCTCCTTTTTTTTTAAATTTTTTTCTCCGCAAGGTGACTCCCCGGGCTTCTTCTGTTCTCAACAGCGGAGGCATGGCTTTGGGGGGAGACGCCGCTCGGTTGGCTTCCTTTGAGGTTACGGGCAAGGGCCCGGGACGAGGGACTACGCCGGAGGGCGACGCCGACACGGCCAGGCCAACTGCGCCCCCCGCGCGACCTCCGTGTCGCTGGCGGGCTCTGCGCCTGAGCCGCGGTGGACCCCGACGGCCAGCCCCCCTCTCCCACTCCTCGCGCCCGTCCGCCGGTGGGTCGAGGACCCCCCTCGGCGGAGGCAGGTCTAAGCCAGACGGAGGCCCCGCATAGGCCCCCCACCGCCCTGGCCCCTCTCCCCAGCAGCGACTCTGTGTGTCGCCCCGGGAGCGGTGGGTCACGAGGCAGGGCGGCCGTGGCGTCCTCCGAAGGCCAGTCACCTACGGCCCTCCCCGCGCAAGGGGTGGTTTTTACAACGGATGCCCTCCGATCGGGAGGCCGGGTCTAAGCCAGATGGTGGCGCCGCATAGGCCCCCCACCGCCCTGGCCCCTCTCCCCAGCAGCGACTCTGTGTGTCGCCCCGGGAGCGGTGGGTCACGAGGCAGGGGAGCCGTGGCGTCCTCCGGAGGCCAGTCACCTCGCCCTCTCCGTGCAAGGTGGGTTTTTTTTCCAGACACCCTCCGCATCGGCCGCCTCGCACCGTACAGCGTGCACGATCTCCCCAGTGGCACTGCACTCGCCGTTCAGGCTCCTTTTTTTCCTCCGCAAGGTGACGCCCCGGGATGCCCGCCTGCTGGCACGGACGACGAGGAGGATTTCCCTTCCTCCGGGTGCCCTTCCCGCTGCGGGGCTTCCTATCTGGCTTCTCTCCCTCGATTGATTAAGTCCCTGGCCTTTGTACACACTGCCCGTCGCTACTACCGATTGGATGGTTTAGTGAGGTCCTTGGATCGGCCCCGCCGGGTTCGGCCAAGGCCCATGGTGGAGAGCCGAGAAGACGATCGAACTTGACTATCTAGAGACAGTAAAAGTCGTAACAAGGTTTCCCTAGATGAACCTGTGGAAGGATCTTTAATGGGCGAGTGAAAAATACCGATGAGGTGCAGATCAGGAGGCCAGCCGCCCGCCAAATCCCCGAAGGGTACCGAACGTGATGGGGGCGGTGGTAGGTCTCTTTCTGCTTCGCCAGGGCGCTCCGCAGGGTGGGGACGGTGAGGGCACGTGAGGACAGCGGGCGGGCGACGTCGGGAGGGTGCGGGGAGCCCCTCTCGCTCCGTCGCCCAGGAAAAAGACGCCCGGCCTCGCGCCGACGATTGTTGCCCTGCCGCTGCCTGCCGAGGAAAAATAAGAAGCCCCCCGCGTACGCGAAAGGCCGTCCCGGGTACCATTCTCCTGTGCGCTCACACACCCCTCCCCGGGGTATGTGGGTCTGGGCGGTAGGTTGAGAAGCCTCGAGCCCTCCTTTGTTCTCCTCCCCGCTGGAGGGAGGGACGGGGAGGCCGAGCGCCCGGGCAACAGGGCCGAGATTTGAAAACAACCCTCCAAAGCATCCCAGTCTTTTGCGGCCGGCTGACACGAGAGTGAAAAGGGGGGCGCCTCCGAGTGTCCCCAAACCAGAAAGCGCGACTCTTAACGGTGGATCACTCGGCGCGCGCGTCGAAGAACGCAGCTAGCTGCGAGAATTAAGTGTGAATTGCAGGACACATTGATCATCGACACTTCGAACGCACCTTGCGGCCCCGGGGTGCTCCCGGGGCTATGCCTGTCTGAGGGTTGCCCCTCCATCTATCGCCTCCATGGCGCAGCTGGGGTCCCCTCGCAAGGGTGACAACGAGGGAGGCCTGAGGCTCCGTGCCCTGATGGTCTCTTCTCCTTTATCCCTTACGTCCCCCCAAGGCCAGACTCACCTGCCCTGGGCCCACCTGATGGGGTTTACCATCGTCACTCCCCCCGTTGCGACGTGAAACCCTGTGGCGCAATGAAGGTGAAGGCCGGGGCGCTCCGGCCGAGGTGGGATCCCGCCGCCCGCTCCGGGGGGTTGACACGGCGGGTGCACCATCGGCCCGCCTCTGTCGGGGAGGTGGAGCATGAGTGCGCGATAGGACCCGAAAGATGGTGAGCTATGCCTGGGCAGGACGAAGCCAGAGGAAACTCTGGTGGAGGTCCGCAGCGACCCTGATGTGCAAATTGGTCATCTGGGTATAGGGGCGTTTGTAGATGTGCTTGGCCCGTACGGGGATCGAACCCACGACCTTGGTGTTATTAGCACCACGCTCTAACCAACTGAGCTAAATGGCCATAGGTGTGGTCCCTGGGTATAGGGGCGAAAGACTCACGGAGACCACGGGCAGACGTACAGGGGCCTGATCAACCCCTGGACCGTACGGGCTGCTGTGCCTGCCGCAGGCGAGAAGCGAGAACCCCTTCGGGGCACGGAGACTACAACCGGACGTACGGGGGTCTGACCCACCCCTGGACCGTACGGTCTGCTGGCTGCTGTGCCTGCCGCAGGCGAGAAACGAGAACCCCTTCGGGGCACGGAGACCACAACCGGACGTACGGGGGTCTGACCCACCCCTGGACCGTACGGTCTGCTGGCTGCCGTTCCTGGTGCAGGCGAGAAGCGGGAACCCCTTCGGGGCATGGAGACCACAACCGGACGTACGGGGGTCTGATCCACCCCTGGACCGTACGGTCTGCTGGCTGCCGTGCCTGGTGCAGGCGAGAAGTGGGAACCCCTTCGGGGCACGGAGACCACAACCGTACGTCCGGGAGTCTGACCCACCCCTGGACCGTACGGTCTGCTGGCTGCCGTGCCTGGTGCAGGCGAGAAGCGGGAACCCCTTCGGGGCACGGAGACCACAACCGGACGTACGGGGGTCTGATCAACCCCTGTACCGTACGGGCTGCTGGCTGCCGTGCCGTCCTCAAATTGCTTGGCCTAAACAAAAGTCAATTTTTTGTGACAACAGTGATGACCGTGACATAGCACTGGAGGTGTACCCCAAGACAGTGACCTAAGTGTGGGTGAAGTCTGTGGTTCATGGGCGGAAAGTTGAATTTTGGGTGAAAAACCATACTTTCACACTTTGAAAATTTCAGACATGTGTCAGACTTCCAGGCAGGGGGAAACTGCTGGAGGTGTACCGAGGACACTTCCAGAAGCCTGGGGAAGCTTTTCTGGAAGAGTCCTTGACACTTGGAAAATTTTGGGCAATTTTCTGAGAAAAAAAAAAATCACATTTCCCCTTACCCCCCACCCAAGAGGGGCTTCAATATGTTGCAGAGTACCCCGAAAGGGTCCCCAAAGTGGGAGAAAAGTGAGGCAAGTCAAAGAGGCAAAGATGAATGTACATTTGAATAATTTTATTAATGTCAGATAAAAATTGACATATTCACAAGGGCTTTGTTCTCCTGATTGGGATGAGCCGAATATTCTTGAGACTATACTCCTCAGTAGAATCGGATGACTCGGTATCACTTTCCGTGAGGTCTACCACCTCGTTATCCAATTCACTGGTTGATGCCATTACTGGCGACATAATTTTTGCGTCCTCATGATTTCCTGCGTTGAACACTAGCTCTTGGGCACGGCACATATCGGTCAGGGTCTTCTCCCGGTAAACTCTCTCGGCCACATCGTTTGTATGTGCCAAGTAGCGTGCAAACAAGCGCTTTTCGCAATCTGTGTATTGTGACAAAGTCCATGTCTCGCAAATCCGCCGTACAAGGTGGCTGGTGATGTTTGGGAGGTTGTAGCTACGGAGGAAAGCACATTGTTAGTACCGGTTGCTACTTATGGCTGTGGGTCACTTGACTTGTGGCTACCTTACCTTGAATGGTATCGTCTGAGTCTCATGGATGGATTTTTTATGACCTTCCCGGTACACGTCACGAAAAAGTTTGTGATAATCTTTCGGCCAAAGGTAAAGACCGGTCTGACATATTCCGCATACGCATTGAACCACTGAAAAAGAAAAAAAATATATATATGTTACTCTCCAGTCTGGGGGCACCCCTCCAAAAGGTTTTACATGGGGACAAGAGAGTGTTTTGCTCCCCACAATGAGTGGGGTTGCCTGGGTTCCCTGGCTTTGAGAAAAGCTTACCGATTCCTCTTCCTCTGAAAGTACAAAAGTTGCTACCTGAGAGGTGGAGCACTTGTGAGTCTTCACACCCACAATTGTCTTGCGTCTTCCTTGGTACGTGTGATGGATCCTCTCATTCCACTCTGAAACCTACGATGTGAAAAAAAAAGGTGGAAAAATATTGAACCGGTTCAGCAAATACCGCTGACCCACAGGGCCCGACGACTTACCGTCATGTTACGAACAACACCTGGTCTTTGGAGATGTTTTAGAATCAGAAGGGCCTCGAGGTACAGTACCACTTCCCGGCGATCTACTTCTGATCCGCCATCTGTCACAGCCTCGATGCTAGCTAGAAATGTTGGCCTTGCCTCCTCCAGTATAATCTGGCAGTCCTTGGGTGACTTTGATGGCTTCATCAATAGATCGTACCTGTGGGGAAAAATAAAGGCAATTAACCAACATCCAAGGTTTGGTAACAATGCGCTGAATATTGGCTCTTTTGAACGGTGTACCTTTTACTTACAGACTCTCGGCAGGCTCCCTTGTACAATGATTTCTGAAGGTCTGTTGTAAAATTCATGAACACTTCGCATGCCTTATAAAGTTGAGGATTCTCTAGTCTCAGTTTGGTAGCCCTCATCTGATACATGGTAAATCTCCGTATATGCTTCAACATTTTGAGGGAGGTCTGGCTCGATAGATGGAGTTTTCCAAGTTGTTGAAAAAAATTATTAACCTGGTTTGGTTTTACGAGGTACTCCAGAGTTACAGATTTTGGGTTCACAAAAAATAGAAACCGTGCTACGTTTGATACCTCCTGTTGACAGTTTGGGACCCCATGGGTAACTGTTAGGTACGAGTGGAACCCCTTTAACATGGGGTGATTCAATGAGTGACGCTTGTACAATCCGGCGGCCTTGGTAGCCGTGCGGTTTTTGTCTTTCCATTCCCTTTTCTGGATACTTAAATTGCTGCCATCCATGACCTCCTCATTGCCTATGCGGTCAGAAATGCTCCCTGTGTGGTCAGGCTCAGGGCACGGGTCTCCCTCCCGACTGTCTACCGGCCGTAAAAGGAAAGGCACATCCATCTCATCCGAATCTAGCTTTGGCGTGGGGCATGGGTCTCCCTCCCGACTGTCTACTGGCCGTAAAAGGAAAGGCACATCCATCTCATCTGAATCTAGCTCTGGCGGGGGGCACGGGTCTCCTTCCAGACTGTCTCCCGGCCGTAAAAGGAAAGGCACATCCATCACATCTGAATCTAGCTCTGGCATGGAGCCTGGGCGGAGCTCCGGATTGTCAGTTGGTACCTGAGCGGGCCCTTCACAGGTCAGTGGTGTGATTTGTGACTCAAACCTAGGCTTGTTTGCTATCAAAAAGCCGCGACCTTCTAAGAAGGCTACAGTCTCCTCCAAGGATTGGAGGGGCTTGAGCTCACTGAATTGGATTGTTGTCCCCTTGTTGGCGATACAGCGAAGTTGATACTTTGCGGAGGCTATGGCGGTTTTTATCTCCGAATCACCGTGTGACCTCAGGCATACCCTTCTCAGATGTGTGGATATATATTTGGTTACCCTGTGGCACACGGGGCATGTAAGTGGTGTCCGTGGGTGCCTGCGGGGGAGACACAAGCAATAAAACCGGTCACCTTGCCAGCAAGTGTACAACTCCACTACAAGGTACATTCATGTGTCTCTACGTGGCCGACAAATGTCTTCTACTCACCGCTCCATTGCGAAGGGTTTCCCGCAGTCAAACAGAGCGTCTCGTAATAGTTTATTAAAGTGCCGTGTTTCTCTGTGTCTTGAACTGTGGCAAATGATTTTCCTCCGCGCGAGTCAGCCACGCAGGTGAAAGACGCCAGCTGAGGTGATTGAAATTAACCGGATGTGTTTTGCCGTACTCTGATATAGGTCACCACGGGGGTTGAGTCAGCCCAGGGGGTGGCACCTCCACGGTCGCTAAACATCCGTAGGGTTGATGATATATCCCTCACCTGATCCACCTGCTGTAATCACCTATACGGCATCACGGGGGATGACTCAGCCCCAGGGGTGGCACCTGACCGGATCCACCTGCCATAATCGCCTATACGGCATCACGGGGGATGACTCAGCCCCAGGGGGTGGCACCTACACGGCTGTCGATCAGTCATATCTGTAACGGATTGGGTACTAACTGGATCCATCGATCCCAGTCAAAGCACGGTGGCTCACTTGTTAGCGCTGCGGCCTTGCCGAGCTGGCGTCTCGGGTTCGAATCCTGTTGTGTCATACATTCAGAAAGGGAAAAATCTCAGGTGTTATGTCAAGGACACTTCCTTAGACATTTTTAGAAAAATTTTGAGACAATCCCGATTTTGTAAAAAAAAAAAAATCTCACATTTTCCCTACTTCAACCTCATGGGTCGTCAATATGTTGTAAAGTACCCCAAGATAGAGACCCAAGTGTGGGTAAAGTGTCTGGTTCATGGGCACAAAGTTGAATTTTCAGTGAAAATTTGTCGGAAATCCGCTGTGGACATTGGCTGGGCGCGTGACCCGAATGAGAGAGGCGAATCTGGGTGACCCGAGCTTGGCAGGACCCTTCCCACGGGGGTCCTGGTTCTCTGGAGGTAATCACTGTCAGAAGGGCACATCTTGAGTCCTCACCCAGGTGAGGGCTCTCGGAAGGCGGACGCCCTTCTGTCTTTGTCCCCCCAGAGCAGGCTCGGTGTTTATCGGAAGTCTTCTGCGGACGTTGGCTGGGCGCGTGACCCGAGTGAGAGAGGCGAATCTGGGTGACCCGAGCTTGGCAGGACCCTTCCCACGGGGGGTCCTGGTTCTCTGGAGGTAATCACTGTCAGAAGGGCACATCTTGGGTCCTCACCCAGGTGAGGGCTCTCGGAAGGCGGACGCCCTTCTGTCTTTGTCCCCCCAGAGCAGGCTCGGTGTTTATCGGAAGTCTTCTGCGGACGTTGGCTGGGCGCGTGACCCGAGTGAGAGAGGCGAATCTGGGCGACCCGAGCTTGGCAGGACCCTTCCCACGGGGGTCCTGGTTCTCTGGAGGTAATCACTGTCAGAAGGGCACATCTTGAGTCCTCACCCAGGTGAGGGCTCTCGGAAGGCGGACGCCCTTCTGTCTTTGTCCCCCCAGAGCAGGCTCGGTGTTTATCGGAAGTCTTCTGCGGACGTTGGCTGGGCGCGTGACCCGAGTGAGAGAGGCGAATCTGGGCGACCCGAGCTTGGCAGGACCCTTCCCACGGGGGTCCTGGTTCTCTGGAGGTAATCACTGTCAGAAGGGCACATCTTGAGTCCTCACCCAGGTGAGGGCTCTCGGAAGGCGGACGCCCTTCTGTCTTTGTCCCCCCAGAGCAGGCTCGGTGTTTATCGGAAGTCTTCTGCGGACGTTGGCTGGGCGCGTGACCCGAGTGAGAGAGGCGAATCTGGGCGACCCGAGCTTGGCAGGACCCTTCCGACGGGGTTCCTGGTTCTCTGGAGGTAATCACTGTCAGAAGGGCACATCTTGAGTCCTCACCCAGGTGAGGGCTCTCGGAAGGCGGACGCCCTTCTGTCTTTGTCCCCCCAGAGCAGGCTCGGTGTTTATCGGAAGTCTTCTGCGGACGTTGGCTGGGCGCGTGACCCGAGTGAGAGAGGCGAATCTGGGTGACCCGAGCTTGGCAGGACCCTTCCCACGGGGGGTCCTGGTTCTCTGGAGGTAATCACTGTCAGAAGGGCACATCTTGGGTCCTCACCCAGGTGAGGGCTCTCGGAAGGCGGACGCCCTTCTGTCTTTGTCCCCCCAGAGCAGGCTCGGTGTTTATCGGAAGTCTTCTGCGGACGTTGGCTGGGCGCGTGACCCGAGTGAGAGAGGCGAATCTGGGCGACCCGAGCTTGGCAGGACCCTTCCCACGGGGGTCCTGGTTCTCTGGAGGTAATCACTGTCAGAAGGGCACATCTTGAGTCCTCACCCAGGTGAGGGCTCTCGGAAGGCGGACGCCCTTCTGTCTTTATCCCCCCAGAGCAGGCTCGGTGTTTATCGGAAGTCTTCTGCGGACGTTGGCTGGGCGCGTGACCCGAGTGAGAGAGGCGAATCTGGGCGACCCGAGCTTGGCAGGACCCTTCCCACGGGGGTCCTGGTTCTCTGGAGGTAATCACTGTCAGAAGGGCACATCTTGGGTCCTCACCCAGGTGAGGGCTCTCGGAAGGCGGACGCCCTTCTGTCTTTGTCCCCCCAGAGCAGGCTCGGTGTTTATCGGAAGTCTTCTGCGGACGTTGGCTGGGCGCGTGACCCGAGTGAGAGAGGCGAATCTGGGCGACCCGAGCTTGGCAGGACCCTTCCCACGGGGGTCCTGGTTCTCTGGAGGTAACCACTGTCAGAAGGGCACATCTTGGGTCCTCACCCAGGTGAGGGCTCTCGGAAGGCGAACGGCCTTCTGTCCCTGTCCCCTAGAGCAGGCTCGGTGTTTCTCTGTAGGATGTCCCCACCGGTTTGGTTTTTGTGTTCCGAGATGTATCCTTGCAGCTTGGCCGAAACAAACATTTGCCGTTTTCGGTGGCGACAGCCATGACCGCGGCGAAGCACTTTGGGCGCGGCCGGGATGCGCACACCCCGCTCACCACGTTTCAGTCGCTGGCTGAGTGGACTCCGTAGGGGGGCTTAATAGTCGGCCCTGTGGAAGTCGGAGGGGGGCTTAATAGTCGGCCCTGCGGAAGTCGGTGGAGGGCTTAATAGTCGGCCCTGCGGAAGACGGAGGGGGCTTAATAGTCGGCCTGTGGAGGTTGTCTGTGGGCTTAATAGTCACCCTGAGTACGCCATAGCGACTCTCCAAGGTGGGGGCACAGTGTGCGTTCCATGGGCGGAAAGTTTAATTTTGAGCGAAAAACCGTATTTTCGCACTGTAAAAAATGTCAGACTTCCAGGCGGGGGAAAACCGCAGGAGGCGTACCGAGGAGGCTTCCAGGAGCCTGGGGAAGATTTTCCAAAAGTGTCCTTGACACTTAGAAATATTTTGAAAAAAATCACGATTTTGTGAAAATTGACACGTTTCCCCTACTTCCACTCCAGGGGGGCGTCAATATGTTGTGAGGTACCCCAGGACAGTCGCCTAAATGTGGGTGAAGTTTGCGAGTCACGGGCGCAAAGTCGAATTTTGGGTGAAAAACCGCGTTTTCATACTCTAAAAATTTCAGACAAGTGTCAGACTTCCAGGCAGGGAGAAACCGCAGGAGGCGTACCGAGGAGGCTTCCAGGAGCCTGGGGAAGATTTACCAAAAGTGTCCTTGACACTTAGAAATATTTTCAGAAAATCACGATTTTGTGAAAATTGACACGTTTCCCCTACTTCCACGCCAGGGGGGCGTCAATATGTTGTGAGGTACCCCAGGACAGTCGCCCAAATGTGGGTGAAGTTTGCGAGTCATGGGCGCAAAGTCGAATTTTGGGTGAAAAACCGCATTTTCATACTCTAAAAATTTCAGACAAGTGTCAGACTTCCAGGCAGGGAGAAACCGCAGGAGGCGTACCGAGGAGGCTTCCAGGAGCCTGGGGAAGATTATCCAAAAGTGTCCTTGACACTTAGAAATATTTTGAAAAAATCACGATTTTGTGAAAATTGACACGTTTCCCCTACTTCCACGCCAGGGGGGCGTCAATATGTTGTGAGGTACCCCAGGACAGTCGCCCAAATGTGGGTGAAGTTTGCGAGTCACGGGCGCAAAGTCGAATTTTGGGTGAAAAACCGCATTTTCATACTCTAAAAATTTCAGACAAGTGTCAGACTTCCAGGCAGGGAGAAACCGCAGGAGGCGTACCGAGGAGGCTTCCAGGAGCCTGGGGAAGATTTTCCAAAAGTGTCCTTGACACTTAGAAATATTTTGAAAAAATCACGATTTTGTGAAAATTGACACGTTTCCCCTACTTCCACGCCAGGGGGGCGTCAATATGTTGTGAGGTACCCCAGGACAGTCGCCCAAATGTGGGTGAAGTTTGCGAGTCACGGGCGCAAAGTCGAATTTTGGGTGAAAAACCGCATTTTCATACTCTAAAAATTTCAGACAAGTGTCAGACTTCCAGGCAGGGAGAAACCGCAGGAGGCGTACCGAGGAGGCTTCCAGGAGCCTGGGGAAGATTTTCCAAAAGTGTCCTTGACACTTAGAAATATTTTGAAAAAATCATGATTTTGTGAAAATTGACACGTTTCCCCTACTTCCACGCCAGGGGGGCGTCAATATGTTGTGAGGTACCCCAGGACAGTCTCCCAAATGTGGGTGAAGTTTGCGAGTCACGGGCGCAAAGTCGAATTTTGGGTGAAAAACCGCATTTTCATACTCTAAAAATTTCAGACAAGTGTCAGACTTCCAGGCAGGGAGAAACCGCAGGAGGCGTACCGAGGAGGCTTCCAGGAGCCTGGGGAAGATTATCCAAAAGTGTCCTTGACACTTAGAAATATTTTGAAAAAATCACGATTTTGTGAAAATTGACACGTTTCCCCTACTTCCACGCCAGGGGGGCGTCAATATGTTGTAAAGCACCCCGAGACAGAGACCTAAGCGTGGGCAAAGTTTGGGTCTGATGGGTGGAACACTGAAAAAAACGCGATTTTCCACTTAGAACAAACATAGAACTTTCAGACTTCCAGGCGGGGGGAAAGCTCTGAAGCTGTACCGAGGACACTTCCATGGCCCCCGGATCGATTTTCAAGAACGAGTCCTTGGGACTTTGAAATTTTTCGGCGATGCGTTTTTGGCTTCCGGGAGCCGCAGAACGTTGGGAAATTCGTTCCGCTCGCCGGCTCCAGGTGTTTCGGGCTAGTCCAGGCCCCAGCTACGCCGCCTGGCCGCCAAATTTCGCAAAATCGAAAAAAAAAAAAATAGAACCGGAATGAGGAATTTCTGGCCGCCGGATCCGCCGCACAGCTCCAGGAAGTCGGACACTTTTCGGCTTCGCTCCCTTAAAGTGGGGGTCGGTGTTTCGCCATGCAAATACCCACTTTTGCACACCAGCTGCAGGATATAGGAGAGAGGGGTACCTCTCGGGCCCGACTGATTTCCGATGTTTTCGTGGTTCCTCAAGTCGGGTAGGCGGTTTGGCGAGTACCCCCCTGTTTGCATGGAAGTCCGCCCTCGCGTCGACACCAGGCTTCCGCGGCTCCAGGGGGACTCTTGCCGGTCGTCTGCCCCAAGTCAGAGACGCGTTTCCCGGGTCGCCTGAGCCTGAACGGACCCTCCCCAAGCGTGTTCTGGTTCTCCGAGGGTGACGGATGTCAGAAGGGAGGCAGATCTGGAGTCTTCGTCCCGAGGAGGGCTCCAGGAGGGCGGATTGCACCCCCTGACTCGGTCCCCTCAGAGCAGGCTTGGCGTTTCTCTGCGTCGGATGTCTCCCGCTTCCACGCCACCGGGGAGACCTATGAGAGAATCGCACTGTGACCCGGATTCCGTCTCGAGGGCGCCCGTAGCGTGTCGGAGAGGTACCTCCAGGACTATCGGGCATGTTTCTTCCCCGTCTCCCCGAGGGGAAGGATGGCAGCGGGTGGGGTTTCTCACCCATGCCCCCCACCGGCTCTTCCTCCGATCGATTTGGCTCAGCGCTCCCGGGTGGGGAGGTGGTGCCGCTCGCTCGGCCCGGGCTTTGGAGCCCGCGTCGGTCTAAGGCGGGCGGTCTCCTTCCTCTTTTACCCCCCGGGATTCAGGCACGCATCCTTGGGCGTGCACGCCGGCAGTCGCCTCCCGTTCGCAGGACGGTGGCTGCCGTGCAGAGGGGGAGTTTGACCCGAACTGTGGTACGGCAGGGGTCTGACGACCCGCGCGGGTGAATGGCGGGGCGCCCACCCACCTCGGCGTGGGGGCCCGTCGTCCGAATCGCTCCCCGCGCGGGGTAGCACAACGATCTTCTCCGAGGGCGGCCCTTTGACTTCCAGATGCGCAGCTCGCCCGCGGAGGCCCGTGCCGACCCCCACCCAGCGTCCGATGGGCGGCCTCCGCGGTGGGCATCGGCGAGAGCGGCGGCGGTGGGTGGCGCTTCCACGCCACCGCCGAGCTCCGCGTTCTCCAGTCTTTTCCCGAGCCCCTACGATAGTGGGGGGACGACAGACGCGTGGGGAGGCAGGCGGAGTGGGTTCTCACCGCGTGGTGTGCCCGGCCGAACGCCGTCGCCTTCCCCGCTCGTCCGACGTCCTCCGAGGCGGCTCGGAAGGGAGCGCGAGAGGGAGAGAGCGAGAGAGAGAGAGAGAGAGAGAGAGACCAAGCGGACGCCCCAGAGCGAGAAGGGAGGATGGAAAAGGGAGAGACGAGTGGGGCAAAAAGAGTTTTGGCGAAGGGGAGTACCCGGCGAACTGCCGCCCCGGGCTTCTTCTGTTTTCAACAGCGGAGGCACGGCTTTGGGGGGGAGACGCCGCTCGGTTGGGGCTCCTTTGAGGTTACGGGCAAGAGCCCGGGACGAGGGACTACGCCATAGGGCGACGCCGACACGGCCAGGCCAACTGCGCCCCCCGTGCGACCTCCGCGTCGCTGGCGGGCTCTGCGCCTGAGCCGCGGTGGACCCCGACGGCCAGCCCCCCTCTCCCACTCCTCGCGCCCGTCCGCCGGTGGGTCGAGGACCCCCCGCGGCGGAGGCAGGTCTAAGCCAGACGGAGGCCTCGCATAGGCCCCCCACCGCCCTGGCCCCTCTCCCCAGCAGCGACTCTGTGTGTCGCCCCGGGAGCGGTGGGTCACGAGGCAGGGTGGCCGTGGCGTCCTCCGAAGGCCAGTCACCTACGGCCCTCCCCGTGCAAGGGGTGGTTTTTACAACAGATGCCCTCCGATCGGGAGGCCGGGTCTAAGCCAGATGGTGGCGCCGCATAGGCCCCCCACCGCCCTGGCCCCTCTCCCCAGCAGCGACTCTGTGTGTCGCCCCGGGAGCGGTGGGTCACGAGGCAGGGGAGCCGTGGTGTCCTCCGGAGGCCAGTCACCTCGCCCTCTCCGTGCAAGGTGGGTTTTTTTCCAGACACCCTCCGCATCGGCCGCCTCGCACCGTACAGCGTGCACGATCTCCCCAGCGGCACTGCACTCGCCGTTCAGGCTCCTTTTTTTTTTATTTTTTTCTCCGCAAGGTGACTCCCCGGGCTTCTTCTGTTCTCAACAGCGGAGGCATGGCTTTGGGGGGAGACGCCGCTCGGTTGGCTTCCTTTGAGGTTACGGGCAAGGGCCCGGGACGAGGGACTACGCCGGAGGGCGACGCCGACACGGCCAGGCCAACTGCGCCCCCCGCGCGACCTCCGTGTCGCTGGCGGGCTCTGCGCCTGAGCCGCGGTGGACCCCGACGGCCAGCCCCCCTCTCCCACTCCTCGCGCCCGTCCGCCGGTGGGTCGAGGACCCCCCTCGGCGGAGGCAGGTCTAAGCCAGACGGAGGCCCCGCATAGGCCCCCCACCGCCCTGGCCCCTCTCCCCAGCAGCGACTCTGTGTGTCGCCCCGGGAGCGGTGGGTCACGAGGCAGGGCGGCCGTGGCGTCCTCCGAAGGCCAGTCACCTACGGCCCTCCCCGCGCAAGGGGTGGTTTTTACAACGGATGCCCTCCGATCGGGAGGCCGGGTCTAAGCCAGATGGTGGCGCCGCATAGGCCCCCCACCGCCCTGGCCCCTCTCCCCAGCAGCGACTCTGTGTGTCGCCCCGGGAGCGGTGGGTCACGAGGCAGGGGAGCCGTGGCGTCCTCCGGAGGCCAGTCACCTCGCCCTCTCCGTGCAAGGTGGGTTTTTTTTCCAGACACCCTCCGCATCGGCCGCCTCGCACCGTACAGCGTGCACGATCTCCCCAGTGGCACTGCACTCGCCGTTCAGGCTCCTTTTTTTCCTCCGCAAGGTGACGCCCCGGGATGCCCGCCTGCTGGCACGGACGACGAGGAGGATTTCCCTTCCTCCGGGTGCCCTTCCCGCTGCGGGGCTTCCTATCTGGCTTCTCTCCCTCGATTGATTAAGTCCCTGGCCTTTGTACACACTGCCCGTCGCTACTACCGATTGGATGGTTTAGTGAGGTCCTTGGATCGGCCCCGCCGGGTTCGGCCAAGACCCATGGTGGAGAGCCGAGAAGACGATCGAACTTGACTATCTAGAGACAGTAAAAGTCGTAACAAGGTTTCCCTAGATGAACCTGTGGAAGGATCTTTAATGGGCGAGTGAAAAATACCGATGAGGTGCAGATCAGGAGGCCAGCCGCCCGCCAAATCCCCGAAGGGTACCGAACGTGATGGGGGCGGTGGTAGGTCTCTTTCTGCTTCGCCAGGGCGCTCCGCAGGGTGGGGACGGTGAGGGCACGTGAGGACAGCGGGCGGGCGACGTCGGGAGGGTGCGGGGAGCCCCTCTCGCTCCGTCGCCCAGGAAAAAGACGCCCGGCCTCGCGCCGACGATTGTTGCCCTGCCGCTGCCTGCCGAGGAAAAATAAGAAGCCCCCCCGCGTACGCGAAAGGCCGTCCCGGGTACCATTCTCCTGTGCGCTCACACACCCCTCCCCGGGGTATGTGGGTCTGGGCGGTAGGTTGAGAAGCCTCGAGCCCTCCTTTGTTCTCCTCCCCGCTGGAGGGAGGGACGGGGAGGCCGAGCGCCCGGGCAACAGGGCCGAGATTTGAAAACAACCCTCCAAAGCATCCCAGTCTTTTGCGGCCGGCTGACACGAGAGTGAAAAGGGGGGCGCCTCCGAGTGTCCCCAAACCAGAAAGCGCGACTCTTAACGGTGGATCACTCGGCGCGCGCGTCGAAGAACGCAGCTAGCTGCGAGAATTAAGTGTGAATTGCAGGACACATTGATCATCGACACTTCGAACGCACCTTGTGCTCCCGGGGCTATGCCTGTCTGAGGGTTGCCCCTCCATCTATCGCCTCCATGGCGCAGCTGGGGTCCCCTCGCAAGGGTGACAACGAGGGAGGCCTGAGGCTCCGTGCCCTGATGGTCTCTTCTCCTTTATCCCTTACGTCCCCCCAAGGCCAGACTCACCTGCCCTGGGCCCACCTGATGGGGTTTACCATCGTCACTCCCCCCGTTGCGACGTGAAACCCTGTGGCGCAATGAAGGTGAAGGCCGGGGCGCTCCGGCCGAGGTGGGATCCCGCCGCCCGCTCCGGGGGGTTGACACGGCGGGTGCACCATCGGCCCGCCTCTGTCGGGGAGGTGGAGCATGAGTGCGCGATAGGACCCGAAAGATGGTGAGCTATGCCTGGGCAGGACGAAGCCAGAGGAAACTCTGGTGGAGGTCCGCAGCGACCCTGATGTGCAAATTGGTCATCTGGGTATAGGGGCGTTTGTAGATGTGCTTGGCCCGTACGGGGATCGAACCCACGACCTTGGTGTTATTAGCACCACGCTCTAACCAACTGAGCTAAATGGCCATAGGTGTGGTCCCTGGGTATAGGGGCGAAAGACTCACGGAGACCACGGGCAGACGTACAGGGGCCTGATCAACCCCTGGACCGTACGGGCTGCTGTGCCTGCCGCAGGTGAGAAGCGAGAACCCCTTCGGGGCACGGAGACTACAACCGGACGTACGGGGGTCTGACCCACCCCTGGACCGTACGGTCTGCTGGCTGCTGTGCCTGCCGCAGGCGAGAAGCGAGAACCCCTTCGGGGCACGGAGACCACAACCGGACGTACGGGGGTCTGACCCACCCCTGGACCGTACGGTCTGCTGGCTGCCGTTCCTGGTGCAGGCGAGAAGCGGGAACCCCTTCGGGGCATGGAGACCACAACCGGACGTACGGGGGTCTGATCCACCCCTGGACCGTACGGTCTGCTGGCTGCCGTGCCTGGTGCAGGCGAGAAGTGGGAACCCCTTCGGGGCACGGAGACCACAACCGTACGTCCGGGAGTCTGACCCACCCCTGGACCGTACGGTCTGCTGGCTGCCGTGCCTGGTGCAGGCGAGAAGCGGGAACCCCTTCGGGGCACGGAGACCACAACCGGACGTACGGGGGTCTGATCAACCCCTGTACCGTACGGGCTGCTGGCTGCCGTGCCGTCCTCAAATTGCTTGGCCTAAACAAAAGTCAATTTTTTGTGACAACAGTGATGACCGTGACATAGCACTGGAGGTGTACCCCAAGACAGTGACCTAAGTGTGGGTGAAGTCTGTGGTTCATGGGCGGAAAGTTGAATTTTGGGTGAAAAACCATACTTTCACACTTTGAAAATTTCAGACATGTGTCAGACTTCCAGGCAGGGGGAAACTGCTGGAGGTGTACCGAGGACACTTCCAGAAGCCTGGGGAAGCTTTTCTGGAAGAGTCCTTGACACTTGGAAAATTTTGGGCAATTTTCTGAGAAAAAAAAAAATCACATTTCCCCTTACCCCCCACCCAAGAGGGGCTTCAATATGTTGCAGAGTACCCCGAAAGGGTCCCCAAAGTGGGAGAAAAGTGAGGCAAGTCAAAGAGGCAAAGATGAATGTACATTTGAATAATTTTATTAATGTCAGATAAAAATTGACATATTCACAAGGGCTTTGTTCTCCTGATTGGGATGAGCCGAATATTCTTGAGACTATACTCCTCAGTAGAATCGGATGACTCGGTATCACTTTCCGTGAGGTCTACCACCTCGTTATCCAATTCACTGGTTGATGCCATTACTGGCGACATAATTTTTGCGTCCTCATGATTTCCTGCGTTGAACACTAGCTCTTGGGCACGGCACATATCGGTCAGGGTCTTCTCCCGGTAAACTCTCTCGGCCACATCGTTTGTATGTGCCAAGTAGCGTGCAAACAAGCGCTTTTCGCAATCTGTGTATTGTGACAAAGTCCATGTCTCGCAAATCCGCCGTACAAGGTGGCTGGTGATGTTTGGGAGGTTGTAGCTACGGAGGAAAGCACATTGTTAGTACCGGTTGCTACTTATGGCTGTGGGTCACTTGACTTGTGGCTACCTTACCTTGAATGGTATCGTCTGAGTCTCATGGATGGATTTTTTATGACCTTCCCGGTACACGTCACGAAAAAGTTTGTGATAATCTTTCGGCCAAAGGTAAAGACCGGTCTGACATATTCCGCATACGCATTGAACCACTGAAAAAGAAAAAAAATATATATATGTTACTCTCCAGTCTGGGGGCACCCCTCCAAAAGGTTTTACATGGGGACAAGAGAGTGTTTTGCTCCCCACAATGAGTGGGGTTGCCTGGGTTCCCTGGCTTTGAGAAAAGCTTACCGATTCCTCTTCCTCTGAAAGTACAAAAGTTGCTACCTGAGAGGTGGAGCACTTGTGAGTCTTCACACCCACAATTGTCTTGCGTCTTCCTTGGTACGTGTGATGGATCCTCTCATTCCACTCTGAAACCTACGATGTGAAAAAAAAAGGTGGAAAAATATTGAACCGGTTCAGCAAATACCGCTGACCCACAGGGCCCGACGACTTACCGTCATGTTACGAACAACACCTGGTCTTTGGAGATGTTTTAGAATCAGAAGGGCCTCGAGGTACAGTACCACTTCCCGGCGATCTACTTCTGATCCGCCATCTGTCACAGCCTCGATGCTAGCTAGAAATGTTGGCCTTGCCTCCTCCAGTATAATCTGGCAGTCCTTGGGTGACTTTGATGGCTTCATCAATAGATCGTACCTGTGGGGAAAAATAAAGGCAATTAACCAACATCCAAGGTTTGGTAACAATGCGCTGAATATTGGCTCTTTTGAACGGTGTACCTTTTACTTACAGACTCTCGGCAGGCTCCCTTGTACAATGATTTCTGAAGGTCTGTTGTAAAATTCATGAACACTTCGCATGCCTTATAAAGTTGAGGATTCTCTAGTCTCAGTTTGGTAGCCCTCATCTGATACATGGTAAATCTCCGTATATGCTTCAACATTTTGAGGGAGGTCTGGCTCGATAGATGGAGTTTTCCAAGTTGTTGAAAAAAATTATTAACCTGGTTTGGTTTTACGAGGTACTCCAGAGTTACAGATTTTGGGTTCACAAAAAATAGAAACCGTGCTACGTTTGATACCTCCTGTTGACAGTTTGGGACCCCATGGGTAACTGTTAGGTACGAGTGGAACCCCTTTAACATGGGGTGATTCAATGAGTGACGCTTGTACAATCCGGCGGCCTTGGTAGCCGTGCGGTTTTTGTCTTTCCATTCCCTTTTCTGGATACTTAAATTGCTGCCATCCATGACCTCCTCATTGCCTATGCGGTCAGAAATGCTCCCTGTGTGGTCAGGCTCAGGGCACGGGTCTCCCTCCCGACTGTCTACCGGCCGTAAAAGGAAAGGCACATCCATCTCATCCGAATCTAGCTTTGGCGTGGGGCATGGGTCTCCCTCCCGACTGTCTACTGGCCGTAAAAGGAAAGGCACATCCATCTCATCTGAATCTAGCTCTGGCGGGGGGCACGGGTCTCCCTCCAGACTGTCTCCCGGCCGTAAAAGGAAAGGCACATCCATCACATCTGAATCTAGCTCTGGCATGGAGCCTGGGCGGAGCTCCGGATTGTCAGTTGGTACCTGAGCGGGCCCTTCACAGGTCAGTGGTGTGATTTGTGACTCAAACCTAGGCTTGTTTGCTATCAAAAAGCCGCGACCTTCTAAGAAGGCTACAGTCTCCTCCAAGGATTGGAGGGGCTTGAGCTCACTGAATTGGATTGTTGTCCCCTTGTTGGCGATACAGCGAAGTTGATACTTTGCGGAGGCTATGGCGGTTTTTATCTCCGAATCACCGTGTGACCTCAGGCATACCCTTCTCAGATGTGTGGATATATATTTGGTTACCCTGTGGCACACGGGGCATGTAAGTGGTGTCCGTGGGTGCCTGCGGGGGAGACACAAGCAATAAAACCGGTCACCTTGCCAGCAAGTGTACAACTCCACTACAAGGTACATTCATGTGTCTCTACGTGGCCGACAAATGTCTTCTACTCACCGCTCCATTGCGAAGGGTTTCCCGCAGTCAAACAGAGCGTCTCGTAATAGTTTATTAAAGTGCCGTGTTTCTCTGTGTCTTGAACTGTGGCAAATGATTTTCCTCCGCGCGAGTCAGCCACGCAGGTGAAAGACGCCAGCTGAGGTGATTGAAATTAACCGGATGTGTTTTGCCGTACTCTGATATAGGTCACCACGGGGGTTGAGTCAGCCCAGGGGGTGGCACCTCCACGGTCGCTAAACATCCGTAGGGTTGATGATATATCCCTCACCTGATCCACCTGCTGTAATCACCTATACGGCATCACGGGGGATGACTCAGCCCCAGGGGTGGCACCTGACCGGATCCACCTGCCATAATCGCCTATACGGCATCACGGGGGATGACTCAGCCCCAGGGGGTGGCACCTACACGGCTGTCGATCAGTCATATCTGTAACGGATTGGGTACTAACTGGATCCATCGATCCCAGTCAAAGCACGGTGGCTCACTTGTTAGCGCTGCGGCCTTGCCGAGCTGGCGTCTCGGGTTCGAATCCTGTTGTGTCATACATTCAGAAAGGGAAAAATCTCAGGTGTTATGTCAAGGACACTTCCTTAGACATTTTTAGAAAAATTTTGAGACAATCCCGATTTTGTAAAAAAAAAAAAATCTCACATTTTCCCTACTTCAACCTCATGGGTCGTCAATATGTTGTAAAGTACCCCAAGATAGAGACCCAAGTGTGGGTAAAGTGTCTGGTTCATGGGCACAAAGTTGAATTTTCAGTGAAAATTTGTCGGAAATCCGCTGTGGACATTGGCTGGGCGCGTGACCCGAATGAGAGAGGCGAATCTGGGTGACCCGAGCTTGGCAGGACCCTTCCCACGGGGGTCCTGGTTCTCTGGAGGTAATCACTGTCAGAAGGGCACATCTTGAGTCCTCACCCAGGTGAGGGCTCTCGGAAGGCGGACGCCCTTCTGTCTTTGTCCCCCCAGAGCAGGCTCGGTGTTTATCGGAAGTCTTCTGCGGACGTTGGCTGGGCGCGTGACCCGAGTGAGAGAGGCGAATCTGGGCGACCCGAGCTTGGCAGGACCCTTCCCACGGGGGTCCTGGTTCTCTGGAGCTAATCACTGTCAGAAGGGCACATCTTGAGTCCTCACCCAGGTGAGGGCTCTCGGAAGGCGGACGCCCTTCTGTCTTTGTCCCCCCAGAGCAGGCTCGGTGTTTATCGGAAGTCTTCTGCGGACGTTGGCTGGGCGCGTGACCCGAGTGAGAGAGGCGAATCTGGGCGACCCGAGCTTGGCAGGACCCTTCCGACGGGGGTCCTGGTTCTCTGGAGGTAATCACTGTCAGAAGGGCACATCTTGAGTCCTCACCCAGGTGAGGGCTCTCGGAAGGCGGACGCCCTTCTGTCTTTGTCCCCCCAGAGCAGGCTCGGTGTTTATCGGAAGTCTTCTGCGGACGTTGGCTGGGCGCGTGACCCGAGTGAGAGAGGCGAATCTGGGTGACCCGAGCTTGGCAGGACCCTTCCCACGGGGGGTCCTGGTTCTCTGGAGGTAATCACTGTCAGAAGGGCACATCTTGGGTCCTCACCCAGGTGAGGGCTCTCGGAAGGCGGACGCCCTTCTGTCTTTGTCCCCCCAGAGCAGGCTCGGTGTTTATCGGAAGTCTTCTGCGGACGTTGGCTGGGCGCGTGACCCGAGTGAGAGAGGCGAATCTGGGCGACCCGAGCTTGGCAGGACCCTTCCCACGGGGGTCCTGGTTCTCTGGAGGTAATCACTGTCAGAAGGGCACATCTTGAGTCCTCACCCAGGTGAGGGCTCTCGGAAGGCGGACGCCCTTCTGTCTTTGTCCCCCCAGAGCAGGCTCGGTGTTTATCGGAAGTCTTCTGCGGACGTTGGCTGGGCGCGTGACCCGAGTGAGAGAGGCGAATCTGGGCGACCCGAGCTTGGCAGGACCCTTCCCACGGGGGTCCTGGTTCTCTGGAGGTAATCACTGTCAGAAGGGCACATCTTGAGTCCTCACCCAGGTGAGGGCTCTCGGAAGGCGGACGCCCTTCTGTTTTTGTCCCCCCAGAGCAGGCTCGGTGTTTATCGGAAGTCTTCTGCGGACGTTGGCTGGGCGCGTGACCCGAGTGAGAGAGGCGAATCTGGGCGACCCGAGCTTGGCAGGACCCTTCCGACGGGGGTCCTGGTTCTCTGGAGGTAATCACTGTCAGAAGGGCACATCTTGAGTCCTCACCCAGGTGAGGGCTCTCGGAAGGCGGACGCCCTTCTGTCTTTGTCCCCCCAGAGCAGGCTCGGTGTTTATCGGAAGTCTTCTGCGGACGTTGGCTGGGCGCGTGACCCGAGTGAGAGAGGCGAATCTGGGTGACCCGAGCTTGGCAGGACCCTTCCCACGGGGGGTCCTGGTTCTCTGGAGGTAATCACTGTCAGAAGGGCACATCTTGGGTCCTCACCCAGGTGAGGGCTCTCGGAAGGCGGACGCCCTTCTGTCTTTGTCCCCCCAGAGCAGGCTCGGTGTTTATCGGAAGTCTTCTGCGGACGTTGGCTGGGCGCGTGACCCGAGTGAGAGAGGCGAATCTGGGCGACCCGAGCTTGGCAGGACCCTTCCCACGGGGGTCCTGGTTCTCTGGAGGTAATCACTGTCAGAAGGGCACATCTTGAGTCCTCACCCAGGTGAGGGCTCTCGGAAGGCGGACGCCCTTCTGTCTTTATCCCCCCAGAGCAGGCTCGGTGTTTATCGGAAGTCTTCTGCGGACGTTGGCTGGGCGCGTGACCCGAGTGAGAGAGGCGAATCTGGGCGACCCGAGCTTGGCAGGACCCTTCCCACGGGGGTCCTGGTTCTCTGGAGGTAATCACTGTCAGAAGGGCACATCTTGGGTCCTCACCCAGGTGAGGGCTCTCGGAAGGCGGACGCCCTTCTGTCTTTGTCCCCCCAGAGCAGGCTCGGTGTTTATCGGAAGTCTTCTGCGGACGTTGGCTGGGCGCGTGACCCGAGTGAGAGAGGCGAATCTGGGCGACCCGAGCTTGGCAGGACCCTTCCCACGGGGGTCCTGGTTCTCTGGAGGTAACCACTGTCAGAAGGGCACATCTTGGGTCCTCACCCAGGTGAGGGCTCTCGGAAGGCGAACGGCCTTCTGTCCCTGTCCCCTAGAGCAGGCTCGGTGTTTCTCTGTAGGATGTCCCCACCGGTTTGGTTTTTGTGTTCCGAGATGTATCCTTGCAGCTTGGCCGAAACAAACATTTGCCGTTTTCGGTGGCGACAGCCATGACCGCGGCGAAGCACTTTGGGCGCGGCCGGGATGCGCACACCCCGCTCACCACGTTTCAGTCGCTGGCTGAGTGGACTCCGTAGGGGGGCTTAATAGTCGGCCCTGTGGAAGTCGGAGGGGGGCTTAATAGTCGGCCCTGCGGAAGTCGGTGGAGGGCTTAATAGTCGGCCCTGCGGAAGACGGAGGGGGCTTAATAGTCGGCCTGTGGAGGTTGTCTGTGGGCTTAATAGTCACCCTGAGTACGCCATAGCGACTCTCCAAGGTGGGGGCACAGTGTGCGTTCCATGGGCGGAAAGTTTAATTTTGAGCGAAAAACCGTATTTTCGCACTGTAAAAAATGTCAGACTTCCAGGCGGGGGAAAACCGCAGGAGGCGTACCGAGGAGGCTTCCAGGAGCCTGGGGAAGATTTTCCAAAAGTGTCCTTGACACTTAGAAATATTTTGAAAAAAATCACGATTTTGTGAAAATTGACACGTTTCCCCTACTTCCACTCCAGGGGGGCGTCAATATGTTGTGAGGTACCCCAGGACAGTCGCCTAAATGTGGGTGAAGTTTGCGAGTCACGGGCGCAAAGTCGAATTTTGGGTGAAAAACCGCGTTTTCATACTCTAAAAATTTCAGACAAGTGTCAGACTTCCAGGCAGGGAGAAACCGCAGGAGGCGTACCGAGGAGGCTTCCAGGAGCCTGGGGAAGATTTTCCAAAAGTGTCCTTGACACTTAGAAATATTTTCAGAAAATCACGATTTTGTGAAAATTGACACGTTTCCCCTACTTCCACGCCAGGGGGGCGTCAATATGTTGTGAGGTACCCCAGGACAGTCGCCCAAATGTGGGTGAAGTTTGCGAGTCACGGGCGCAAAGTCGAATTTTGGGTGAAAAACCGCATTTTCATACTCTAAAAATTTCAGACAAGTGTCAGACTTCCAGGCAGGGAGAAACCGCAGGAGGCGTACCGAGGAGGCTTCCAGGAGCCTGGGGAAGATTTTCCAAAAGTGTCCTTGACACTTAGAAATATTTTGAAAAAATCATGATTTTGTGAAAATTGACACGTTTCCCCTACTTCCACGCCAGGGGGGCGTCAATATGTTGTGAGGTACCCCAGGACAGTCGCCCAAATGTGGGTGAAGTTTGCGAGTCACAGGCGCAAAGTCGAATTTTGGGTGAAAAACCGCATTTTCATACTCTAAAAATTTCAGACAAGTGTCAGACTTCCAGGCAGGGAGAAACCGCAGGAGGCGTACCGAGGAGGCTTCCAGGAGCCTGGGGAAGATTTTCCAAAAGTGTCCTTGACACTTAGAAATATTTTCAGAAAATCACGATTTTGTGAAAATTGACACGTTTCCCCTACTTCCACGCCAGGGGGGCGTCAATATGTTGTGAGGTACCCCAGGACAGTCGCCCAAATGTGGGTGAAGTTTGCGGGTCATGGGCGCAAAGTCGAATTTTGGGTGAAAAACCGCGTTTTCATACTCTAAAAATTTCAGACAAGTGTCAGACTTCCAGGCAGGGAGAAACCGCAGGAGGCGTACCGAGGAGGCTTCCAGGAGCCTGGGGAAGATTTTCCAAAAGTGTCCTTGACACTTAGAAATATTTTGAAAAAATCACGATTTTGTGAAAATTGACACGTTTCCCCTACTTCCACGCCAGGGGGGCGTCAATATGTTGTGAGGTACCCCAGGACAGTCGCCCAAATGTGGGTGAAGTTTGCGAGTCACGGGCGCAAAGTCGAATTTTGGGTGAAAAACCGCATTTTCATACTCTAAAAATTTCAGACAAGTGTCAGACTTCCAGGCAGGGAGAAACCGCAGGAGGCGTACCGAGGAGGCTTCCAGGAGCCTGGGGAAGATTATCCAAAAGTGTCCTTGACACTTAGAAATATTTTGAAAAAATCACGATTTTGTGAAAATTGACACGTTTCCCCTACTTCCACGCCAGGGGGGCGTCAATATGTTGTGAGGTACCCCAGGACAGTCGCCCAAATGTGGGTGAAGTTTGCGAGTCACGGGCGCAAAGTCGAATTTTGGGTGAAAAACCGCATTTTCATACTCTAAAAATTTCAGACAAGTGTCAGACTTCCAGGCAGGGAGAAACCGCAGGAGGCGTACCGAGGAGGCTTCCAGGAGCCTGGGGAAGATTATCCAAAAGTGTCCTTGACACTTAGAAATATTTTGAAAAAATCACGATTTTGTGAAAATTGACACGTTTCCCCTACTTCCACGCCAGGGGGGCGTCAATATGTTGTGAGGTACCCCAGGACAGTCGCCCAAATGTGGGTGAAGTTTGCGAGTCACGGGCGCAAAGTCGAATTTTGGGTGAAAAACCGCATTTTCATACTCTAAAAATTTCAGACAAGTGTCAGACTTCCAGGCAGGGAGAAACCGCAGGAGGCGTACCGAGGAGGCTTCCAGGAGCCTGGGGAAGATTTTCCAAAAGTGTCCTTGACACTTAGAAATATTTTGAAAAAATCACGATTTTGTGAAAATTGACACGTTTCCCCTACTTCCACGCCAGGGGGGCGTCAATATGTTGTGAGGTACCCCAGGACAGTCGCCCAAATGTGGGTGAAGTTTGCGAGTCACGGGCGCAAAGTCGAATTTTGGGTGAAAAACCGCATTTTCATACTCTAAAAATTTCAGACAAGTGTCAGACTTCCAGGCAGGGAGAAACCGCAGGAGGCGTACCGAGGAGGCTTCCAGGAGCCTGGGGAAGATTTTCCAAAAGTGTCCTTGACACTTAGAAATATTTTGAAAAAATCATGATTTTGTGAAAATTGACACGTTTCCCCTACTTCCACGCCAGGGGGGCGTCAATATGTTGTGAGGTACCCCAGGACAGTCGCCCAAATGTGGGTGAAGTTTGCGAGTCACGGGCGCAAAGTCGAATTTTGGGTGAAAAACCGCATTTTCATACTCTAAAAATTTCAGACAAGTGTCAGACTTCCAGGCAGGGAGAAACCGCAGGAGGCGTACCGAGGAGGCTTCCAGGAGCCTGGGGAAGATTATCCAAAAGTGTCCTTGACACTTAGAAATATTTTGAAAAAAATCACGATTTTGTGAAAATTGACACGTTTCCCCTACTTCCACGCCAGGGGGGCGTCAATATGTTGTAAAGCACCCCGAGACAGAGACCTAAGCGTGGGCAAAGTTTGGGTCTGATGGGTGGAACACTGAAAAAAACGCGATTTTCCACTTAGAACAAACATAGAACTTTCAGACTTCCAGGCGGGGGGAAAGCTCTGAAGCTGTACCGAGGACACTTCCATGGCCCCCGGATCGATTTTCAAGAACGAGTCCTTGGGACTTTGAAATTTTTCGGCGATGCGTTTTTGGCTTCCGGGAGCCGCAGAACGTTGGGAAATTCGTTCCGCTCGCCGGCTCCAGGTGTTTCGGGCTAGTCCAGGCCCCAGCTACGCCGCCTGGCCGCCAAATTTCGCAAAATCGAAAAAAAAAAAAATAGAACCGGAATGAGGAATTTCTGGCCGCCGGATCCGCCGCACAGCTCCAGGAAGTCGGACACTTTTCGGCTTCGCTCCCTTAAAGTGGGGGTCGGTGTTTCGCCATGCAAATACCCACTTTTGCACACCAGCTGCAGGATATAGGAGAGAGGGGTACCTCTCGGGCCCGACTGATTTCCGATGTTTTCGTGGTTCCTCAAGTCGGGTAGGCGGTTTGGCGAGTACCCCCCTGTTTGCATGGAAGTCCGCCCTCGCGTCGACACCAGGCTTCCGCGGCTCCAGGGGGACTCTTGCCGGTCGTCTGCCCCAAGTCAGAGACGCGTTTCCCGGGTCGCCTGAGCCTGAACGGACCCTCCCCAAGCGTGTTCTGGTTCTCCGAGGGTGACGGATGTCAGAAGGGAGGCAGATCTGGAGTCTTCGTCCCGAGGAGGGCTCCAGGAGGGCGGATTGCACCCCCTGACTCGGTCCCCTCAGAGCAGGCTTGGCGTTTCTCTGCGTCGGATGTCTCCCGCTTCCACGCCACCGGGGAGACCTATGAGAGAATCGCACTGTGACCCGGATTCCGTCTCGAGGGCGCCCGTAGCGTGTCGGAGAGGTACCTCCAGGACTATCGGGCATGTTTCTTCCCCGTCTCCCCGAGGGGAAGGATGGCAGCGGGTGGGGTTTCTCACCCATGCCCCCCACCGGCTCTTCCTCCGATCGATTTGGCTCAGCGCTCCCGGGTGGGGAGGTGGTGCCGCTCGCTCGGCCCGGGCTTTGGAGCCCGCGTCGGTCTAAGGCGGGCGGTCTCCTTCCTCTTTTACCCCCCGGGATTCAGGCACGCATCCTTGGGCGTGCACGCCGGCAGTCGCCTCCCGTTCGCAGGACGGTGGCTGCCGTGCAGAGGGGGAGTTTGACCCGAACTGTGGTACGGCAGGGGTCTGACGACCCGCGCGGGTGAATGGCGGGGCGCCCACCCACCTCGGCGTGGGGGCCCGTCGTCCGAATCGCTCCCCGCGCGGGGTAGCACAACGATCTTCTCCGAGGGCGGCCCTTTGACTTCCAGATGCGCAGCTCGCCCGCGGAGGCCCGTGCCGACCCCCACCCAGCGTCCGATGGGCGGCCTCCGCGGTGGGCATCGGCGAGAGCGGCGGCGGTGGGTGGCGCTTCCACGCCACCGCCGAGCTCCGCGTTCTCCAGTCTTTTCCCGAGCCCCTACCATAGTGGGGGGACGACAGACGCGTGGGGAGGCAGGCGGAGTGGGTTCTCACCGCGTGGTGTGCCCGGCCGAACGCCGTCGCCTTCCCCGCTCGTCCGACGTCCTCCGAGGCGGCTCGGAAGGGAGCGCGAGAGGGAGAGAGCGAGAGAGAGAGAGAGAGACCAAGCGGACGCCCCAGAGCGAGAAGGGAGGATGGAAAAGGGAGAGACGAGTGGGGCAAAAAGAGTTTTGGCGAAGGGGAGTACCCGGCGAACTGCCGCCCCGGGCTTCTTCTGTTTTCAACAGCGGAGGCACGGCTTTGGGGGGGAGACGCCGCTCGGTTGGGGCTCCTTTGAGGTTACGGGCAAGAGCCCGGGACGAGGGACTACGCCATAGGGCGACGCCGACACGGCCAGGCCAACTGCGCCCCCCGTGCGACCTCCGCGTCGCTGGCGGGCTCTGCGCCTGAGCCGCGGTGGACCCCGACGGCCAGCCCCCCTCTCCCACTCCTCGCGCCCGTCCGCCGGTGGGTCGAGGACCCCCCGCGGCGGAGGCAGGTCTAAGCCAGACGGAGGCCCCGCATAGGCCCCCCACCGCCCTGGCCCCTCTCCCCAGCAGCGACTCTGTGTGTCGCCCCGGGAGCGGTGGGTCACGAGGCAGGGTGGCCGTGGCGTCCTCCGAAGGCCAGTCACCTACGGCCCTCCCCGTGCAAGGGGTGGTTTTTACAACAGATGCCCTCCGATCGGGAGGCCGGGTCTAAGCCAGATGGTGGCGCCGCATAGGCCCCCCACCGCCCTGGCCCCTCTCCCCAGCAGCGACTCTGTGTGTCGCCCCGGGAGCGGTGGGTCACGAGGCAGGGGAGCCGTGGTGTCCTCCGGAGGCCAGTCACCTCGCCCTCTCCGTGCAAGGTGGGTTTTTTTCCAGACACCCTCCGCATCGGCCGCCTCGCACCGTACAGCGTGCACGATCTCCCCAGCGGCACTGCACTCGCCGTTCAGGCTCCTTTTTTTTTTTTATTTTTTTCTCCGCAAGGTGACTCCCCGGGCTTCTTCTGTTCTCAACAGCGGAGGCATGGCTTTGGGGGGAGACGCCGCTCGGTTGGCTTCCTTTGAGGTTACGGGCAAGGGCCCGGGACGAGGGACTACGCCGGAGGGCGACGCCGACACGGCCAGGCCAACTGCGCCCCCCGCGCGACCTCCGTGTCGCTGGCGGGCTCTGCGCCTGAGCCGCGGTGGACCCCGACGGCCAGCCCCCCTCTCCCACTCCTCGCGCCCGTCCGCCGGTGGGTCGAGGACCCCCCTCGGCGGAGGCAGGTCTAAGCCAGACGGAGGCCCCGCATAGGCCCCCCACCGCCCTGGCCCCTCTCCCCAGCAGCGACTCTGTGTGTCGCCCCGGGAGCGGTGGGTCACGAGGCAGGGCGGCCGTGGCGTCCTCCGAAGGCCAGTCACCTACGGCCCTCCCCGCACAAGGGGTGGTTTTTACAACGGATGCCCTCCGATCGGGAGGCCGGGTCTAAGCCAGATGGTGGCGCCGCATAGGCCCCCCACCGCCCTGGCCCCTCTCCCCAGCAGCGACTCTGTGTGTCGCCCCGGGAGCGGTGGGTCACGAGGCAGGGGAGCCGTGGCGTCCTCCGGAGGCCAGTCACCTCGCCCTCTCCGTGCAAGGTGGGTTTTTTTTCCAGACACCCTCCGCATCGGCCGCCTCGCACCGTACAGCGTGCACGATCTCCCCAGTGGCACTGCACTCGCCGTTCAGGCTCCTTTTTTTCCTCCGCAAGGTGACGCCCCGGGATGCCCGCCTGCTGGCACGGACGACGAGGAGGATTTCCCTTCCTCCGGGTGCCCTTCCCGCTGCGGGGCTTCCTATCTGGCTTCTCTCCCTCGATTGATTAAGTCCCTGGCCTTTGTACACACTGCCCGTCGCTACTACCGATTGGATGGTTTAGTGAGGTCCTTGGATCGGCCCCGCCGGGTTCGGCCAAGACCCATGGTGGAGAGCCGAGAAGACGATCGAACTTGACTATCTAGAGACAGTAAAAGTCGTAACAAGGTTTCCCTAGATGAACCTGTGGAAGGATCTTTAATGGGCGAGTGAAAAATACCGATGAGGTGCAGATCAGGAGGCCAGCCGCCCGCCAAATCCCCGAAGGGTACCGAACGTGATGGGGGCGGTGGTAGGTCTCTTTCTGCTTCGCCAGGGCGCTCCGCAGGGTGGGGACGGTGAGGGCACGTGAGGACAGCGGGCGGGCGACGTCGGGAGGGTGCGGGGAGCCCCTCTCGCTCCGTCGCCCAGGAAAAAGACGCCCGGCCTCGCGCCGACGATTGTTGCCCTGCCGCTGCCTGCCGAGGAAAAATAAGAAGCCCCCCGCGTACGCGAAAGGCCGTCCCGGGTACCATTCTCCTGTGCGCTCACACACCCCTCCCCGGGGTATGTGGGTCTGGGCGGTAGGTTGAGAAGCCTCGAGCCCTCCTTTGTTCTCCTCCCCGCTGGAGGGAGGGACGGGGAGGCCGAGCGCCCGGGCAACAGGGCCGAGATTTGAAAACAACCCTCCAAAGCATCCCAGTCTTTTGCGGCCGGCTGACACGAGAGTGAAAAGGGGGGCGCCTCCGAGTGTCCCCAAACCAGAAAGCGCGACTCTTAACGGTGGATCACTCGGCGCGCGCGTCGAAGAACGCAGCTAGCTGCGAGAATTAAGTGTGAATTGCAGGACACATTGATCATCGACACTTCGAACGCACCTTGCGGCCCCGGGGTGCTCCCGGGGCTATGCCTGTCTGAGGGTTGCCCCTCCATCTATCGCCTCCATGGCGCAGCTGGGGTCCCCTCGCAAGGGTGACAACGAGGGAGGCCTGAGGCTCCGTGCCCTGATGGTCTCTTCTCCTTTATCCCTTACGTCCCCCCAAGGCCAGACTCACCTGCCCTGGGCCCACCTGATGGGGTTTACCATCGTCACTCCCCCCGTTGCGACGTGAAACCCTGTGGCGCAATGAAGGTGAAGGCCGGGGCGCTCCGGCCGAGGTGGGATCCCGCCGCCCGCTCCGGGGGGTTGACACGGCGGGTGCACCATCGGCCCGCCTCTGTCGGGGAGGTGGAGCATGAGTGCGCGATAGGACCCGAAAGATGGTGAGCTATGCCTGGGCAGGACGAAGCCAGAGGAAACTCTGGTGGAGGTCCGCAGCGACCCTGATGTGCAAATTGGTCATCTGGGTATAGGGGCGTTTGTAGATGTGCTTGGCCCGTACGGGGATCGAACCCACGACCTTGGTGTTATTAGCACCACGCTCTAACCAACTGAGCTAAATGGCCATAGGTGTGGTCCCTGGGTATAGGGGCGAAAGACTCACGGAGACCACGGGCAGACGTACAGGGGCCTGATCAACCCCTGGACCGTACGGGCTGCTGTGCCTGCCGCAGGCGAGAAGCGAGAACCCCTTCGGGGCACGGAGACTACAACCGGACGTACGGGGGTCTGACCCACCCCTGGACCGTACGGTCTGCTGGCTGCTGTGCCTGCCGCAGGCGAGAAGCGAGAACCCCTTCGGGGCACGGAGACCACAACCGGACGTACGGGGGTCTGACCCACCCCTGGACCGTACGGTCTGCTGGCTGCCGTTCCTGGTGCAGGCGAGAAGCGGGAACCCCTTCGGGGCATGGAGACCACAACCGGACGTACGGGGGTCTGATCCACCCCTGGACCGTACGGTCTGCTGGCTGCCGTGCCTGGTGCAGGCGAGAAGTGGGAACCCCTTCGGGGCACGGAGACCACAACCGTACGTCCGGGAGTCTGACCCACCCCTGGACCGTACGGTCTGCTGGCTGCCGTGCCTGGTGCAGGCGAGAAGCGGGAACCCCTTCGGGGCACGGAGACCACAACCGGACGTACGGGGGTCTGATCAACCCCTGTACCGTACGGGCTGCTGGCTGCCGTGCCGTCCTCAAATTGCTTGGCCTAAACAAAAGTCAATTTTTTGTGACAACAGTGATGACCGTGACATAGCACTGGAGGTGTACCCCAAGACAGTGACCTAAGTGTGGGTGAAGTCTGTGGTTCATGGGCGGAAAGTTGAATTTTGGGTGAAAAACCATACTTTCACACTTTGAAAATTTCAGACATGTGTCAGACTTCCAGGCAGGGGGAAACTGCTGGAGGTGTACCGAGGACACTTCCAGAAGCCTGGGGAAGCTTTTCTGGAAGAGTCCTTGACACTTGGAAAATTTTGGGCAATTTTCTGAGTAAAAAAAAAATCACATTTCCCCTTACCCCCCACCCAAGAGGGGCTTCAATATGTTGCAGAGTACCCCGAAAGGGTCCCCAAAGTGGGAGAAAAGTGAGGCAAGTCAAAGAGGCAAAGATGAATGTACATTTGAATAATTTTATTAATGTCAGATAAAAATTGACATATTCACAAGGGCTTTGTTCTCCTGATTGGGATGAGCCGAATATTCTTGAGACTATACTCCTCAGTAGAATCGGATGACTCGGTATCACTTTCCGTGAGGTCTACCACCTCGTTATCCAATTCACTGGTTGATGCCATTACTGGCGACATAATTTTTGCGTCCTCATGATTTCCTGCGTTGAACACTAGCTCTTGGGCACGGCACATATCGGTCAGGGTCTTCTCCCGGTAAACTCTCTCGGCCACATCGTTTGTATGTGCCAAGTAGCGTGCAAACAAGCGCTTTTCGCAATCTGTGTATTGTGACAAAGTCCATGTCTCGCAAATCCGCCGTACAAGGTGGCTGGTGATGTTTGGGAGGTTGTAGCTACGGAGGAAAGCACATTGTTAGTACCGGTTGCTACTTATGGCTGTGGGTCACTTGACTTGTGGCTACCTTACCTTGAATGGTATCGTCTGAGTCTCATGGATGGATTTTTTATGACCTTCCCGGTACACGTCACGAAAAAGTTTGTGATAATCTTTCGGCCAAAGGTAAAGACCGGTCTGACATATTCCGCATACGCATTGAACCACTGAAAAAGAAAAAAAATATATATATGTTACTCTCCAGTCTGGGGGCACCCCTCCAAAAGGTTTTACATGGGGACAAGAGAGTGTTTTGCTCCCCACAATGAGTGGGGTTGCCTGGGTTCCCTGGCTTTGAGAAAAGCTTACCGATTCCTCTTCCTCTGAAAGTACAAAAGTTGCTACCTGAGAGGTGGAGCACTTGTGAGTCTTCACACCCACAATTGTCTTGCGTCTTCCTTGGTACGTGTGATGGATCCTCTCATTCCACTCTGAAACCTACGATGTGAAAAAAAAAGGTGGAAAAATATTGAACCGGTTCAGCAAATACCGCTGACCCACAGGGCCCGACGACTTACCGTCATGTTACGAACAACACCTGGTCTTTGGAGATGTTTTAGAATCAGAAGGGCCTCGAGGTACAGTACCACTTCCCGGCGATCTACTTCTGATCCGCCATCTGTCACAGCCTCGATGCTAGCTAGAAATGTTGGCCTTGCCTCCTCCAGTATAATCTGGCAGTCCTTGGGTGACTTTGATGGCTTCATCAATAGATCGTACCTGTGGGGAAAAATAAAGGCAATTAACCAACATCCAAGGTTTGGTAACAATGCGCTGAATATTGGCTCTTTTGAACGGTGTACCTTTTACTTACAGACTCTCGGCAGGCTCCCTTGTACAATGATTTCTGAAGGTCTGTTGTAAAATTCATGAACACTTCGCATGCCTTATAAAGTTGAGGATTCTCTAGTCTCAGTTTGGTAGCCCTCATCTGATACATGGTAAATCTCCGTATATGCTTCAACATTTTGAGGGAGGTCTGGCTCGATAGATGGAGTTTTCCAAGTTGTTGAAAAAAATTATTAACCTGGTTTGGTTTTACGAGGTACTCCAGAGTTACAGATTTTGGGTTCACAAAAAATAGAAACCGTGCTACGTTTGATACCTCCTGTTGACAGTTTGGGACCCCATGGGTAACTGTTAGGTACGAGTGGAACCCCTTTAACATGGGGTGATTCAATGAGTGACGCTTGTACAATCCGGCGGCCTTGGTAGCCGTGCGGTTTTTGTCTTTCCATTCCCTTTTCTGGATACTTAAATTGCTGCCATCCATGACCTCCTCATTGCCTATGCGGTCAGAAATGCTCCCTGTGTGGTCAGGCTCAGGGCACGGGTCTCCCTCCCGACTGTCTACCGGCCGTAAAAGGAAAGGCACATCCATCTCATCCGAATCTAGCTTTGGCGTGGGGCATGGGTCTCCCTCCCGACTGTCTACTGGCCGTAAAAGGAAAGGCACATCCATCTCATCTGAATCTAGCTCTGGCGGGGGGCACGGGTCTCCCTCCAGACTGTCTCCCGGCCGTAAAAGGAAAGGCACATCCATCACATCTGAATCTAGCTCTGGCATGGAGCCTGGGCGGAGCTCCGGATTGTCAGTTGGTACCTGAGCGGGCCCTTCACAGGTCAGTGGTGTGATTTGTGACTCAAACCTAGGCTTGTTTGCTATCAAAAAGCCGCGACCTTCTAAGAAGGCTACAGTCTCCTCCAAGGATTGGAGGGGCTTGAGCTCACTGAATTGGATTGTTGTCCCCTTGTTGGCGATACAGCGAAGTTGATACTTTGCGGAGGCTATGGCGGTTTTTATCTCCGAATCACCGTGTGACCTCAGGCATACCCTTCTCAGATGTGTGGATATATATTTGGTTACCCTGTGGCACACGGGGCATGTAAGTGGTGTCCGTGGGTGCCTGCGGGGGAGACACAAGCAATAAAACCGGTCACCTTGCCAGCAAGTGTACAACTCCACTACAAGGTACATTCATGTGTCTCTACGTGGCCGACAAATGTCTTCTACTCACCGCTCCATTGCGAAGGGTTTCCCGCAGTCAAACAGAGCGTCTCGTAATAGTTTATTAAAGTGCCGTGTTTCTCTGTGTCTTGAACTGTGGCAAATGATTTTCCTCCGCGCGAGTCAGCCACGCAGGTGAAAGACGCCAGCTGAGGTGATTGAAATTAACCGGATGTGTTTTGCCGTACTCTGATATAGGTCACCACGGGGGTTGAGTCAGCCCAGGGGGTGGCACCTCCACGGTCGCTAAACATCCGTAGGGTTGATGATATATCCCTCACCTGATCCACCTGCTGTAATCACCTATACGGCATCACGGGGGATGACTCAGCCCCAGGGGTGGCACCTGACCGGATCCACCTGCCATAATCGCCTATACGGCATCACGGGGGATGACTCAGCCCCAGGGGGTGGCACCTACACGGCTGTCGATCAGTCATATCTGTAACGGATTGGGTACTAACTGGATCCATCGATCCCAGTCAAAGCACGGTGGCTCACTTGTTAGCGCTGCGGCCTTGCCGAGCTGGCGTCTCGGGTTCGAATCCTGTTGTGTCATACATTCAGAAAGGGAAAAATCTCAGGTGTTATGTCAAGGACACTTCCTTAGACATTTTTAGAAAAATTTTGAGACAATCCCGATTTTGTAAAAAAAAAAAAATCTCACATTTTCCCTACTTCAACCTCATGGGTCATCAATATGTTGTAAAGTACCCCAAGATAGAGACCCAAGTGTGGGTAAAGTGTCTGGTTCATGGGCACAAAGTTGAATTTTCAGTGAAAATTTGTCGGAAATCCGCTGTGGACATTGGCTGGGTGCGTGACCCGAATGAGAGAGGCGAATCTGGGTGACCCGAGCTTGGCAGGACCCTTCCCACGGGGGTCCTGGTTCTCTGGAGGTAATCACTGTCAGAAGGGCACATCTTGAGTCCTCACCCAGGTGAGGGCTCTCGGAAGGCGGACGCCCTTCTGTCTTTGTCCCCCCAGAGCAGGCTCGGTGTTTATCGGAAGTCTTCTGCGGACGTTGGCTGGGCGCGTGACCCGAGTGAGAGAGGCGAATCTGGGCGACCCGAGCTTGGCAGGACCCTTCCCACGGGGGTCCTGGTTCTCTGGAGCTAATCACTGTCAGAAGGGCACATCTTGAGTCCTCACCCAGGTGAGGGCTCTCGGAAGGCGGACGCCCTTCTGTCTTTGTCCCCCCAGAGCAGGCTCGGTGTTTATCGGAAGTCTTCTGCGGACGTTGGCTGGGCGCGTGACCCGAGTGAGAGAGGCGAATCTGGGCGACCCGAGCTTGGCAGGACCCTTCCGACGGGGGTCCTGGTTCTCTGGAGGTAATCACTGTCAGAAGGGCACATCTTGAGTCCTCACCCAGGTGAGGGCTCTCGGAAGGCGGACGCCCTTCTGTCTTTGTCCCCCCAGAGCAGGCTCGGTGTTTATCGGAAGTCTTCTGCGGACGTTGGCTGGGCGCGTGACCCGAGTGAGAGAGGCGAATCTGGGTGACCCGAGCTTGGCAGGACCCTTCCCACGGGGGGTCCTGGTTCTCTGGAGGTAATCACTGTCAGAAGGGCACATCTTGGGTCCTCACCCAGGTGAGGGCTCTCGGAAGGCGGACGCCCTTCTGTCTTTGTCCCCCCAGAGCAGGCTCGGTGTTTATCGGAAGTCTTCTGCGGACGTTGGCTGGGCGCGTGACCCGAGTGAGAGAGGCGAATCTGGGCGACCCGAGCTTGGCAGGACCCTTCCGACGGGGGTCCTGGTTCTCTGGAGGTAATCACTGTCAGAAGGGCACATCTTGAGTCCTCACCCAGGTGAGGGCTCTCGGAAGGCGGACGCCCTTCTGTCTTTGTCCCCCCAGAGCAGGCTCGGTGTTTATCGGAAGTCTTCTGCGGACGTTGGCTGGGCGCGTGACCCGAGTGAGAGAGGCGAATCTGGGCGACCCGAGCTTGGCAGGACCCTTCCCACGGGGGTCCTGGTTCTCTGGAGGTAATCACTGTCAGAAGGGCACATCTTGAGTCCTCACCCAGGTGAGGGCTCTCGGAAGGCGGACGCCCTTCTGTCTTTGTCCCCCCAGAGCAGGCTCGGTGTTTATCGGAAGTCTTCTGCGGACGTTGGCTGGGCGCGTGACCCGAGTGAGAGAGGCGAATCTGGGCGACCCGAGCTTGGCAGGACCCTTCCGACGGGGGTCCTGGTTCTCTGGAGGTAATCACTGTCAGAAGGGCACATCTTGAGTCCTCACCCAGGTGAGGGCTCTCGGAAGGCGGACGCCCTTCTGTCTTTGTCCCCCCAGAGCAGGCTCGGTGTTTATCGGAAGTCTTCTGCGGACGTTGGCTGGGCGCGTGACCCGAGTGAGAGAGGCGAATCTGGGTGACCCGAGCTTGGCAGGACCCTTCCCACGGGGGGTCCTGGTTCTCTGGAGGTAATCACTGTCAGAAGGGCACATCTTGGGTCCTCACCCAGGTGAGGGCTCTCGGAAGGCGGACGCCCTTCTGTCTTTGTCCCCCCAGAGCAGGCTCGGTGTTTATCGGAAGTCTTCTGCGGACGTTGGCTGGGCGCGTGACCCGAGTGAGAGAGGCGAATCTGGGCGACCCGAGCTTGGCAGGACCCTTCCCACGGGGGTCCTGGTTCTCTGGAGGTAATCACTGTCAGAAGGGCACATCTTGGGTCCTCACCCAGGTGAGGGCTCTCGGAAGGCGGACGCCCTTCTGTCTTTGTCCCCCCAGAGCAGGCTCGGTGTTTATCGGAAGTCTTCTGCGGACGTTGGCTGGGCGCGTGACCCGAGTGAGAGAGGCGAATCTGGGCGACCCGAGCTTGGCAGGACCCTTCCGACGGGGGTCCTGGTTCTCTGGAGGTAATCACTGTCAGAAGGGCACATCTTGAGTCCTCACCCAGGTGAGGGCTCTCGGAAGGCGGACGCCCTTCTGTCTTTGTCCCCCCAGAGCAGGCTCGGTGTTTATCGGAAGTCTTCTGCGGACGTTGGCTGGGCGCGTGACCCGAGTGAGAGAGGCGAATCTGGGTGACCCGAGCTTGGCAGGACCCTTCCCACGGGGGGTCCTGGTTCTCTGGAGGTAATCACTGTCAGAAGGGCACATCTTGGGTCCTCACCCAGGTGAGGGCTCTCGGAAGGCGGACGCCCTTCTGTCTTTGTCCCCCCAGAGCAGGCTCGGTGTTTATCGGAAGTCTTCTGCGGACGTTGGCTGGGCGCGTGACCCGAGTGAGAGAGGCGAATCTGGGCGACCCGAGCTTGGCAGGACCCTTCCCACGGGGGTCCTGGTTCTCTGGAGGTAATCACTGTCAGAAGGGCACATCTTGAGTCCTCACCCAGGTGAGGGCTCTCGGAAGGCGGACGCCCTTCTGTCTTTATCCCCCCAGAGCAGGCTCGGTGTTTATCGGAAGTCTTCTGCGGACGTTGGCTGGGCGCGTGACCCGAGTGAGAGAGGCGAATCTGGGCGACCCGAGCTTGGCAGGACCCTTCCCACGGGGGTCCTGGTTCTCTGGAGGTAATCACTGTCAGAAGGGCACATCTTGGGTCCTCACCCAGGTGAGGGCTCTCGGAAGGCGGACGCCCTTCTGTCTTTGTCCCCCCAGAGCAGGCTCGGTGTTTATCGGAAGTCTTCTGCGGACGTTGGCTGGGCGCGTGACCCGAGTGAGAGAGGCGAATCTGGGCGACCCGAGCTTGGCAGGACCCTTCCCACGGGGGTCCTGGTTCTCTGGAGGTAACCACTGTCAGAAGGGCACATCTTGGGTCCTCACCCAGGTGAGGGCTCTCGGAAGGCGAACGGCCTTCTGTCCCTGTCCCCTAGAGCAGGCTCGGTGTTTCTCTGTAGGATGTCCCCACCGGTTTGGTTTTTGTGTTCCGAGATGTATCCTTGCAGCTTGGCCGAAACAAACATTTGCCGTTTTCGGTGGCGACAGCCATGACCGCGGCGAAGCACTTTGGGCGCGGCCGGGATGCGCACACCCCGCTCACCACGTTTCAGTCGCTGGCTGAGTGGACTCCGTAGGGGGGCTTAATAGTCGGCCCTGTGGAAGTCGGAGGGGGGCTTAATAGTCGGCCCTGCGGAAGTCGGTGGAGGGCTTAATAGTCGGCCCTGCGGAAGACGGAGGGGGCTTAATAGTCGGCCTGTGGAGGTTGTCTGTGGGCTTAATAGTCACCCTGAGTACGCCATAGCGACTCTCCAAGGTGGGGGCACAGTGTGCGTTCCATGGGCGGAAAGTTTAATTTTGAGCGAAAAACCGTATTTTCGCACTGTAAAAAATGTCAGACTTCCAGGCGGGGGAAAACCGCAGGAGGCGTACCGAGGAGGCTTCCAGGAGCCTGGGGAAGATTTTCCAAAAGTGTCCTTGACACTTAGAAATATTTTGAAAAAAATCACGATTTTGTGAAAATTGACACGTTTCCCCTACTTCCACTCCAGGGGGGCGTCAATATGTTGTGAGGTACCCCAGGACAGTCGCCTAAATGTGGGTGAAGTTTGCGAGTCACGGGCGCAAAGTCGAATTTTGGGTGAAAAACCGCGTTTTCATACTCTAAAAATTTCAGACAAGTGTCAGACTTCCAGGCAGGGAGAAACCGCAGGAGGCGTACCGAGGAGGCTTCCAGGAGCCTGGGGAAGATTTTCCAAAAGTGTCCTTGACACTTAGAAATATTTTCAGAAAATCACGATTTTGTGAAAATTGACACGTTTCCCCTACTTCCACGCCAGGGGGGCGTCAATATGTTGTGAGGTACCCCAGGACAGTCGCCCAAATGTGGGTGAAGTTTGCGGGTCATGGGCGCAAAGTCGAATTTTGGGTGAAAAACCGCGTTTTCATACTCTAAAAATTTCAGACAAGTGTCAGACTTCCAGGCAGGGAGAAACCGCAGGAGGCGTACCGAGGAGGCTTCCAGGAGCCTGGGGAAGATTTTCCAAAAGTGTCCTTGACACTTAGAAATATTTTCAGAAAATCACGATTTTGTGAAAATTGACACGTTTCCCCTACTTCCACGCCAGGGGGGCGTCAATATGTTGTGAGGTACCCCAGGACAGTCGCCTAAATGTGGGTGAAGTTTGCGAGTCACGGGCGCAAAGTCGAATTTTGGGTGAAAAACCGCGTTTTCATACTCTAAAAATTTCAGACAAGTGTCAGACTTCCAGGCAGGGAGAAACCGCAGGAGGCGTACCGAGGAGGCTTCCAGGAGCCTGGGGAAGATTTTCCAAAAGTGTCCTTGACACTTAGAAATATTTTCAGAAAATCACGATTTTGTGAAAATTGACACGTTTCCCCTACTTCCACGCCAGGGGGGCGTCAATATGTTGTGAGGTACCCCAGGACAGTCGCCCAAATGTGGGTGAAGTTTGCGGGTCATGGGCGCAAAGTCGAATTTTGGGTGAAAAACCGCGTTTTCATACTCTAAAAATTTCAGACAAGTGTCAGACTTCCAGGCAGGGAGAAACCGCAGGAGGCGTACCGAGGAGGCTTCCAGGAGCCTGGGGAAGATTTTCCAAAAGTGTCCTTGACACTTAGAAATATTTTGAAAAAATCACGATTTTGTGAAAATTGACACGTTTCCCCTACTTCCACGCCAGGGGGGCGTCAATATGTTGTGAGGTACCAGAGGACAGTCGCCCAAATGTGGGTGAAGTTTGCGAGTCACGGGCGCAAAGTCGAATTTTGGGTGAAAAACCGCATTTTCATACTCTAAAAATTTCAGACAAGTGTCAGACTTCCAGGCAGGGAGAAACCGCAGGAGGCGTACCGAGGAGGCTTCCAGGAGCCTGGGGAAGATTATCCAAAAGTGTCCTTGACACTTAGAAATATTTTGAAAAAATCACGATTTTGTGAAAATTGACACGTTTCCCCTACTTCCACGCCAGGGGGGCGTCAATATGTTGTGAGGTACCCCAGGACAGTCGCCCAAATGTGGGTGAAGTTTGCGAGTCACGGGCGCAAAGTCGAATTTTGGGTGAAAAACCGCATTTTCATACTCTAAAAATTTCAGACAAGTGTCAGACTTCCAGGCAGGGAGAAACCGCAGGAGGCGTACCGAGGAGGCTTCCAGGAGCCTGGGGAAGATTATCCAAAAGTGTCCTTGACACTTAGAAATATTTTGAAAAAATCACGATTTTGTGAAAATTGACACGTTTCCCCTACTTCCACGCCAGGGGGGCGTCAATATGTTGTGAGGTACCCCAGGACAGTCGCCCAAATGTGGGTGAAGTTTGCGAGTCACGGGCGCAAAGTCGAATTTTGGGTGAAAAACCGCATTTTCATACTCTAAAAATTTCAGACAAGTGTCAGACTTCCAGGCAGGGAGAAACCGCAGGAGGCGTACCGAGGAGGCTTCCAGGAGCCTGGGGAAGATTTTCCAAAAGTGTCCTTGACACTTAGAAATATTTTGAAAAAATCACGATTTTGTGAAAATTGACACGTTTCCCCTACTTCCACGCCAGGGGGGCGTCAATATGTTGTGAGGTACCCCAGGACAGTCGCCCAAATGTGGGTGAAGTTTGCGAGTCACGGGCGCAAAGTCGAATTTTGGGTGAAAAACCGCATTTTCATACTCTAAAAATTTCAGACAAGTGTCAGACTTCCAGGCAGGGAGAAACCGCAGGAGGCGTACCGAGGAGGCTTCCAGGAGCCTGGGGAAGATTTTCCAAAAGTGTCCTTGACACTTAGAAATATTTTGAAAAAATCATGATTTTGTGAAAATTGACACGTTTCCCCTACTTCCACGCCAGGGGGGCGTCAATATGTTGTGAGGTACCCCAGGACAGTCGCCCAAATGTGGGTGAAGTTTGCGAGTCACGGGCGCAAAGTCGAATTTTGGGTGAAAAACCGCATTTTCATACTCTAAAAATTTCAGACAAGTGTCAGACTTCCAGGCAGGGAGAAACCGCAGGAGGCGTACCGAGGAGGCTTCCAGGAGCCTGGGGAAGATTATCCAAAAGTGTCCTTGACACTTAGAAATATTTTGAAAAAATCACGATTTTGTGAAAATTGACACGTTTCCCCTACTTCCACGCCAGGGGGGCGTCAATATGTTGTAAAGCACCCCGAGACAGAGACCTAAGCGTGGGCAAAGTTTGGGTCTGATGGGTGGAACACTGAAAAAAACGCGATTTTCCACTTAGAACAAACATAGAACTTTCAGACTTCCAGGCGGGGGGAAAGCTCTGAAGCTGTACCGAGGACACTTCCATGGCCCCCGGATCGATTTTCAAGAACGAGTCCTTGGGACTTTGAAATTTTTCGGCGATGCGTTTTTGGCTTCCGGGAGCCGCAGAACGTTGGGAAATTCGTTCCGCTCGCCGGCTCCAGGTGTTTCGGGCTAGTCCAGGCCCCAGCTACGCCGCCTGGCCGCCAAATTTCGCAAAATCGAAAAAAAAAAAAATAGAACCGGAATGAGGAATTTCTGGCCGCCGGATCCGCCGCACAGCTCCAGGAAGTCGGACACTTTTCGGCTTCGCTCCCTTAAAGTGGGGGTCGGTGTTTCGCCATGCAAATACCCACTTTTGCACACCAGCTGCAGGATATAGGAGAGAGGGGTACCTCTCGGGCCCGACTGATTTCCGATGTTTTCGTGGTTCCTCAAGTCGGGTAGGCGGTTTGGCGAGTACCCCCCTGTTTGCATGGAAGTCCGCCCTCGCGTCGACACCAGGCTTCCGCGGCTCCAGGGGGACTCTTGCCGGTCGTCTGCCCCAAGTCAGAGACGCGTTTCCCGGGTCGCCTGAGCCTGAACGGACCCTCCCCAAGCGTGTTCTGGTTCTCCGAGGGTGACGGATGTCAGAAGGGAGGCAGATCTGGAGTCTTCGTCCCGAGGAGGGCTCCAGGAGGGCGGATTGCACCCCCTGACTCGGTCCCCTCAGAGCAGGCTTGGCGTTTCTCTGCGTCGGATGTCTCCCGCTTCCACGCCACCGGGGAGACCTATGAGAGAATCGCACTGTGACCCGGATTCCGTCTCGAGGGCGCCCGTAGCGTGTCGGAGAGGTACCTCCAGGACTATCGGGCATGTTTCTTCCCCGTCTCCCCGAGGGGAAGGATGGCAGCGGGTGGGGTTTCTCACCCATGCCCCCCACCGGCTCTTCCTCCGATCGATTTGGCTCAGCGCTCCCGGGTGGGGAGGTGGTGCCGCTCGCTCGGCCCGGGCTTTGGAGCCCGCGTCGGTCTAAGGCGGGCGGTCTCCTTCCTCTTTTACCCCCCGGGATTCAGGCACGCATCCTTGGGCGTGCACGCCGGCAGTCGCCTCCCGTTCGCAGGACGGTGGCTGCCGTGCAGAGGGGGAGTTTGACCCGAACTGTGGTACGGCAGGGGTCTGACGACCCGCGCGGGTGAATGGCGGGGCGCCCACCCACCTCGGCGTGGGGGCCCGTCGTCCGAATCGCTCCCCGCGCGGGGTAGCACAACGATCTTCTCCGAGGGCGGCCCTTTGACTTCCAGATGCGCAGCTCGCCCGCGGAGGCCCGTGCCGACCCCCACCCAGCGTCCGATGGGCGGCCTCCGCGGTGGGCATCGGCGAGAGCGGCGGCGGTGGGTGGCGCTTCCACGCCACCGCCGAGCTCCGCGTTCTCCAGTCTTTTCCCGAGCCCCTACGATAGTGGGGGGACGACAGACGCGTGGGGAGGCAGGCGGAGTGGGTTCTCACCGCGTGGTGTGCCCGGCCGAACGCCGTCGCCTTCCCCGCTCGTCCGACGTCCTCCGAGGCGGCTCGGAAGGGAGCGCGAGAGGGAGAGAGAGAGAGAGAGACCAAGCGGACGCCCCAGAGCGAGAAGGGAGGATGGAAAAGGGAGAGACGAGTGGGGCAAAAAGAGTTTTGGCGAAGGGGAGTACCCGGCGAACTGCCGCCCCGGGCTTCTTCTGTTTTCAACAGCGGAGGCACGGCTTTGGGGGGGAGACGCCGCTCGGTTGGGGCTCCTTTGAGGTTACGGGCAAGAGCCCGGGACGAGGGACTACGCCATAGGGCGACGCCGACACGGCCAGGCCAACTGCGCCCCCCGTGCGACCTCCGCGTCGCTGGCGGGCTCTGCGCCTGAGCCGCGGTGGACCCCGACGGCCAGCCCCCCTCTCCCACTCCTCGCGCCCGTCCGCCGGTGGGTCGAGGACCCCCCGCGGCGGAGGCAGGTCTAAGCCAGACGGAGGCCCCGCATAGGCCCCCCACCGCCCTGGCCCCTCTCCCCAGCAGCGACTCTGTGTGTCGCCCCGGGAGCGGTGGGTCACGAGGCAGGGTGGCCGTGGCGTCCTCCGAAGGCCAGTCACCTACGGCCCTCCCCGTGCAAGGGGTGGTTTTTACAACAGATGCCCTCCGATCGGGAGGCCGGGTCTAAGCCAGATGGTGGCGCCGCATAGGCCCCCCACCGCCCTGGCCCCTCTCCCCAGCAGCGACTCTGTGTGTCGCCCCGGGAGCGGTGGGTCACGAGGCAGGGGAGCCGTGGTGTCCTCCGGAGGCCAGTCACCTCGCCCTCTCCGTGCAAGGTGGGTTTTTTTCCAGACACCCTCCGCATCGGCCGCCTCGCACCGTACAGCGTGCACGATCTCCCCAGCGGCACTGCACTCGCCGTTCAGGCTCCTTTTTTTTTTTATTTTTTTCTCCGCAAGGTGACTCCCCGGGCTTCTTCTGTTCTCAACAGCGGAGGCATGGCTTTGGGGGGAGACGCCGCTCGGTTGGCTTCCTTTGAGGTTACGGGCAAGGGCCCGGGACGAGGGACTACGCCGGAGGGCGACGCCGACACGGCCAGGCCAACTGCGCCCCCCGCGCGACCTCCGTGTCGCTGGCGGGCTCTGCGCCTGAGCCGCGGTGGACCCCGACGGCCAGCCCCCCTCTCCCACTCCTCGCGCCCGTCCGCCGGTGGGTCGAGGACCCCCCTCGGCGGAGGCAGGTCTAAGCCAGACGGAGGCCCCGCATAGGCCCCCCACCGCCCTGGCCCCTCTCCCCAGCAGCGACTCTGTGTGTCGCCCCGGGAGCGGTGGGTCACGAGGCAGGGCGGCCGTGGCGTCCTCCGAAGGCCAGTCACCTACGGCCCTCCCCGCGCAAGGGGTGGTTTTTACAACGGATGCCCTCCGATCGGGAGGCCGGGTCTAAGCCAGATGGTGGCGCCGCATAGGCCCCCCACCGCCCTGGCCCCTCTCCCCAGCAGCGACTCTGTGTGTCGCCCCGGGAGCGGTGGGTCACGAGGCAGGGGAGCCGTGGCGTCCTCCGGAGGCCAGTCACCTCGCCCTCTCCGTGCAAGGTGGGTTTTTTTTCCAGACACCCTCCGCATCGGCCGCCTCGCACCGTACAGCGTGCACGATCTCCCCAGTGGCACTGCACTCGCCGTTCAGGCTCCTTTTTTTCCTCCGCAAGGTGACGCCCCGGGATGCCCGCCTGCTGGCACGGACGACGAGGAGGATTTCCCTTCCTCCGGGTGCCCTTCCCGCTGCGGGGCTTCCTATCTGGCTTCTCTCCCTCGATTGATTAAGTCCCTGGCCTTTGTACACACTGCCCGTCGCTACTACCGATTGGATGGTTTAGTGAGGTCCTTGGATCGGCCCCGCCGGGTTCGGCCAAGACCCATGGTGGAGAGCCGAGAAGACGATCGAACTTGACTATCTAGAGACAGTAAAAGTCGTAACAAGGTTTCCCTAGATGAACCTGTGGAAGGATCTTTAATGGGCGAGTGAAAAATACCGATGAGGTGCAGATCAGGAGGCCAGCCGCCCGCCAAATCCCCGAAGGGTACCGAACGTGATGGGGGCGGTGGTAGGTCTCTTTCTGCTTCGCCAGGGCGCTCCGCAGGGTGGGGACGGTGAGGGCACGTGAGGACAGCGGGCGGGCGACGTCGGGAGGGTGCGGGGAGCCCCTCTCGCTCCGTCGCCCAGGAAAAAGACGCCCGGCCTCGCGCCGACGATTGTTGCCCTGCCGCTGCCTGCCGAGGAAAAATAAGAAGCCCCCCGCGTACGCGAAAGGCCGTCCCGGGTACCATTCTCCTGTGCGCTCACACACCCCTCCCCGGGGTATGTGGGTCTGGGCGGTAGGTTGAGAATCCTCGAGCCCTCCTTTGTTCTCCTCCCCGCTGGAGGGAGGGACGGGGAGGCCGAGCGCCCGGGCAACAGGGCCGAGATTTGAAAACAACCCTCCAAAGCATCCCAGTCTTTTGCGGCCGGCTGACACGAGAGTGAAAAGGGGGGCGCCTCCGAGTGTCCCCAAACCAGAAAGCGCGACTCTTAACGGTGGATCACTCGGCGCGCGCGTCGAAGAACGCAGCTAGCTGCGAGAATTAAGTGTGAATTGCAGGACACATTGATCATCGACACTTCGAACGCACCTTGCGGCCCCGGGGTGCTCCCGGGGCTATGCCTGTCTGAGGGTTGCCCCTCCATCTATCGCCTCCATGGCGCAGCTGGGGTCCCCTCGCAAGGGTGACAACGAGGGAGGCCTGAGGCTCCGTGCCCTGATGGTCTCTTCTCCTTTATCCCTTACGTCCCCCCAAGGCCAGACTCACCTGCCCTGGGCCCACCTGATGGGGTTTACCATCGTCACTCCCCCCGTTGCGACGTGAAACCCTGTGGCGCAATGAAGGTGAAGGCCGGGGCGCTCCGGCCGAGGTGGGATCCCGCCGCCCGCTCCGGGGGGTTGACACGGCGGGTGCACCATCGGCCCGCCTCTGTCGGGGAGGTGGAGCATGAGTGCGCGATAGGACCCGAAAGATGGTGAGCTATGCCTGGGCAGGACGAAGCCAGAGGAAACTCTGGTGGAGGTCCGCAGCGACCCTGATGTGCAAATTGGTCATCTGGGTATAGGGGCGTTTGTAGATGTGCTTGGCCCGTACGGGGATCGAACCCACGACCTTGGTGTTATTAGCACCACGCTCTAACCAACTGAGCTAAATGGCCATAGGTGTGGTCCCTGGGTATAGGGGCGAAAGACTCACGGAGACCACGGGCAGACGTACAGGGGCCTGATCAACCCCTGGACCGTACGGGCTGCTGTGCCTGCCGCAGGCGAGAAGCGAGAACCCCTTCGGGGCACGGAGACTACAACCGGACGTACGGGGGTCTGACCCACCCCTGGACCGTACGGTCTGCTGGCTGCTGTGCCTGCCGCAGGCGAGAAGCGAGAACCCCTTCGGGGCACGGAGACCACAACCGGACGTACGGGGGTCTGACCCACCCCTGGACCGTACGGTCTGCTGGCTGCCGTTCCTGGTGCAGGCGAGAAGCGGGAACCCCTTCGGGGCATGGAGACCACAACCGGACGTACGGGGGTCTGATCCACCCCTGGACCGTACGGTCTGCTGGCTGCCGTGCCTGGTGCAGGCGAGAAGTGGGAACCCCTTCGGGGCACGGAGACCACAACCGTACGTCCGGGAGTCTGACCCACCCCTGGACCGTACGGTCTGCTGGCTGCCGTGCCTGGTGCAGGCGAGAAGCGGGAACCCCTTCGGGGCACGGAGACCACAACCGGACGTACGGGGGTCTGATCAACCCCTGTACCGTACGGGCTGCTGGCTGCCGTGCCGTCCTCAAATTGCTTGGCCTAAACAAAAGTCAATTTTTTGTGACAACAGTGATGACCGTGACATAGCACTGGAGGTGTACCCCAAGACAGTGACCTAAGTGTGGGTGAAGTCTGTGGTTCATGGGCGGAAAGTTGAATTTTGGGTGAAAAACCATACTTTCACACTTTGAAAATTTCAGACATGTGTCAGACTTCCAGGCAGGGGGAAACTGCTGGAGGTGTACCGAGGACACTTCCAGAAGCCTGGGGAAGCTTTTCTGGAAGAGTCCTTGACACTTGGAAAATTTTGGGCAATTTTCTGAGAAAAAAAAAAATCACATTTCCCCTTACCCCCCACCCAAGAGGGGCTTCAATATGTTGCAGAGTACCCCGAAAGGGTCCCCAAAGTGGGAGAAAAGTGAGGCAAGTCAAAGAGGCAAAGATGAATGTACATTTGAATAATTTTATTAATGTCAGATAAAAATTGACATATTCACAAGGGCTTTGTTCTCCTGATTGGGATGAGCCGAATATTCTTGAGACTATACTCCTCAGTAGAATCGGATGACTCGGTATCACTTTCCGTGAGGTCTACCACCTCGTTATCCAATTCACTGGTTGATGCCATTACTGGCGACATAATTTTTGCGTCCTCATGATTTCCTGCGTTGAACACTAGCTCTTGGGCACGGCACATATCGGTCAGGGTCTTCTCCCGGTAAACTCTCTCGGCCACATCGTTTGTATGTGCCAAGTAGCGTGCAAACAAGCGCTTTTCGCAATCTGTGTATTGTGACAAAGTCCATGTCTCGCAAATCCGCCGTACAAGGTGGCTGGTGATGTTTGGGAGGTTGTAGCTACGGAGGAAAGCACATTGTTAGTACCGGTTGCTACTTATGGCTGTGGGTCACTTGACTTGTGGCTACCTTACCTTGAATGGTATCGTCTGAGTCTCATGGATGGATTTTTTATGACCTTCCCGGTACACGTCACGAAAAAGTTTGTGATAATCTTTCGGCCAAAGGTAAAGACCGGTCTGACATATTCCGCATACGCATTGAACCACTGAAAAAGAAAAAAAATATATATATGTTACTCTCCAGTCTGGGGGCACCCCTCCAAAAGGTTTTACATGGGGACAAGAGAGTGTTTTGCTCCCCACAATGAGTGGGGTTGCCTGGGTTCCCTGGCTTTGAGAAAAGCTTACCGATTCCTCTTCCTCTGAAAGTACAAAAGTTGCTACCTGAGAGGTGGAGCACTTGTGAGTCTTCACACCCACAATTGTCTTGCGTCTTCCTTGGTACGTGTGATGGATCCTCTCATTCCACTCTGAAACCTACGATGTGAAAAAAAAAGGTGGAAAAATATTGAACCGGTTCAGCAAATACCGCTGACCCACAGGGCCCGACGACTTACCGTCATGTTACGAACAACACCTGGTCTTTGGAGATGTTTTAGAATCAGAAGGGCCTCGAGGTACAGTACCACTTCCCGGCGATCTACTTCTGATCCGCCATCTGTCACAGCCTCGATGCTAGCTAGAAATGTTGGCCTTGCCTCCTCCAGTATAATCTGGCAGTCCTTGGGTGACTTTGATGGCTTCATCAATAGATCGTACCTGTGGGGAAAAATAAAGGCAATTAACCAACATCCAAGGTTTGGTAACAATGCGCTGAATATTGGCTCTTTTGAACGGTGTACCTTTTACTTACAGACTCTCGGCAGGCTCCCTTGTACAATGATTTCTGAAGGTCTGTTGTAAAATTCATGAACACTTCGCATGCCTTATAAAGTTGAGGATTCTCTAGTCTCAGTTTGGTAGCCCTCATCTGATACATGGTAAATCTCCGTATATGCTTCAACATTTTGAGGGAGGTCTGGCTCGATAGATGGAGTTTTCCAAGTTGTTGAAAAAAATTATTAACCTGGTTTGGTTTTACGAGGTACTCCAGAGTTACAGATTTTGGGTTCACAAAAAATAGAAACCGTGCTACGTTTGATACCTCCTGTTGACAGTTTGGGACCCCATGGGTAACTGTTAGGTACGAGTGGAACCCCTTTAACATGGGGTGATTCAATGAGTGACGCTTGTACAATCCGGCGGCCTTGGTAGCCGTGCGGTTTTTGTCTTTCCATTCCCTTTTCTGGATACTTAAATTGCTGCCATCCATGACCTCCTCATTGCCTATGCGGTCAGAAATGCTCCCTGTGTGGTCAGGCTCAGGGCACGGGTCTCCCTCCCGACTGTCTACCGGCCGTAAAAGGAAAGGCACATCCATCTCATCCGAATCTAGCTTTGGCGTGGGGCATGGGTCTCCCTCCCGACTGTCTACTGGCCGTAAAAGGAAAGGCACATCCATCTCATCTGAATCTAGCTCTGGCGGGGGGCACGGGTCTCCCTCCAGACTGTCTCCCGGCCGTAAAAGGAAAGGCACATCCATCACATCTGAATCTAGCTCTGGCATGGAGCCTGGGCGGAGCTCCGGATTGTCAGTTGGTACCTGAGCGGGCCCTTCACAGGTCAGTGGTGTGATTTGTGACTCAAACCTAGGCTTGTTTGCTATCAAAAAGCCGCGACCTTCTAAGAAGGCTACAGTCTCCTCCAAGGATTGGAGGGGCTTGAGCTCACTGAATTGGATTGTTGTCCCCTTGTTGGCGATACAGCGAAGTTGATACTTTGCGGAGGCTATGGCGGTTTTTATCTCCGAATCACCGTGTGACCTCAGGCATACCCTTCTCAGATGTGTGGATATATATTTGGTTACCCTGTGGCACACGGGGCATGTAAGTGGTGTCCGTGGGTGCCTGCGGGGGAGACACAAGCAATAAAACCGGTCACCTTGCCAGCAAGTGTACAACTCCACTACAAGGTACATTCATGTGTCTCTACGTGGCCGACAAATGTCTTCTACTCACCGCTCCATTGCGAAGGGTTTCCCGCAGTCAAACAGAGCGTCTCGTAATAGTTTATTAAAGTGCCGTGTTTCTCTGTGTCTTGAACTGTGGCAAATGATTTTCCTCCGCGCGAGTCAGCCACGCAGGTGAAAGACGCCAGCTGAGGTGATTGAAATTAACCGGATGTGTTTTGCCGTACTCTGATATAGGTCACCACGGGGGTTGAGTCAGCCCAGGGGGTGGCACCTCCACGGTCGCTAAACATCCGTAGGGTTGATGATATATCCCTCTGCGGATTTTTCCGCTGCGGATTTGATAAATCCGCAGTGCTAAACCGCTGCGGATTTATGGCGGATTTACCGTGTTTTTTCTGCGCATTTCACTGCGGTTTTACAACTGTGATTTTCTATTGGAGCAGTTGTAAAACCGCTGCGGAATCCGCACAAAGAAGTGACATGCTGCGGAATGTAAACCGCTGCGTTTCCGTGCAGTTTTTCCGCAGCATGTGTACAGCGATTTTTGTTTCCCATGGGTTTGCATTGAACTGTAAACTCATGGGAAACTGCTGCGGATCCGCAGTGTTTTCCGCAGCGTGTGCACATACCTTTAGAATTAGGCTATGTGCCCACACTGTGGATTGGCCGCTGCGGATTCGCAGCAGTGTTCCATCAGGTTTACAGTACCATGTAAACATATGGAAAACCAAATCCGCTGTGCCCATGGTGCGGAAAATACCGCGCTGAAACGCTGCGTTGTATTTTCCGCAGCATGTCAATTCTTTGTGCGGATTTCGCAGCGTTTTACACCTGTTCCTCAATAGGAATCCGCAGGTGAAATCCGCACAAAAAACACTGGAAATCGCGGAAAATCCGCCGGTAAAACGCAGTGCCTTTTACCGGCGGATTTTTCAAAAATGATGCTGAAAAATCTCACACGAATCCGCAACGTGGGCACATAGCCTTAGGGTTAGGGTTGTGATTAGGGTTATGGCTACAGTTGGGATTAGGGTTAGGGGTGTGGTGGGTTAGTGCTGGAGGTAGAATTGAGGGGTTTCCACTGTTTAGGCACATCAGGGGTCTCCAAACGCAACATGGCGCCACCATTGATTCCAGCCAATCTCGTATTCAAAAAGTCAAATGGTGCTCCCTCAATTCCGAGCCCCGACGTGTGCCCAAACAGTGGTTTACCCCCACATATGGGGTACCAGCATACTCAGGATAAACTGCGCAACAATTACTGGGGTCCAATTTATCCTGTTACCCTTGTGAAAATAAAAAAATGCTTTCTAAAACATCATTTTTGAGGAAAGAAAAATGATTTTTTATTTTCACGGCTCTGCGTTGTAAACGTCTGTGAAGCACTTGGGGGTTCAAAGTGCTCACCACATATCTAGATAAGTTCCTTGGGGGGGTCTAGTTTCTAAAATGGGGTCACTTGTGGGGGGTTTCTACTGTTTAGGAACACCAGGGGCTCTGCAAACGCAACGTGACGCCCGCAGACCATTCCATCAAATTCTGCATTTCAAAAGTCACTACTTCCCTTCTGAGCCCCGACGTGTGCCCAAACAGTGGTTTACCTCCACACATGGGGTATCAGCGTACTCAGGAGAAACTGGACAACAACTTTTGGGATCCAATTTCTCCTGTAACCCTTGGGAAAATAAAAAATTCTGGGCTAAATAATTATTTTTGAGGAAAGAAAACGTATTTATTATTTTCACGGTTCTGCATTATAAACTTCTATGAAGCACTTGGGGGTTCAAAGTGCTCACCACACATCTAGATAAGTTCCTTTCGGGGTCTAGTTTCTAAAATGGGGTCACTTGTGGGAGGTTTCTACTGTTTAGCCACATCAGGGGCTCTGCAAACGCAACGTGACGCCCGCAGAGCATTCCATCAAAGTCTGCATTTCAAAACGTCACTACTTCAATTCCGAGCCCCGGCATGTGCCCAAACAGTAGTTTACCCCCACATATGGGGTATCACCGTACTCAGGAGAAACTGGACAACAAATATTGGGGTCAAATTTCTTCTGTTACCCTTGGGAAAATTAAAAAATTCTGGGCTAAATAATTATTTTTGAGGAAAGAAAACGTATTTATTATTTTCACGGCTCTGCATTATAAACTTCTGTGAAGCACTTGGGGGTTCAAAGTGCTCACCACACATCTAGATAAGTTCCTTTCGGGGTCTAGTTTCCAAAATGGGGTCACTTGTGGGGGGTTTCTACTGTTTAGCCACATCAGGGGCTCTGCAAACGCAACGTGACGCCCGCAGAGCATTCCATCAAAGTCTGCATTTCAAAACGTCACTACTTCAATTCCGAGCCCCAGCATGTGCCCAAACAGTAGTTTACCTCCACATATGGGGTATCACCGTACTCAGGAGAAACTGGACAACAAATATTGGGGTCAAATTTCTTCTGTTACCCTTGGGAAAATTAAAAAATTCTGGGCTAAATAATTATTTTTGAGGAAAGAAAACGTATTTATTATTTTCACGGCTCTGCATTATAAACTTCTGTGAAGCACTTGGGGGTTCAAAGTGCTCACCACACATCTAGATAAGTTCCTTTCGGGGTCTAGTTTCCAAAATGGGGTCACTTGTGGGGGGTTTTTTACTGTTAAGCCACATCAGGGGCTCTGCAAACGCAACGTGACGCCCACAGAGCATTCCATCAAAGTCTGCATTTCAAAACGTCACTACTTCACTTCCGAGCCCCGGCATGTGCCCAAACAGTGGTTTACCCCCACATATGGGGTATCAGCGTACTCAGGAGAAACTGGACAACAACTTTTGGGGTCAAATTTCTCCTGGTACCCTTGGGAAAATAAAAAATTGCAGGCTAAAAGATCATTTTTGAGAAAATATTTTTTTTTTTTTATTTTCATGGCTCTGCGTTATAAACTTCTGTGAAGCACTTGGGGGTTCAAAGTCCTCACCACTCATCTAGATTAGTTCCTTTGGGGGTCTAGTTTCCAAAATGGGGTCATTTCTGGGGGATCTCCAATGTTTAGGCACACAGGGGCTCTCCAAACGTGGCATGGTGTCCGCTAATGATTGGAGCTAATTTTCCATTTAAAAAGCCAAATGGCGTGCCTTCCCTTCCGAGCCCTGCCGTGCGCCTAAACAGTGGTTTACCCCCACATATGGGGTATCAGCGTACTCAGGACAAACTGGACAACAACATTTGAGGTCCAATTTCTCCTATTACCCTTGGCAAAATAGGAAATTCCAAGCTAAAAAATCATTTTTGAGGAAAGAAAAATTATTTTTTTATTTTCATGGCTCTGCGTTATAAACTTCTGTGAAGCACCTGGGGGTTTAAAGTGCTCAATATGCATCTAGATAAGTTCCTTGGGGGGTCTAGTTTCCAAAATGGGGTCACTTGTGGGGGATCTCCAATGTTTAGGCACACAGGGGCTCTCCAAACGCGACATGGTGTCCGCTAACAATTGGAGCTAATTTTCCATTCAAAAAGTCAAATGGCACGCCTTCCCTTCCGAGCCCTGCCGTGTGCCCAAACAGTGGTTTACCCCCACATATGAGGTATCGGCGTACTCGGGAGAAATTGCCCAACAAATTTTATGATCCATTTTATCCTATTGCCCATGTAAAAATGAAAAAATTGAGGCGAAAAGAATTTTTTGTGTGAAAAAAAGTACTTTTTCATATTTACAGATCAATTTGTGAAGCACCTGAGGGTTTAAAGTGCTCACTAGGCATCTAGATAAGTTCCTTGGGGCGTCTAGTTTCCAAAATGGGGTCACTTGTGGGGGAGCTCCAATTTTTAGGCACACGGGTGCTCTCCAAACGTGACATGGTGTCCGCTAAAGAGTGGAGCCAATTTTTTATTCAAAAAGTCAAATGGCGCTCCTTCCCTTCCAAGCCCTGCCGTGTGCCCAAACAGTGGTTTACCCCCACATATGAGGTATCAGCGTACTCAGGACAAATTGGAAAACAACTTTCGTGGTTCATTTTCTCCTTTTATCATTGGGAAAATAAAAAAATTGTAGCTAAAACATAATTTTTGTGACTAAAAAGTTAAATGTTCATTTTTTCCTTCCATGTTGCTTCTGCTGCTGTGAACCACCTGAAGGGTTAATAAACTTTTTGAATGTGGTTTTGAGTAACTTGAGGGGTTCAGTTTTTAGAATGGTGTCACTTTTGGGTATTTTCAGCCATATAGACCCCTCAAACTGACTTCAAATGTGAGGTGGTCCCTAAAAAAATGGTTTTTTAAATTTCGTTGTAAAAATGAGAAATCGCTGGTCAATTTTTAACCCTTATAACTTCCTAGCAAAAAAAAACTTTGTTTCCAAAATTGTGCTGATGTAAAGTATACATGTGGGAAATGTTATTTATTAACTATTTTGTGTCACATAACTCTCTAGTTTAACAGAATAAAAATTCAAAATGTGAAAATTGCGAAATTTTCAAAATTTTCGCCAAATTTCTGTTTTTATCACAAATAAACGCAGAATTTATTGACCTAAATTTACCACTAACATGAAGCCCAATATGTCACGAAAAAACAATCTCAGAACCGCTAGGATATGTTGAAGCGTTCCTGAGTTATTACCTCATAAAGGGACACTGGTCAGAATTGCAAAAAACGGCAAGGTCTTTAAGGTCAAAATAGGCTGGGTCATGAAGGGGTTAATGTTAAACATAGGGGAAAAACGCATGCGTTTTTATGCGGTACAAACGCTGCAGATCAAAACGCAAGTATGAAACCAGCCTTACCCATCCATATGTCTATGGGATACAAATTTACTCATTCACATTATATGAGTGTTCCCTATGGGTTCATTTGTGGCACCTTATGTTCAAGGGTTAATATCGGTGGGGTAGTATATTTGGGAGCTGAGATGCATGAGACCATATGTATAAAATAAGCCTATGCGCTTGGGTAGATCGCACCGCATAATTGTCATCCCCGGCTATTCCTCTGTCACAATCCACCTCGTGCCCAACCCTTGTGTAGGAGTTTAGTGCTGTGGAAAGCGTCTCCCCACAAAGATGGCACCTGTTCCTTTTGCTGTATCATATCAGATCGCTGAATCGGCTCCACCTCCTCTGCTAAACACTGGTTGTGCTGATATAGAGGCAGCCAGTACTTAGTAGATGTGGCACTAGCACAGTGGCTGGGTGACATGTTAGATTTTGAGCTGCAGAGCACACCTCAACACTGCTCCGAAAGTCTCTCCACTTTCTCCTTTCGGAGAGCCAGTTGGAGCAGTGTTAGAGCAGTCTCACAAGTCCAGATAATTCCGGTACCGGAAAAAATCGGTACCGGAATTATCCGTGTCCGTGTGCCCCTACGTTTCTGTGGCACATCAGTGTGGCACACGTGCGGCACACGTGTGCCGCCCGTGTGCCCACTGGGTACCTCACGCACCGTGCTGGGTACCACACGTACCAGCATCTGGTGCTGAAGCCCCATTCATATCTTCCCTGCAGCAGCGTTTGCTGTAGAGAAGATATGAATAATTGTGTTTAAAATAAAGATCTATGTGCCCCCGCCCTCCCACACCCTGTGCGCCCCCCCCAGCTGTTCTGAAAATACTCACCCGGCTCGCTCCCTCGCCGGCGCTGCTTCCAGTTCTGGCCGCATCTTCTCTTGTATGCGGTCACGTGGGGCCGCTCATTTACAGTAATGAATATGCAGCTCCACCCCAATGGGAGGTGGAGCCGCATATTTATGACTGTAATCGGCGGCACCACGTGACCGCTGATACAGTAGAAGATGCGGCCAGGACAGGAAGCAGCGCCACCCAGCGAGGGAGCCGGGTGAGTATTTTCAGAACAGCGGGGAAGCGCACAGGGGGTGGGAGGGCGGGGAGCACATAGATCTTTATTTTAAACACAATTATTCATATCTTCTCTACAGCAAACGCTGCTGCGGGGAAGATATGAATCGCGGCTTCAGCACCAGTGGGGGGGACAGCGCTTAATGTAGTGCTGTCTCCTGCACGGCACACGGACTGCACACGGACAACGTCCGTGTGCGGTATGTGTTTTACACGGACCCATTGACTTTAATGGGTCCGTGTAATACGTGCACTCCCACGAACACTGACATGTCTCTGTGTTTGGCACACGGAGACACGGTCCGCAAAAAATCAATGACATCTGAACAGATGCATTGATTTTAATGTGTCTACGTGTGTCAGTGGCTCCGGTACGTGAGGAAACTGTCACCTCACGTCAGGGCCGGCGTCAGCACCCGGCACAGCGGGCAAATGCCGGGGCCTTGGGAAGAAAGGGGGGCCCACTAGCAGCTGGGAGAGCAGAGCAGGAGATAACATGCTCTCTCCGCCCACAAAGTCACTGCTGGCTGCGTTCTCTTAACCCCTATGTGCCAGCTCTGACACAAGCATCTTCTCACTCAGTCAGTGCAGCCAGGCAGGCACACATAGGGGTTAAGAGAAGGCAGCCAGCGTGACTGTTTGTGGGCGGAGAGAGCAGTTCTCTGCTCTGGCCCCTGGCTGGCTGCAGACAGTGCTGCTGAGCTGAACTTATCAGGAAGATTCCGGAGGAGCTAGTCCTACCAGAGTGCAAAGGTATCCAGCAATAATTGCAGTTGGTCCTGTGGCTCAGTCTGCTGCTGTCTGTCTCCGCTGCCTAAAAATGTGGGTGATGTCTGGAGGAGCAGCTGGTGGGGTGCAGCCTGCAGCCGCCCAGCTCTCCCAGAACCCCAGAATACATGCATGCTGCACCAAACCTGCACCAGTGGGGTAGGAAGAAGCTTAACCCCTTCCCATCTGTATGAAGGTTATTGCTAAACCTTAAATATAACAATCTGACCCGCATAAATGGGGTTAACCAGATGCCAGGAGGAAGGGGAGCTGCTGCCATGTGGGCTGTAGGTTGGGGCCCGTGGCCCCATGCTGGTGACTGGAGGGACTCTGCCCAGTGCTGGCATGTGGGTGATTTCTGCTCCGGAGTCTCAGCTTCTCTCCTCCACATCACACTGTGCAGTCACAGCAACATTGGTTGTGTCTGTCCAGGTCCAGCAGCTGCCACTGGTCCCACCAAGGACATGGCATCACTTAACCCTTCCCCTGCAGCCTCCGGCAACAAATCCACATTATTCCTTGATTAAATCAGGTTCCAACCCAATAGAGGAGCAGACATTTCCTGCTGCCATTAGGGTCCGGGAGGGGTGACATTGGCTGCCCTGCTACTCTGTAGTGGGGGGTGACAAGTGTAACACGGGGTAACGATGAGGGAGAAATGCACAGGATAATAGTGAGAGCGACAGAGGGCAGTGTATGGTATGGAGCAGTCAGGGGGTGGGCTGCAGGATCCCCCCATACTGTACATGACTGCTCGGGACAGGGAGGCGTTTAATGAGCTTCTAATGACGGGGCACTAATTGGGTCATTAGGGTTTGTGGAAAGGATTCAGCATCAGGTCCCTCATTAATGCCCGAGCGATGTTACTTTGTAGCACAGATCTGTTAGGGCCGCAAAACCAAACAACGTTGTTTATGTAGAAAAGTCTTTGTTTCATAGAAAAACTCAAAACAGAAAAGATTTTCTGATACAACAACGCCCTGCTCACGACACTGCACAGCACCTCTCCTGTATATATACACTGCACAGCACCTTTCCCCCTGTATATATACACTGCACAGCACCTTTCCTCCTGTATGTATACATTGCACAGCACCTCTCCTGTATATATACACTGCACAGCACCTTTCCTCCTGTATATATACACTGCACAGTACCACTCCTCCTGTCCTGTATATATACACTGCAGAATTTACAATAGCTGTCACTCATGTAAGAAGTGAAATCTGGCATTGTACTATACATTTCTCTGCCATATCTGTGCATCATAAATCGGGTATGTGTTAAAGGGGGGGGGCCCACTGAGACTCTTTCGCCCGGGGCCCTCAAAAACCTGGAGCCGGCCCTGCCTCACGTACCGGAGCCACTGACGTGTGAAACCGGCCTTAAAGTGTGTCCGAACTTTGTGGGTCTCATAGAATGACACAGGGATCTGGATTCAGCCCACAGACCTTGAGTTTGACACTTGTACCTTACAACATAGATTTTTTTTTAGCCAAAACCCTTATTTAAATTTGTTTCCAAATTTCATTAAAATAACTGCATTGAAGTGCAGTGTGAACTGGAACTTAAAACGTGTGAGCTGCTTCAGTGGTCTGTAAAAAAAAAATGAAGAGCTATATTTCAGATTCATTCCCATTTATACTTTGGTTCGCAGATGGCTTAAATGTGAATATTAGCCTTTAAATGTATGTAATTTGAAGACTTCTGTTCACCAGTATAGTGATATTTAGCAACTGCATATATATAAACTGGGATACAAATCCACTTTAAATTTGTGTTCCTCTTTTCTTATGAGAAATTTCATTAAGGCCTCCTTCACATCTCCGTGTTTCCAGTATGCGTGGTATCAATTTTTTTCACATATACACATACAGTACCTATTATAATCTATGGTGTTATGCATAAGTCTATGTTTTTACATGGACCATGTGTTCATCCCAGGGGCAGATACTGACAGTTTTGGGTCTCTGTGAAAGAAATATATCTGCCCCCCCTTTCATGGTGACAAAGCTATATACAGCTGTGGCAAAAATTAAGAAACAATCACATCAAAACCCTGTCATGGGAAGCCCAGACCTGAACCCCATTGAAATTCTCTGGAATGTAATCAAGAGGATGATGAATAGTCACAAGCCATCAAACAAAGAAGAACTGCTTAAATTTTTGCGCCAGAAGCAGTGTGAAAGACTGGTGGAAAGTATGCCAAGACAAATGAAAGCTGTGATTAAAAATCATGGTTATTCCACATAATATTGATTTGTGAACTTTTCCTGAGTTAAAAGTTTAGTATTGCTGTTTCTAAATGATTATGAACTTGTTTTTTTTTTGCATTATTTGAGGTTTGCAAGCAATGCATTTTTTTGTTATTTTGACCATTTCTCATTTTCAGAAAATAAATACAAAATTATTGCTTGGAAATTCGGAGACATGTTGTCAGTAGTTTATAGAATAAAAGAACAATTTACATTTTACTCAAAAATATACCTATAAAGAGAAAAATTAGACAAACTGAAAATTTTGCAGTGGTCTCTTAATTTTTGCCAGAGCTGTATATTGTGGTATTTCTCACTTGGCCGGTCGTTGAGGCATACGCTGGGACATTCAGGGATAAAACAAAAGTCCATTTGGTTTATTAAAACACAGCATAAATCGAGTTTCAGGTATTTGGTAACATGCAGCACCCCGTGCACCATCCGGCAACCGTTTGGCTTTACAGTACCCACTGTCCTCGCTGAGCCTTTGTGTGCCTAACACGGATTATTATCTGTTAACTGTCTGCACAGGTTCCCGGATACATCTTATCCTCAGAGGCATCCTCTCTGGAGGTGTACCACAGGCATCCTCTCTCTGGCTCGGCCTAGCCAGCACTGCCCGTGCACAAACACACAGACTCCGTCTTAGGTATTCAGACACACTCTGTAGGTGACTGGACCCACCCATCTCTCCAAGTCACCTGGACGCCTTCTCAATGTATAGTAAACCCTGCTGTAGATCTGCTGAAAAAACAAGCTCAGGCTTCCATCACAAGGCCACCCACCTCTGTGATACATACCACCCATTAATTAACCCATTATCTACCAATGTCCTTTTTTAGGGACGCCTAATCTTTTCCTTCTAACAACTAAAGGTACCATCACACATAACGATATCGTTAACGATATCGTTAACGATATTGTTGCTTTTTGTGACGTAGCAACGATATCGTTAACAAAATCGTTATGCGTGACAGCGACCAACGATCAGGCCCCTGCTGGGAGATCGTTGGTCGCTGGGGAATGATCAGGACTTTATTTTGGTCGCTGATCTCCAGCTGACATCGCTGAATCGGCGTGTGTGATGCCGATCCAGTGATGTGTTCACTGGTAACCAGGGTAAATATCGGGTTACTAAGCACAGGGCCGCGCTTAGTAACCTGATGTTTACCCTGGTTACCATTGTAAATGTAAAAAAAAAACACTACATACTTACATTCCGGTGTCTGGTCACGTCCCTCGCCTTCAGCTTCCCGCACTGACTGTGAGCGCCGGACGGCCGTAAAGCGGAGCACAGCGGTGATGTCCCCGCTCTGCTTTACGGCCGGCCGGCGCGCCGCTCACAGTCAGTGCGGGAAGCTGAAGGCAAGGGACGTGACCAGACACCGGAATGTAAGTATGTAGTGGGTTTTTTTTTTTTACATTTACAATGGTAACCAGGGTAAACATTGGGCTACTAAGCGCGGCCCTGCGCTTAGTAACCCGATGTTTACCTGGTTACCCAGGGACTTCGGCATCGTTGGTCGCTGGACAGCTGACTGTGTGACAGCTCTCCAGTGACCAAACAGCGACGCTGCAGCGATCGGCATCGTTGTCTATATCGCTGCAGCGTCGCTTAATGTGACGGTACCTTAAGATTTTATAATTTTTTAAATTAGGTCCAATTTTTTGTGTCGTGTTTGTAAAATGAAGGTTTTCAAAATAGGAAATCATGTCATTGTCATTTTTAATTGAATATTGGGACGCTCTTTTCTGAAAAATCCGTAAAATGAAAATTTCTAATTTGGCAAGTAATGGGTTAACCATATGGCCACTCGACATACCATAATATATATATAAGAACAGAGGAAAAATGATCCAGCTTGAAGCAGAGGGGGCTCAAACTTTGTAAAGCTTTATTGGACAACTTAAAAAATATATAAAGTTCTTGAAAAAATCTGCATAGCAAACACCTGGCACACCAGTGAGTCCGATCAACACGTTTCAATTAAAAAGTCTTACTCATGATCTACCTCGTAGTGCATTGAGAACATATATATAGTATACACGTGACTAATGTTGAGTAAGGTTGAGCGACTTTTAGTTTTTTAGGGTCGAGTCGGGTTTCGCGAAACCCGACTATCTCAAAAGTCGAGTCGAGGGAAATCGGCCGATTATCGTGAAAAGTCGGGGATCGACCGAAACACGAAACCCAATACAAGTCAATGGGGAAGCATAGTCGGCAGTGAGTGGAGGCCAGGAAAACACCTACAGTGCCCATTTTAATGGCAAAAACATCCATTCTTGGTACTAAAGCTTGTCAATCTTAACTTACCTTATAATAATAGTTAGGCATTGGACATTGGGGGTCATTTGGCTAAAGTTGTGGGGGGTATCGCTGGGTCAAGTATTTAGTGGGCCCAGGAAACGTGGACCACATCACGGCAGTGGAGCAGGGAGAGGTAAGTACCGTATTTTTCGCTTTATAAGACGCTCCGGATTATAAGACGCACCCCAAATTTTGAGGAGAAAAATAGGAAAAAAACATTTTTAATAAAATGGTGGTGCTTTTTATAATCCATGCATCTTATTGCTTACCGGGGTGGTGGCTGTGTTGAAGCTGGGTCTCAGCATTGCTGCTGCAGGAGGTGGGTGTTGCCGTCGCACTCTGTCCCATGCTGCCGTGTGCTGCCGCCATGCTGTGTCTCCGAAGCTTGCCATTGCACTCTGTCCCTTGCTGCCGGGTGCTGCCACCATGCTGTGTCCCTGATGCTTGCTGCCACACTTTTTTTACTGGGTGCTGCTGCCACGCTGTATCCCTGATGCTTGCTGCCGCGCTCTTACCGGGTGATGCTGCCGTGCTGTGTCACCGATGCTTGATGCCATGGTCTGTCTAATGCTGCCGGGTGCTGCCGCTGCCCTCTGTCCCGTGCTGCATGGGGGAGCTCTGCAGCTCCATCCATGCTTTCCTGTTCGGTGGATTCCTTCCGGGAAAATGGCCGCCGGGAGGTGGCGCATGCGCACACGAAGATCTCGGCAGCAAGATCTCGGTAGATGAGATTTCAGTACTGAGATCTCATCTCCCGAGACCTCCCGGCGGCCATTTTCCTGGAAAGAATCCACTGCACAAGAAGGCATGGATGGAACTGGAGAGCCCCCCCATGCAGCACGGGACAGAGAGCGGCAGCAAGCACCTGTGACACAGCGCGGCGGCAGGAGCACAGGGTACATAGCGCGGCGGCAGCAGCAGCACACAGCAGCATCGGGAATAGTGTGGCGGCAAGCATCGGACACCCGCAGCGGCAGCACCGATAAGGTATGTCCGCATTGTAAGACGCACCCCCCATTTTCCCCCAAATTCTGGTTGAAAAAAGTGCGTCTTACAAAGCAGAAAATACGGTATTTCAACTTTGCAAGTGCTGTGATCCTGAGCAAGTGGGGGGGCCCACTCGTTCGCATTGGCACTGGCACAGGGCCCCTCAAAGTACGGCGGTGTGTTTGCACGGCGGGGGCGCCTCCCACTGGCAGCGACAATTTTGCATACTATGAGGGGCCCTGTGCCAGTGACGTCACCAACGAGTATCCCCCCCGCACCTGATGAAGGAACCTGCACTTTCATCTGCACCTTCCTCTTTGTCGCCGTGTAAGGTGGTATAGTATGCGGGAAGGGGAACCTCACTTTCAGCAGGGTCAGAATCTGGCTGTGTAGCGTGCAAGGGGAATGTAGCGGTCTGGGTCAATGTACCAGCAGAGTCATCTAGCACTGGCTGGGCAATGGGCAGGATGAGGAGGAAACACAGATATAGTCCCAAATACAAAAGTAGGCTAAAAGCAGTTAAAAATTGTTAACAGGACTAAACAGGCATTGCTTTGTTCAGTGGAGGACAACTGTAATGAGAGGCTGACACAGTGAGTAGGCCCAAATCAGTAAGTAGTCTAAATGCAGTTCAAAATTGGTAACAGTAGTAAACAGGCGGCACTGCTTTGTTCAGCGGAGGAGAACAGCAAGGAGCGGCAGACACCATTAGTAGGCCCCAACCCAACTAGTAGGCCAAATGCAGTGTTATATTAACAACTACTGAATGAGAGCCTGAAAATGGAAGCTCAGGAAAGGCAACCAGGAGAAAAGCAAGGTGCGGCAGACACCGTTAGTAGGCCCCAACCAAACTAGCAGGCCAAATGCAGTGTAATATTAGAAAAACTACTTAACGAGAGCCTGAAAATGGAAGTTCAGGACAGGAAACCAGGAGAACAGCAAGAAGCTGCAGACACCGTTAGTAGGCCCCAACCAAACTAGCAGGCCAAATGCAGTGTAATACTAACAACTACTTAACGAGAGCCTGAAAATGGAAGTTCAGGACAGGAAACCAGGAGAACAGCAAGGAGCGGCAGACACCGTTAGTAGGCCCCAACCAAACTAGCAGGCCAAATGCAGTGTAATATTAACAACTACCTAATGAGAGCCTGAAAATGGAAGTTCAGGACAGGAAACCAGGAGAACAGCAAGGAGTGGCAGACACCGTTAGTAGGCCCCAACCCAACTAGCAGGCCAAATGCAGTGTAATATTAACAACTACTTAACGAGAGCCTGAAAATGGAAGCTCAGGAAAGGCAACCAGGAGAACAGCAAGAAGCGGCAGACACCGTTATAAGGCCCCAACCAAACTAGCAGGCCAAATGCAGTGTAATATTAACAACTACTTAACGAGAGCCTGAAAATGGAAGTTCAGGACAGGAAACCAGGAGAACAGCAAGGAGCGGCAGACACCGTTAGTAGGCCCCAACCCAAATAGTAGGCCAAATGCAGTGTTATATTAACAATTACTGAATGAGAGCCTGAAAATGGAAGCTCAGGAATGGCAACCAGGAGAACAGCAAGAAGCGGCAGACACCGTTAGTAGGCCCCAACCAAACTAGCAGGCCAAATGCAGTGTAATATTAACAACTACTTAACGAGAGCCTGAAAATGGAAGTTCAGGACAGGAAACCAGGAAAACAGCAAAGAGCGGCAGACACAGTTAGTAGGCCCCAACCCAACTAGTAGGCTAAATGCAGTGTAATATTAACAACTACTTAACGAGAGCCTGAAAATGGAAGCTCAGGAAAGGCAACCAGGAGAACACCTTGGAGCGGCAGACACTGTTAGTAGGCCCCAACCAAACTAGTAGCCCCACTGCAGTTTTAAAATTCCGATAGTCTGAAAACCTGATAATTGCAGGTCCTTTTTTTTAAGAGGACAGCTGTATTGAGTGGCGCAGCCAGACACTGCTAGTAGGCCTTACACCACAAAGTTGGCTCGATGCAGGTTTAAAAAAGGTTACATGGGTACACGGTCAGCATTGGTGTGGTCAGTGGAGGACAATTGGAAGGAGGGACCACAGACAGACTTACTAGGCCTAAAATAAAAAAGTAGGCTCTATGCACTTTTAAATAGGTTCCAGGGGTACACAGGCAGCATTTGTGTGGTCAGCGGAGGACTATTGGAAGGAGGGACCGCAGACAGACTTAGTAGGCCTAACATAAAAAAATATAATAACATACCAGAACTGACCATATATAATGACCATATTTACAAGGAAAGACTCAATATAACGATAAGATAAACATAGAGAAACCAAGAGCTTTTAAATCCCAAAGTATAGAAATAATGTATCTATTAGTAAATAAAAATAAAAACAAATGTCCAGCAAATAACTATCAAAATACCTTTTATTATAATACAAAACACAAACTAGACATAAAAAATACATACAATACAATACAAAAAGAAAAGAAATCACTGGATAGGTCTAATGGACGATAATGCAAACTGGCAGGGGTGAGCAATCCACAGAAAGGGAGGCACTCAGCAGTATGAGAAATATACCCCAGCAACCATGTTTTAAAAGCTGGGTAACGCAATTACGTACACATACAAAAAGGAGTAGCCACAAAATGACCCTAATATGAATGGGCAAAGACACCAAGGATCATGGGAACCACTACACTACAATATATGCCATGTGGCAGAATTACCATATCCCCATGACTCCTAAAGTTAAAGTGCCAATAGTGCGCATATATAAGAACATGTCTTACCCATGGAAGCCAGACACCCACCGCACAGGTACCCCAACGCGCGTTTCACCGCTGCTTCTTCAGGGGGCAGTGTGTAAATGTGCAAGATTCAAGGTTTAAATACCCCCGTGTGAAAAGCATGACCCAATCACCTGCGTGGAATAAGGCTAGCTCCAGCCGCGTCTGACGAGCGCATGAGGGCGAGGTCCACTACAGCCAATCCCGTCCGGCGTCAGGAAGCGGTGAGTGTTGGGAAAAAGTTCCCATGACAACGTGTACACTCATCGCATGTAATAGACGCCATTGTGGACCAGAGGTGGAGGGGACATCAGTGCGCATGCGCTACCCGCGGCAGGAGGTAACCACGCCGCAATGAATGCAGGGGAAGGAGTTACCATGACGATACCCATACCATGCTGCACAGCGCCCGGAAAGAGACATAAAAAGGGCGGAAGTGAGAGAGCGGACATCTCAGGTATGGGCAGCAGCAGTGATAAATGTACCAAGTGAATAAATATATAAGCATTATAATAAATTATGCAAATACAAGTACCGCAATATATATGTAAGTATAGTACAGTACAATGGTCCATTTAATACAGGAAAATAATGGCATGAATCCAAATGTCCTCAGTATGCTGCTGATTTCAAAGATGATGCAGGTAAGGGGTTTTGATCCCAAATCGTTCATTGTTCACAAAAATGCTCATCACAATAGGGGTATAACACGATTGAAAGTTGATCCAATAAGACGTACACTAATAGGTGAAAGACACAAGAACACACAAAGTTAAAATAAAATGAAAAACAAAGACTCCAAGGACAGATGATCAATACTATAGTAAAAGGATCACCATATATAGCTAAGGCAACCTCAGAGCAGGCACACACGGTTATAAAAATGATGAAAAGCTGATATTTTCATTTAGTCCATGTGGGGTTATGGTGTCTAGCGTGATGATCCAACGACACTCGAGCTGTGCCAACCTACGCTTGAGGTCACCACCCCTAATCCCCCCATGTACTCTATCGATACCCCGAATCTTGAGCCCATCGGGATTACAGGCATGGCACAGCCTAAAATGGCGGGGAATCGTTTTTAGGGACGCTACGTCGAGAGGTGACTGGGCCGCTTTAACGTCCCTTCCATGTTCCCTAGTTCTCACCCACAGAGTTCTAGAGGTGAGACCCACATATATCAGGCCGCAGGGACATGTGGCGTAATACACCACAAAATCGCTGCTGCATGATATATATTCTCTAATCCTGAATTTTTTAACACCATCAGATGAGCTAAACTCCGATACTCGTTCAATATTCCGACAGGCCAAACACGACCCGCATGGAAAGCATCCTTGTTTGGGCTTCGCAGTATAAAAGGGAAGAGAGGGAGTCGAGACATAATGACTTCTGACTAGGAGATCCCTCAAATTATTGCTCCTCCTTGCCGTCATCAGCGGTCTCTCGGGGAGCAACCTACCAAAGAAGTAGGTGCGCTCGTCAGACGCGGCTGGAGCTAGCCTTATTCCACGCAGGTGATTGGGTCATGCTTTTCACACGGTGTATTTAAACCTTGAATCTTGCACATTTACACACTGCCCCCTGAAGAAGCAGCGGTGAAACGCGCGTTGGGGTACCTGTGCGGTGGGTGTCTGGCTTCCATGGGTAAGACATGTTCTTATATATGCGCACTATTGGCACTTTAACTTTAGGAGTCATGGAAATATGGTAATCCTGCCACATGGCATATATTGTAGTGTAGTGGTTCCCATGATCCTTGGTGTCTTTGCCCACTCATATTAGGGTCATTTTGTGGCTACTCCTTTTTGTATGTGTACGTAATTGCGTTACCCAGCTTTTAAAACATGGTTGCTGGGGTATATTTCTCATACTGCTGAGTGCCTCCCTTTATGTGGATTGCTCACCCCTGCCAGTTTGCATTATCGTCCATTAGACCTATCCAGTGATTTCTTTTCTTTTTGTATTGTATTGTACGTATTTTTTATGTCTAGTTTGTGTTTTGTATTATAATGAAAGGTATTTTGATAGTTATTTGCTGGACATTTGTGATTATTTTTATTTACTAATAGATAGATTATTTCTATACTTTGGGTTTTAAAAGCTCTTGGTTTCTCTATGTTTATCCTAACATAAAAAAGGTGGCTCTATGCACTTTAAAATAGGTTCCAGGGGTACACAGGCAGCATTGGTGTGGTCAGCGGAGGACAATTGGAAGGAGGGACCGCAGATAGACTTAGTAGACCTAAAATAAAAAAAAATAGGCTCAATGCAGTTTCAATTATCTTGCAGGGGTACACAGGCATCATTTGTGTGGTCAGCGGAGGACTATTGGAAGGAGGGACCGCAGACAGACTTAGTAGGCCTAACATAAAAAAAGGTGTCTCTATTGTTGTGAATTCTGTGGCCAAGCTCCCTCCTGTGGTCGTGAGTGGTACTTCGGCTGGTTCTGTCTATGAGCTTCCTTTTGTGGATGAGAGTGGTACTGCGGCTTCTGAGTTTCCTTCCTCAGGTGATGAGGTTAAGTCGTTAGGTGCTGCTCTATTTCACTCCACCTAGTGCTTTGATCCTGGCCTCCAGTCAATGTTCTAGTATTGGTCTTGCTTCCTTCTGGATCGTTCCTGTGGCCTGTCTATCCTGCATAAGCTAAGTTTTGCTTGTGTCATTTTTGTTTGCTATTTTTCCTGTCCAGCTTGCTATATTGGTTTTTCTTGCTTGCTGGAAGCTCTGGGACGCAGAGGGAGCACCTCCGTACCGTTAGTCGGTGCGGAGGGTCTTTTTGCCCCCTCTGCGTGGTTGTTTGTAGGGTTTTGTGTTGATCGCAAAGCAATCTTTCCTATCTTCGGTCTGTTCAGTAAGTTGGGCCTCACTTTGCTAAATCTATTTCATCTCTGCGTTTGTATTTTCATCTCAACTCACAGTCATTATATGTGGGGGGCTGCCTTTTCCTTTGGGGTATTTCTCTGAGGCAAGGTAGGCTTATTTTTCTTTCTTAGGGCTAGCTAGTTTCTCAGGCTGTGCTCGAGGCGCATAGGACTGGTCAGGAGCGCTCCACGGCTACCTTTAGTGTGGTTGGATAGGATTAGGGATTGCGGTCAGCAGAGTTCCCACGTCTCAGAGCTTGTCCTATGTTTTTGGTAATTATCAGGTCACTTTGTGTGCTCTGAACTTCAAGGTCCATTGTGGTTCTGAATTACCTGTTCATAACACTCTATACACTTTTAAATAGGTTCCAGGGGTACACAGGCAGTATTGGTGTGGTCAGCGGAGGACAATTGGAAGGAGGGACCGCGGACAGACTTAGTAGGCCTAAAATAAAAAAATAGGCTCAATGCAGTTTCAATTATCTTGCAGGGGTACACAGGCATCATTTGTGTGGTCAGCGGAGGACAATTGGAAGGAGGGACCGCAGACAGACTTAGTAGGCCTAAAATAAAAAAAAGTAGGCTCTATGCACTTTAAAATAGGTTCCAGAGGTACACAGGCAGCATTGGTGTGGTCAGCGGAGGACAATTGGAAGGAGGGACCGCAGACAGACTTAGTAGGCATAACATAAAAAAAGTAGGCTCAATGCAGTTTCAATTATCTTGCAGGGGTACACAGGCAGCATTGTTGTGGTCAGCGGAGGACAATTGGAAGGAGTGTCTGACACAGTTAGTACTCCAAAATAATACATAGATGTTAATGTCTCGCAAAAAAAACAAAAAAAAGGGTGGCATACTTAGATACAGGGGTGGGCTCCTCTGTTGACTTTCAGACATTGTTATTTGGCGCCAAGTATTTACTGGTGTAAATGTAGGACAGGGCCACTGAATATTTTAAGTAGCATCATACATGTCAACAAATTGGTATTGTCAGTGCCAGGCATTGAAGGATTTCACCGCATAGACTAAACAGCGGTGGAGCAGTGACAGATAATTTTGCAAGTGGTAGAGCACAGGTTGAGCTGGGGGGTGGGAGGCACTCTCTCGTGCCTGGCGGTACTGGCCCAAGGCCCCTCATGTTACAACGGTGTGTCTGATGTTGGGTGCGCGCCACCACCGCCAGAGACACTTCATTGTACTATGAGGGACCCGGTGCCAGTGTCGTCGACCAAAGTGGGCACACCCACCTCTTCAGACAAACGGCACTCTCACGGGTGCTTTCGCCAAGTGGCAAGACCACTGCCACGTGGGGGGAGTCAGCCCATTTAGGGAGGTGTAAACATGTCATATGCTGGACAAACAGCAGCTGCAAATGGAGAAATTGGAACACTCAATAAGACCAATCCAAAAGCAAGACCTTTTTAAAGGAAAGCTAGGTGTCAGCTGGGAAAGGTGGGGCAAAATAATTAGAAATCCATGAGTGGTTCATTTTAATGAAGGTTAGATCATCAACATTTTGGGTAGCCAGACGAGTCCTTTTTTCGGTCAGTATTGAACCAGCAGCACTGAATACTCTTTCTGATAGCACACTAGCTGCTGGGCAAGCGAGCTCCTGCAATGCATATTCGGACAATTCAGGCCAGGTGTCTATTTTGGATGCCTAGTAATCAAATGGGAATGACGGGTGAGGGAGAACATCGATAGGGGAGGAAAAATAGTTAGTAACCACACTGGACAAATGTTGTCTCCTGTCACTTTGAATTGATGCTGCAGTACCTGTCCTGTCTGCGGTCATTGCGAAATCACTCCACAACCTGGTCAGAAAACCCCTCTGTCCAATGCCACTTCTGATTTGTGCACCTCTAACACCTCTGCCCTGTTGCCCCCTGCAGCTCGTGTGAGAACCATCACCGGCGCTGTGTGCTGGGAATGCCTGAATCAAACGGTCAACAAGAGTTGCTTGCTTGGTTGCCAATATTTGTTCAAGGTTCTCATGTGGCATGATGTTTTGCAGTTTCCCCTTATAGCGTGGATCCAGGAGGCAGGCCAACCAGTAAACGTCATCGGTCATCATTTTTATAATTTTTCGGATAGGCAAGGCATAATTCGCCATGTGGGCCAATGTTCCAGTTGTCAATTCACTGCTTGTGCTGGGTTGAGGAGCACTTTCAGGCAAATCAACGACACTTGCCTCCCTCAAAAACCCTGAACCTGGCCTTGCAACGCCACCAGGTTCTATTGCCTCCTGAGAAGCTTCCTCATCCAAAAAATACTCATCCCCATCATCCTCCTCGTCCTCCTCCTCTTCGCCCGCCACCTCGTCCAGTAGACTTTCCTGACCAGACAATGGCTGACTGTCATCATGGCTTCCCTCGTCCTCGGCTGCAGATGCCTGCTCCTTTATGTGCGTCAAACTTTGCATCAGCAGACGCATTAGGGGGATGCTCATGCTTCTTATGGCATTGTCTGCACTAACCAGCCATGTGCATTCCTCAAAACACTGAAGGACTTGACAGAGGTCTTGTAGCTTCGACCACTGCACACCTGACAACTCCATGTCTGCCATCCAACTGCCTGCCCGTGTATGTGTATCCTCCCACAAATGCATAACAGCACACCTCTATTCGCACAGTCTCTGAAGGGGGATGCTCATGCTTATTATGGCGTTGTCTGCACTAACCAGCCATGTGCATTCCTCAAAACACTGAAGGACTTGACAGAGGTCTTGTAGCTTCGACCACTGCACACCTGACAACTCCATGTCTGCCATCCAACTGCCTGCCTGTGTATGTGTATCCTCCCACAAATACATAACAGCACGCCTCTATTCGCACAGTCTCTGAAGCATGTGCAGTGTGGAGTTCCACCTTGTTGCAACGTCGATGATTAGGCGATGCTGGGGAAGGTTCAAAGATCGCTGATGGTTCTGCATACGGCTGGAGTGTACGAGCGAATGGCGGATATGCGAGCAAAGTCTGCGCACCTTCAGGAGCAGGTCGGGTAACCCCGGATAACTTTTCAGGAAGCACTGCACCACCAGGTGTGAGCCAGGCAAGGAATGTGTTTCAGTTGTGAAAGGGCTATGGCAGCCATAAAATTCCTTCCGTTATCACTCACTACCTTGCCTGCCTCAAGATGTACACTGGCCAGCCATGACTGAGTTTCTTGATGGAAGAACTCAGACAGAACTTCCGCGGTGTGTCTGTTGTCGCCCAAACACTTCATTGCCAATACAGCCTGCTGACGTTTGCCACTAGCTGTTCCGTAATGGGACACCTCGTGTGCAACAGTGGCAGCTGCGGATGGAGTGGTCGTGCGACTGCGGTCTGTGGACGAGCTCTCGCTTCTGCTGGAGGACGAGGAGGAGGAGGAGGGGGGGCGAACGCCTACAGCCAACTGTTTCCTAGACCGTGGGCTAGGCAGAACTGTCCCAATATTGATGTCCCTTGTTGACCCTGCATCCACCACATTAACCCAGTGTGCCATGATGGACACATAAAGCCGTTGGCCATGCCTACTGGTCCATGCATCTGTTGTCAGGTGCACCTTTCTACTCACAGATTGCCTGAGTGCATGGACAATGCGGTCTTTTACATGCTGGTGGAGGGCTGGGATGGCTTTACTCGAAAATAAGTGTCGACTGGGAAGCTCGTAGCGTGGTACAGCGTAGTCCATCAGGGCTTTGAAAGCTTCGCTTTCAACTTACCGGTAGGGCATCATCTCTAACAAGATTAGTCTAGCAATGTGGGCGTTCAAACCCTGTGTACGAGGATGAGAGGATAAGTACTTCCTTTTACTAACGAGAGTCTCTTGCAGGGTGAGCTGGACTGGAGAGCTGCATATGGTGAACTAGCGGGGGTGCCGGTGGACATGGCAGACTGAGAGAGGGTTGGTGATGGTATTCTTGCTGTTGGCCTACATACAGTGTTTCCTACCAAGAACCTGGTGATTCCCTGACTGCTTTGGCCTTGCGACGAAACCTCCACATTTGCTGCAGGTGGTGTGGTAAACGGTGGGCTTACAGTGAAGGAAGGGATGTAGCGTTGCTGACTAGCTTTCAATGTGAGAGGGTGCAGCAACGTTAAGGAACATTTGGTAGTTAGTCCAGGCTTGCAAGTGCATGGTGGTTAAATGTCTACGCATGCAACTTGTATTTAGATTTTTAACATTCTGACCTCTGCTGAAGGTCCTTGAGCATTTCTTACAGATGACTTTGCACTGATCATTTGGATCTTGGTTAAAAAAATGCCAGACTGCACTCTTCCTACTATCGGATACCTTTTCAGGCATTGCACACTGAGCTACTTTAACCGGATGGCCACGCTGTCCTACAACTGGTTTTGGTTTTGCCACACGTTTTTGGCCAGATACGGGCCTGCCAGATGGAACCTGTTGCAATGTTGATGCCTGCTGCGGCTCCTCCTCCTACGCTTCAGAGCTACTGCCGGCTGCACCGTGATCCCCCAATGGCTGCCAATCAGGGTCAACAACTGGGTCATCTATGACCTCCTCTTCTATGTCCTGTGCACCTTCCTCTGTGTCACCGTGTAAGCCGGTGGTATAGCGTTCGTGACGGGGCTCCATAGTCTCATCTGGGTCAGATTCTGGATCAGTACACTGCGAGGGCAATGTTGTGATCTGAGTCAAAGGAACAGCATAATAATCTGGCTGTGGCTGTGCATCTGTGCACTCCATGTCCGATTCATCTTGTAATGGGCATGGCCTGTTAACAATTTCCCTTTCTAACCCAGGAACGGTATGTGTAAAGAGCTCCATGGAGTAACCCGTTGTGTCACCTGACGCATCCTTCTCTGTTGTTCTGGGTGAAGAACGCAAGAAAGCGACTTGTCCCTGACCGGGAACATCCACTGACGACGTGAGTCTTTTACATTTTGCACTTTCCGAAGAGGAGGCAAAAGAGCTAGAGACAGAGTCAGCAAGGAAAGCCAAAACTTGTTCCTGCTGCTTTAAAAGCGGTTTTCCTACTCCCAGAAAAGGGAGCGTTCGAGGCCTTGTGTTGCCAGACGATGACGGTGGCTGAACAACTTGAGACTTAGGTGCTATATTGCTTTTCCCACGACCACCTGATACTCCGCCACCACTACCATCATTACCAGCTGGCAATTACCGCCCACGGCCACGACCTCTTCCACCAGACTTCCTCATTCTTGGAAATATGTAACCAAACTAACAAACGGTTTTTGGTACTGTAAAACCAGTCACAAGGTGGATGCAAAATTGTTGTGAATTTAAATCTCCCTTTATAGATGTGTGAGACTGCAGGGAAAATCAGGCCCACTGTATTACAGTACACAGTTTCAGTGGCAGACAGTGGCTGACAGATATGCCACTAACAGGACTGACGCAAATGCACACACTGGAAATAAAAATCTCCCCTTCTTTTTTTTATTGATGGGAGACTAGTGAATAAATCTGGCCCACTGTTTTACAGTATTGTTTCAGTGGCACAAAATAACAGACCGATACCACAGACTGGACTGGCACAGATGCACAGATTTGCCAATATTAATCTCCCCTTCTTTTTTTTTTGATGGGAGACTAGTGAATAAATCTGGCCCACTGTTTTACAGTATTGTTTCAGTGGCACAAAATGACAGACCGATACCACAGACTGGACTGGCACAGATGCACAGATTTGCCAATATTAATCTCCCCTTCTTTTTTTTGGTGATGGGAGACTAGTGAATAAATCTGGCCCACTGTTTTACAGTATTGTTTCAGTGGCACAAAATGACAGACCGATACCACAGACTGGACTGGCACAGATTTGCCAATATTAATCTCCCCTTCTTTTTTTTGTGATGGGAGACTAGTGAATAAATCTGGCCCACTGTTTTACAGTATTGTTTCAGTGGTACAAAATGACAGACCGATACCACAGACTGGACTGGCACAGATGCACAGATTTGCCAATATTAATCTCCCCTTCTTTTTTTTATGGGAGACTAGTGAATAAATCTGGCCCACTATTTTACAGTATTGTTTCAGTGGCACAAAATGACAGACCGATACCACAGACTGGACTGGCACAGATGCACAGATTTGCCAATATTAATCTCCCCTTCTTTTTTTTATGGGAGACTAGTGAATAAATCTGGCCCACTATTTTACAGTATTGTTTCAGTGGCACAAAATGACAGACCGATACCACAGACTGGACTGGCACAGATGCACAGATTTGCCAATATTAATCTCCCCTTCTTTTTTTTGGTGATGGGAGACTAGTGAATAAATCAGGTCCACTGTTTTACAGTATTGTTTCAGTGGCACAAAATGACAGACCGATACCACAGACTGGACTGGCACAGATGCACAGATTTGCCAATATTAATCTCCCCTTCTTTTTTTTGGTGATGGGAGACTAGTGAATAAATCTGGCCCACTGTTTTACAGTATTGTTTCAGTGGCACAAAATGACAGACCGATACCACAGACTGGACTGGCACAGATGCACAGATTTGCCAATATTAATCTCCCCTTCTTCTTTTTTTTTTTGATGGGAGACTAGTGAATAAATCTGGCCCACTGTTTTACAGTATTGTTTAAGTGGCACAAAATGACAGACCGATACCATAGACTGGACTGGCATAGATGCACAGATTTGCCAATATTAATCTCCCCTTCTTTTTTTTTGTGATGGGAGACTAGTGAATAAATCAGGTCCACTGTTTTACAGTATTGTTTCAGTGGCACAAAATGACAGACCGATACCACAGACTGGACTGGCACAGATGCACAGATTTGCCAATATTAATCTCCCCTTCTTTTTTTTTTTTTGATGGGAGACTAGTGAATAAATCTGGCCCACTGTTTTACAGTATTGTTTCAGTGGCACAAAATGACAGACCGATACCACAGACTGGACTGGCACAGATGCACAGATTTGCCAATATTAATCTCCCCTTCTTTTTTTTATGGGAGACTAGTGAATAAATCTGGCCCACTGTTTTACAGTATTGTTTCAGTGGCACAAAATGACAGACCGATACCACAGACTGGACTGGTACATATGCACAGATTTGCCAATATTAATCTCCCCTTCTTTTTTTTATGGGAGACTAGTGAATAAATCTGGCCCACTATTTTACAGTATTGTTTCAGTGGCACAAAATGACAGACCGATACCACAGACTGGACTGGCACAGATGCACAGATTTGCCAATATTAATCTCCCCTTCTTTTTTTGTGATGGGAGACTAGTGAATAAATCTGGCCCACTGTTTTACAGTATAGTTTCAGTGGCACAAAATGACAGACCGATACCACAGACTGGACTGGCACAGATGCACAGATTTGCCAATATTAATCTCCCCTTCTTCTTTTTTTTTTTTGATGGGAGACTAGTGAATAAATCTGGCCCACTGTTTTACAGTATAGTTTAAGTGGCACAAAATGACAGACCGATACCATAGACTGGACTGGCATAGATACACAGATTTGCCAATATTAATCTCCCCTTCTTTTTTTTTTTTGATGGGAGACTAGTGAATAAATCTGGCCCAATGTTTTACAGTATTGTTTCAGTGGCACAAAATGACAGACCGATACCACAGACTGGACTGGCACAGATGCACAGATTTGCCAATATTAATCTCCCCTTCTTTTTTTTGGTGATGGGAGACTAGTGAATAAATCTGGCCCACTGTTTTACAGTATTGTTTCAGTGGCACAAAATGACAGACCGATACCACAGACTGGACTGGCACAGATGCACAGATTTGCCAATATTAATTTTCCCTTATTTTTTTTTTTTTGATGGGATACTAGTGAATAAATCTGGCCCACTGTTTTACAGTATTGTTTCAGTGGCACAAAATGACAGACCGATACCACAGACTGGACTGGCACAGATGCACAGATTTGCCAATATTAATCTCCCCTTCTTTTTTTTATGGGAGACTAGTGAATAAATCTGGCCCACTATTTTACAGTATTGTTTCAGTGGCACAAAATGACAGACCGATACCACAGACTGGACTGGCACAGATGCACAGATTTGCCAATATTAATCTCCCCTTCTTTTTTTGTGATGGGAGACTAGTGAATAAATCTGGCCCACTGTTTTACAGTATTGTTTCAGTGGCACAAAATGACAGACCGATACCACAGACTGGACTGGCACAGATGCACAGATTTGCCAATATTAATCTCCCCTTCTTTTTTTTGTGATGGGAGACTAGTGAATAAAACTGGCCCACTGTTTTACAGTATTGTTTCAGTGGCACAAAATGACAGACCGATACCACATACTGGACTGGCATAGATGCACAGATTTGCCAATATTAATCTCCCCTTCTTTTTTTTGGTGATGGGAGACTAGTGAATAAATCTGGCCCACTATTTTACAGTATTGTTTCAGTGGCACAAAATGACAGACCGATACCACAGACTGGACTGGCACAGATGCACAGATTTGCCAATATTAATCTCCCCTTCTTTTTTTTGGTGATGGGAGACTAGTGAATAAATCTGGCCCACTGTTTTACAGTATTGTTTCAGTGGCACAAAATGACAGACCGATATCACAGACTGGACTGGCACAGATGCACAGATTTGCCAATATTAATCTCCCCTTCTTTTTTTTTTTTGATGGGATACTAGTGAATAAATCTGGCCCAATGTTTTACAGTATTGTTTCAGTGGCACAAAATGACAGACCGATACCACAGACTGGACTGGCACAGATGCACAGATTTGCCAATATTAATCTCCCCTTCTTTTTTTTTTGTTGGGAGACTAGTGAATAAATCTGGCCGCCCACTGTTTTACAGTATTGTTTCTGTGGCAGGAAATGACAGACAGATACCACAGACTGGACTGGCACAGATGCACAGATTTGCCAATATTAATCTCCCCTTTCTGTTTTTATATGGAAAACTAGTGAATAAATCTGGCCCACTGTTTTACAGTATTGTTTCAGTGGCACAAAATGACAGACCGATACCACAGACTGGACTGGCACAGATGCACAGATTTGCCAATATTAATCTTCCCTTCTTTTTTTTTTTTTGATGGGATACTAGTGAATAAATCTGGCCCACTGTTTTACAGTATTGTTTCAGTGGCACAAAATGACAGACCGATACCACAGACTGGACTGGCACAGATGCACAGATTTGCCAATATTAATCTCCCCTTCTTTTTTTTATGGGAGACTAGTGAATAAATCTGGCCCACTATTTTACAGTATTGTTTCAGTGGCACAAAATGACAGACCGATACCACAGACTGGACTGGCACAGATGCACAGATTTGCCAATATTAATCTCCCCTTCTTTTTTTGTGATGGGAGACTAGTGAATAAATCTGGCCCACTGTTTTACAGTATTGTTTCAGTGGCACAAAATGACAGACCGATACCACAGACTGGACTGGCACAGATGCACAGATTTGCCAATATTAATCTCCCCTTCTTTTTTTTGTGATGGGAGACTAGTGAATAAAACTGGCCCACTGTTTTACAGTATTGTTTCAGTGGCACAAAATGACAGACCGATACCACATACTGGACTGGCATAGATGCACAGATTTGCCAATATTAATCTTCCCTTCTTTTTTTTGGTGATGGGAGACTAGTGAATAAATCTGGCCCACTATTTTACAGTATTGTTTCAGTGGCACAAAATGACAGACCGATACCACAGACTGGACTGGCACTGATGCACAGATTTGCCAATATTAATCTCCCCTTCTTTTTTTTGGTGATGGGAGACTAGTGAATAAATCTGGCCCACTGTTTTACAGTATTGTTTCAGTGGCACAAAATGACAGACCGATATCACAGACTGGACTGGCACAGATGCACAGATTTGCCAATATTAATCTCCCCTTCTTTTTTTTTTTTTGATGGGAGACTAGTGAATAAATCTGGCCCAATGTTTTACAGTATTGTTTCAGTGGCACAAAATGACAGACCGATACCACAGACTGGACTGGCACAGATGCACAGATTTGCCAATATTAATCTCCCCTTCTTTTTTTTTTGTTGGGAGACTAGTGAATAAATCTGGCCGCCCACTGTTTTACAGTATTGTTTCTGTGGCAGGAAATGACAGACAGATACCACAGACTGGACTGGCACAGATGCACAGTTTTGCCAATATTAATCTCCCCTTTCTGTTTTTATATGGAAAACTAGTGAATAAATCTGGCCCACTGTTTTACAGTATTTTTTCTGTGGCAGAAAATGACTGACAGATACAACAGACTGGACTGGCACAGATGCAGTGATTCACAATATAAATCTCCCTTTTTAGGTGTGGGACAGTGCAGAAAAAATACAGGCCCACTGTTTCACACTACACAGTTTCAGGGGCAGAAAGTGGCTTGAAGATATATAAAATAAATAAATAAAAAAAAGGGACTGTACTACAATTACTATCTCCCTACACTAATCTCAGAAAAGTATGGCAGGCAGCAATAAAAAGGACTGCTGCACACAAAAGTGTGGACAAACAAACAAGATAGCTGTGCAGAAAGGAAGGAACAACAGGATTTGTGCTTTGAAAAAAGCAGTTGGTTTGCACAGCGGCGTACAAACAGCAATGCAGCTATCAGGGAGCCTTATAAGCTACAGAGCTAATGCACAGAAATCTAGCCTCCACTGTCCCTGCAAGGAAAAGGTGGTGTTGGACAGTGGAAATCGCTACAGCACAAGCGGTTTGGGGGTTTATATTCCCTACCTAATGCTATCCCTGCTTCTAACGAAGCAGCAGCAACCTCTCCCTTTGCTCAGATCAGCAGCAGTAAGATGGCGGTCAGCGTGCACGCCCCTTTATAGCCCTTGTGACGCCACAGAAAGCAAGCCAATCACTGCCATGCCCTTCTCTAAGATGGTGGGGACCAAGAACTATGTCATCACGCTGCCCACACTCTGTGTCCACCTTCATTGGCTGAGAAATGGCGCTGAACGTGTCATATGAAATGCGACTTTGGCGCGAAGGTCGCCGACCACGTGGCCGACCCCACACAGGGATCGGGTCAGGCTTCATGAAACCCGACTTTGCCAAAAGTCGGCGACTTATGAAAATGATCGATCCGTTTCGCTCAACTCTAGTGTTGAGCCACCCCCCTAGTGTTCGAGTTCGATTCAGTTCGTCAAATTGGGGCGTGTTCGACGAATGTTCATCGAACTTTCGACGAACACCGTCGAACCCCATTGAAACAAATGGCAGGCAAACACAAACACATACAAACACATAGAAAACACATAGAAAACACCTTAAAAGGTGTCCAAAAGATGGCAAACTGCTCAGAAGACACAACAAACACATGGAAAAGTCACAACTACATATAGTCATGCGAAAAGAAAAGAGGTGGAGGAGTAAAAGGAGGAGGAGAAACAGATATAGGCATGTCATTGTTATGCCGCTACCGCTGCCGCCAGCTCCGCCCACCCATACTCACCTGCCTTCGGCGTTCCGGCATGCTTCCTCTCCTGCGGCACCTTCCTCTCTGCGCTCGCTCCCGGCCTCTGATGTTCGTCGGGTGCACGCGCACACCAGATTCAACACTGCGCGTGCGCACTTCTGATCCTCCTGCCGGACGCTCCTTCTCGTCCTCTCTATCTTCCTGGGGGACTGCTACCCGGAAGTGTTCTTTCTCGCAGGTATGTATAACCGCTTCCTGCCGCCCCTCTGTGCCTGATGATCATATGTGTTTTCATGTGCTCTTGGCCGCCCGTGGTCCCCGTGCATTCTATGCTCTCTGACTTTGGGTCTCTTTTGTCTCTGCGGTACCATGCCAATTCCTGTGTCTCAGCCATATCCCCGTCTGTCCCTGTGTCTCTATGGTATTTCGTCTGTTCCTGTGTCTCTGGCATGTTGCCATCATTCCCTGTGTCTCTGCGTACCTGGTTAGTCCCTTGGTCTCTGCAGTGCTCCCGTCAGTCCCACTGTTGTTGCAGTATCCACCTATCCTGAGTTCCCTCCGCTCTGCTCCCGCCAGTCCGTTTTCTCATCTTTTTTCGTCTTGGTCCCCCAGCTTCCGTGGCAATAGTCCCTTACGGGCCTGCCCCTAACTCTCCCTGTATAGGGGGCGGTCCATCTGGCTAGCTCGTCCGTGAGGGGATCGTCGTCACGGTCCATAGGGTCCACTTTTGTTTTTGTATGGATCGTCACAGTCATGCCCTTCTAAAATCAAGAAAGGCTAGAGTAAAAATCTAAAATCACCCTACCAACACCCAGACGTCGTGCCAAAAAAATTTAAAAAATAAATATCTTTAGGTAGAATGGCGGCGAGTCCATTCAGAACACTTTCCTTAGAAGACGTAGTGGTATCCCTGTTGGGAGTTGTGCCAAAAAAGGAACCCAATACATTCAGACTAATTCACCATTTGTCATATCCAAGGGGCAGGTCAGTAAACGACAACATCGACTCGGAACCAAGTACAGTACTATGTACTGTACCTCCTTTGACGAGGCAATCATGCAGGTCAAGAAGTAGGGAAGGGGCACCCTAATGGCCAAAACAGACATTGAGGGGCGTTCCGGTTACTACCTGTGCCTCCGAATAGTGTCCTTCCATTGGGCTGCTTCTGTGAAGGAGCATACTACATAGATCGCTGTTTGCCCATGGGGTGCTCCATATCTTGCTCACTATTTGAGGTGTTTAGTTGCTTCCTTGAGTGGGTCGTCATGGATGTTTCTAAGGGGGCACATATTATCCATTACCTCGATGACTTCTTATGCCTGGGCCCAAAAGATTCACCACAGTGTGAATACACGCAGTAGTCCACCTGTGAGAAGGAGAGAGCTGGAGGGAGAGTGGACACCCCAGAGCCGAGGGGTTATATTGAGTAAGGAAGAAGGCAGTGTAGCTTGCTTCATGGGTGGGGTACTCTGCTGAGTAGCACAAAATGCTACTAGGCCAAAAAGGATTTCCTGGGCTAGATGCAGTTAAAAAGTAGTATTTAGATAAACAGGCAATGTAGCTGTAGCTTGCTTCATGGGTGGGCTACTCCGCTGACATGCAGACACTGCTCCTAGGCCCAAAACTATTTACTGGGTTAGATGCAGTAAAAATTTAGATACACAGGCAGTGTAGCTAGCTTCACAGTCGGACTACTCCACTGACGTGCAGACACTGCTACTAAGCCCAAAACGGTTTCCTGGGTTAGATGCAGTAAAAATTTAGATACACAGGCGGTGTATCTAGCTTCACAGGCGGGCTACTCAGATGACTACACGACAATGCTACAAGCCTGAAAGGATTGGCTGAGCTAAATTACACCAAATGCTGTGACAAACACTTGCACAGCACTGGCACAGACCTGCCTTGCAAAAAGTGCTATGAACTGCTGTAACCTACCCTGAAAAGGGCTGATATTACAACTAGTCCCGACTCCCGACTCCCTAAACCTATCTCTCAGAAAATTCGCTCTCAAAAAAAGACTCTTTGACTGTATAGCGCCCACAGCAGCAGCGGTGCCGTCTAACACTAAGCTGCAGCAGTGAGGAAATGGTGGCGATGGGGAAAATGGCTGGTTCTTATAGGGCAAGGACATGTGACATACCCAGCCAATGACACATACCCTTGCTTGTGTGCATCACATGCACATTGCTGTGTGTGCACTGCTGATAGGCTGAGAGACTGCCCCGCCCCACTGTAAATGCAGGTAAGAAAAAAAAAAAGGAGATCAGCATTATTTCAGCACAGATCTATCCCCGCCTGCTATACACTGAAACAGTCTATTAACAATGATAAACAGTTTTAATGTGCAAATGAAGTTAGGCTTTTGGTGAACGAACAGTTATTGAACAGAAACTCGAACAGACGAATTTTAAGCAAATTGTTCAAGTTCGACGAACGACTCGAACACCGCCCAAAACAGCTCGAATTTGAAATTGGCGAACAGTTCGACTCGAACACCGCTCATCTCTACACGGGACATTGATTGGACAGACAATTAAAAATGCAAAAAAGCACATATAAATATAGAAAGAAGTGATAGCAGTACTCAGCAAGGGATTAATTTCTCCCCAACAACTGACTTTGAACTATTCAAAACTTTACTTAACTTGAATACATTTGCACATAACTTGACAGTGAAATGCCATTTCCTTTCAGATGTTGCTATTGAAAATGTTATTTGTACAGAAAATCTTGATTTTTCCACTACTGATAATATACGTATGTTTCATGAACAGAAAGCATTTCTCAGTCTAAAAATGTTGGAGAGAGAATCTTCTTTAAGATCTGCATGATAACCATGATCTTATAAGACAATCAGATAAACGAGGCATTATCGTGTTACTAGATGCAGGGCTATATAAAAAAACTGAACTTACTAGGCCTGGAAAAAAAGGAAATGTACCTTGAACTTAGTTCTAATCCCACTGAAGAATTTAATTCATTGCTCCACAATCTGCTATTGGAAGGTGTATATATGATTGTTATTGATGACAGAATAGCAGAATTTAAAAAAAATGATCATCCTGTCACTCCAATTTATCATTCATTCCCAAAAATACATGAAAATGTGTTTCCTCCCCCAATGAGACCAATAGTTGCAGGTATTAGCTCCATAGGGGAAAGACTGGGATCTTGGGTGGACCATTACCTGCAACCATTGGTACAAAATACCCCCAGTTTTATACGAGACTCAAAATATATAACTTCGGTTTTTGGTCAATTTTACTGGAAGAAAGAATATGCAGGGCTTACATGTGATGTGGTGGGCTTATATCCATCAATTCCCAACTCTGTGGCTCTATCTAGTTTGTCATACTCTGCGTACAACAATGACACAAAAAACTTTCTGATATCTGCAGTAGATTTTTTATTAAATCACAACTATATTTGCTTTGATAACAGGTTTTTCAAACAACTAACAGGAGTGAGTATGGGTGCGAAATTTTCGCCTTCTCTAGCTAATATTATGCTGAAATGAGAAGAAAGTCATATTTATGATGATGATAATGATATATGCAAACACATTGTGTGGTATGGTCGCTATACAGACGACTTGATCCTAGTATGGAGGGGTACACAGGAGGAGGCTATTAAATTTGTTGATCATATTAATAATAATAATTTTAATTTAAAATTTACTTATTCTTTTCAGAAAAAAACACACCAATTTTTGGGATTTGAATCTCCTTGTAATACATTCAAGCATACCGTTGAGATTACCCCCTACAGAAAGCTGACTTCAAGCAATTCAATCCTCAGAGCTAACTCTTGCCATCCAAATCATGTCATAAATAACATTCCATACGGTAAACTCATTAGAATAAGAAGGAATAAGAAGGATGGCACCATTGAAGCTCTAAAAAACTAAAGGGAGAAAAATACTTTATCTAAAAAACTAATTAAAGCTGCCAAAAAGGAAACAGAGAAGCACATTGCTAAGGAGAGTAAAACTAATCCCAAACTGTTCTTCAACTATATCAATAGTAAAAGAATAAAAACTGAAAATGTAGGCCCCTTAAAAAATAGTGAGGAAAGAATGGTTGTAGATGACGAGGAAAAAGCTAACATATTAAGCACCTTCTTCTCCACGGTATTCACGGTGGAAAATGAAATGCTAGGTGAAATCCCAAGAAACAATGAAAACCCTATATTAAGGGTCACCAATCTAACCCAAGAAGAGGTGCGAAACCGGCTAAATAAGATTAAAATAGATAAATCTCCGGGTCCGGATGGCATACACCCACGAGTACTAAGAGAACTAAGTAATGTAATAGATAAACCATTATTTCTTATTTTTAGGGACTCAATAGCGACAGGGTCTGTTCCGCAGGACTGGCGCATAGCAAATGTGGTGCCAATATTCAAAAAGGGCTCTAAAAGTGAACCTGGAAATTATAGGCCAGTAAGTCTAACCTCTATTGTTGGTAAAATATTTGAAGGGTTTCTGAGGGATGTTATTATGGATTATCTCAATGAGAATAACTGTTTAACTCCATATCAGCATGGGTTTATGAGAAATCGCTCCTGTCAAACCAATCTAATTAGTTTTTATGAAGAGGTAAGCTATAGGCTGGACCACGGTGAGTCATTGGACGTGGTATATCTCGGATTTTTCCAAAGCGTTTGATACCGTGCCGCACAAGAGGTTGGTACACAAAATGAGAATGCTTGGTCTGGGGGAAAATGTGTGTAAATGGGTTAGTAACTGGCTTAGTGATAGAAAGCAGAGGGTGGTTATAAATGGTATAGTCTCTAACTAGGTCGCTGTGACCAGTGGGGTACCGCAGGGGTCAGTATTGGGACCTGTTCTCTTCAACATATTCATTAATGATCTGGTAGAAGGTTTACACAGTAAAATATCGATATTTGCAGATGATACAAAACTATGTAAAGCAGTTAATACAAGAGAAGATAGTATTCTGCTACAGATGGATCTGGATAGCCAAGTTGGGCTACATTTAGCCCAACTTGGGTCTCTCCCTAAGGTGGCTAGCATATATGTATCGCTTGCTCACCGAGCCCCACTCCATACAGCCAACCAATTCCAGCCCTGTGCTGATGAGGGCCTAAAGCCCGAAACACGTGTCCACAGGTAGGAATTGGTTGGCTGTGTAAATTTAGAAACTAATCCGCAGCATTGCACGCTTGGCGGTTCCAAGCGCTGTGGATTAGACAGGGGTGGAAAGAGATGATTTGCATAGCTCCGCCTACTGCAAAGGATTCTGGGTAAACCTGCTATTCTTTGTATTATGCTGCTTGCAAGTACTTTCCGTTTCAGGAAAGCATCCACTATGTATTTCCTTTAAGTAGAGGGCTTTTCGGTCTCTTTTGTCCCGCTACATTTAGCCCAACTTGGGTCTCTCCCTAAGGTGGCTAGCATATATGTAAACAAGATGATAAATTAAAACGAATAGTAACACAAAATGATATTAAATTTGTTGCTAAAAGAGATCCCACTGTGGGCTTGATCTTGTTTCCTAGCCTGTTCTCTTGTTCTTCACGGGATACTAACTGAGCTACTTGGCTCGATGCCACAGGGTTTTTTAGATGTGGAGCCAATCGTTGTAAAACATGTAACTATGTCTATAAAACAAATAAATTCTCATGTTTCCACAATCATAAGGCTGTGTGCACACGTTCCGGAGTTTTCAAATTTTTTGCGTTTTTTTGCTATAAAAACGTAATAAAACAGCGAAAAAAAACCCGCTCACATTAAGCATTCTATTAATAGAATGCAATCCGCATTTTGTAAGCACATGCTGCGTTTTTTTCCAGAGCGGAAACGCATTCTGGAAAAAAAAGCAGCATGTTCTTTAATTTGTGGCATCATGGGTGTTAGGAGTCGAGTTTCCTCTGCTGCACAGGGGGAATCTCAATCCGTGTCTGCTGCGGTCTCCCATTCTGCATCGACCGCAGTGAGGTCTGCTCAGTGGAGGCGTCGCTCCCAGCGTCTCGCTGGGGCTGATTCTGTGCAAAGGGTTACTACTGCCTTTTCTGGCTCTCCCATTGTACCCTGCACTGATCTGCGGCGAGCAGGCTTCTCTAGGACTAAGTCCTTATTTTCACACACTGAGCATGCCCAGGGCAAGATCTCTCAGTGGAGGTCTAGGGTCACACGCTCAGGTACTGCAGCGACTCCCATTGGTCCTTCTCATGGAAGGTCCTGCAGGTACTAGGACTAGTTCTGCTTTGCGCACTGAGCATGCCCATGGCAGGATCTCTCAGTGGAGGTCTGGGGTCAAGTGCTCAGATGCTGCAGCAATTCCATTGGTCCTTCTTTCACAGGTCCTGAATGTGCTGCAGCTATTTAAGGTTCGCATGGCCGCACGGCTATGCGCTAGTATTGTCTTTATATTATGTGTGTGTGTTGATGGATGGATGTCGAAGGATGAAAGCTCCTAAATATCCCATTCCTAGTGTTGTTGTCTGTTTGTGGATGATGGTAGCTATCTAGCGCCCGACTAGCCATCAGCATGTTACACACATTACAGCGTCCAGTTGCTGTGTCCGCCAGTACGGCGCCGTGCGCTTTCTCTGCGCTTTCCTGACCCAAGCCTGGGTGGTTAGTGGCGTCCGTCGGTGCGGCACCGCACGCACTCTCGTGCCTTTGTATATTATTATTTCTGTTTCTCTGACACCCCAGTTGCGGTGTCGAGCACATGAGGTCTTTGAACTCAAATCCTCAGTCTTGGGATTGAGATTAGAGACTCCTTGCTTGCGCTCTAGGTGCGGTACCGCGGTCCTGTGACGCAACAGGGTTCGCTTCCAGTATACAGGGTGAAGTTAACCCATGAGTGTATTTTGATAGTACCGCCATATAGTCCGTCTCTACTAGCAGCAGGGTTTTTACCTGCACGGTGGACCTCGGACTGCGAACGCACCTAATTCCATAACATCTTATTCTTGGTGCGTTCCGCCAGTCCCTAACATAATACTAGGGCCAAGGTCTGGCTAGTAAATGACGGACGATCAGCGTTCACAGCGGTACATCCAGCAGCTGGAGGGAAGGTTGGCGGCTCTCGAGCGTTCAACCTCAGCTGTGGATGTCACTGCTGTCGCTGTTCAGGCTGCTACTGTGGCTGCAGCCACCTTGTCCACTGCCGCCCCTGTACTGACTCTATCTCGCCTCCCGCTACCAGAGAAATTTTCTGGTGACAGTAAGTTCTGTAGGGGTTTCGTGAGTCAGTGCTCAATACATCTCGAGCTTCTGGCCTCTCGTTTCCCCACAGAGCGGGCTAAGGTGGGGTTTATTGTATCTCTACTGTCGGACAGGGCGTTGCAGTGGGCTACGCCGCTGTGGGAGCGTGGCGATCATGTGGTGCAGAGTTCTCCGTTGTTTCTGAGCACTCTGAAACAGGTCTTTTTAGGACCTCGTGTCACCCATGATACGGCGCTCCAACTGTTGGCATTGACTCAGGGCTCGTCCTTGGTCAGCCATTTTGCCGTCCATTTCCGCACCTTAGCATCTGATTTGGAGTGGTCGGATAAAGCCCTTATTCCAATATTTTGGAGGGGGTTGGCTGACCATGTTAAGGACGCCCTGGCCACTAGGGAGATTCCCGCCACACTGGAGGAATTAATAACCGTATCCACTCGTATTGACCTCCGTTTTCACGAGCGGAGGTTAGAGCGGGCCCAGTGTAGGCAGAGGTTTCGGCTGGCTCCCACCTTCGCCAAACCTTTGGAATCTCCAGTCCAGGCACCTGAGTCCCATGAGCCTGTGGTAGTGTCACGAGCGGGATCTAAGTCCCGGACCGCTCGTGCACAGGTTTGTCATGTTTGCCAACAGTCAGGACATCTTGCCGCCAGATGTTTCCAGCGGTCGAGGAAACCTCAGCGTCTAGTGGTAGTGGGTGGAGGTGCACTAGACACGGCGACGTTTGCCTCCAAATTGTCCTTTAAGGGGACAATAACATTAGGCTCATCCTCCCACTCGGTAGAGCTCTGCGTGGATTCTGGGGCGGAGGGCGATTTCATGTCTTCTGCCTTCGCCCAACCAGTGCTATCTCAACCAGTAACGGTACAAGTGGTGAATGGGTCGACACTCCCCGCACAGATAACACATCAGACTATCCCTTTTACTCTGTCCATGTCACCATCTCATCAGGAGATTATATCTCTGCTCATCATTCCTGAAGGAATTGATGAGGTCCTGTTGGGGATACCTTGGCTACGGTACCACTCTCCTCACATCGAGTGGTCCTCGGGCAGAATTCTGGGATGGGGTGAATCTTGTGGGGGCAGGTGTCATCAAGAGTGCGTTCAGGTTGCTACTACAGAGGTACCCGCAGATCTTTCCTCTCTCCCCAAGCAATATTATCTTATGGTCTTATGCAGACGTGTTCTCCAAAAAGGCGGCGGAGACCCTTCCGCCCCATCGCCCCTATGACTGTCCTATTGATCTCTTGCCTGGTGCTGAGCCTCCCCGGGGTCGAGTTTATCCACTATCTCTCCCGGAGACGGAGGCAAAGTCTCAGTACATTCAAGAGAATCTGGCAAGAGGGTTCATCAGGAAGTCAGTGTCTCCTGCTGGGGCACGGTTCTTTTTCGTGCAGAAGAAGAATGGGGAACTACGTCCATGCATAGACTACAGGGGTCTTAACGCTATCACCGTTTAGAACAAGTATCCTTTGCCCTTGATATCTGAGCTCTTCGATAGGCTTCGGGGAGCTAGAGTGTTTACTAAACTAGATCTGCGGGGTGCTTATAACCTGATTCGCATCTGTGAAGGGGACGAATGGAAAACGGCGTTTAACACCAGAGATGGGCACTATGAGTATCTGGTGATGCCCTTCGGGCTCTGTAATGCCCCAGCCGTTTTCCAAGACTTTGTCAACGACATCTTCCAGGATATGCTTTCCACCTCAGTTATAGTCTATCTGGATGATATTCTCATCTTTTCTCCAGATATTGATTCCCACCGGAGAGATGTTGGCAGAGTCTTCGACCTCCTACGGGCAAACTCTCTGTATGCTAAGTTGGAGAAGTGTGTGTTTGAGCAGGAGTCTTTACCTTTCCTGGGCTATATCATCTCCGCCCAGGGATTGGCTATGGATCCTGCCAAACTACAGGCTGTGATGGACTGGCAGGAGCCCCACTCTCTTAAGGCGGTGCAGCGCTTTATGGGGTTAATTAATTATTACCGCCAGTTCATTCCCCACTTCTCAACTCTGGTAGCTCCCTTGGTAGCCCTCACCAAGAAGGGAGCGAATCCCAAATTGTGGTCGGAAGAGGTCTCCAAGGCCTTCACTGCTATTAAGTCTCATTTTGCTAGCGCTCCCATCCTACATCGCCCTGATGTGGATAAGCCATTCTTAATGGAGGTGGATGCCTCATCCGTTGGTGTTGGAGCAGTCCTCTATCAAAAGGATGCTCAAGGTCGGAAGCATCCTTGCTTCTTCTTCTCCAAGACCTTCACACCAGCGGAGAGAAATTACTCCATTGGGGATAGGGAGTTGCTAGCAATGAAGTTGGCCTTTTCGGAGTGGAGACACCTTCTGGAAGGTGCGCGGTTTCCCTTCCAAGTTTTCACGGACCACAAAAGTTTGGTTTATCTACACACTGCCCAGCGGTTGAATTCTCGTCAGGTCAGAAGGTCCTTATTTTTCTCCCGGTTTCATTTTACTCTGCATTATCTCGCCGGGGAGAAGAATATTCGTGCAGACGCTCTCTCTCGCTCCCTTAATGTCAACTGAGGAGGAGGAAGAGGAGCCTCGGCTTATTGTCCCTTCAGAGAGCCTGAGGACCGTAGCACCGGTTTCACTAGAGTCTGTGCCTCTGGGTAAGACTTTTGTGCCCATTAATCTGCGACCGGAGGTTCTCTCTTGGGCTCATTCGTCCAGGGTGGGTGGACAATTTTGGGACAAAAAGGAGATCTGAGCTACTGGGGAGGACGTATTGGTGGCCACATATGGTCCGGGACGTCAGAGGTTACATTCAGGCGTGTGTCTCTTGCGCCAAAAATAAATCTCCTCGTCAAAGGCCAGCTGGGTTACTCTATCCCTTGCCGGTGGCAGATAGGCCCTGGGAGATGGTCGGGATGGACTTTGTTGTAGGATTACCCAAGTCTCGCGGCTGTACCATCATTTGGGTCATCACCGATCATTTCTCAAAAATGGTGCATTTTGGTGCCGCTACCACGGTTACCTTCCGCACGGGCCTTGGCAGCGTTGTTCATAAAACACATCTTTCGCCTACATGGTATGCCAGACAAAATTGTCAGTGACCGGGGTCCCCAGTTTTCGTCTCGGTTCTGGAGAGAGCTTTGTCGTCTTCTCAGCATTGAGTTGAATCTCTCTTCCGCATATCATCCCGAGACGAATGGCTTGGTAGAGAGGGCCAACCAGACCTTGGTCACATACCTGCGACATTTTGTTTCAGCCAGGCAGGATGACTGGGCATCCTTGCTATCATGGGCAGAGTTTGCACTGAACAACGCCGTAGCCGATTCCACTGGACAAACCCCATTCCTCCTCAACTATGGTCAGCATCCACGGGTACCTGTGCCTTTGCCCGTGTCTTCCGCAGACTTCAGGGTGGCAAACTGGGCTGTGGAGGCACAGGATATTTGGGACCGCACTCAGGATGCCATTCGGGCCTCCAAGGAGAGAATGAGGTCCTCTGCCGATGCTCATCGGCGCCCCGCTCCGACCTTTGCTCCTGGCGACTTAGTGTGGCTCTCCGCCCGTAACATCAGGCTGCGAGTTGAGTCCACTAAGTTTGCTCCTCGCTACTTGGGTCCCTTCAAGGTCCTCGAACAGGTTAATCCTGTGGTCTATCGTTTGGCCCTTTCGCCATGCCTGGGTATCACCAACACCTTTCATGTGTCCCTCCTGAAACCCGTGTACATGTCCCGGTTTTCCGAATCATCTGCTGGGACATCGGGTTCGTCTACGGACGATTACGAGGTGAACGCTATTTTGGGGTGCGAGGTGGTACGTGGCAAAAAATTTTATTTGGTGGACTGGAAGGGTTATGGTCCTGAGGACAGATCCTGGGAGCCTGCTGAGCACATTCGGGCTCCGCAGCTCATTGCTGCCTTCGAGCGTAACGAGGCCCAGGGAGGGGGGGGCCCTGGGAGGGGGGGGTGATGTTAGGAGTCGAGTTTCCTCTTCTGCACAGGGGGAATCTCGATCCGTGTCTGCTGCGGTCTCCCATTCTGCATCGACCGCAGTGGGGTCTGCTCAGCGGAGGCGTCGCTCCCAGCGTCTCGCTGGGGCTGATTCTGTGCAAAGGGTTACTACTGCCTTTTCTGTCTCTCCCATTGTACCCTGCACTGATCTGCGGCGAGCAGGCTTCTCTAGGACTAAGTCCTTATTTTCACACACTGAGCATGCCCAGGGCAAGATCTCTCAGTGGAGGTCTAGGGTCACACGCTCAGGTACTGCAGCGACTCCCATTGGTCCTTCTCATGGAAGGTCCTGCAGGTACTAGGACTAGTTCTGCTTTGCGCACTGAGCATGCCCATGGCAGGATCTCTCAGTGGAGGTCTGGGGTCACGTGCTCAGGTGCTGCAGCAATTCCATTGGTCCTTCTTTCACAGGTCCTGAATGTGCTGCAGCTATTTAAGGTTCGCATGGCCGCACGGCCATGCGCTAGTTTTGTCTTTATATTATGTGTGTGTGTAGATGGATGTATGTCGAAGGATGAAAGCTCCTAAATATCCCATTCCTAGTGTTGTTGTCTGTTTGTGGATGGTGGTAGCTATCTAGCGCCCGACTAGCCATCAGCACGTTACACATATTACAGCGTCCAGTTGCTGTGTCCACCAGTACGGCACCGTGCGCTTTCTCTGCGCTTTCCTGACCCAAGCCTGGGTGGTTAGTGGCGTCCGTCGGTGCGGCACCGCACGCACTCTCGTGCCTTTGTATATTATTATTTCTGTTTCTCTGACACCCCAGTTGCGGTGTCGAGGGCATGAGGTCTTTGAACTCAAATCCTCAGTCTTGGGATTGAGATTAGAGACTCCTTGCTTGTGCTCTAGGTGCGGTACCGCGGTCCTGTGACGCAACAGGGTTCGCTTCCAGTATACAGGGTGAAGTTAACCCATGAGTGTATTTTGATAGTACCGCCATATAGTCCGTCTCTACTAGCAGCAGGGTTTTTACCTGCACGGTGGACCTCGGACTGCGAACGCACCTAATTCCATAACATCTTATTCTTGGTGCGTTCCACCAGTCCCTAACAATGGGGATTCCACACACATAGGAATGCATTGATCCGCTTACTTCCCCCATGGGGCTATGCCCACCATGTGGGAAGTAAGCAGATCATGTGCAGTTGGTACCCAGGGTGGAGGATAGGAGACTCTCCTCCAGACCCTGGGAACCATATAATTGTTAAAAAAAAAAAGAATTAAAATAAAAAATAGGGATATACTCACTTTCTGATGGCCCCCGGAGTCCTCCCGATACTCAGCGGTGCACGTGGCGACTTCCATTCCCATGGATGCTTTGTGTGAAGGACCTGGGATGACGTCGCGGTCACGTGATCCCAGGTCCTTCGCACAAAGCATCCATTGGAACGGAAGCCGCAGCGTGCACCGCTGAGGAGATCGGGGTACGTCGGAAGGTGAGAATAACCTTTTTTTTTTTATTATTATTATTTTTAACATTAGATCTTTGTACTATTGATGCTGCATAGGCAGCATCAATAGTAAAAAGTTGGTCACACTTGTCAAACACTCTTTTTGACAAGTGTGACCAACCTGTCAATCAGTTTTCCAAGCGATGCTACAGATCGCTTGGAAAACGCTAGCATGCGATATATCCGCTGCAGGAATTGCGGAATTGCCGCGGAAATTTCCGCGGCAATTCTGCAACGTGTGCACTTAGCCTAAGCAATTTGACATACATGATTACATTAATTGCAACACTGAAAATGTGGTGTATTTAATAGAATGTACCACATGCAAAGTTCAGTATATAGGCTGTACTACATGTCCGCTAAAAGTGCGAGTCAGACGGCATCTATCAGATGCTGAAAATTCTAAAGCCCTCTCTGCTTCAGCTATGTCTAGACATTTTTACAATGTGCACAAAGGTAATTTAACCCCTTCATGACCCAGCCTATTTTGACCTTAATGACCTGGCCGTTTTTTGCAATTCTGACCAGTGTCCCTTTATGAGGTAATAACTCAGGAACGCTTCAACGAATCCTAGCGGTTCTGAGATTATTTTTTCGTGACATATTGGGCTTTATGGTAGTCATAAATTTAGGTCAATAATTTTTGTGTTTATTTGTGAAAAAAATGGAAATTTGGATAAAATTTTGAAAATTTCGCAATTTTCAAATTTTGAATTTTTATTCTGTTAAACGAGAGAGTTATGTGACCCAAAATAGTTAATAAATAACATTACCCACATGTCTACTTTACATCAGCGCAATTTTGGAAACAAAATTTTTTTTTGCTAGGAAGTTATAAGGGTTAAAAGTTGACCAGCGATTTCTCATTTTTACAGCAAAATTTACAAAACCATTTTTTTTAGGGACCACCTCACATTTGAAGTCAGTTTGAGGGGTCTATATGGCTGAAAATACAAAAAAGTTACACCATTCTAAAAACTGCACCCCTCAAGGTGCTCAAAACCACATTTAAGAAGTTAATTAACCCTTCAGGTGCTTCACAGCAGCAGAAGCAACATGGAAGGAAAAAATGAACATTTAACTTTTTAGTCACAAAAATGATCTTTTAGCAACAATGTTATTGTACAATTTGTCCTGAGTACGCCGATACCCCATATGTGGGGGGAACTACTGTTTGGGTGCACGACAGGGCTCGTAAGGGAAGGAGTGCCATTTGACTTTTTCAATGAAAAATTGGCTCCAATCTTTAGCGGACACCATGTCGCGTTTGGAGAGCCCCTGTGTGCCTAAACATTGGAGATCCCCCACAAGTGACCCCATTTTGGAAACTAGACCCCCCAAGGAACTTATGTAGATGCATAGTGAGCACTTTGAATGCCCAGGTGCTTCACAAATTGATCCGTAAAAATGAAAAATAACTTTATTTTCACAAAAAAAATCTTTTACCCTCAATTTGTTCATTTCCACATGGGCAACAGGATAAAATGGATCCTAAAATGTGTTGGGCAATTTCTCCTGAGTACACCGATACCTCATATGTGGTCACAAACCACTGTTTGTGCACACGGCAAGGCTCGGAAGGGAAGGAGCGCCATTTAACTTTTGAATGAAAAATTAGCTCCAATCGTTAGCGGACACCATGTCGCGTTTGGAGAGCCCCTGTATGCCTAAACATTGGAGCTCCCCCACATGTGACCCCATTTTGGAAACTAGACCCCCAAGGAACTTATCTAGATGCATAGTGAGCACTTTAAACCCCCAGGTGCTTCACAAATTGATCCGTAAAAATGAAAAAGTACTTTTTTTTAACAAAAAAATTATTTTAGCCTCAATTTGTTCATTTCCACATGGGCAACAGGATAAGATGGATCCTTAAATTTATTGGACAATTTCTCCTGAGTACACTGATACCTCACATGTGGGGGTAAACCACTGTTTGGGCACACGGCAGAGCTCGGAAGGGAAGGAGCGCCATTTGACTTTTTGAATGAAAAATTAGCTCCAATCGTTAGCAGACACCATGTTGTGTTTGGAGAGCCCCTGTGTGCCTAAACATTTGAGCTCCCCCACATGTGACCCCATTTTGGAAATTAGACCTCCCATGGAACTAACCTAGATGTGCGGTAACCACTTTAAACCCCCAAGTGCTTCACAGAAGTTTATAACGCAGAGCCGTGAAAATAAAAAAATAATTTTTCTTTCCCCAAAAGTTGTTGTCCAGTTTTTCCTGAGTACCCTGATACCCCATATGTGAGGGGGAACCACTGTTTGGGCACACGTCGGGGCTCAGAAGGGAAGTAGTGACATTTTGGAATGCAGACTTTGATAGAATGGTCTGCGGGCATCATGTTACGTTTGCAGAGCAACTGATGTGCCTAAACAGTAGAAACCCCCCACAAGTGACCCCATTTTGAAAACTAGACCCCCCACAGAACTTATCTAGATATGTGGTGAGCACTTTGAACCCCCAAGTGCTTCACAGAAGTTTACAACGCAGAGCCGTGAAAATAAAAAAATTATTTTTCTTTCCTCAAAATGATGTTTTAGCAAGCAATTTTTTATTTTCACAAGGGTAACAGGATAAATTGGACCCCAATAGTTGTTGCCCAGTTTGCACTGAGTATGCTGGTACCCCATATGTGGGGGTAAACCACTGTTTGGGCACACGTCGGGGCTCGGAAGGGAAGTAGTTATGCTTTGAAATGCAGACTTTGATGGAATGGTCTGCGGGCGTCATGTTGCATTTGCAGAGCCCCTGATGTGCCTAAACAGTAGAAACCCCCCACAGGTGACCCCATTTTGGAAACTAGACCCCCCCAAGGAACTTATCTAGATATGTGGTGAGCACTTTGAACCCCCAAGTGCTTCACAGAAGTTTACAACGCAGACCCGTGAAAATAAAAAAATAATTTTTCTTTCCTCAAAATGATGTTTTAGCAAGCAGTTTCTTATTTTCCCAAGGGTAACGGGAGAAATTGGACCCCAATAGTTGTTGCCCAGTTTGCACTGAGTATGCTGGTACCCCATATGTGGGGGTAAACCACTGTTTTGGCGCACGTCGGGGCTCGGAAGGGAGGGAGCACCATTTGACTTTTTGAACGCAAGATTGGCTGGAATTAATGATGGCGCCATGTTGCGTTTGGAGACCCTTGATGTGCCTAAACAGTGGAAACCCCTCAATTCTAACTCCAACACTAACCGCAACACACCCCTAATCCTAATCTCAACTCTAGCCATAACCCTAATCACAACCTTAACCCCAACACACCCCTAACCACAGCCCTAACCCCAACACACCCCTAACCCTAATCCCAACCCTAACTATAATCCTAACCCTAATCCAAACCCTAACCCCAACACACCCCTAACCACAACCCTAACCCCAACGCACCCCTAACAATAACCCTAACCATAAGCCTAATTTTAACCCTATTTCCAACCCTAACTCTAATTCCAACCCCATGTGGGCTATGTGCCCACGTTGCGGATTCGTGTGAAATTTTTCCGCACCATTTTTGAAAAATCCGCGGGTAAAAAGCACTGCGTTTTACCTGCAGATTTACCGTGGATTTCCAGTGTTTTTTGTGCAGATTTCACCTGCGGATTCCTATTGAGGAACAGGTGTAAAACGCTGCGAAATCCGCACAAAAAATTGACAAGCTGCGAAAAATACAACACAGCGTTCCTGCACTGTATTTTCCGCACCATGGGCACAGCGGATTTGGTTTTCCATAGGTTTACATGGAACTGTAAAGCTGATGGAAAACTGCTACGAATCCGCAGCGGCCAATCCGCAGCGGATCCGCAGCCAAATCCGCTGCGGATCCGCAGCCAAATCCGCACCGTGTGCACATAGCCTAATTTTAAGGGTATGTGCACACGATACGGAAAACGCTGCAGATCCACAGCGTTTCCGCCACTGCGGGTCCGCAGCAGTTTCACATGAGTTTACAAAAAACGCTGCGCAAATGCTGCGGAAAAAACTGCGTGGAAACGCAGCAGTTTACATTCCGCACATTTCACTTCTTTCTGCGGATTCCACAGCAGTTTTACAACTGCTCCAATAGAAAACCGCAGTGAAATCCGCAGAAAAACCGCGGTAAATCCGCGATAAATCCGCAGCGATTTTGCACTGCGGATTTATAAAAACTGATGCGGAAAAATCCCCAGAGAACCAGAATACGTGTGCACATTCCCTAACACTAACCCTAACTGTAGTGGAAAAAAAAAATTTTTCTTTATTTTATTATTGTCCCTACCTATGGGGGTGATAAAGGGAAGGGGTCATTTACTTTTTTTTTTATTTTGATCACTGTGATAGGTTTTATCACAGTGATCAAAATGTACATGGAACGAATCTGCCGGCCGGCAGATTCGGCGGGCGCACTGCGCATGCGCCCGCCATTTTGGAAGATTGCGGCGCCCAGGGAGAAGACGGACGGACACCGGGAGGCCCGGTAAGTATAAGGGGGGGGAGATCAGGGCACGGGGGGGCATCGGAGCACGGGGGGGTGGCATCGGAGCACGGGGGGAGCGGACAATAGGACAGGGGAGCGGAGCACACGACAGAGGGTAGCGGAACATAGATCGGAGGGCTGGGGGGGAGATCGGTGGCAGTACACCAGTGTTTCCAGCCATGGCCGATGATATTGCAGCATCGGCCATGGCTGGATTGTAATATTTTACCAGTTTTTTAGGTGAAATATTACAAGTCGCTCTGATTGGCAGTTTCACTTTCAACAGCCAATCAGAGCGAACGTAGCCACGGGGGGGGGGGGTAGAAGCCGCCCCCCCCGGGCTAAACTACCACTGCCCCTGTCCCTGCAGATCGGGTGAAATTGGAGTTAACCCTTTCATCCGATCTGCAGGGACGCGATCTTTCCATGACGCCACATAGGCGTCATGGGTCGGATTGGCACCGACTTTCATGACACTTACGTGGCGTCATGGGTCGAGAAGGGGTTAGCTAGTCTTAGATTCTGTGGAATAGAAAAGGCCTACAAACCTCCAAGAGGAGGTAACTTAAAAGCAGAAACTTTTCAGTCGAGAAACATATTGGATGTTTATGCTTGACACTCGTACCCCTCACGGTCTCAATGATAGACAAGACTTAATAAAACAATATTAATTAATGCTTAAATAATACTTCTCAAGGGAAAATATCATGCAAATTTAAGTTAATTAATATCCATGATGGTTTGGAACTGGTAATCACTTCTTTTTACATTTATATATGCTTTTTTTGCATTTTTTAATTGTCTGTCCCATCAATGTCACGTGCATACTATATATATGTTCTCAATGCACTAAGAGGTAGATCATAAGTAAGACTTTTTAGTTGAAACGCGTTGATTGGCCTCACTGGTGTGCCGGGTGTTTGCTATGCAGATTTTTTCAAGAACTTTATATTTTATATATTTTTTAAGTTGTCCAATAAAGCTTTACAAAGTTTGAGCCGCCTCCACTTCAAGCTGGATCATTTCTCCTCTGTTCTCATTTGGCGTGGGTGCTCACCCCGATCCATGCTGGGCGTTGGCACTTTTCGGGATTTCATTGCAGACTGGTAAGCTGACTATTTTTCTTTTTATTATACAATATATATATATATATACTGTATATATAGTTATGTATATATAGATATATATCCGCAAACACACACACACACACACACATACATGTATACATATTACACAATCTGCTTCATTTTGTATATTGCCATCCCTTATTACACAGTGCCCCCTCTTATGTACAGCACCATCCCTTAGATATCAGATTTTATAGAGCCCTGTGTTTATTACATACCATCCTGTCTTGTAAGATGTATAATGCAATGACAGAGCATGGATACTTCACACTAGACCTCGGAAATCAAGGTCCCAGAGTCTAGAGGAAGAGTAGAGAGGCACACAATCCAAGCTGCTTGAGGTCTAGTGTGAAGTTTACACAATCAGTGATGGTTTGGGGTGCCATGTCATCTGCTTCTGTAGGTCCACTGTGTTTTATCAAGAACAAAGTCAACCATCTACAGCCATCTACCAGGAAATTTTAGAGCACTTCATGCTTCCCTCTGCCGACAAGCTTTTTGGAGGTGGAAATGTATTTTTCCTGCAGGACTTGGCACCTGTCCACACAGCCAATAGTAAACATGTTAGGTGTCGAGATCCCGCCTCTGCACAGGGGGAATCTCGAACCATCTCCGCTGCAGTCTCCCATCCTTCTCCAGCCGCAGTGGAGTCTGCTCAGTGGAGACGTCGGTCCCAGCGTCTAGCTCAGGCTGATACTGGACGACTGGTTACTGCTGCCTTTCCAGCTTCTGCCATTGGAACAAGGGAACCCAGTGGACTTAGTCTATATGGACTTTTCAAAAGCTTTTGATACGGTGCCACACAAAAGGTTGATGCATAAAATGAGAATAATGGGGATAGGGGAAAATATGTGTAAGTGGGTTAAGAGCTGGCTCAGGGATAGGAAACAAAGGGTGGTTATTAATGGAGCACACTCGGACTGGGTGGCAGTTACCAGTGGGGTACCACAGGGGTCAGTATTGGGCCCTCTCCTTTTTAACATATTTATTAATGACCTTGTAGGGGGCATTCAGAGCAGAATTTCAATATTTGCAGATGACACTAAACTCTGCAGGGTAATCAATACAGAGGAGGACAATTTTATATTACAAGATGATTTATGTAAACTAGAAGCTTGGGCTGATAAATGGCAAATGAGCTTTAATGGGGATAAATGTAAGGTCATGCACTTGGGTAGAAGTAATAAGATGTATAACTATGCGCTTAATTCTAAATCTCTGGCCAAAACCATCAATGAAAAAGACCTGGGAGTATGGGTGGATGACAAACTCATGTTCAGTGGCCAGGCAGCTACTACAAAGGCAAATAAAATAATGGGATGCATTAAAAGAGGCATAGATGCTCATGAGGAGAACATAATTGTACCTCTATACAAGTTACTAGTTCGACCACACTTAGAATACTGTGCACAGTTCTGGTTTCCGGTATATAAGAAAGACATAGCTGAACTAGAGCGGGTGCAGAGAAGAGCGACCAAGGTTATTAGAGGACTGGGGGGTCTGCAATACCAAAATAGATTATACTTGGGGCTATTTAGTTTGGAAAAACGAAGACTAAGGGGTGATCTTATTTTAATGTATAAATATGAGGGGACAGTACAAAGACCTTTCTGATGATCTTTTTAATCATAGACCTAAGACAGGGACAAGGGGGCATCCTCTACGTCTGGAGGAAAGAAGGTTTAGGCATAATAACAGACGCGGGTTCTTTACTGTAAGAGCAGTGAGACTATGGAACTCTCTGCCGTATGATGTTGTAATGAGTGATTCATTACTTAAATTTAAGAGGGGATTGGATACCTTTCTTGAAAAGTATAATGTTGCAGGGTATATATACTAGATTCCTTGATAGGGCATTGATCCAGGGAACTAGTCTGATTGCCGTATGTGGAGTCGGGAAGGAATTTTTTTCCCCAAAGTGGAGCTTACTATTTGCCACATGGTTTTTTTTTTGTATTCCTCTGGATCAACATGTTAGGGCATGTTAGGTTAGGCTATGGGTTGAACTAGATGGACTTAACGTCTTCCTTCAACCTTAATAACTATGTTACTATGTTACTATTGTAGCCAATACTGGGCAGCGGCGAGCAGACGTGTTTGGGACTAAGTCCTGCTCTTCCCTTTCTGAGCATGCCCAGGGCAAGATCTCTCGTTGGAGATCAAGGGTCACATGCTTAGATACTGCAGCAAATCCCATTGGTCCTTTAGGGAGATCCTGAAGGTGTTCTTCTTCTGTGGCTGACTCCCATTGGTCCTTCTGGGAAGGTCCTGTTCTTGCTGCAGCTATAAAAGGTTCGCCTGGCCGCATGGCCATGCGCTAGTGTACATTTGGAATCGTGTGTGTGTTGATGAGTGCAAGTTGTTCTTTAAAATCCCCTCCCTTGTATATGACAGTTCGCAAAAGGTGGATGCTTGCTGTCTAGCTCCCGACTAAGCTGTCAACGTAAAGACACACGATACAGTATCTATTGCTGTAACCGCCAGTGCGGCGCAGTGCGCTTATAGAGCACTTAACTATCCCATGTCTGGGTGGTTAGTGGCGTCCGCCAAAGCGGCACAGCACGCACTCTTGTACTTTGCTATATTTTCTGTTACTTTGACACCCTAGTTGCAGTGCGAAGCGCAAGTGGTCTGAACGTACTCTAATCCTGTGTCTTGGGATAAGTCCTGAGACTCCTTACTTGCGCTCTTGGTGCGGTACCACGGCCCTGTGACGCAACAGAGTTTGCTTCCTTCACACAGGGTGAAGTTAACCCATGTGTGAATCCACATTGTACCGCCATATAGTCCGTCATTACTCAGCAGCAGGTTCCAGCTCTGCACGGTGGACCCCGAGCTGCGAATGCACCTTATACCATCTCTCTTATAATTTGGTGCGTTCCACTAGCCCTAACATTACACTAGCGCCAGGGTCTGACTAGTAATGATGGACAAACAGCAATCCTTGCGGTACATCCAGCAGCTGGAGGGTAGGTTGGCGGCTCTCGAGCGCACAACCTCAGCTGTGGATGTAACCGCAGTTGCTGTTCAGGCTACTAGCGTGGCTGCAGCAACCTTGTCCACTGCCACCCCTGTTCCGACTCTATCTCGCCTCCCGCTGCCAGAAAAATTTTCTGGTGATAGTAAGTCTTGTAGGGGTTTCGTGAGTCAGTGCTCTATACATCTCGAGCTTCTGGCCGCACGTTTCCCCACAGAGTGGGCAAAGGTGGGATTTATTGTGTCTCTCCTGTCGGACAGGGTGTTGGAGTGGGCTACACTGCTGTTGGAGCGTGGCGATCATGTGGTGCAGAGTGCTTCGTTGTTTCTGAGCAGTCTGAAACAGGTCTTTTTAGGACCTCGTGTCACCCATGATACAGTGCTCGAACTGTTGGCATTGACTCAGGGCTCGTCCTCGGTCAGCATTTTGCCCTCCACTTTCGCACCCAAGCATCTGAGCTGGAGTGGTCGGATAAAGCCCTTATTCCGATATTTTGGAGGGGGGCTAGCTGAGCATGTGAAGGATGCTCTGGCCACTAGGGAGATTCCCGCCACACTGCAGGAGTTAATAGCAGTGTCCACTCGTATTGACCTCCGTTTTCACGAGCGGAGGTTAGAGCGAGCCCAGGCAGAGGTTTCAGCTGGCTCCCACCTTCGCCAAACCTTTGGAATCTCCAGTCCAGGCATCTGAGTCACATGAAGCCATGGAAGTGTCACAAGCGTGATCTAAGTCCCGGACCGCTCGTCCACTCCAAGTTTGTCATGTTTGCTAGCAGTCAGGACATCTTGCCACCAGATGTCCCCAGCGGTCGAGGAAACGTCAGTGTCTAGTGGTAGTAGGTGGAGGTACACTAGACACGGCGATGTTTGCCCCCAAATTGTCCTTTAAGGGGACAATTACTATAGGCCCATTTTCCCACTCGGTAGAGCTCTGCGTGGATTCTGGGGTGGAGGGCAATTTTATGTCATCTGCTTTCACCCAAAGTCACGCAATTCCCCTGGTAATGTTAGCTCAACCAGTGACCGTACGAGTGGTAAATGGGTCGACACTGCCCTCACAGATAACACACCAGACCATCGTTTTCACTCTGTCCATGTCGCCATCTCATCAGGATATCTCTGCTCGTCATTCCTGAGGGAATTAACGAGGTCCTGTTAGGGATGCCTTGGCTACGGTACCATTCTCCTCATATTAAGTGGTCCACAGGCAGAATTTTTGGATGGGGTGAATCTTGTGGGGGTAGATGTCAGAGGGAATGCGTTCAGGTTGCTACTACTGAGGTACCCACAGATCTATCCTCTCTACCCAAGCAATATTGGCCCTATGCGGACGTGTTCTCCAAAAAAGCTGCGGAGACCCTTCCGCCTCACCGCCCCTATGACTGTCCTATTGACCTCTTGCCTGGTGCTGAGCCTCCCCGGGGTCGAGTCTATCCATTATCTCTCCCAGAGATGGAGGCAATGTCACAGTACATCCAGGAAAGTCAGTGTCACCTGCAGGGGCTGGGTTCTTCTTCATGCAGAAGAAGAACGGGAAACTACGTCCATGCATAGATTACAGGGGTCTTAACGCCATCACCATTAAGAATAAGTATCCTTTGCCCCTGACATCTGAGCTCTTTGATAGGCTTCGGGGAGCAAGGGTATTTACTAAATTAGATCTAAGGGGTGCTTACAACCTGATTCGTATTCGTGAGGGGGACGAATGGAAGACGGCATTTAACACCAGGGATGGGCACTATGAATATCTGGTGATGCCCTTCGGGCTCTGTAATGCCCCAGGCGTTTTCCAAGACTTTGTGAACGACATCTTCCAGGATATGCTCTCCACCTCGGTCGTAGTCTATCTGGATGATATTCTCATCTACTCTCCAGATATTGACTCCCACCGAAGAGATGTTTGCAGAGCCTTCGACCTCTTACGGTCAAATTCCCTCTATGTAAAGTTGAGAAATGTGTGTTTGAGCAGGAGTCCTTACATTCCCTGGGCTATATTAACTCTGCCTAGGAATTGGCTATGGATCCTGCCAAACTACAGGCTGTGATGGACTGGCAAGAACCCCATTCTCTTAAAGTGGTGCAGCGCTTTATGGGGTTCATTAATTATGATCGCCAGTTCATTCCACACTTCTCAACTTTGGTAGCTCCCTTGGTTGCCCTCACCAAGAAGGGAGCAAATCCCAAATTGTGGTCTGGGGAGGTCTCCAAGGCCTTTCTCTCCATTATGTCACACTTCGCTAGTGCTCCCATCCTACATCGCCCCTATGTAGATAAGCCATTTATAATGAAGGTAGATGCCTCATTTGTTGCTGCTGGAGCAGTCCTTTTCCAAAAGGATGCTCAAGGTCGGAAGCATCCTTGCTTCTTCTTTTCTAAGACCTTCTCACCAGCAGAGAGGAATTATTCCATCGGGGACAGGGAGTTGTTAGCCATGAAGTTGGCCTTCTCGGAGTGGAGACATCTCTTGGAGGGAGCTTGTTTTCCCTTCCAAGTCTTCACAGATCACAAGAATTTGGTGTACATGCAGACAGACCAGCGGTTAAATTCTCGCCAGGCAAGATGGTCCTTGTTCTTCTCCCGGTTCCATTTCACCCTCCATTTTCTTTCCGGGGAGAACTACATTCGTGCCGATGCTTTCTCTCGCTCCATTGTATCATCTGAGCAGGAGGAAGAGGAGCCTCGGCTTATTGTCCCCTGAGAACTGTGGCCCCGGTTTCGCTCGAGTCTGTGCCTCTGAGGAAGACTTTTGTACCATCCAATCTGCGTCCAGAGGTTCTCTCTTGGGCTCACTCGTCCAGGGTGGGTGGACATTTTGGGTTCAAAAGGACATCTGAGCTACTGGCGAGGACATATTGGTGGCCGCATATGGCTCGCTGCAGACTATGTTCGGGCGTGTGTCTCTTGCGCCAAGAACAAGTCTCCTCGGCAACAGCCAGCTGGGTTGTTTTATCCCCGGCCAGTGGTGGACAAGCCCTGGGAGATGGTCGGGATGAACTTTGTGGTGGGCTTACCCAAGTCTCGTAGCTGCACCATTATCTGGGTGATCGCCGACCATTTTTCCAAAATGGTGCACTTATTGCCTCTTCCATGGCTACCTTCTGCACGGGCTCTGGCAGCGTTGTTCATCAAGCATATCTTTCGCCTACACGGTATGCCGGACAAAATTGTCAGTGACCAGTTTTCCCCAGTTTGCATCTCGACTCTGGAGAGAGCTTTGTCGTCTTCTCAGTATTGAGTTGAATCTTTCCTTGGAATATCATCCCGAGACGAATGGGTTGGTTGAGAGGGCCAACCAGACCCTGGTCACATATTTATGACATTTTGTTTCTGCCTGGCAGGATGACTGGGCATCCTTGCTACCATGGGCAGAGTTTGCGCTTAACAACGCTGTAGCCGACTCCACCGGTCAGATTCCTTCTTCCCATATGTATAACCTTACATTTATCATTGTTAAACCGCATCTGCCACCTTTTGGCCCAAGTTTCCAACTTATCAAGATCCATCTGTAGCAGAATACTATTTTCTCTTGTGTTGACTGCTGTACATAGTTTTATATCATCTACAAATATCGATATTTTACTGGGTAAACCCTCTACCAGATAGCTAATAAATATGTTGAAGAGAATAGGTCCCCACACTGACCCCTGCGGTACCCCACTGGTCACAGCGAGCCAGTTAGAGAATATACCATTTATAACCACCCTCTGCTTTTTATCACTAAGCCAGTTACTCACCCATTTACACACATTTCACCCCAGACCCAGCATTCTCATTTTGTGTACCAACCACTTGTGTGGCACGGTATCAAACGCTTTGGAAAAATCAAGATATACCATATCCAATGACTCATCTTGGTCCAGTCTATAGCTTACCTCTTTATAAAAACTGATTAGATTGGTTTGACAGGAGCGATTCCTTGTAAACCCATGCTGATATGAGTTAAACAGTTATTGTCATTGAGATAATCCAGAATAACATCCCTCAGAAGCCCTTCAAATATTTTACCAATAATAGAGGTTAGACTTACAGGTCTACAATTTCCAGGTTCACTTTTAGAGCCTTTTTGAATATTGTACCACATTTGCTATGCGCCAGTCCTGTGGAACAGACCCTGTTCTGCCTTCCTCCACGTATGATGCGGTGTGGATTCTAGCATATGGCTAAACCTTCATCCATTTCCTCAGTAAACCAACTGTATAGGTTCTTAGGTCTATATTTATTAAGATGGTGAACGATGAACAACAATAGTGGATGATATTGTGAGCTATGTGATATAATGGATGATCAGGTAAAAACTACAAAGGAAATAACAGTGCATCAGTATTTGGCACATTACAGCATGTTACAGGATGCAATAACATGAACAACAGAGATTACAGAGCTAACACAAAACAAGCACATACACAGTTATCATTGCTATCTTAGGGCAAGTTCAGGATGTCAGCATTGTATTACTTTATATAGGCAAGCATCTATCTGCATACAGAGAAACAGCAATATGAAACAAAGCACAAAATGTCTAACTACACACTCTGCTACACAGTGGTTGCATAACTGTTCTAACACACACATGTAAGTACATTTTTGCCTCACCAGAATCCGCTTATCAAAAGCAATGATTTGCAGGAAGAGAGAGCCAGGAACATGTGTGTAAGACTCAAGGTCCGGGGGAAAATGGTTACTCTTGCTCGGGATACCAGGGGGGAGGTTCTAGTCAAAACACAGGCTTAATGGGAACCTGTCCCCCCAAAATCGAGGGTGTGCTAAGCCCACCGTCATCAGGGGCTTATTTACAGCATTCTGGAATGCTGTAGATAAGCCCCCAATGAATCCTAAAAGTTGAGAATAAGAGGTTATATTATACTCACCTGGGCGGGCGGTCTGATCCGATGGGCGTCGCAGTCCGTCCGGGGCCTCCCATCTTCATAGGATGATGTCCTCTTCTGATCTTCACTCTGCGGCTCCGGCACAGGCGTACTTTGTCTGCCCTGTTGAGGGCAGACCAAAGTACTGCAGTGTGCAGGTTCCGGGAAAGGTCAGAGAGGCCCGGCGCTTGCACACTGCAGTACTTTGCTCTGCCCTCAACAGGGCAGACAAAGTACGCCTGCACCAGAGCCGCAGCGTGAAGACCAGAAGAGGACGTCTCTCTGATGAAGATGGGAGGTGCTGGACCGGACCGCGTCACCCATCGGACCGGACCGGGACCGGGAACGCCCCTGGGTGAGTATAAAATACCCTCTTTTTCTCATCTTTTAGGATACATCGGGGGCTTATCGACAGCATTACAGAATACTGTAGATAAGCCCCTGATGCTGGTGGGCTTAGCTCACCCTCGATTTTAGGGGTGACAGGTTCCCTTTAAAGCAAAATGCTCCTGGATACAGGAATAGGATAAATGTGTACCTAGTGACCTCTAATGGTGACAACTGGAACTACATTGTGAATTAACTTGCTGCACATTAATGGGCAGAACACTCCCCGCTTGGCATCAACAGATGCCACTATTTGGTTCTTTTGGGGATAATAACAATACAAGTTCAGTAACTGGCCCGAGGAACAGTTTGTTCTCCCCAAGCTTGCACACTCTGACCTCTACTTTGCGCACCTTCCCGTCCTTGCTGGGAAAGGGCTTGGTGACTAGGCCAAGTGGCCACTCGTTTCGATGTGACCGGCTGTCTTTGACTAATACAACATCACCAGGTTGGATGTTTGGGCAGTCTTTCTGCCACTTTGTCCTGATTTGCAGGGTGGAGAGATATTGCTTTCTTCATGTGTCGCAAAAGATATTGGACATGCTTTGTACAACACGAAGTATTGTAACCTTGGCTCTTCCAGGTTGGAAACAGTAAAGACCTGCTTGTAGTGATGCCAACCTTTACAAGGTTTCTGGCATGCAGGTAGGGCTGACTGGTAGGACTGGAATACATGAAGTAGACAAGCGATGGCTCGAACAACTGACTTTCAGGTTGAGAACCTGATGAACCGATGAGATTCGAGGTGTTGACTTGAAATCACTATATGTAGAGCAGACACTCGAGGACGGAGCTCTTCGTCGGTATCTGGATCCACTAGTTCGAATGTATCACAACTGCTGATGTGAGGCATAGAACGGTTCAAGGAGGCAGGGCCTGTGAACCATGTAGTGTCCTTAAGATGACTTGGTGCAATGGATCTAGTCGCATGCTCTGCAGGATTGTGGTGAGTAGGCACGTAGTGCCACTGATTAGGGCAGGTGGATCATTTTATCCTCAGTTTCCGGTTGTTGACGTAGACATAGAAGCGTTGCGTTTAGTTGCAGATGTATCCCAGTAACACATTCCTATCAGTGTAGAGCTCTGCATCTTTGATCTCCAGATTCATCCCATCTGAGATAAGCTCAGCAAACTCAACTGCGAGGATGGCAGCGCAGAGTTCCAGTTTGGATATCGTGTGTTCGCGTAGTGGTGCCAGTTTAGTCCGGCTCATCATGAATCCAATATGGCATTGTTCTTTCTTTTCTATGGTTTTGAGGTACGCTACTGCTCCGATCGCTTTGACTGATGTGTCACAGAAGATACAAAGTCTTTGTGTTTTGACTTCTGTGGATGGCACAGGACCATACGGTCGTTTCACACGAAGGTCAGTCAAGGTTTCGAGAGACTTCCTCCACTCTGCCCACAGGTCAGCCTTTTCTGCTGGAAGTGGATCATTCCAATCAGATGTGTCTTGGGTGAAGTTCCTTAGCATCATTTTTCAGTGGATGGTTACTGGACTTACAAATCCCAGGGGGTCGTATAGACTATTCACAAAAGAAAGAACTCCTCTGCGCGTGAATTGTTTCTCGTCCTTGCAGATCTGAAAGGTGAAGGGCCAGGCATCCGTCTTCAGATCCCAAAGTAATCCAGGGCTCCGTTGCATGGGAAGGGAGTCGATGCTTATGTCTAAGTCTTTTAGATCATTGGAATAGTCTTCAGAGGGAAAGGCATCCATCAACTCTAGGCTGTTGGATTAAATCTTGTGTAACCTTAGGTTAGACTGAGCGATCATTTCTTGAGCCCTTTTTAGTAAACTGATTGCAACCTTATTTGTTGGTGTGGACTTCAAACAGTCATCTACATTGAAGTCCTTTTCTACGAAGGGTCTGACGTCTGACCCATACTCTTCTTCCCCTTCTTTGGCGGAATACCGGAGGCCATAGATAGCGACTGCTGGGGAAGGGCTGTTCCTGAAGATGTGTACAGTACTCTCATCCGGTACTCTGCGATGTCTTTGCCTGTGTCATTGTCACGCTACCTGAAGAACCTCAAGTAGTTTCTGTGTTCCTCCTTGATGAGAAAACAGTGGAATATCTGTTGTATATCAGCCATAAATGCCACCGTATCTTTGTTGAAACAGAGTAGTACTTCTAGAAGTCTGTTTTTCAGGTCTGGGCCCGACAGTAGGACATCATTCAATGCAACGTCTTCAAATTTGGTGCTTGAGTCGAATACCACTCTTATTTGACCTGGCTTCTTAGGATTGTACACTCCGAATATGGGCAAGTACCAACACTCCTCTGAGTGCCGAAGTGCAGGTGCAATCTCTGTGTGTTTGTTCAGGAATATCTTCCCCATGAAAGTAAAGAAATGTTCCTTCGTGTCAGGTGACTTCTGAAACTTGTGTCTGAGGGAGATGAATTGATTGTAGACAAGTTCCCTGTTGTTGGGTAGGTGTCTTCTCCGAGGTCGAAATGGTAAGGGTGTGACCTAACTGTTTGAATTGTCCTTGACAATTTGACTATCCATTATGTCCAAGAACATCCTGTCTTCTATAGACATCGCTACCTTGTCATCTTCCTTTGTCCTGTGGAAGACTGTACATCCTACAGTATGTGGTCTTGTTCACCCTCACAAGCGTTGTCTTCGTTGGTAAGAACTGAGAAAGGGCAAGGTAGGGAAGTGCTGTTTGGTAATTCCTTTATCAGTAGACTATTGTGACATGGCTGGAAGAGAGATGGACGTCCATTTTCAAGTGTGCTGGTAAGCATACTGTTGACTGAGGCCAGCTTGTGTGCTCCTCCAAGACAGAAGTCTCCTATAATGACCCATCCAAGGTCGAGCCTCTGTGCATATGGAGCGTTCCGGGAGCCGTTGATATATTCTCTAGTCTTGTGGGCTCGTAGTATATCTCTTCCCAGGAGTAAAGCTATTGGGGCTTCTGGGTCCAACTCGGGTATCAGGTGGGTTATACGCTTCAGGTGGGGGTGATGTGTTACCGCCTCCATTGAAGGTATCTCAGACCTGTTGTCGGGAATCTGGTTGTACTGCAGGATGGTCGGTAGTGATAGGCAGGTCTGGTCATCTACAGTCATGGCCAAAAGTATTGACACCCCTGCAATTCTGTCAGATAATACTAATTTTCTTCTTGAAAATGATTGCAAACACAAATTCTTTGGTATTATTATCTTCATTTAATTTGTCTTAAATGAAAAAACACAAAAAGAATTGTCCTAAAGCCAAATTGGATATAATTCCACACCAAACATAAAAAAGGGGGTGGACAAAAGTATTGGCACTGTTCAAAAAATCATGTGATGCTTCTCTAATTTGTGTAATTAGCAGCACCTGTAACTTACCTGTGGCACCTAATAGGTGTTGGCAATAACTAAATCACACTTGCAGCCAGTTGACATGGATTAAAGTTGACTCAACCTCTGTCCTGTGTCCTTGTGTGTACCACATTGAGCATGGAGAAAAGAAAGAAAACCAAAGAACTGTCCCTATGGGAGGTGGAGCCGCATATTAATTTCTCTAATCAGCGATCCCACGTGACCGCTGTACAGGGGAAGAGCTGCGGCACCCGGAGACCGTGTGACGGGCAGAGGGAGCGTCAGGACTAGGTGAGTATGCCTCAGCGCCCTCTCCCCCTCACCCGCAGACCCTGCCACCCACCGTGACTCCAGTATAAGCCGAGAGGGGCACTTTCAGCCCAAAATTTTGGGCTGAAAATCTCGGCTTATACTTGAGTATATACGGTACATGGTACATCTTGAAGTTTGTTCTCTTCTGGAGGGGCTTACTAGTATTGTGAGGAGGACCTGTGGAAACAATATTAGTTTTTTGGGCTGCCACAGGTGTCTTACTGGGTTTGACACCAGGGGCAGTGAAACATGACAGAGTGAAGTCAAAACTAGGGTCATTTCTGGGTGACAAATTCCACAAACACAGTAAAAGGAGGGAATGGTACGTTATGAGTTTGCTTATACCGTGAACCATGTGTAACTCACTTTTCTTTTAAGTTGTAAGGGAGTTTCTGTACTATTGGATTGACACCCCTAGCAGTGTCTAAGAATGCCAATCTGTGCAAGTGACCTTCCTTCTGGGCAACCTGTAACTCTATCAATAAATCACTCAATTCTCTAAGCTTCTGATAACCTTTAGGCCCTATCTTAGGGAAATCATCAATTCTTTTGTATAATGCATTCTCTATGATTTCTATGCACCCATAGCATTCATCAAGTCTTTCCCACACTTTGCGTAGACCTATGTGTGGATACTTTATATTAATGTCTCTTAGTCTTTTGGCATGCTTGACCGACTCACTTCCGAGCCACTTTACCAGGAGATCTAATTCCTCACTACTAGAAAGGTCCACTCCCTTAATGGCGTTCTGGAATGAGGCACGTTATGATCTGTAGCTTTCGGTTTTATCAGTGAACTTTACAAGTCCTTTAGTAACCAGTTCTCTGTGGGCAAAGAACTTTGCAAAGTCTATGGTGGCTTGGTCAGAGCTGGTACGAGGCAGTGTGTTATAGTCATGTCTAATGTGTGGTGTGCCACCATACCTGTGAGACGTTCCTGGTTTCGGAGAGTCTGCATAGTACATTTCTGGTGAAGGTGTCTCTTTAAGGCGGGACTGGAGCCGTACCTTCTGATCAGTGGAACGGTAGCTGTGATCGACATCTCTATGCTGGGCATCCTCTTGTCTATAGTAGCGAAGTTCGAGGTTGGATCACTGGTAATCAGCCTAGGCTGGTTGGTGTAGTGCGTCAGGGCTGTCATCCATGCCAGAATGTTGATGGACGTACTCTGCGATGCGCTGCGCTGGATCTTGCTGCTCTAGATGTGTTCCAAGAACGTTGCTGCATCTCTCATCATCAGGATCCTCCATCGCTTCCAAGTACTCTGCTTTAGCTATTGCAACTGCTGTCTCTTTGTCTGCCGCAAGTCTTTCTAGAGACGCTCGCAGGCGTGCACTTTCTGCTTCATGTTCTGCTTCATGTTCTGCTTGTCTCATCTTTAGATGCATCTCTTGTTCAGCGAAAGAGGACCTCGCTTTGGCCGCTTCGGCTTCAGTACGAGCAACAGCAGCAAGCTCTCTTATTGAAGAATTGTTAGAGTCTGCTTGAGACCTTGTTTTGAGTGAGGATGTATCGCGTCGAGATATTGTGCGCTTAGCTGCATACTACTGAGTATTTTGGCGGGAAACTGAGTTTTTGTGCGGGCGAGCGTCCGCTTGGTGGGAATGGCGTAGCACTTCTTGGCAGGCTGCAGTATTGTTCTGCGGCTGTATGGCAGCTGCTGTGATACCCATATGCGAAGCAGTGTGGGTGTTAGCTGTCCCGTACAGTCTGATCAACTACAGCCTGCGACCGGCTATCAGTTTCACTGAAGGCGGCTAATCGGTTCTTACTGGATCCTGGGTTCTTATTCCCTGCGGCTGTATGGCAACTGCTGTAATAGCCGTACGCGGAGCAGTTTGGGTGGTATTGGTCCTGTAAAGTCTGTGTAATCAACGCGAGCGACCGGCGGTTCCGTTTTTACTGTCCGGCCTTCCTCCACATATGATGTGGTGTGGATTCTAGCATATACTAAACCTTCCTCCATTTCCTCAGTAGACAGACTGTATAGGTTCTTAAGTCTATATTTATTCAGATGGTGAATGATGAACAACAATACTGGATGATATTGTGAGATATGCGATATAATGGACAATCAGGTAAAAACTACAAAGGAAATAACAGTGCATGAGTATTTGGCACATTACAGCATGTTACAGGATGCAATAACATGAACAACAGAGATTACAGAGCTAATACAGAACAAGGCAGATACACAGTTATCATGGCTACCTTAGGGCAAGTTCAGGCTGTCAGCATTACTTTATACAGGCTAACATCTATCTGCATACAGGGAAACAGCAATATGAAACAAAGCACAACATGCCTAACTGCACACTCTGCTACACAGTGGCTGCATAACTGTTCTAACATAACACACACATTGCTTATCAAGAGCAATGATCTGCAGGAAGAGAGAGCCAGGAACATGTGTGTAAGACTCAAGGTCCAGGGGAAAATGGCTACTCTTGCCCGGGAAATCAGGGGGGCGGTTCTAGTCAGAACACAGGCTTAAAGCAAAATGCTCCTGGATACAGGAACAGGATAAATGTGTACCTAATGACCTCTAATGGTGACAACTGGTACTATATTGTGAATTAACTTGCTGCACATTAATGGGCAGAACAGACCCTGTCGCTATAGAGTCCCTAAATATTAGAAATAATGGTTTTTCTATTACATTACTTAGTTCTCTCGGTACTCGTGGGTGTATGCCATCTGGACCCGGAGATTTATCTATTTTAATCTTATTTAGCCGGTTTCGCACCTCTTCTTCGGTTAGATTGAATACAGACCAGAGTCAGAAACTAAAGTAAAGCCACTAACGCAATCACGAGTGATAGTGTGGTGCAGTCGCCCATGGCAACGGACCTATTTAGCAGGTTTCGCACCTCGTCTTGGGTTGGATTGGTGACCCTTAATATAGGGTTTTTTTTGTCTCTCGGCATTTCACCTAATATTTTATTTTCCACCGTGAATACCGTGGAGAAGGTATTTAATATATTAGCTTTTTCCTCGTCATCTAAAACCATTGTTGCCTCACAATTTTTTAAGGGGCCCACATTTTCAGTTTTTATTCTTTTACTATTGATATAGTTGAAGAACAGTTTGGGATTAGTTTTACTCTCCTTAGCAATGTGCTTCTCTGTTTCCTTTTTGGCAGCTTTAATTAGTTTTTTAAAGTATTTTTTCTCCCTATATTTTTTTAGAACTTCAATGGTGCCATCCTGGTTTAGTAGTTTAAATGCTTTCTTTTTACTGTTAATTGCCTGTCTTAGGGTACCGTCACACAGTGGCACTTTTGTCGCTACGACGGTATGATCCGTGACGTTCCAGCGATATCCATACGATATCGCTGTGTCTGACACGCAGCAGCGATCAGGGACCCTGCTGAGAATCGTACGTCGTAGCAGATCGTTTGGAACTTTCTTTCGTCGCTGGATCTCCCGCTGTCATCGCTGGATCGGTGTGTGTGACACCGATCCAGCGATGCGTTCGCTTGTAACCAGGGTAAACATCGGGTTACTAAGCGCAGGGCCGCGCTTAGTAAGCCGATGTTTATCCTGGTTACCATCGTAAATGTAAAAAAAAAACAAACACTACATACTTACATTCTGGTGTCCGTCAGGTCCCTTGCTGTCTGCTTTCCCGCACTGACTGACTGCCGGCCGTAAAGTGAAAGCAGAGCACAGCGGTGACGTCACCGCTGTGCTGTGCTTTCACTTTACGGCCGGCAGTCAGTCAGTGCGGGAAGTAGACGGCAAGGGACAGACACCGGAATGTAAGTATGTAGTGTTTGGTTTTTTTTTTACGCTGGTAACCAGGGTAAACATCGGGTTACTAAGCGCGGCCCTGCGCTTAGTAACCCGATGTTTACCCTGGTTACCCGGGGACCTTGGCATCATTGGTCGCTGGAGAGCTGTCTGTGTGACCACACAACGACTTACCAACGATCACGGCCAGGTTGTATCGCTGGTCGTGATCGTTGGTAAATCGTATAGTGTAACGGTACCCTTACTTCTTTGTTTAGCCACATTGGGTTTTTCCTTTTTCTTGTCCTTTTATTACCACAAGGTATTAACCGCTTATAGTGCCTATTTGGGATGTTCTTAAACATTTACCATTTATTCTGTATTCTTATCTCTGAGGACATTGTCCCAGTTAACCAGATTAAGGGCATATCTAAGCTGGTCAAATTTTGCCTTCCTAAAGTTCAGTGTTTTTGTGACTCCCTGACAAGTCCCCCTAGAGAAAGTCAAGTGAAACTGTACAATATTGTGGTCGCTATTTCCTAGATAATAATTATAATCCTTATTTTTATATAGTTTATTTTTATATTACTGAGCCACCATGCTCCCCCTAGATGCCCGACGACCTGGGTCTCCCATAGACTTACATTGGGCTCGCTGTTCTGGCCGAGTACCTGAGTATTCTAATTTGGTTGACCCGAGCAACGAGCACCCAAGCATTTTAGTGCTCGCCCATCACTAGTAATCATGTTTTTAAACACAGCGCCATATTTTTTCTCAATAAAGTTTATTCTTTAATACCTATGACAAAGACTTCTATTTCTTTGTAGGTTGAGTAATTGATTTGGAAGTGCCAATTATTTAGACCTTTATTTGTAGGGTTTATTATACCACTCTACAGGTTGCATATGGTATTACAGCATAGTTACATTTACTGAAAGAGAGCACTGCAATACTGTAATATGCAGGTGCTGGGATGCAGTAACACAAATTCTGCAGAGCAGGGGCTAACTATATTTAATTAATCGACAGTAGGGAACTCCGCACAGGGACATAGCAGGGTAAAAGGGTACAAAACTAAATGGTTGTTTAACTAATAGTCTCTGATTAACAGTTCAGTTATCGTGGCTCCGCAGCCTGACATTCGCTGGAGGTCCCGTGGGTAGCAGGATGCTGGTGGTGGTCTTTGTGGTGTCTGCTGGCATTCTCGTCCAGCACATGTTCCTACTCTGGAGGCAGCGGGTGGTCACCAGTTTTGCCCGCTGAGCCCCTAGTCCATGTATCTGTGGAGCAAAAGAATAGAGCTCTCCACTGGATTCCTCTCCACGCGTGTCTCTTTAAAAAGCCGCTGTTACCTGAAGGGCTGTGCTGCAATGCTCTGCCAACGTGCGCCTCTCTGGATGTCACAGCTGCGATGCTCCATTGGTCGCACGCTCCTCTATGCACCCACCGGTTTCGGTGAGTCCCTCACTATGCCGCCCTTTCTCTTCACGCTGCAGCCTGTCATTCCCATCTCAGCGTTTGTGGTCTGTATCTCCTCAGCATTCTGGCGGGAAGACTACTTCCGTTGCCGCACAACCCATTTTACCACACACTGACTGGCCACGCCCCCTTCACCCTGGTTACTGGCTCGCTCCAGTTGCAAACTTATTCCCCCCCAGGAACAGGAGGTTCGGCCCCAGAAGTTCCGGACCCTGCTTTTCAGCAGCTCTGGCATCCCGGTCTTCCCTTCTGCAATACTACATCTAAGTTTTCAGTAGCTATTTTTGGAAGGACGCAATCATATTTTTCGAATCCATCAAAACTCTTTTAGGTATTCAATAAAATAACAAGTAGAAGTTGTACAATACATACTTTAATAAGTAATGATACAAGACAGGCTGATGCTGTCCTCATAACATAACCACTTGCACTGTTGTTGAGTGTGGGCACAAGGTGGATCGTACATAACAATGAAATGCCACAATCCTACACAATACCTCAACTACAGTGCTAACTAAAACAGATGCATATAGTTCTAGCACATAAAGCCAGTCTGCTGTGGTTATTGACAATTCTAACTAAATACCCAGAGTAAGGTTTTTTCTTCACAGATATAGATTTAAAGAATATACTTTCTACAGAAATCCATCATTTCATGTTACTCAGACTTTTACAGTTGGAATAGGTATGGTTGGTTCGGTGAAGTTACGCATGGTCTCTACAATCCAGTTCTTATAGGGAGCAATGCGTGTGTATTTTCCTGGACGTTTTAGATTGCCACAGACGGTAAATCCAGAAGACACTATAGCTTCCACGACTTCATTGCATATCAAAGGTCCACCAGAATCACCCTAATGAATAGAAATGGTAATAAATATTATTTTAAGTCCAAATTTTATTCAAAATCCTTAATCATTGGCAGAATTACTGCCTTTTTAGTTCCTCAATGTAGATCAAATACACTACTCAAAAAAATAAAGGGAACACTAACATACCAAATCCTAGATATCACTGACTGAAAATTCCAGTTAAAAATCTTATTCATTACATAGTGGAATGCATTGAGAACGGTAGAACATTAAAATGATCAATGTAAATCAAAATTAATATCCCTTTGAGGTCTAGATTTGGAATGATGCTCAAAATCAAAGTGAAAAATCAAATTACAGGCTGATCCAACTTCAGCAGAAAAACCTCAATACAAGGAAATGATGCTCAGTAGTGTGTGTGACCTGCACGTGGCTGTATGACCTCCCTATAATGCCTCGGCATGTTCCTGATGAGGCTGCAGATGTTTTGCTAAGTGATTTGCTCTCAGAGCTGGATTAAAGCATCAGTCAACTCTTGGACAGTCTGTGGTGCAATGTGGCATTGGTGGATGGAATGAGACATGATGTCCCAGATATGCTCAATTGGATTCAGGTTTGGGAAATGGACATACCAGTCCATAGCATCAATGCCTTCATCATGCAGGAACTGCTGACACACTTCAGCCACTTGAGGCTTAGCATTATCATGCATCAGAAGGAACCCAGGGCACACTGCACCTGCATATGGTCTTACAATGGGTCTGAGGATTTCATCCCTGTACCTAATGGCAGTCAGGGTACCTCTGGCTAGTACATGCAGAGCTGTGCGACCCTCCAAAGAAATGCCTCCCCACACCAATACTGATGAACTAAAAACAGTCATGCTGGAGGATGTTGAAGGCAACAGAATGTTCTCCACTGAGTCTCCAGATTCTGTCACGTCTGTCACATGTGCTCAGTGTGAACCTGCTCTTATTTGTGAAAATCAGAAGGCACCAATGTTAAATCTGCCAAACTGGATGATCTCTGGCAAATGCAAATCACCCTGCATGGTGTTGGGCTGTAACCACAACACCCACTTGTGGACATCGGGTCTTGATACCACCATCATGACGTCTGTATATGACAGTTTGAGCAAACACTTGCTGCTGGTTTGTTGCCCTCTCCACATCTCATGATATATTGGCCTGACTCTTAGTGTCTGCTCCATTCTCTGGATACTGAGCTGACAAAAAAAGCTTCCCTTCTTGCTACAGCTTGCATTGATGTGCCATCCTGGATGAGCTGCACTACCTGAGCAATGTCTGTGGGTTGTAGACACCATCTCATGCTATTGTACAGCACCTCTTAGGGTCAGAGCAATGAATAAATGCAAAAGTGACCAAAACAACAGCCAAAAAGGATGAGAACAGAGAAATGGTCTGTGTTCACCCCCTGCCAATCCGCTCCTTTCTAGGGCTTGTCTTGCTAATTGCCTATCCCATTTGCACAACAGCAGGAGAAATTAATTCACTATGAGTGTTGCCTTATAACTGGACAGGTTGATTTCACAGAAATATGATTGACTTGGAGTTACATTGTTTCCTTTATTTTTTGCCTTGGAATATTGTCTCTCTTCAAGTTAATTCTATGTGTACCTGTAGATTTTACCTGCAGATTTCCAAAAGAAAAATCTACAGTGGATACAACATCAGGCAAGTAGATACAATTTTACAAATATTATCCACATCACCTGTGGCAGACTTTTTTCAGGGTGGATATTAAAAATTAGTGTAAATTTCCAGATTTCTTGTCCTTTTGGCTCCCTCAATAATATTAACCAGTATGCAATAAGCATTTTAGTAACCTCAGGAGCCAGCTACAAGCATACAGTATGTTGGGTATAGGCATATGATTCTGTCCTTTAGGCCACATTCAAACGTCCAGTATTTAGTGAGTATTTTACATCAATAATTATAAGCCAAAACCAGGAGTGGAACAAGCATAGCAAAAGTATACACCATGTTCCAAATTATTATGCAAATTATATTTTTCTCGGATATTCCTAAATGATAGGTACAAATGACAGTCAGTCTAATAAAAGTAGAGTATACATCGAATCAAGGCAGCAAAGATTGAGACAGAGAGACTCATTAACAGAGAGTAAAAATAATCCCAAAATATTCTTTAACTACATAAATAGTAAGAAACTAAAAAATGATAGTGTTGGCCCCCTTAAATATAGTCTGGGTGAAATCGTGGATGAGGATGAGGAAAAAGACAATATGCTAAATGACTTTTTTTCATCACTATTTACACAAGAAAATCCCATGGCAGACAAAATGACTAGTGATAAAAATTCCCAATTAAATGTCACCAGCTTAACCCAGCAGGAAGTGCAGCGGCGTCTAAAAATCACTAAAATTGACAAATCTCCGGGCCCGGATGGGATACACCCTCGAGTTCTGCAGGAATTAAGTACAGTCATTGATAGACCATTATTTTTAATCTTTAAAGACTCCATAATAACAGGGTCTGTACCACAGGACTGGCGTATAGCAAATGTGGTGCCAATATTCAAAAAGGGGACAAAAACTGAACTCGGAAATTATAGGCCAGTAAGCTTAACCTCTACTGTGGGTAAAATCCTGGAGGGCATTCTAAGGGATGCTATTCTGGAGTATCTGAAGAGGAATAACCTCATGACCCAGTATCAGCACTGGTTTACTAGGGACCGTTCATGTCAGACTAATCTGATCAGCTTCTATGAAGAGGTAAGTTCCGGACTGGACAAAAGGAACCCAGTGGATGTAGTGTATATGGACTTTTGAAAAGCTTTTGATACGGTGCCACACAAAAGGTTGATGCATAAAATGAGAATAATGGGGATAGGGGAAAATATGTGTAAGTGGGTTGAGAGCTGGCTCAGGGATAGGAAACAAAGGGTGGTTATTAATGGAGCACACTCGGACTGGGTAGCGGTTAGCAGTGGGGTACCACAGGGGTCAGTATTGGGCCCTCTTCTTTTTAACATATTTATTAATGACCTTGTAGGGGGCATTCAGAGTAGAATTTCAATATTTGCAGATGACACTAAACTCTGCAGGGTAATTAATACAGAGGAGGACAATTTTATATTACAGGATGATTTATGTAAACTAGAAGCTTGGGCTGATAAATGGCAAATGAGCTTTAATGGGGATAAATGTAAGGTCATGGTAGAAGTAATAAGATGTATAATTATGTGCTTAATTCTAAAACTCTGGGCAAAACCGTCAATGAAAAAGACCTGGGTGTATGGGTGGATGACAAACTCATATTCAGTGGCCAGTGTCAGGCAGCTGCTACAAAGGCAAATAAAATAATGGGATGCATTAAAAGAGACATAGATGCTCATGAGGAGAACATAATTTTACTTCTATACAAGTCACTAGTTCGACCACACTTAGAATACTTTGCACAGTTCTGGTCTCCGGTGTATAAGAAATTCATAGCTGAACTAGAGCGGGTGCAGAGAAGAGCGACCAAGGTTATTAGAGGACTGGGGGGTCTGCAATACCAAGATAGGTTATTACACTTGGGGCTATTTAGTTTGGAAAAACGAAGAATAAGGGGTGATCTTATTTTAACCCCTTTACCCCCAAGGGTGGTTTGCACGTCAATGACCAGGCCAATTTTTACAATTCTGACCACTGTCCCTTTATGAGGTTATAACTCCGAAACGCTTCAACGGATCCTGGTGATTCTGACATTGTTTTCTCGTGACATATTGTACTTCATGATAGTGGTAAAATTTCTTTGATAGTACCTGCGTTTATTTGTGAAAAAAACGGAAATTTGGCGAAAATTTTGAAAATTTCGCAATTTTCAAACTTTGAATTTTTATGCAATTAAATCACAGAGATATGTCACACAAAATACTTAATAAGTAACATTTCCCACATGTCTCCTTTACATCAGCATAATTTTGGAACCAATTTTTTTTTTTGTTAGGGAGTTATAAGGGTTAAAAGTTGACCAGCAATTTCTCATTTTTACAACACCATTTTTTTTTAGGGACCACGTCTCATTTGAAGTCATTTTGAGGGGTCTATATGATAGAAAATGCCCAAGTGTGACACCATTCTAAAAACTGCACCCCTCAAGGTGCTCAAAACCACATTCAAGAAGTTTATTAACCCTTCAGGTGTTTAATAGGAATTTTTGGAATGTTTAAATAAAAATGAACATTTAACTTTTTTACACAAAAAATTTACTTCAGCTCCAATTTGTTTTATTTTACCAAGGGTAACAGGAGAAAATGGACCCCAAAAGTTGTTGTCCAATTTGTCCTGAGTACGCTGATACCCCATATGTGGCAGTAAACCACTGTTTGGGTGCATGGGAGAGCTCGGAAGGGAAGGAGCGCCGTTTGACTTTTCAATGCAAAATTGACAGGAATTGAGATGGGACGCCATGTTGCGTTTGGAGAGCCCCTGATGTGCCTAAACATTGAAACCCCCCACAAGTGACACCATTTTGGAAAGTAGACCCCCTAAGGAACTTATCTGGATGTGTGGTGAGCACTTTGACCCACCAAGTGCTTCACAGAAGTTTATAATGCAGAACCGTAAAAATAAAAAATCATATTTTTTCACAAAAATTATATTTTTGCCCCCAATTTTTTATTTTTCCAAGGGTAAGAGAAGAAATTGGACCTCAAAAGTTGTTGTCCCATTTGTCCTGAGTACGCTGATACCCCATATGTGGCAGTAAACGGGGAACGGGGAGAGAGCGGGGAACGGACCGCGGGCCAGGAAACACCGGCACGTCGCTAGCGCGTGCCGAACATGGCACGCGCTAGTGCTGCGCGTTCCCATTGCCGTGAATGGGCGCGCTAACGGACGCGTTGCACGGCGTTAATTTCACCGTGCAACGCTGTCCGTTAGCGCTTTCCCATTAACGCAATGGGAACCAAGCCTAAATCAGATGAACTTGTCTGGCAGAAACATTCCTCATTATGCTTTTATCAGCATGAACACGTCTGTGCTCAGATTCAGCCACAAATCTCTTAACAGTACGATAATCACGCTTACGTTTTTGGGAAATATCTAATGTTTTCATCCCTTGACCAAGGCATTGCACTATTTGATGCTTTTCGGCAGCAGAGAGATTCTTTTTCTTTCCCATGTTATTTGAAAACTGTGGCCTGCTTAATAATGTGGAACATCATTTTTAAGTAGTTTTCCTTTAATTAGAATCACCTGGAAAACTAATTATCACACGTGTTTATGATTGATTTCAGTGATCCATTGAGCCCTGAGACACAATAACATCCATGAGTTTATTTGAAAAACTAAACAATTAAATTTTTATGCCACTTAAATCCAATTTGCATAATAATTTGGAACACGGTGTAGAAACACGTGCCCCACTTTTGCATTTTTCACACAGTCTGGGTTTTGGCTTACAAATACTGATGTACAATGCTGAATGTGTGAACATGGCCTTAAAGTGAATGAGGTGGTTTGTTTTGATGCCCTATTCCTTGATTGACAGCTCTGGATTTACAGAATCCAGGGGAGGAGAGTATTAGAAAGAAAACAAGTAGATGGGAATATGCACTGAATTGCTCAGCCACATCAAGGGTGCATTGCCCACTTGATTAGCATATTTGAATAAAGAAAGATTTCTGGCGAACACAAAAATGGATTTGATCACTGTGGAGACACAGGGGGGTCAGCGGACATCCCAGTCCACTAGCCAAAACTGCACGGACCAGGGAGCATCCCATGGAATGCCCACTCTCCTTTTAATGTGGTCATAACACTACTCAGACATAACAAGGTGAGAGTAAAACAGTGTGGTAATGCTTTATTGAACCACAAAACAGGCAAATAACACAAAGAACAGTAACAGAAAAATAGTCAAGATAGTGCACTATCGCCGGGATAAGAGCAGCTGTTACTTCATAGCTTCCAGGCCTGACTACCCCACCTGTGGCATGCACAGACAGAAGGTAAGGACAAGCTTAGGAAGATGACAGTCCATTGAGATACAAGGCCAGTTGACCGGAGGGTCACAACCTGGCTTTACCTTACAGAGCTGACTACCCCACTTGTGGCACGCACACAGAGGAGGTAATGACAAGCTTAGGAAGATGACAGTCCATTGATATACGAGGCCAGTTGACTGGAGGGTAACATCCTGCATTCTCCAAACATCACCATGGAGCCAGGCGACCAGCGGATCCCAATACTGGCTTTCTCCAAACATATCCATGGATGGTCAATAGAGCAAATCTGTATTCTTCCTGCTGAGGTTGTGGTCCCCTAAGCTGGCTTCCTGTAGAATGACAAATCTGTGTCCCTCATGATGGAGCCATGATGTCTTGGCTGCTGTGCTGTAGAGAGTCTGGTTCTCTGGATCTCTGTCTTTCTCTCTGTGGATGTAAATATCCCCCTTTTTATAGTCCACACTGTCCTCGAAACCCGTATCCAGAGGTCAAGAAGAAGATAGGTGGTGAGATAAACTCGCATTGTTCAATTATTTAATCTACTTGCATAGTTTTTCCTTTTCTGTTTTTCAAGTCAACAAACTGGCTGGCCTGGAGAATGTGTAATCAACATATCAGCAAACACCATTGTTCAATGACCCTTTATCACTAGTCATCCTAAATAAGAGCATAATATGTTACAACAAATTGTCAACTTACAAATCAATATTACAGGCTTACGCAAGCAAAAGTCTGTTTTCTTGACCAACCAGAAAGAAACACATAAATTCAAAAGTCAACGAATACAGTCTATTCCTAATGGCTTGCTGAAAGTAGGCATTTGGTTAATTAAGATAACATGCTGCGTTCTCACAAACAATAAAGATATGATTTTTAAAAGTGATATGTCCACTCCAAGATGCTTGGTTGAGGCTGGTTTCACACTTGAGTAGGTGTAACACCCCAGGGTCCTGGTTTTTACAGTGGCATTGCTTTCCTCAGAGTGATGTCACGCTGGGAAGCGAGGGAAGATCTCTTATCAGGTAAACACAAACATGCAGCATGTTCACACTCCAGGCCAGAAGGGGGAGCTCTAAACCCGGTTTAAGGGGAACTTCCCTATATAAATTTTCTGGTCTGGAGGGGAAGTCAGTCAGTCTGTCAGGAGGACAGAGAAGAGATCAGTCATACAGTGAGTGTCGGAAGGACTGGAGAAAGATAATACAAAAGTAAAGAACAGATTGTAGAAAGCGTGCAGGAGAGCAAAACACAAGAGAGTGACACCAGGGGAGTACAGCAACATTTGGGCTACCTCCCTGCAGAGCGCAGATTCCGGTAGCTGGAAGACCGAGGTTGTGTCGGACTCTAAGAGTCACAGCAGAAACCGGCAGGACAGCTGGACTACATGTAACCTGTCCGCCCTAACACCCAGGAGGCACAGTGGCACATAGAGCCCGGCTTGTGATAGAGACCCTGTAAAAATGCTCAAGCCACCTGTCATATGGGTTAGTGTCCCACCTTTATGGAGGACAGAGAGAACCGTAAAGACCTTGATAGAAGCCACAGGCAGCAAGGGACTACAGCAAAGCGCTAGTAGGAAGGCTTTCATCACCACCTGGTAAAGGGGACTCTGAACTTGCTTCCAAGCCGGCCGGACCCTGCCTGTACCTGTGATCTGGTGCCCTGGACTGTGGATACCTGAAGTCTCCAGTAAACCAGGTAAAGAGACTGCAAACCTGTGTTCTCCGTTCTTTACTGCACCACTCACCATCCTCATCTACACACCGGGAGCCCTGGGGAATTAACTTCACCTGTGGGAAGCCATACCATCCCTGCTGCAATAACATCACCCCAGAGGACCCCTTTAAGCAGCGTCGGTCCCCACTGACCGAATACGACAGGTAGCGTCACGAACACAAACTTTATTACGACTCCCTTAAAAGACCTTTCCCTTTTATTTGGGTGCCCAGGGCCGTGGACCGGGTCGCAGACATTCCCTTTAAGTATCAGACCTGGTATAGAGTGCCCCACGGCCCTGACAGGCGACTCATAAGGCAGAACTGCGAAGTGCTGCATAGTTCCTCCTCCGAACTGCACATGTTGCATTTTGTTGCGGTCGGCGCAGTGGCAAAATGACGCATGCAGAGGCATCCGCATACATTCGCATGGCATGCGTAACCAATGTTAAAGATAGGTACGCAGGCCGCATGCCGACATAGGCAGAGATGAATAAAAGAGGTGCAGCAGTGGACGGGGTTTAACGGATGAACTATGCAGCCCTGCGCAGCTCTGCCCTACGCAAATGTGAAACCAGCCTGAAACAGTAATAATTCATAAGGGAGACAGTATGGCAGTTGAAGTTCACAGGGGTGGACAATGTGGCTGGAAAGTTCAGTAGTTACAGCTGAGGGAGAACAGTGCCTTGAAAAGGTATTTATAAATTGAGAACATTTCCACGTTTTTTTACACCCACAAATTGCTGGTCACAGACACTCTCCATCCAATCTCATTGCATAGTATGCAAACAAGAATGGACAAAAGTTTCAGCCTCTAGATGAGCAAAGCTTGTAGAGACATACCCCAAAGGACTTGCAACAGTAGCTGCAGTGAAAACGGTCCTACAAAGTATTATCTTGGGGGCTTTAAAAGGGGGGCTGAATACAAAAGCACATCACAATTTATAGATTTATATTTTTAAAATATTTAGAAAACCATTTATCACTTCTTTTACACTTCACAAATACTTGCTTTGTGTTGATATATTACATCAATTCCCAATAAAATACATTTAATTTTGTGGCTGCAACATGAAAAAGTGTGGAAAAATTCATGGGGTATGAATACTTTTTAATGCACTGTAACATAGTAACATAGTAACATAGTTAGTAAGGCCGAAAAAAGACATTTGTCCATCCAGTTCAGCCTATATTCCATCATAATAAATACCCAGATCTACGTCCTTCTACAGAACCTAATAATTGTATGATACAATATTGTTCTGCTCCAGGAAGACATCCAGGCCTCTCTTGAACCCCTCGACTGAGTTCGCCATCACCACCTCCTCAGGCAAGCAATTCCAGATTCTCACTGCCCTAACAGTAAAGAATCCTCTTCTATGTTGGTGGAAAAACCTTCTCTCCTCCAGACGCAAAGAATGCCCCCTTGTGCCCGTCACCTTCCTTGGTATAAACAGATCCTCAGCGAGATATTTGTATTGTCCCCTTATATACTTATACATGGTTATTAGATCGCCCCTCAGTCGTCTTTTTTCTAGACTAAATAATCCTAATTTCGCTAATCTATCTGGGTATTGTAGTTCTCCCATCCCCTTTATTAATTTTGTTGCCCTCCTTTGTACTCTCTCTAGTTCCATTATATCCTTCCTGAGCACCGGTGCCCAAAACTGGACACAGTACTCCATGTGCGGTCTAACTAGGGATTTGTACAGAGGCAGTATAATGCTCTCATCATGTGTATCCAGACCTCTTTTAATGCACCCCATGATCCTGTTTGCCTTGGCAGCTGCTGCCTGGCACTGGCTGCTCCAGGTAAGTTTATCATTAACTAGGATCCCCAAGTCCTTCTCCCTGTCAGATTTACCCAGTGGTTTCCCGTTCAGTGTGTAATGGTGATATTGATTCCCTCTTCCCATGTGTATAACCTTACATTTATCATTGTTAAACCTCATCTGCCACCTTTCAGCCCAAGTTTCCAACTTATCCAGATCCATCTGTAGCAGAATACTATCTTCTCTTGTATTAACTGCTTTACATAGTTTTGTATCATCTGCAAATATCGATATTTTACTGTGTAAACCTTCTACCAGATCATTAATGAATATGTTGAAGAGAACAGGTCCCAATACTGACCCCTGCGGTACCCGACTGGTCACAGCGACCCAGTTAGAGACTATACCATTTATAACCACCCTCTGCTTTCTATCACTAAGCCAGTTACTAACCCATTTACACACATTTTCCCCCAGACCAAGCATTCTCATTTTGTGTACCAACCTCTTGTGCGGCACGGTATCAAACACTTTGGAAAAGCGTAAAACTGTAGATGTCAGCTTCTCTATGCATCTATGTATATATCAATGTTTGCGCGTGATTTTTTTTTATTTGCATCAGTGTTTGCATGTGTGTTAGTGTGTGTATATGTAGTGCCCCTGAGGGTTCAGTCTCCACTGAGGTGTGGTATCCCACTCTCAGGCAATTAGGCGGCGCTACCCAGGACTCTAACACCAGCATCCAACACTACACCACACCAGTCATGGCATCTGGGCGTACTCCAAGGGAGGATGACTTCATCCCAGTCTGGAGAGGGTAACTAGGTAGAGGGTGTGGGTGGAGCCAGTAGTTAGGGGAGGAGCTAATTAGGAGGGAAAGTTAGGAGATTGTGAGAGGAAGTGGAAGGAGTATGACATGCTGAGAAGGAGCTCCCAGAGAGAGGGAGCTAGAGAGAGAAAGAAGCTTCAGAAGCAAGAAGGGGTCCTAGGGGCACAGGTAGTGAGCAATCCACCCGTGGGACCCGCATCTATGCTGACCATCAACAGGTGGAGGGACCAGGTGCAGTGGGGAACCGGCCCCCAAGACTAGTGGAGAACTACAAGGCTCAGCTAGCCAGCCGGAGGCTGTGGTATCTGTACATGCCACACAGCCACATGCACACATATTCGCTGAAAAGGCAGCCAGAGGACTGGAGATGTCGCCCAACAGGATCTGAGGCTGCTGGCTTGGGACAGTGTGTGTGAAGGCACAGAGCAGGAGAGCTGGGAACCAGCACAGTGAGCTAGCCAGGAAAGGAACATAAGCGAGGAGTCCTGGAGAAGTGTACCTCAAATTATCTGGGGGTTGGCTGGACCACAGACCCGGAGGACGCAGCACACGGCTGGAGACAGTAATCTGCAGAAATGTGAGTAAACCATTGAAACTGCACCCAACTGTGTCCTTTGAATTATTTATTCCTGCATCACTTGCCCCGTCCCATACTACAACTACCACAACCACCATCATCACAATTAACACCTATATTTGCCTTGGGGACTAGCTATGCCCGTGGAGAGCTGAAAGATCTTGGCTGCGTCACCAACTGCCCCAGTGGATCTGAACTGCAGCGTCGGCTATATTGACCGAGTACCATGGGTGGCGCCATGAACAATTGCCCTATAAACTTTATTTGCCCTTTCGCGCGCGCTGATGCAGTTACATTATGCGGCAGAGCAGGGAGAATCAATCTTCCTGCTCTACCGCTATGGGGCCCCTGAGCAGATGGGGGGGCCTGGTGCCAGCAGTGGGCCCCCGGCCATCTTCGCATGGTGAGCTGTATCGGCAAATAGCCGATACAGCTCACCGCATTGATGAGGGAAAGAGTGCTGCGCTGTGCTCCTTCCCCCATCATCCCCCTGTCAGCATCTGACGTCACTCGCAGCCACCGACACTGACAGTGGGCGCGGTGACGTCACCGCCCTGCGCCCGCTGTCAGGACAAGAGCGGGAGCAGGGAGCGCCGCTGAAACAAGGAGGAAGAGAGGTGAGTGTTGTGGGTTTTTTTAAGGGGGCTGCTTAATACACTACAGGATCTGACTATTGGGGGGCTGCTGCCTAATACACTACAGAATCTGACTATGGGGGGCTGCTGCCTAATACACTACAGGATCTGACTATGGAGGGCTGCTGCCTTATACATTACAGGATCTGCCTATGGGGGGCTGCTGCCTTATACATTACAGGATCTGACTATGGGGGGGTGCTGCCTTATACTATAGGATCTGTCTATGGGGGGCTGCTGCCTAATACACTACAGGATCTGCATATGGGGGGCTGCTGCCTAATACACTACAGGATCTGCCTATGGGGTGCTGCCTAATACACTACAGAATCTGCCATTGGGGGGCGCTGCCTTATACACTACAGGATCTGCCTATAGGGGTACTGCCTTATATTACAGGGTCTGCCTGTTACGTGTTACGGAACCACTCCGCACTCAGAATATGTTGTGCAGTTATATGCATGTATAATAGGTTCCATGTGAGATGCATCAGCCCACAGTCTGCGCCCCTGGGCAGAGGGGACAAGATATCCCCCTTCTGTCCTCCCCCACCTTTGTAATTCCCACAGTAAATATCGGCAGGCTCCGGCCCCCTGTGGCTATTGTAATGTATGTCTGGCCTGCCCTCTGTATCTGTGTGATATATTCTGTGTCCTGTGAATAAAGTGTGTTCAGACCGGTAATATGTGGAGAAGCAGTGATATTTTATATGCTCCCAGGTAACCAAGGAATTCTAGCCAGCGTCTTTCATTCAGACTCCAGCCAAAGCAGAGTGGACCTCCTGAAACACGGGGTGGTACTGAAAGAGGTACCCCAGCTTGGTAGACCCCGTTACACTGGTGGCAGACAGCGGGATATGATACCCTTTCTAAAGGAGGAAAGGAATGAATGGAAAACAACTACTAGAAGTTAAAGAGGACTACATTAAAAGATCTGGTGGAAGCCCGAGGGTTGATCACCAGCAACAAAACAAAAGCAGATTTGATATCAGCCATCATGGAACACGACAGTGCAGCGCCCGCCAATGTGAACATGGAGGAGACTGAATTCCAGAGGGAGGTAAAGAACGGACGGGCATTCTATGGCCCAAACCCTGCAGTAGAGATCATACGAGAAGTGATGGCTGATGTGTGTACTGATCTGAAGGAAAAGATGGCCGAGCGAACCAGGATAGAGCTAGCCAAGATGGAGATGGCAGAACGGACCAAAGTGAAGCTGGCCAAGATGGAGATGGCAGAGCGGAGAGAGGAGAGTCAGCGAGCAGGGGGAGCTCTGGCCTCCGACCAGGTACCTTCAACAGTAAAGGTACCGTCACATAAGCGACCCTGCAGCGATATAGACAACGATGCCGATCGCTGCAGCATCGCTGTTTGGTCGCTGGAGAGCTGTCACACAGACAGCTCTCCAGCGACCAACGATGCCGAAGTCCCCGGGTAACCAGGGTAAACATCGGGTTACTAAGTGCAGGGCCGCGCTTAGTAACCCGATGTTTACCCTGGTTACCATTGTAAATGTAAAAAAAAAACACTACATACTTACATTCTGGTGTCTGGTCACGTCCCTCGCCTTCAGCTTCCCGCACTGACTGTGAGCAGCGCGCCGGCCGGCCGTAAAGCAGAGCGGTGACGTCACCGCTGTGCTCTGCTTTACGGCCGGCCAGCGCTCACAGTCAGTGCAGGAAGCTGAAGGCGAGCGACGTGACCAGACACCGGAATGTAAGTATGTAGTGTTTTTTTTTACATTTACAATGGTAACCAGGGTAAACATTGGGTTACTAAGCGCGGCCCTGCGCTTAGTAACCCGATGTTTACCCTGGTTACCAGTGAAGACATCGCTGAATCGGCGTCACACACGCCGATACAACGATGTCAGCGGGAGATCAGCGACCAAAATAAAGTCCTGATCATTCCCCAGCGACCAACGATCTCCCAGCAGGGGCCTGATCGTTGGTCGCTGTCACGCATAACGATTTCGTTAACGATATCGTTGCTACGTCACAAAAAGCAACGATATCGTTAACGATATCGTTATGTGTGACGGCACCTTTAGCCACAAAAAGATCCAGTATAATGCCTTCCGACAGTTGGGGGAGGCAGAGGAAGACATTGATGGCTTTCTGCAGGACGCAAGCTGACAGACTGGGCAGCGGACACCTATCGCACGGTACCTGACGAGGACTGTATGGACTATGAGCGGATCAAAGAAGTGATCTTGGCCCGGTATGCGCTGACACCAGAGGCATACCGCTAAAAGTTCCACGGACTTATAAAACGAGTAATAAATACGCACGCTGAAAGGGCCTGTAAATTACGATGGTCAATGTTACAGTGGGTACAAGGGGCCAAGCAACCACTAAGGAGGACATCCTCCAGCTCGTCTTGTTAGAACGATTCTTTAATGGACTAACCCCCGAGACACAGGAATGGCTTTGGGACAGGCAGCCAATGACTCTTGAGGAAGCCGCTCGTCTGGCCGATGAACATCATGATGCCAGGAGGCCTCAGTTGTCCGGATCAAAGATGGTCACTAGGGGTCCGCCCATGGACCTGGAGGGCCCCAAAACACCGAAGATTGTAGGGGGACCAGCTAGAAACCCGGTCTACCACAGTTCCCTTGGGGCGCGATGCCACACCAGCCGTCAGATGGGCCACCTGCAAAGACAATGTCCCAAACGGACTCAGCATGCCCAGTGGCCAAAGGCGGGAACAGCTGCCTTCAGCCGGGCCGCTGTACACTGCTACCAAGGCGAAGCTGACCAGACATTGGGGGCTACGACTAACCAAAGGGTGGAAGAGATGGAGGAAGTGCTGCATGAAGTGGACCCCATGCAGGCAGCCCGGGCAGATAATCGACAACAGCATCGACAGGTCATGTGGGTTAATGGAAAACGTATGCAGGTACTAAGAGATTCAGGGGCAACTTTGACACTTGTGAAGCCTCATCTTGTCCGGGACCAAGAGAAGACGGACCGGACAGTGGCAGTCCGTGTAGCAGGGGGAGCCATACATCGGCTGCCCGCTGCCAGGATTCACCTGAACTGGGGAGTCGGGGATGGCCTTGTTGAGGTCGGCTTGATGGAGGATTTGCCCGCAGACGTCTTGCTGGGAAATGACTTGGGGCCCATGTTGTCTGCCTTCTCGGTTGCCCCTCTGGCTGAGACATATCCTGTGACCACCCGGAGACAAGCTCGAGCTGCAGAGGCGGAATCACACTCAGAGGAGGCCCAGGTAAGACATCTCAGCCCTACATGTATTCCCATAGCCAGGCACATTTCTTGGGCCACTCCAGATGAATTTAAGAGGGAGTTACTTGACGATCCTTTATTGGAGGGATATCGAGGGAAGGCACAAGAGGGGAGAGGGGTACTGGAAGGTGAACAGTTTATATGGAAGCAGGGACTCCTCTACCGGATCCCAGAGCAGCACCACACAGGGACGAGCCCCAGTATAAAACGACAGCTGGTAGTTCCCAAGAAGTATAAACAGGAGTTACTGCGAATCTCTCATGACATACCCTTGGCCGGGCACTTCGGCGTCAGTCGCAGCAGGCATCGTCTGCCACAAAACTTCGTTTTGGCCAGGGGTAGCCTATGATGTTCGTCAGTACTGCCAGACCTGTGACAGTTGCCAGCGCATTGGCAAGAGGGGAGATCGATGCAAGGCTAAATTACGCCCCCTCCCCATTGTGGAGGAACCATTTAGCCGAGTAGCGGTCGATCTGATAGGGCCGTTAGCCAAACCCAGTCGGTCAGGGAAAAGGTATATATTGACAGTGGTAGATTATGCCACACGGTATCCAGAGGCGGTTGCGTTACCTAACATATTGGCAGAGACGGTGGCGGCTGCCCTGCTCCAGGTTTTCTCACGGGTTGGATTTCCCCGGGGGATTATCTCGGACCAGGGTACCCAGTTTACAGCAGAGGTGACCAACCAACTGTGGAAGCTGTGCGGCGTAAAGTCCATTAAAAGCGCCCCGTACCACCTGCAAACCAATGGGTTGTGTGAACGCTTTAACGGGACATTAAAACAACTCATTGGGACTTTTACCAGGACCTACAGGGACTGGGATAAATTCTTGCCTCACCTCCTGTTTGCCTATCGGGAGGTGCCCCAAGAATCCACGGGGTTCTCCCCATTCGAACTGATATACGGGAGACGGGTAAGGGGACCCCTAGACTAAAGGTACCGTCACATTTAGCGACTTTAGAACGATAGCGATCCGTGACGTTGCAGCGTCCTGGATAGCGATATCGTTGTGTTTGACACGCAGCAGCGATCAGGATCCTGCTGTGACATCGCTGGTCGTTGCTGAAAGTCCAGAACTTTATTTCGTCGCTGGATCACCCGCTGACATCGCTGAATTGGCGTGTGTGACACCGATTCAGCGATGTCTTCACTGGTAACCAGGGTAAATATCGGGTTACTAAGCGCAGGGCCACGCTTAGTAACCCGATGTTTACCCTGGTTACCATTGTAAAAGTAAAAAAAAAAACACTACATACTTACATTCCTGTCACGTCCCTCAGCGTCAGCTTCCCTGCGTCCCCCAGTGTCAGCGTCGGCCGGTGACGTGACCGCTTTGCTTTCCGGCCGGCGCTTACACAGTGCAGGGAAATATTGTCTCAAATTTTCTCTTCTCTGTGGGAGTGTGGTAGTTCTTATTGGTGTAAATCTCCTCCAGACGCTGGGGGACGTGACAGGAATGTAAGTATGTAGTGTTTTTTTTTTTACTTTTACAATGGTAACCAGGGTAAACATCGGGTTACTAAGCGCGGCCCTGCGCTTAGTAAGCCAATGTTTACCCTGATTACCCGGGGACTTCGGCATCGTTGGTCGCTGGAGAGCTGTCTGTGTGACAGCTCTCTTAGTGCTAGAACACTGGGAAGGGGAGGGCATCGTGTGGGCGGCACGGTGGCGCAGTGGTTAGCACTGCAGCCTTGCAGCGCTGGAGTCCTGGGTTCAAACCCCACCAAGGACAACATCTGCAAAGAGTTTGTATGTTCTCTCCGTGTTTGCGTGGGTTTCCTCTGGGCACTCCGGTTTCCTCCCACATTCCAAAGACATACTGATAGGGAATTTAGATTGTGAGCCCCATCGGGGACAGTGATGATAATGTGTGCAAAAATGTAAAGCGCTGCGGAATATGTTAGCGCTATATAAAAATAAAGATTATTATTATAGAAGGGGTACCTATTGTACCCTATGTGCTGGAATTCCGGGACCGCCTACAGGAGCTGACCCAGGATGTACGTGGGAACATGCAGGCGGCCCAGCTGCGCCAGCGCGTATGGTACGATCAGAGGACCAGAGAGCGGACCTTGGAAATAGGGCAGAAGGTCCTGGTGTTAGAGCCCTCCAGGCAGAACAAGTTCCAAGCTGCATGGTAGGGGCCCTACCAGGTAGTGGGGAAAATAGCCGACACAACCTATAATGTCGCCGATTGTGACGACCCCAGGGTTATCCGCATGTTCCACGTGAATATGCTGAAGCCCTACTGGAAGCGCCCTGAAGAGGTAGTGGCCATCTATGCACCTGAAGCAGAGGATTTAGCCGGACTTCCCTTGCCTGATGTTTTAGGGGAAAGGACTCAGTCTAAAACATGGTACCAGGTACACTTGGGTGAAGACCTAGGCCCCCGGAAGAGACAGCAGGTGGAGGAGTTGTTGAGGCAGCGACAGAGGATGTTTTCGGCGGAAACCAGGGTACACTCGCCTGGCACAACACAAGGTTGAGACCCAGGATCAGACCCCCCTGCGACAACCCGCCTTCCGCGTCCCTGAGTCTGTACGAGAAGGGATGCAACAAGAGATACAAGAGATGTTGCGTTTAGGGGTCATTGAAGAGTCAGATAGTTCCTGGGCATTTCCCGTAGTTTTAGTGCCCAAGAAGGATGGGACTACACAATTTTGTGTAGACTATCGTAAGCTCAATGAAAAAACAGTGACAGATGCGTATTCCATGCCGCGTGTGGATGAGTTGTTAGACCGGCTGGCGGGGGCAAATTATTTGACCACCATCGATCTATGCAAAGGCTACTGGCAGATTCCACTTAGTCCTGACGCTATTCCCAAGTCGGCATTTGTCACCCCGTTTGGCTTATTCCAGTTTCGAGTTATGCCATTTGGGATGAAGAATGCCCCAGCGACCTTCCAGAGGCTAGCTGACCGGCTTCTGGATGGTCTCCAGGGCTATGCTTGTGCCTACCTGGACGACATCGCCATCTACAGCGCGACATGGGAAGAGCATCTAAGTCACATAGAGACAGTATTGGACAGGATCCACAAGGCCGGAATCACCCTGAACCCAAGCAAGTGTCACGTAGGCAAAGCAGAGGTTCAGTATTTAGGGCATTGGGTGGGAAGCGGGAAACAGAGACCAGAACCAGCCAAGATTGAGGCCATAGCCAAATGGCATACCCCACGCACTAAAACCCAGGTCAAGGCGTTTCTAGGGACAGTGGGGTATTACAGGAAATTCATTCCCAATTACAGCAGCGTAGCCAAGCCCCTCACTGATCTGACCCGTAAGAACCAACCCCGCCAGGAAACCTGGACCCCAGATTGTGAGGAAGCCTTCTGCCAACTAAAGGATGCCCTCACCAATACCCCTGTATTGGCCGCACCCGATCCAGCTAAATGTTTCCTGGTTCACACAGACGCTTCTATGTTTGGATTGGGGGCAGTACTGAGCCAAGTCGGGCCGGATGGCCAAGAACACCCAGTAGCTTACCTGAGTCGGAAACTACTGCCCCGTGAAGTAAGCTATGCGGCCATCGAGAAGGAGTGCCTGGCAGTAGTATGGGCACTCAAAAAGTTGCAACTATATTTGCATGGACGACAGTTTTCTCTCCTAACGGACCATAATCCTGTAGTCTGGCTTAATCGGGTCTCCGGAGACAACGCCAGATTACTGTGGTGGAGTTTAGCCCTACAGTCATGGCCAGAAGTTTTGAGAATGACACCAAAATTATATTTTCACATTATCTGCTGCCCTCTGGTTTTTATTAGTGTTTGTCTGATGTTTATATCGCATACAGAAATATAATTGCAATCATATTATGAGTACCAATAGGTTATATTGACAGTTAGAATGAGTTATTGCAGCAAGTCAATATTTGCAGTGTTGACCCTTCTTCTTCAAGACCTCTGCAATTCTCCCTGGCATGCTCTCAATCAACTTCTGGACCAAATCCTGACTGATAGCAGTCCATTCTTGTATAATCAATGCTTGCATTTTGCCAGAATTTGTTGGTTTTTGTTTGTCCACCCGTCTCTTGATGATTGACCACAAGTTCTCAATAGGATTAAGATCTGGGGAGTTTCCAGGCCATGGACCCAAAATCTCTATGTTTTGTTCCATGAGCCATTTAGTTATCACCTTTGCTTTATGGCAAGATGCTCCATCATGCTGGAAAAGGCATTGTTGGGCGCCAAACTGCTCTTGGACGGTTGGGAGAAGTTGCTCTTGGAGGACATTCTGGTACCATTCTTTATTCATGGCTGTGTTTTTAGGCAAGACTGTGAGTGAGCCGATTCCCTTGGCTGAGAAGCAACCCCACACATGAATGGTTTCAGGATGCTTTACAGTTGGCAAGACTGGTGGTAGCACTCACCTCTTCTTCTCCGAATAAGCTGTTTTCCAGTTGTCCCAAACAATCGAAAAGGGGATTCATCAGAGAAAATGACTTTGCCCCAGTCCTCAGCGGTCCACTCCCTGTACCTTTTGCAGAATATCAGTCGGTCCCTGATGTTTTTTCTGGAGAGAAGTGGCTTCTTTGTTGCCCTCCTTGAAACCAGGCCTTACTCAAAGAGTCTCGGCCTCACAGTGCGTGCAGAAGCACTCACACCAGCCTGCTGCCATTCCTGAGCAAGCTCGGCACTGCTGGTAGTCCGATCCCGCAGCTGATACAGTTTTAAGATACGGTCCTGGCGCTTGCTGGTCTTTCTTGGGCGCCCTGGAGCCCTTTTGACAACAATGGAAGCTCTCTCCTTGAAGTTCTTGATGATGCGATAGATTGTTGACTGAGGTGCAATCTTTGTAGCTGCGATACTCTTCCCTGTTAGGCCATTTTTGTGCAGTGCAATGATGCCTGCATGTGTTTCTTTAGAGATAACCATGGTTAACTGAAGAGAAACAATGATACCAAGCACCAGCCTCCTTTTAAAGTGTCCAGTGATGTCATTCTTACTTAATCATGACTGATTGATCGCCAGCCCTGTCCTCATCAACACCCACACCTGTGCTAATGGATCAATCACTAAAATGATGTTAGCTGCTCCTTTTAAGACAGGACTGCAATGATGTTGAAATGGGTTTTGGGGGTTAAAGTTCATTTTCTGGGCAAATATTGACTTTGCAAGTACAGTAATTGCTGTTAACCTGATCACTCTGACATTCAGGAGTATATGCAAATTGCCAATATAACACTGCAAGTTAGCACACTCAGTATATGGGGTCTCTTGACTGGCAGTATACCCCTCAAATGATCTCGGGTGGCCCGCTCTGTATCTGGTTGGGACCTGGATACATAGCCTAAGCATATACTGTGATGGGCATACCGGTATGATTATTCTTTGGAATATGTGTGTTTGGGCACTGAGCATGCTAATATAACACTACAAACTGTTATTTTTATTATTATTATTATTATTATTTATTTATATAGCACCATTAATTCCATGGTGCTGTACACGAGAAGGGGTTACATCAAAATAAAAATATCACTTACAGTAAACAAAACTAACAATGACAGACTGGTACAGAGGGAAGAGGACCCTGCCCTTGCGGGCTTACATTCTACAGGATTATGGGGAAGGAGACAGGAGGTCGAGGGTTGCAGTAGCTCCAATGGTGTTGAGGTGGCCGTGTGGTCTTTACAGGCTGTAAGCTTCCTTGAAGAGGTGGGTTTTCAGGTTTCTTTTGAAGGATCCAAAAGTAGTGGATAACCGGATGTGTTGGGGCACTGAATTCCAGACGATGGGTGATATTCGGGAGAAGTCTTGGAGGCGATTGAGTGAGGAGCGAATAAGCATGGAGGAAAGGAGGAGGTCTTGGGAGGACCGGAGATTATGTAAGGGAAGATATTGAGAGATTAGTGTGGAAATATACGGTATGGTATGGTCAATATACGGTTTGGTATGGTCAATATATGGGATTATTATAATATCCATGTGTGACTTTAGTGAATTGTATGTTCCCATTTAATTCTTTTTGCCTTGCATGTATTATACAATATGTTGGCATATCTTTGCGCCATTTGAGACATCATACCTGAGAACATGAGACTATATATATATATTTCTGTATACATATAACCAAGTATATTATTTCACTTGGACTGGCAATAATAATTCATATTATGGTTATGCTGTATTATGCATTTTGTACCTAGGGGTGAGGGCTATTGGTCCTGTATTCAGGCCCTTTTAAATGGTTTTATTCTATGTGTGTCTTTTTTGAGGTGTTAATAAAATTGGTTGATTTTTTGTACGATTCATGGGTGTGCATACCATCATTGGTCTAATCTTTTTTCTTCCGAATTTGTCTAAGTTTCCCACAGACGAGGTTTTGCACCCTGCTTCAGCATTTATACAGGGGTGCACCCCTTATACCAATATTTTCAGGTGCAGTAATAGGGACACATACGGCAGCAGCGGCTCAGTATTGGGGTATCAGGTGCAGTAATAGGGACACATATTGTAGCAGCGGCTCAGTATTGGGGTATCAGGTGCAGTAATAGGGACACATATGGCAGCAGCGGCTCAGTATTGGGGTATCAGGTGCAGTAATAGGGACACATACGGCAGCAGCGGCTCAGTATTGGGGTATCAGGTGCAGTAATAGGGACACATACGGCAGCAGCCGCTCAGTATTGGGGTATCAGGTGCAATAATAGGGACACATACGGGAGCAGTGGCGGCTCAGTATTGGGGTATCAGGTGCAGTAATAGGGACACATACGGCAGCAGTTGCTCAGCATCGGGGTATCAGTGGTAGTAATAAGGACACATACGGCATCAGAGGCTCAGTATTGGGGCATCAGGTGCAGTAATAGGGACACACACGGCAGCAGAGGCTCAGTATTGGGGTATCAGGTGCAGTAATAGGGACACATACTTCAGCAGTGGCTCAGTATTGGGGTATCAGGTGCAGTAATAGGGACACATACGCCAGCAGCGGCTCAGTATTGGGGCATCAGGTGCAGTAATAGGGACACACACGGCAGCAGAGGCGGCTCAGTATTGGGGCATCAGGTGCAGTAATAGGGACACATACGCCAGCAGCGGCTCAGTATTGGGGAATCAGGTGCAGTAATAGGGACACATACGCCGGCAGCAGCTCAGTATTGGGGTATCAGGTGCAGTAATAGGGACACATACGGCAGCAGCAGCGGCTCAGTATCGGGGTATCAGGTGCAGTAATAGGGACACATACGACATCAGCAGCTCAGTATTGGGGTATCAGGGACAGTAATAGGGACACATACGGCAGCAGAGGCTCAGTATTGGGGCATCAGGTGCAGTAATAGGGAAACATACGGCAGCAGCAGCTCAGTATTGGGGTATCAGGTGCAGTAATAGGGACACATACAGCAGCAGCTGCTCAGTATTGGGGCATCAGGTGCAGTAATAGGGACACATACGGCAGCAGCAGCTCACTATTGGGGTATCAGGGACAGTAATAAGGACACATACGGCAGCAGTGGCTCAGTTTTGGGGTATCAGGGGCTGTAATAGGGACATATACGGCAGCAGCGGCTCAGTATCGGGGTATCAGGTGCAGTAATAGGGACACATACAGCAGCAGTGGCTCAGTATTGGGGTATCAGGTGCAGTAATAAGGACACATACGGCAGCAGCGGCTCAGCATTGGGGTATCAGCCGGATGAGGAGTTTGTGCAGGTTGGGAAAAGATGGTGATGGGGCTGGAATATGAGAAGTGAATCGTGTCTTTGTTGTATTCTCTGCAGACGAGTCCTGGCTGGAAGAAGTTGTCATGTCGGTCTGGGCCAGATGGAAAAGACGGGAAAAGTGAACAACTCCATTAGAAAACATAAGCGGTAAGACATTATCTGTATCTGTGCTGTGATCTCTTATATGTTCTGTAGGACTGTATTTACCACTGACCGTATGGTGGTAATATCTATGTTGGTTCTCCTCCACTCCTCCACTATTAGGGCGCGTCACCGAATGGTAATCAAGGTTACCTGGTTAGGGGCCCACTCAGAAGCTTCGCCCTCCCCGAACCAAAACCCTAGCTACGCCTCTGTGGTTACCGTATCCCTGTGGGATGCCAAGGTACTTGTAGCATATCTGTATATCTGCTATGTGCCCTGCTGGTAATTACACTCCATCAGTCTTGACTACCTTGCCTCTCTTTGTTACCAACCGGCCGCATTTCTCCTGTCCGAAAGACATCCCGATGTCTTCACTGTAGATCCTTGTCAGGAGGATCGGTGAATTGATGTTATTTTTCGCATACAGCTTGATGTCATCCATGTAGAGGAGGTGGCTGCTGGTGCTTTCACTCTTGAACTTGTATCCATAGCCAGACTCTGTAATTATCTGACTGAGGGGGTTCAAGCCTCTGCAGAACAGCAATGGGGACAGTGCAACACCTTGGTATATGCCGCATTTGATGGTCACTTGTGCTAGTTGACTCACTTGAGTTGACTTCCTATGTTGTTCTTCATTGTCTCATTGAGTTTCTGAGGAAGGTTCTTAATTTCCTGTTAACATACACAGATCCATGTGTGTGGCATTGAGTCATAGGCTTTCTTGTAGTCAATCCAGGCTGTGCTGAGCTTGGTCTGTCTGGATCTTAAGTCTTGAACGACTGCTCTATCTACTAGGATCTGTTGTTTAGAGCTTCTGGTGTCAGTCCCAGGCCTTTCTGAGCTGGATTCATGTACTGGTTCATATGGTTCTGTAGCTTGGTGGCTATGATGCCTGACAGGAGTTTCCATGTTGTTGTAAGGCAGGTTATTGGGCAGTAGTTGAATGGAACTGTTCCTTTGTGAGCATCCTTCATGACAAGCACTGTTCTACCTTGTGTTAGCCAAGCTGAGTGGAGGCCTGTTTATAGCAGTTGGTTCATCTGCTTTTCCTTGCGTTCATGTATCGCTATTAATTTCTTAAGCCGATAGGTGTGGATCATGTCTGGGCCAGGTGCTGTCCAGCTCTTCATGTTCTCGATCACTGGTTCTTGCTCTAGATGGTTGCTGTATTCATTCTCAGATCTTGCAGCCACATTGAAATGGTGTTGTGTGTTTTTTCATTCTCCCATATGTTCCTCCAGTATTGTTCTGTCTCTGCTATTGATGGAGTTGCTGCCTTTGTGCTGTTACTCTGTAGTTGAGAGTACACCTTGGATGGTTCCTTGGAGAACAAGGCATTTATCTTCTTGGCCTCAGCTTCTCTAGTGTATCTCCCTAGTCTTGCAGCGAGTGCTGTGAGCCTTTGTTTAGCAGTCTACAGGGCCTCAATTGGGGACAGGCCTTTGCACTTGTCTAACTTGGTCTTATTCTTGATCTTCACATCCTTTTGAACTTCTGTTAGTTGGCTGACTTCCCTTTGTGTCACCTTGATTTTTGTCTCCAGTCTTCTTTTCCAAGGGGGCACAGTACTTCTGTTGTTTTTGCTGGTTGTATAGCCAATCATTTCCATGATTGCTCGTCGGAAGACGAGGTCACAGATGTATGGAGGAGACAGGTTGTGGATGGCTTTGTACGTCATGGTTAGGGTTTTGTAGTGGAGTCTCTGTGTAAGGATTCCGGACTTTCCTGGTGTCTGTTCGCCCTGATCCAAAATGGAGTCTTGGATCTCGCCCTGTCATGGAACTTCCTGTCTGTCCTGACTATTTAAGTCCGGGTCTTCTGTTCACCTGTGCTTGAGTATTTTGTGCTGCTGGCTCCTGAGCATCTGCCTGTTTGCTGGCTAACTCCCTGCTTCTGCTGCTCTCTACTCGGTGGTCTGCCTCACCCCATTCAGCTACCTCTCGCCTCTGGAACTGCTGCGACTTGCAGCACACCAGTGGAAGGATTTCCTTTGTGTATAAAACTTTTCCCAGTGTTGTGCCTCTTTGCACAACCACACCAGGTGAGCAAGATTCAAGATGTGCTTTTGTCTCCAAGAAAGATGTACTCATCTACTACGCTTAGATAGCGCTCTCCCTCTTTCTCCCCTCGTCCTCTCTTTCCAGGACGTCATTCACATGACGCACCATCTGTGAACAATTGGACTCCTACTATAAGTACTGTGCACACGTGTGAGCAAGTTTGCTGGACTTCATCATTTAAGTACTGTGTGCCTTTGCACTATAACTTTATTGGACTTCCTCGTTCAAGTGTCTTATTTGCTTCCACGTTATTTCCTTGCTGTACTGGTTCACATTAGCGGTCGCGCCCCGCTTCTCAGTTCGCTGTGATTTTCTATATAGAGCTGAGGACCTCGTTACTATTGCAGATATATCTGTTAGTTCTGTTTACATTTCTGTTTTTGAGTAAATACATCTTTTGTTGCAACTTTGCTCTCAGACTGACTTTATCCCATGCTATCAGATTCCGTAGTACCCTTATAATTATTACACTCTGGGCAATGGGGAGCCAGTGAAGGGATTGACAGAGGGGAGAGGAAGGGGAATAGCGGGGGGACAGGTGGATTAGTCGGGCAGCAGAGTTTAGAATAGATTGGAGGGGTGCGAGAGTGTTAGAGGGGAGGCTACAGAGCAGGAGGTTGCAGTAGTCAAGGCGAGAGATGATGAGGGCATAGACTAGGCTTTTTGCAGATTCTTGGTCGAGGAATGTATGGATTCGTGAAATATTTTTGAGTTGAAGTCGGCAGGAAGTGGAAAGGGCTTGGATATGTGGTTTGAAGGAGAGATCAGCGTCAAGGATTACCCCAAGGCAGCGAGCTTGTGGGACTGGGGAGAGTGGGCAGCCATGCACTGTAATGGATAGGTTCGTTGGGGGGGGGGGGTTGCGTGAGATGGGGGAAAGATGATTAATTCTGTTTTGTTCATGTTAAGTTTCAGAAATCTAGTGGAGAAGAAAGATTAAATTGTGGACAGACATTGAGGGATTCTGGTTAGTAGGGACGTGATATCTGGTCCAGAGATGTAGATCTGTGTGTCATCAGCATTGAGGTGATACTGAAAGCCATGAGATTCTATGAGCTGTCCCAGGCCAAAGGTGTAAATGGAGAAGAGCAGGGGCCCAAGGACTGAACCTTGTGGGACTCCGACAGATAGGGGTGAGGAGATGGTGTGTGAGTGGGAGACGCTGAATGTCCAGTCTGTTAGGTATGATGAGATCCAGGATAGGGCCAAGTCTCTGATGCCAAGGGATGAGAGGGTCTGTAATAATAGGGAATGGTCCACTGTGTCAAAGGCAGCTGACAGGTCAAGGAGGAGGAGGACAGAGTAGTGTCGCTTGCTCTTTGCGGTTAAGAGGTCATTGGTGACCTTAGTTAGGGCAGTTTCAGTGGAATGGTGTGACCGGAAGCCAGATTGTAAGCGGTCAAAGAGGGAGCAAAAAGAGAGATGAGAGGACAGTTCAAGGTAGACATGTTGTTCCAGTAGTTTGGAGGCATAAGGGAGAAGTGATATAGGGCGATAGCTAGATACAGAGGATGGGTCAAGAGAGGGCTTTTTGAGGATAGGTGTGATGGAGGCATGTTTAAAGCTTGAGGGGAAAACACCAGTTGTTAGTGATAGGTTGAAGAGATGGGTTAGGGTTGGGATGAAGACTGTGGTGAGGTTTGGGATGAAGTGGGAAGGGATCGGGTCAAGGGCACAGGTGGTGAGATACGATCTTGAGAGTAGAGTGGAGAGTTGATTTTCTGTAATGGTGGAGAAGCTGGTTTTGGAGGTGGAGGGCTGGGAAGTTGGGAGGAAGGGCTCTGGGGGTTGTTGACCAAAACTGTCTCTGATGCTATCAATCTTCTGCTTGAAAAATGAGGCAAAGTCTTCAGCTGAGATAAGTTGGGAGGGAGGAGGTGCTGGGGGACGGAGGAGAGAATTGAGGGTGTTAAATAACTGTTTAGGGTTGTGAGACAGGGAGGATATGAGAGATGAGAAGTAGGTTTGTTTAGCTGTGGCGAGTGTGGTCTTGAAAGTAGTGAGGGACTGTTTGAATGCGATGAAGTGCTTGTTGGAGTGGGATCTTTTCCATCTGCGCTCAGCAGCCCTGGAAGCTCACCTCAGTTCTTTGGTCAGGCTGGTGTGCCAGGGCTGTCTATTGATTTTGCGAGCTTTGGTATGTGTTAGGGGGGCAGCAGACTCCAAAGCTACAGCTATTGTGGTGTTATATAGAGCGGCAGTGTCATCCGAATTGTGTATGGAACTTATGTCTGTGATAGGGAGGAGGGATTCAGAGAATCAGTGTAGGTCAAGATGTTTAAGATTTCTGCGAGGATGTGAAAGTTTTTGGGTTGGGGATTGTAGACATGAAGTGGAGAGAGATACGAATGTGAGAAGGTTGTGGTCAGAGAGAGGAAGAGGTGAGTTAGAGAGGTTAGGGAGCAGAGGCGGGTGAAGATGAGGTCCAGTGTGTGACCATTTTTGTGGGTGGCTGCAGAAGACCATTGAATGAGGCCGAAGGAGGAAGTGAGAGATAGAAGTTTAGTGGCAGCTGAGAGGGAAGTGTCAATGGGGATGTTGAAGTCGCCCATGATGATAGTAGGGATGTCCACGGAAAGGAAATGAAGTAGCCAGGTGGTGAAGTGGTTAAAGAAAGTGGTGGCTGGCCCTGGGGGGCGGTAAATGACAGCCAGTTGGAGGTTGGAGGGAGAGTAGATGCGCACAGAGTGCACCTCAAAGGAAGGGAGGGTAACAAAGGGTGGGATTGGGGTGAAGGAGCAGTTATCTGACAGGAGAAAACCCACTCCTCCACCATGTTTGCTGCTGGGGTGGGGTGTGTGAGAAAGGTGGAAACCACCGTAAGAGAGTGTAGCAGGGGAGGCTGTGTCAGAAGGGGTGAGCCAGGTTTTGGTGATGGCGAGGAAGGAAAGTTTGGTAGTAACAAAAAGATCATGGATGTAGGAAAGCTTGTTGCAGACAGAGCGAGCGTTCCACAGAGCTCCTGTTAGAGGGACTGGGGAAGCGGGGGCTGGGTGAATGGGTATAAGGTTAGAGAGGTTACGGAAGGTTGTGATAGAGCGTGGATGGGAGGTAGAAATGACTGTGGGAATATGGTGAGGAGGACCAGGATTTGGAGAGATATCACCAGCAGTGAGAAGGAGCAGAGAAAGTGTTAGCAGGTGGGAGCAGGAGAGGGCATGAGGTGGCTGTCTGTGTTTGGAGACAGAGGATTGTATGTTAAGGAACAGTTCTGAGGAGGAGGTGAGATGGATGGGGAGGATTGAAGCAGAGATAAACAGTTCCTTACTTGGTGTGGGGATTGGGGAAGGTAGCAGAAAGTGAAGGATTATAGGGGTGAAAGTGAAAACAAGCAGAAACATTGTTTACAGTGACTGGCCAGTTACCTTCAGTTCCCTTCAGGTTCAATTCAGGTTTTAATTCTACTGTAATCCACACTTTTAGGACACACTTATAGGAATCACACTGCAGACTGAAGTCTATGCAGACTTGAGCAATGCAATATATGTAAAACTAAGTGCGTTCAGGTGTGAAGTAGAGAGGAGTGCTCTCTGCTCATCATGGTCAGAGAATTAGGAGTGGACCAGATGCATACAATCAAGCCAGAGTAAACCAGGTCATAAATAACACAGGGTAAGCTGGTGTTAGCTGAAAGGCATACCATGAGAATGCTAGGAGCAGAGGAAAGTCTGTGTGCAAAGCTGGGTGATGTAATATGTGCACTTCATAGACAGACAGTAGGAGAGCAGGAGAGCTGGGTGGATGAACACACCATGAGAATGCTAGAAGCAGAGGAAAGTCTGTGTGCAAAACTGGGTGATGTAATATGTGCACTTCATAGACAGCAGGAGAGCTTGAGTTATGGTGGTTAGGGTTGAGTGACTTTTAGTTTTTTAGGGTCGAGTCGGGTTTCGCGAAACCCGACTATCTCAAAAGTCGAGTCGAGTGGAATTGGCCGATTATCGCGAAAAGTCGGGGATCGACCGAAACACGAAACCCAATGCAAGTCAATGGGGAAGCATAGTCGGCAGTGAGTGGAGGCCAGGAAAACACCTACAGTGCCCATTTTAATGGCAAAAACATCCATTCTTGTTACTGAAGCTTGTCAATCTTAATTTACCTTATAATAATAGTTAGGCATTGGAAATTGGGGGTCATTTGGCTAAAGTTGTGGGGGGTAGGGCTGGTTCAAGTATTTAGTGGGCCCAGGTAATCTGGACCACCTCAGGGCAGTGGAGCAGGGAGAGGTAAGTATTTCAACTTTGCAAGTGCTGTGATCCTGAGCAAGCAGGGGGGGCCCACTCGTTGGCACTGGCACAGGGCCCCTCAAAGTACGGCGGTGTGTTTGCACGGCGGGGGCGCCTCCCACCGGCAGCGACACTTTTTGCGTACTATGAGGGGCCCTGTGCCAGTGACGTCGCCAACGAGTATCCCCCCCCCACCTGATGAAGGAACCTGCACTTTCATCTGCACCTTCCTCTTTGTCCCCGTGTAAGGTGTTATGGTATGCGGGAAGGAGAACCTGACTTTCAGCAGGGTCACATTCTTGCTGTGTAGCATGCACAGGGAATGTAGCGTTCTGGGTCAATGTACCAGCAGGCTCATCTATTACTGGCTGGGCAATGGGCAGGATGAGGAGGAAACAAAGATATAGGCCCAAAGAATAAAGTGGGCTAAATGCAGTTCAAAATTGGTAACAGGACTAACCAGGGGGCATTGCTTTGTTCAGTGGAGTACAACTGTAATGAGAGGCTGACACAGTGAGTAGGCCCAAATCAGTAAGTAGGCTAAATGCAGTTCAAAATTGGTAACAGTAGTAAACAGGTGGCACTGGTTTGTTCAGTGTAGGAGAACATCAAGGAGCGGCAGACACCGTTGGTAGGGCCAACAAAACAAGTAGGCCAAATGCAGTGTTATATTAAAAACAATTTAACGAGAGCCTGAAGATAGAAGCTAGGGAAAGGCAAACTGGAGAACACCTTGGAGCGGAAGACACCGTTTGTAGAACCCAGACCCAACTTGTAGGCCTAATGCAGTGTTGTTTCAACAACTATTTTAGGAGAGCCTGAAGATTGAAGCTCAGGAAAGGCAACCAGGAGAACACCTTGGAGCGGCATACACTAGTAGTAGGCCCCAACCCAACTAGTAACCCCACTGCAGTTGTTCGATTAAAAAACTATTTAACGAGAGCCTGAAGATTGAAGCTCAGGAAAGGCAACCTGGAGAACACCTTGGAGCGGCAGACACCGTTAGTAGGCCCCAACCAAACTGGTAGCCCCACTGCAGTTCAATCTTCAGGCTCTTGTTAAATAGTTTTTTCTATTTAACAAGAGTATGAAGATTGAAGCTCAGGAAAGGCAACCTGGAGAACACCTAGGAGCTGCATACACCGTTAGTAGGCCCCAGCCCAACTAGTAGCCCCACTGCAGTTGTTCCATTAAACAACTATTTAACGAGAGCCTGAAGATTGAAGCTCAGGAAAGGCAACCAGGAGAACACCTTGGAGCGGAAGAATCAGTTTGTAGACCACAACGAAACTTGTGGCCCCAATGCAGTTTCATAATTCTGACAGGCTGAAAACCAGCCTTTTTTTTTTTTTTTTTTAGAGGAGAACAGCTGTATTAAGTGGCACAGACAGACACTGCTAGTAGGCCTTACACTACAAAGTTGGCTCACTGCAGGTTGAAAAAAGGTACATGGGTACACGGTCGGCATTGGCGTGCTCAGCGGAGGACAAATGGAAAGATGGACCGCAGACAAACTTAGTAGGCCTACAATAAAGAAAGTAGGCTCTATGCACTTTTAAATAGGTTCCAGGGGTACACAGGCAGCATTGGTGTGGTCAGCGGAGGACTATTGGAAGGAGGGACCGCAGACAGTCCTAAAATAAAAAAAATTAGGCTCAATGCAGGTCGAATTATCTTTCAGGGGTATACAGGCAGCATTGGTTTGTTCAGCGGAGGACGATTGGAAGGAGTGTCTGACACAGTTAGTACTCCACAAAAATAAATAGATGTTAATGTCTCACAAAACAACTAAACCAAAAAACAAAAGGGTGTCATACTTAGGTACAGGGGTGGGTTTCTCTGCTGAGTTTCAGACATAGTAATTTGGCGCCGCTAAGTATTTACTGGTGTCAATATAGGACACTGACCCTGACTATTTTAACTAGCATCATACATGTCAACAAATTGGTATTGTCAGTGCCAGGCATTGAAGGATGTCAGCGCATAGACTAAACATTGGTGGAGCTGTGAGAGATAATTTTGCAAGTGGTAGAGCACTGTTTGAGCTGGGGGGGAACTCTCTTGTGGCCGGCGGTACAGGCCCAGGGCCCTTCATGTTACAACGGTGTGTCTGACGTTGGTTGCGCGCCACCACCGCCAGAGACACTTTATTGTACTATGAGGGACCCAGTGGCAGTGCCGTCGGCCAAAAGCGGGCACACCCACCTCTTCAGACAAACGGCACTCTCACGGGTGCTTGCTCCAAGTGGCAAGACCACGGCCCCATGGGGGGGGAGTTAGCGCATTTAGGGAGGTGTAAACATGTCGTATGCTGGACAAACAGCTGCTGCAGATTAAGAGATTGGAACTGTCAGTAAGACAAGTCCACAAGCAAGACCTTTTTATAGGAAAGCTAGGTGTCAGCCGGGAAAGGTGGGGCAAAATAATTCGAAATCCATGAGTGGTTCATTTTAGTGAAGGTTAGATCATCAACATTTTGGGTAGCCAGACGAGTCCTTTTTTCGGTCAATATTGAACCAGCAGCACTGAATACTCTTTCTGATAGCACACTAGCTGCTGGGCAAGCAAGCTCCTGCAATACATATTCTGCCAATTCAGGCCAGGTGTCTATTTTGGATGCCCAGTATTCAAATGGGAATGACGGTTGAGGGAGCACATTGATAAGGGATGAAAAATAGTTAGTAACCATACTGGACAAATGTTGTCTCCTGTTACTTTGAATTGATGCTGCAGTACCTGTCCTGTCTGCGGTCATTGCGAAATCACTCCACAACCTGGTCAGAAAACCCCTCTGTCCAACGCCACTTCTGATTTGTGCAACTCTAACACCTCTGCCCTGTTGCCCCCTGCAGCTCGTGTGAGAACCATCACCGGCGCTGTGTGCTGGGAATGCCTGAATCAAATGGTCTACAAGAGTTGCTTGTTTGGTTGCTAGTATTTGTTCGAGGTTCTCATGTGGCATGATATTTTGCAATTTGCCTTTATAGCGAGGATCAAGGAGGCAGGCCAACCAGTAATCGTCATCGGTCATCATTTTAATAATGCGTGGGTCCCTTTTGAGGATACGTAAGGCATAATCCGCCATGTGGGCCAAACTTCCAGTTGTCAAATCTGCGGTTGTGCTGGGTTGAGGGGCAGTTTCAGGCAAATCTATGTCACTTGTCTCCCTCAAAAAACCTGAACCCGGCCTTGCAACGCCACCAGTTTCTATTGGCCCCGGAGAAGCTTCCTCATTCAAAAAATACTCATCCCCATCATCCTCCTCGTCCTCCTCCTCTTCGCCCGCTACCTCGTCTTGTAGCTTGCCCTGACCAGACAATGGCTGACTGTGATCAAGGCTTTCCTCTTCCTTGGTTGCAGACACCTGCTCCTTTATGTGTGTCAAACTTTGCATCCGCAGACGCATTAGGGGGATGCTCATGCTTATTATGGCGTTGTCTGCACTAACCAGCCGTGTGCATTCCTCAAAACACTGAAGGACTTGACACAGGTCTTGTACCTTAGACCACTGCACACCTGACAACTCCATGTCTGCCATCCAACTGCCTGCCCGTGTATGTGTATCCTCCCACAAATACATAACAGCACGCCTCTGTTCGCACAGTTTCTGAAGCATGTGCAGTGTGGAGTTCCACCTTGTTGCAACGTCGATGATTAGGCGATGCTGGGGAAGGTTCAAAGACCACTGATGGTTCTGCATATGGCTGGAGTGTACGGGCGAACGGCGGATATGCGTGCAAAGTCTGCGCACTTTGAGGAGCAGGTCGGGTAACCCCGGATAACTTTTCAAGAAGCACTGCACCACCAGGTTTAAGGTGTGAGCCAGGCAAGGAATGTGTTTCAGTTGGGAAAGGGCTATGGCAGCCATAAAATTCCTTCTGTTATCACTCACTACCTTGCCTGCCTCAAGATGTACAGTGCCCAGCCATGACTGAGTTTCTTGCTGCAAGAACTCGGACAGAACTTCCGCGGTGTGTCTGTTGTTGCCCAAACACTTCATTGCCAATACAGCCTGCTGACGCTTGCCACTAGCTGTCCCATAATGGGACACCTCGTGTGCAACAGTGGCAGCTGCGGATGGAGTGCTCGTGCGACTGCGGTCTGTGGACGAGCACTCGCTTCTGCAGAAGGACGAGGAGGAGGAGCAGGGGGGGCGAACGCCTACAGCCAACTGTTTCCTAGACCGTGGGCTAGGCAGAACTGTCCCAATATTGCTGTCCCCTGTGGACCCTGCATCCACCACATTAAATCAGTGTGCCGTGATGGACACGTAACGTCCCTGGCCATGCCTACTGGTCCATGCATCTGTTGTCAGGTGCACCTTTGTACTCACAGATTGCCTGAGTGCATAGACGATGCGGTCTTTTACATGCTGGTGGAGGGCTGGGATGGCTTTTCTCGAAAAGAAGTGTCGACTGGGTAGTTGGTAGCGTGGTTCAGCGTAGTCCATCAAGGCTTTGAAAGCTTTGCTTTCAACTAACCGGTAGGGCATCATCTCTAATGAGATTAGTCTAGCAATGTGGGCGTTCAAACCTTGTGTACGCGGATGCGAGGATGAGTACTTCCTTTTCCTAACGAGAGTCTCATGTAGGGTGAGCTGGACTGGAGAGCTGCAGATCGTGGAACTAGCGGGGGTGCCGGTGGACATGGCAGACTGAGAGAGGGTTGGAGATGGTATTCTTGCTGGTGCCCTACATGCAGTGTTTCCTACTATGAAACTGGTGATTCCCTGACTGCTTTGGCCTGGCGACGAAATCTGCACATTTACTGCAGGTGGTGCGGGAAATGGTGGGCTTACAGTGAGGGAAGGGATGTAGCGTTGCTGACTAGCTTCATTGGCCGAGGGTGCTACAACCTTAAGGGACGTTTGGTAGTGAGTCCAGGCTTGCAAATGCATGGTGGTTAAATGTCTACGCATGCAACTTGCATTTAGACTTTTAAGATTCTGACCTCTGCTTAAGGTAGTTGAACATTTTTGACAGATGACTTTGCGCTGATCATTTGGATGTTGTTTAAAAAAATGCCAGACTGCACTCTTTCTACTATTGGATACCTTTTCAGGCATTGCAGACTGAGCTTCTTTAACCGGATGTCCATGCTGTCCTACAACTGGTTTTGGTTTTGCCACGCGTTTTTGGCCAGATACGGGCCTGGCAGATGGAACCTGTTGTGATGTTGATGCCTTCTGCGGCTCCTCCTCCTCCGCTTCAGAGCTACTGCCGCCTGCACCCTGTTCCCCCAATGGCTGCAAATCGGGGTCAACAACTGGGTCATCTATGACCTCCTCTTCTATCTCGTGTGCAACTTCGTCTGTGTCACCGTGTAAGCCGGTGGTATAGCGTTCGTGATGGGGCACCATAGTCTCATCAGGGTCTGATTCTGGATCAGTACACTGCGAGGGCAATGTTCTGGTCTGAGTCAAATGAACAGCATAGTAATCTGGCTGTGGCTGTGCATCTGTGCACTCCATGTCCGATTCAACTTGTAATGGGCATGGCCTGTTAACTGTTTCACTTTCTAACCCAGGAACTGTATGTGTAAAGAGCTCCATGGAGTAACCCCTTGTGTCGCCTGACGCATCCTTCTCTGTTGTTCTTGGTGAAGAAGACAAGGAAGCGACTTGTCCCTGACCGTGAACATCCACTAACGATGCGCTGCTTTTACATTTAGCAGTTTCAGAAGAGGAGGCGAAATAGCTAGAGGCTGAGTCAGCAAGGAAAGCCAAAACTTGTTCTTGCTGCTCCGGCTTTAAAAGCGGTTTTCCTACTCCCAGAAAAGGGAGCATTCGAGGCCTTGTGTAGCCAGACGACGAACCTGGCTCAACAATTCGAGACTTAGGTGCTCTATTGCTTTTCCCACGACCACCTGATGCTCCACCACCACTACCATCATTACCAGGTGGCAATGACCGCCCACGGCCACGACCTCTTCCACCAGACTTCCTCATTGTTTGAAAAACGTAACCAAACTAATGGTATTTGTTACTGTAAAACCAGTTACAAGGTGAACTCAAACTTCTGTTGGATTTATATATCCCTTTATAGGTGGGTGAGACTGCAGGGAAAATCAGGCCCAATGTATAACAGTACACAGCTTCAGTGGCAGACAGATAAGCCACTAACAGGACTGACGCTGATGCAGACACTAACAATTAAAATCTCCCCCTTTTTATTTTTTCTGGGAGAATATTGAAGAAATGTGGCCCACTCTTATACAGTATATGTTCTGTGGCACAAAATTAGAGACAGATGCCACACACAGCACTGGCACTGAGGCAGAATTGCCAATCTTAATCTCCCACTATTTGTTTTTTTTCCAGGGAGAATTTAAAAGAAATCTGGCCCAGTGTTACACACTAGGTTTTCTGTGGCACAAAATTAGAGACAGGTGGCACACACAGGACTGGCACCGAAGCAGAAATGCCAATCTTAATCTCCCACTATTTTTTTTTCAGGGAGAATGTAAAAGAAATCTGGCCCAGTGTTACACACTAGGTTTAATGTGGCACAAAATTAGACACACGTGGCACACACAGGACTGGCACCGAAGCAGAAATTCCAATCTTAATCTCCCACTATTTTTTTTTTCAGGGAGAATTTAAAAGAAATCTGGCCCAGTATTACACACTAGGTTTAATGTGGCACAAAATTAGAGACAGGTGGCACACACAGGAATGGCACCTAAGCAGAAATGCCAATCTTAATCTCCCACTATTTATTTTTTTCCGGGAGAATTTGAAAGAAATCTGGCCCAGTGTTACACACTAGGTTTAATGTGGCACAAAATTAGAGACAGGTGGCACACACAGGAATGGCACCGAAGCAGAAATGCCAATCTTAATCTTCCACTATTTTTTTTTTCAGGGAGAATTTAAAAGAAAGCTGGCCCAGTGTTACACACTAGTTTTAATGTGGCACAAAATTAGAGACAGGTGGCACACACAAGACTGGCACCGAAGCAGAAATGCCAATCTTAATCTCCCACTATTTTTTTTTTCAGGGAGAATTTAAAAGAAATCTGGCCCAGTGTTACACACTAGGTTTAATGTGGCACAAAATTAGAGACAGGTGGCACACACAGGAATGGCACCGAAGCAGTAATGTCAATCTTAATCTCCCACTATTTATTTTTCCAGGGAGAATTTGAAAAAAATCTGGCCCAGTGTTACACACTAGGTTTAATGTGGCACAAAATTAGAGACAGGTGGCACACACAGGACTGGCACCGAAGCAGAAATGCCAATCTTAGGCTACGTTCACACTAGCGTTCGGCTAGTGTGCGTCGCGCTAGCGTCGGGCGACGCAGCGGCGACGCACGCGTCATGCGCCCCTATGTTTAACATGGGGGACGCATGCGTTTTTGCTTGTTGCGTTTTCCGACACGTGCGTCTGTTTTGACGCTAGCGTCGGACCAAGAAAACGCAACAAGTTGCATTTTTCTTGCGCACGCGTCGAAAAACGCAGCGTTTTTGCTTGCGTTTGCACGCGTTTTTCGGTGCGTTGTGCGTCGCGTCGCAGACGCAGCGGCGCACAACGCTAGTGTGAACGTAGCCTTAATCTCCCACTATTTTTTTTTTCAGGGAGAATTTAAAAGAAATCTGGCCCAGTGTTACACACTAGGTTTAATGTGGCACAAAATTAGAGACAGGTGGGACACACAGGAATGGCACCGAAGCAGTAATGCCAATCTTAATCTCCCACTATTTTTTTTTTCCAGGGAGAATTTGAAAAAAATCTGGCCTAGTGTTACACACTAGGTTTAATGTGGCACAAAATTAGAGACAGGTGGCACACACAGGACTGGCACCGAAGCAGAAATGCCAATCTTAATCTCCCACTATTTTTTGTTTTTCCTGGGAGAATTTAAAAAAAATCTGGCCCAGTATTACACACTAGGGTTTCTGTGGCACAAAATTAGAGACAGATGCCACACACAGCACTGGCACCGAAGCAGAAATGCCAATCTTAATCTCCCACTAATTTTTTTTTATTTATGTGAGAATTGGCAAGAAATCAGGCCCACTGTTAGACTGTATGTTTTCTGTGCCAGAAAATAAGACACAGATACCACACACAGGACTGCCACTGATGCAGATTTGTCAATTTTAATCTGCACCCTTTATTTTTTTTTTTCTTCAGGGAGACTAGTGAATAAATCTGGGCCACTGTATTAGAGTATATTTTCTGTGGCAGAAAGTGGCTTGAAGAGATATAACGAAACAAAAAAAAAAAAAAGGGACTGTCCTACAATTACTATCTCCCTGCAGTAATCTCAGCAAAGTATGGCAGGCAGTAATAACAAGGAGTGGACTGCTGCACAAAAAAGTCAATAGTGTGGACAAACAAGATAGCTGTGCAGAAAGGAAGGAGCAACAGGATTTGTGCTTTGAAAAAAGCAGTTGGCTTGCACAGCGGTGTATAAACAGCAATACAGCTATCAGGGAGCCTTCTAGGGCAGCCTAATGAGCTACAGCGCTGAGGAAAAAAAATGTAGCCTCCACTGTCCCTGCAAACAAAAGGTGGTGTTGGACAGTGGAAATCGCCACAGCACAAGCGGTTTGGGGGTTAATGTACCCTGCCTAACGCTATCCCTGCTTCTGACGAAGCGGCAGCAACCTCTCCCTATACTCAGATCAGCAGCAGTAAGATGGCGGTCGGCGTGCACGCCCCTTTATAGCCCCTGTGACGCCGCAGAAAGCAAGCCAATCACTGAAATGCCCTTCTCTAAGATGGTGGGGACTGAGACCTATGTCATCACGCTGCCCACACTCTGCGTCCACCTTCATTGTCTGAGAAATGGCGCTTTTCGCGTCATTGAAACGTGACTTTGGCGCGAAAGTCTCGTACCACATGGCCGACCCCACACAGAGATCGGGTCGGGTTTCATGAAACCCGACTTTGCCAAAAGTCGGCGACTTATGAAAATGAACGATCCGTTTCGCTCAACCCTAATGGTGGTACGTATTGATGCAAGTGTTCTATTGGCATCTTCTAGCATACTGTTTCAGATCAGCTGCAGTGCTCTCTAGTTGCAGGATTGGATCAGGATCTTCAGGGGGTTGCACGGGGCATTTGGTCAAACTATTTGACCAAGTCAGATTTAGGAAAACCTGATATGGGCTTTTTTAATTTTGTGAGTTTTGAAAATAAAGACTTTTAAGTTGAACTTTCGTGGGTCATTGCCTCATTGCTACACGGACGCGAAACCTGCAGCCTTACAATATTTACAGTCATGACCAAAAGTGTTGACACGCTTAAAATTGTTCCAGAAAATGAAGCATTTCTCTGAGAAAATTTTTGTAATTACCATATTTTTCGCTTTATAAGACGCTCCGGATTATAAAACACACCCCAAATTTTGAGAAGAAAAATAGGAAAAAATGTTTTTTAAACAAAATGGTGGTGCTTCTTATAATCCATTCGTCTTATTGCTTACCGGGGGTGGTGGCTGGGGTGAAGCGGGGACCCAGAATCGCTGCTGGAGGAGGCAGGAGTGGGGTGATGCTGCAGGCCACAGGCCACAGGCTGGGATGAAGAGGTGTCCGTCAGTGCTGCTGGTGTCTGGTGCTGCTGCCCGGTGCTCTGCAGGTGTCTCCGGTGCCCAGCGGCACTGTGTGTCCAGTGGTCCTGCTGTGGGTATCTGGCGCTGCTGCCCAGTGCTCTGCTGGTGTCTGTGGTGCTGCGGGTGCCCGGACGGCACTGCCCAGTGCTGCTGCGGCAGTCCCAGTGCTGCCGAGGTTCTGCTGACATTTTGTGAAGGGCCAGAGCCCCGGCAGTCCCATGATTTCCCGTGCGATGGACACAGGAAAAATGGCCGCTGGTAGAGTGGTGCATGCGCAGATGGAGATCTCTGCACCGAGATCTCGGCACCGAGATTTCAGTGCTGAAATCTCATCTCCTGATCATCTCTGATGTAAGGGTTTGCCCACTGACAAAGACATGACCAGTCTATAATTTTAAGGGTAGGTTAATGTTAACTTTGAGAGAAAGAATATCACAAATTAAATCCAGAAAATCACATTGTATAAATTATATAAATGTATCTTCATTTTGCAGTGAGAAATAAGTATTTAATCCCCTACCAACCATTAAAAGTTCTGTCTCCTGCATACCAGTTAGATTCTCCTAATCAACTTGTTACCTGCATTAACCCCTTCCCGACCTTTGACGCCACGTAGGCGTCATGAAAGTCGGTGCCATTCCGACCCATGACGCCTATGCGGCGTCATGGAAAGATCGCGTCCCTGCAGATCGGGTGAAAGGGTTAACTCCCATTTCACCCGATCTGCAGGGACAGGGGGAGTGGTAGTTTAGCCCAGGGGGGGTGGCTTCACCCCCTCGTGGCTACGATCGCTCTGATTGGCTGTTGAAAGTGAAACTTCCAATCAGAGCGATTTGTAATATTTCACCCATTATAACGGGTGAAATATTACAATCCAGCCATGGCCGATGCTGAAATATCATCGGCCATGGCTGGAAATACTAGTGTGCCCCCACCCCACCCCTCCGATCGCCCCCCCAGCCCTCCGATCTGGCCGGTACACTGCTCCGGCTCCCCTCCGTCCAGTGCTCCGTTCCCCCCCGTGCTCTTGTCCGCTCCCCCCGTGCTCCAATCACCCCCCCGTGCTCCAATCACCCCCCCCTGCACTCCGATCCACCCCCCCCGGTGCTCCGTTCCACCCCCCCGTGCTCCATTCCAGCCCCCCCGTGCTCCGTTCCACGCCCCCCGTGCTCCGTTCCACCCCTCCCACACTCCGATTCCCCCCCCCGTACTCCGATCCCCCCCCCCCCCACCCCATCATACTTACCGATCCAGCCGGGGTCCCGTCCGTCTTCTCCCTGGGCGCCGCCATCTTCCAAAATGGCGGGCGCATGCGCAGTGCGCCCGCCGAATCTGCCGGCCGGCAGATTCGTTCCAAAGTGCATTTTGATCACTGAGATATAATCTATCTCAGTGATCAAAATAAAAATAATAATAAATGACCCCCCCCCTTTGTCACCCCCATAGGTAGGGACAATAAAAAAATAAAGAAATTTTTTTTTTCCACTAATGTTAGAATAGGGTTAGGGGTAGGGTTAGGGGTAGGGTTAGGGTTAGGGCTAGGGGTAGGGTTAGGGTTAGGGCTAGGGCTAGGGGTAGGGGTAGGGTTAGGGTTAGGGCTAGGGGTAGGGGTAGGGTTAGGGTTAGGGCTAGGGTTAGGGTTTCGGGATGTGCACACGTATTCTGGTCCTCTGCGGATTTTTCCGCTGCGGATTTGATAAATCCGCAGTGCTAAACCGCTGCGGATTTATGGCGGATTTACCGCGGTTTTTCTCCGCATTTCACTGCGGTTTTACAACTGCGATTTTCTATTTGAGCAGTTGTAAAACCGCTGCGGAATCCGCACAAAGAAGTGACATGCTGCGGAATGTAAACCGCTGCGTTTCCGTGCAGTTTTTCCGCAGCATGGGCACAGCGATTTTTGTTTCCCGTAGGTTTACATTGAACTGTAAACTCATGGGAAACTGCTGCGGATCCGCAGCGTTTTCCGCAGCGTGTGCACATACCTTTAGAATTAGGCTATGTGCACACGGTGCGGATTTGGCTGCGGATTCGCAGCAGTGTTCCATCAGGTTTACAGTACCATGTAAACATATGGAAACCAAATCCGCTGTGCCCATGGTGCAGAAAATACCACGCGGAAACGCTGCGTTGTATTTTCCGCAGCATGTCAATTCTTTGTGCGGATTCCGCAGCGTTTTACACCTGTTCCTCAATAGGAATCCGCAGGTGAAATCCGCACAAAAAACACTGGAAATCCGCGGAAAATCCGCAGGTAAAACGCAGTGCCTTTTACCCGCGGATTTTTCAAAAATGGTGCGAAAATATCTCACACGAATCCGCAACGTGGGCACATAGCCTTAGGGTTAGGGTTGGAATTAGGGTTGTGGTTATGGTTAGGGGTGTGTTGGGGTTAGGGTTTTGGTTAGGGGTGTGTTGCGGTTAGGGTTGTGTTTAGGGTTATGGCTACAGTTGGGATTAGGGTTAGGGGTGTGTTGGGGTTAGTGTTGGAGGTAGAATTGAGGGGTTACCACTGTTTAGGCACATCAGGGGTCTCCAAACGCAACATGGCGCCACCATTGATTCCAGCCAATCTCGTATTCAAAAAGTCAAATGGTGCTCCCTCACTTCCGAGCCCTGACGTGTGCCCAAACAGTGGTTTACCCCCACATATGGGGTACCAGCATACTCAGGACAAACTGCGCAACAATTACTGGGGTCCAATTTCTCCTGTTACCCTTGTGAATAAAAAAAAATGCTTGCTAAAACATAATTTTTGAGGAAAGAAAAATGATTTTTTATTTTCACGGCTCTGCGTTGTAAACGTCTGTGAAGCACTTGGGGGTTCAAAGTGCTCACCACATATCTAGATAAGTTCCTTGGGGGGTCTAATTTCTAAAATGGGGTCACTTGTGGGGGTTTCTACTGTTTAGGCACACCAGGGGCTCTGCAAACGCAACGTGACACCCGCAGACCATTCCATCAAAGTCTGCATTTCAAAAGTCACTACTTCCCTTCTGAGCCCCGACGTGTGCCCAAACAGTGGTTTACCCCCACTCATGGGGTATCAGCGTACTCAGGAGAAACTGGACAACAACTTTTGGGGTCCAATTTCTCCTGTAACCCTTGGGAAAATAAAAAATTCTGGGCTAAATAATTATTTTTGAGGAAAGAAAACGTATTTATTATTTTCACGGCTCTGCATTATAAACTTCTATGAAGCACTTGGGGGTTCAAAGTGCTCACCTCACATCTAGATAAGTTCCTTTCGGGGTCTAGTTTCCAAAATGGGGTCACTTGTGGGGGGTTTCTACTGTTTAGGCACATCAGGGGCTCTGCAAACGCAACGTGACGCCCGCAGAGCATTCCATCAAAGTCTGCATTTCAAAACGTCACTACTTCAATTCCAAGCCCCGGCATGTGCCCAAACAGTAGTTTACCCCCACATATGGGGTATCACCATACTCAGGAGAAACTGGACAACAAATATTGGGGTCAAATTTCTCCTGTTACCCTTGGGAAAATTAAAAAATTCTGGGCTAAATAATTATTTTTGAGGAAAGAAAACGTATTTATTATTTTCACGGCTCTGCATTATAAACTTCTATGAAGCGCTTGGGGGTTCAAAGTGCTCACCACACATCTAGATAAGTTCCTTTCGGGGTCTAGTTTCCAAAATGCGGTCACTTGTGGGGGGTTTCTACTGGTAAGCCACATCAGGGGCTCTGCAAACGCAACGTGACGCCCACAGAGCATTCCATCAAAGTCTGCATTTCAAAACGTCACTACTTCACTTCCGAGCCTCGGCATGTGCCCAAACAGTGGTTTACCCCCACATATGGGGTATCAGCGTACTCAGGAGAAACTGGACAACAACTTTTGGGGTCCAGTTTCTTCTGTAACCCTTGGGAAAATAAAAAATTCTGGGCTAAATAATTATTTTTGAGGAAAGAAAACGTATTTATTATTTTCACGGCTCTGCATTATAAACTTCTATGAAGCACTTGGGGGTTCAAAGTGCTCACCACACATCTAGATAAGTTCCTTTGGGGGTCTAGTTTCCAAAATGGGGTCACTTGTGGGGGGTTTCTACTGTTAAGCCACATCAGGGGCTCTGCAAACGCAACGTGACGCCCACAGAGCATTCCATCAAAGTCTGCATTTCAAAACGTCACTACTTCACTTCCGAGCCCCGGCATGTGCCCAAACAGTGATTTACCCCCACATATGGGGTATCAGCGTACTCAGGAGAAACTGGACAACAACTTTTGGGGTCAAATTTCTCCTGTTTCCCTTGGGAAAATAAAAAATTGCAGGCTAAAAGATCATTTTTGAGAAAATAATTTTTTTTTTTTTTTCATGGCTCTGCGTTATAAACTTCTGTGAAGCACTTGGGGGTTCAAAGTCCTCACCACACATCTAGATTAGTTCCTTTGGGGGTCTAGTTTCCAAAATGGGGTCACTTCTGGGGGATCTCCAATGTTTAGGCACACAGGGGCTCTCCAAACGTGACATGGTGTCCGCTAATGATTGGAGCTAATTTTCCATTTAAAAAGCCAAATGGCGTGCCATCCCTTCCGAGCCCTGCCGTGCGCCCAAACAGTGGTTTACCCCCACATATTGGGTATCTGCGTACTCAGGACAAACAGGACAACAATATTTGGGGTCCAATTTCTCCTATTATCCTTGGCAAAATAGGAAATTCCAGGCTAAAAAATCATTTTTGAGGAAAGAAAAATTATTTTTTATTTTCATGGCTCTGCGTTATAAACTTCTGTGAAGCACCTGGGGGTTTAAAGTGCTCAATATGCATCTAGATAAGTTCCTTGGGGGGTCTAGTTTCCAAAATGGGGTCACTTGTGGGGGAGCTCCAATGTTTAGGCACACAGGGGCTCTCCAAACGCGACATGGTGTCCGCTAACAATTGGAGCTAATTTTCCATTCAAAAAGTCAAATGGCGCGCCTTCCCTTCCGAGCCCTGCCGAGTGCCCAAACAGTGGTTTACCCCCACATATGAGGTATCGACGTACTCGGGAGAAATTGCCCAACAAATTTTATGATCCATTTTACCCTACTGCCCATGTGAAAATGAAAAAATTGAGGCGAAAAGAATTTTTTTGTGAAAAAAAAGTACTTTTTCATTTTTACAGATCAATTTGTGAAGCACCTGAGGGTTTAAAGTGCTCACTAGGCATCTAAATAAGTTCCTTGGGGGGTCTAGTTTCCAAAATGGGGTCACTTGTGGGGGAGCGCCAATGTTTAGGCACACAGGAGCTCTCCAAACGCGACATGGTGTCCGCTAACGATGGAAATAATTTTTCATTCAAAAAGTCAAATGGCGCTCCTTCCCTTCCGAGCCTTACCATGTGCCCAAACAGTGGTTTACCCCCACATGTGAGGTATTGGTGTACTCAGGAGAAATTGCCCAACACATTTTAGGATCCATTTTATCCTGTTGCCCATGTGAAAATGAAAAAATTGAGGCTAAAAGAATTTTTTTGTGAAAAAAAAGTACTTTTTCATTTTTACGGATTAATTTGTGAAGCACCTGGGGGTTCAAAGTGCTCACTATGCATCTAGATAAGTTCCTTGGGGCGTCTAGTTTCCAAAATGGGGTCACTTGTGGGGGAGCTCCAATGTTTAGGCACACGGGGGCTCTCCAAACGTGACATGGTGTCCGCTAAAGAGTGGAGCTAATTTTTGATTCAAAAAGTCAAATGGCGCTCCTTCCCTTCCAAGCCCTGCCGTGCGCCCAAACAGTGGTTTACCCCCACATATGAGGTATCATCGTACTCAGGACAAATTGGACAACAACTTTCGTGGTTCAGTTTCTCCTTTTACCATTGGGAAAATAAAAAAATTGTTGCTAAAAGATAATTTTTGTGACTAAAAAGTTAAATGTTCATTTTTTCCTTCCATGTTGCTTCTGCTGCTGTGAAGCACCTGAAGGGTTAATAAACTTCTTGAATGTGGTTTTGAGTACCTTGAGGGGTGCAGTTTTTAGAATGGTGTCACTTTTGGGTATTTTCAGCCATATAGACCCCTCAAACTGACTTCAAATGTGAGGTGGTCCCTAAAAAAAATGGTTTTGTAAATTTCGTTGTAAAAATGACAAATCGCTGGTCAAATTTTAACCCTTATAACTTCCTAACAAAAAAAAATTTTGTTTCCAAAATTGTGCTGATGTAAAGTAAACATGTGGGAAATGTTATTTATTAACTATTTTGTGTCACATATCTCTCTGGTTTAACAGAATAAAAATTCGAAATGTGAAAATTGCGAAATTTTCAAAATTTTCGCCAAATTTCCGTTTTTATCACAAATAAACGCAGAATTTATTGACCTAAATTTACCACTAACATGAAGCCCAATATGTCACGAAAAAACAATCTCAGAACCGCTAGGATCCGTTGAAGCGTTCCTGAGTTATTACCTCATAAAGGGACACTGGTCAGAATTGCAAAAAACGGCAAGGTCTTTAAGGTCAAAATAGGCTGGGTCATGAAGGGGTTAAAGACAACAACATAGTCACTTTTATAAAAGTCTTCTGCCCACAGACTCAATCAGTCAGACTCTAACCTCTACAACATGGGCAAGACCAAAGAGCTTTCTAGGGATGCCAGGGACAAGATAATATACCTGCAAATGGGCTACAAAACCATATTTAAGGCGCTGGGTGAGAAAGAGACAACTGTTACATAGAACCAAAGAGAAAAGGGTAGCTTTTCTCTCCCTTATAGGTAAATATAATCTTTGATCTATTTGTATGGTGATCCCTTTAATATGCATGCTACCCTTTTCTCTTTGGTTCTATGTTGCGCTTGTTTGTAGCATGCTATAGGTGATCCCTGGCAGTGGTGCCCGCCTAAACATTGTTGTCTTAAAGAGACAACTGTTGGTGCAATAGTAAGCAAATGGAAGAAATACAAAATGACTGCCAATCGACATCGATCTGCGGCACCATGCAAAATCTGACCTCATGGGTTAGCCTTGATCATGAGGAAGGTGAGAGATCAGCCTAAAACTACACGGGGCGAACTTGTTAATGATCTCAAGGCTGCTGGGACCACAGTCATTTAGAAAACAATTGGCAACACATTACGCCGAAAAGGTTTAAAATCCTGCAGTGCCCGCACGGTCCCCCTGCCCAAGAAGGCACATGTGCAGGCCCATCTGAAGTTTGCCAATGAACACCTGAATGATTCTGTGAGTGACTGGGAGAAGGTGCTGAGGTCAGATGAGACAAAAATCAAGCTCTTTGGCATTAACTCAACTCACCGTGTTTGGAGGAAGATAAATGCTGCCTATGACCTAAAGAACACCGTCCCTACTGTCAAGCATGGAGGTGGAAACATTATGTTCTGGGGTGTTTCGCTGCTAAGGGCACAGGACTACTTCACCGCATCAATGGGAGACTGGATGGAGCCATATACCAAATATAAAATCCTGAGTGACAACCTCCTTCCCTTTACCAGGACATTAAAAATGGGTCGTGGCTGGGTCTTCCTGCAAGACAATGACCTTAGCAGATTCGAGATAAGTCAAGTTCTTATGATCAGTCAATACCACCACGCGATGCTTAGCTCCTTCAAGCCAATGACGCCACTCCTCGAATGCCCACTTCATGGCCAGCAACTCTCGGTTGCCCACATCATAATTTCGCTCAGCAGGCGAAAACTTCCTGGAAAAAAAAGCGCATGGTTTCATTACTGAGCAATCAGAACCTCTCTGCGACAAAACAGCCCCTGCTCCAATCTCAGAAGCATCAACCTCGACCTGGAACGGAAGAGAAACATCTGGTTGACACAACACAGGGGCAGAAGAAAAACGACGCTTCAACTCTTGAAAAGTTTCCACAGCAGCAGAAGACCAATTGACCAAATCAGCACCCTTCTTGGTCAAATCAGTCAATGGTTTGGCAATACTAGAAAAATTGCAGATGAAGCGACGATAAAAATTAGCAAAGCCCAGGAACTTTTGCAGACTTTTCAGAGATGTCGGCTGAGTCCAATCATGGATGGCTTGGACCTTAACAGGATCCATCTCGATAGTAGAAGGGGAAAAGATGAACCCCAAAAATGAAACCTTCTGCACACCAAAGAGACACTTTGATCCCTTCACAAACAAAGAATTAGCACGCAGGACCTGAAAAACCATTCTGACCTGCTTCACATGAGACTCCCAATCATCTGAGAAGATCAAAATGTCATCCAAGTACACAATCAGGAATTTATCCAGGTACTCTCGGAAGATGTCATGCATAAAGGACTGAAATACTGATGGAGCATTGGCAAGTCCGAATGGCATCACTAGATACTCAAAATGACCCTCGGGCGTATTAAATGCAGTTTTCCATTCATCGCCTCGCCTGATTCGCACCAGATTATACGCACCACGAAGATCTATCTTGGTGAACCAACTAGCCCCCTTAATCCGAGCAAACAAATCAGATAACAATGGCAAGGGGTACTGAAATTTAACAGTGATCTTATTAAGAAGGCGGTAATCTATACAAGGTCTCAGCGAACCATCCTTCTTGGCTACAAAAAAGAACCCTGCTCCTAATGGCGACGATGACGGGCGAATATGCCCCTTCTCCAGGGATTCCTTCACATAACTGCGCATAGCGGTGTGCTCAGGCACGGATAAATTAAACAGTCGACCTTTTGGGAATTTACTACCAGGAATCAAATTGATAGCACAATCACAATCCCTATGCGGAGGTAGGGCATCGGACTTGGGCTCATCAAATACATCCCGGTAATCAGACAAGAACTCTGGTACCTCAGAAGGGGTGGATGACGAAATTGACAGAAATGGAACATCACCATGTACCCCCTGACAACCCCAGCTGGACACCGACATGGATTTCCAATCCAATACTGGATTATGGGCTTGTAGCCATGGCAACCCCAACACGACCACATCATGCAGATTATGCAACACCAGAAAGCGAATAACCTCCTGATGTGCAGGAGCCATGCACATGGTCAGCTGGGTCCAGTATTGAGGCTTATTCTTGGCCAAAGGCGTAGCATCAATTCCTCTCAATGGAATAGGACACTGCAGGGGCTCCAAGAAAAACCCACAACGCTTAGCATATTCCAAGTCCATCAAATTCAGGGCAGCGCCTGAATCCACAAACGCCATGACAGAATACGATGACAAAGAGCAGATCAAGGTAACGGACAGAAGAAATTTTGACTGTACCGTACCAATGGTGGCAGACCTAGCGAACCGCTTAGTGCGCTTAGGACAATCAGAGATAGCATGAGTGGAATCACCACAGTAGAAACACAGCCCATTCAGACGTCTGTGTTCTTGCCATTCAACTCTGGTCAAAGTCCTATCGCACTGCATAGGCTCAGGTTTAAGCTCAGGTAATACCGCCAAATGGTGCACAGATTTACGCTCACGCAAGCGTCGACCGATCTGAATGGCCAAAGACATAGACTCATTCAAACCAGCAGGCATAGGAAATCCCACCATGACATCCTTAAGGGCTTCAGAGAGACCCTTTCTGAACATAGCTGCCAGCGCAGATTCATTCAATTGAGTGAGCACTGACCACTTTCTAAATTTCTGACAATATACCTCTATCTCATCCTGACCCTGACAAAGAGCCAGCAAATTCTTCTCTGCCTGATCCACTGAATTAGGCTCATCGTACAGCAATCCGAGCGCCAGGAAAAACGCATCGATATTACTTAATGCAGGATCTCCTGGCCCAAGAGAAAATGCCCAGTCCTGAGGGTCGCCGCGCAAAAAAGAAATAATAATCAAAACCTGTTGAACTGGATCACCAGAGGAACGAGGTTTCAAGGCCAGAAATAGCTTACAATTATTTTTGAAACTCAGAAACTTAGTTCTATCTCCAATAAACAAATCAGGAATAGGAATTCTTGGTTCTAACACAGATTTCTGATCAATAGTGTCTTGAATCTTTTGTACTCTTGCCGAGAGCTGATCCACAAATGAAGACAGACTTCTAATGTCCATCGCTACACCTGTGTACTGAACCACCCAAATGTCTAGGGGAAAAAAAAGGCAAAACACAGTGTAAAGAAAAAAAAATGGTCTCAGAACTTCTTTTTTCCCTCTATTGAGAATCATTAGTACTTTTGGCTTCCTGTACTGTTATGAAAGGCAATTCAGTATCACAATGGACATGGAGGTCAGAGCACATACAGTGATCTGACAATAACCCAAAATAATAGAACGAGCTCTGAGATGTGGGAACTCTGCAGACCGCAATCCCTAATCCTCTCCAAACAACACTAGTGGCAGCCGTGGATTGCGCCTAACTCCGCCTATGCAACTCGGCACAGCCTGAGAAACTAACTAGCCTGAAGATAGAAAATAAGCCTACCTTGCCTCAGAGAAATACCCCAAAGGAAAAGGCAGCCCCCCACATATAATGACTGTGAGTAAGATGAAAAGACAAACGTAGGGATGAAATAGATTCAGCAAAGTGAGGCCCGACTTTCTAAACAGAGCGAGGATAGGAAAGATAACTTTGCGGTTTACACAAAACCCTAAAGAAAACCACGCAAAGGGGGCAAAAAGACCCTCCGTACCGAACTAACGGCACGGAGGTACACCCTTTGCGTCCCAGAGCTTCCAGCAAAACAAATAGACAAGCTGGACAGAAAAAATAGGAAACAAATAGCAAAGAAGCACTTAGCTATGCAGAACAGCAGGCCACAGGAATGATCCAGGAAAAAACAAGTCCAACACTGGAACATTGACAGGAAGCATGGATCAAAGCATTAGGTGGAGTTAAGTAGAGAAGCACCTAACGACCTCACCAGATCACCTGAGGGAGGAAAAACAGAAGCCGCAGTACCACTTTCCTCCACAAACGGAAGTTCCCAGAGAGAATCAGCCGAAGTACCACTTGTGACCACAGGAGGGAGCTCTGCCACAGAATTCACAACACATGGGCATGCATGGCTTTCAATGGCACTGGGTCACTTGTGTTTATTGATGACATAAGAGCAGACAAGAGTAGCCGGATGAATTCTGAAGTGTACCGGGATATACTTTCAGCCCAGATTCAGCCAAATGCTGCAAAGTTGATTGGACAGCGCTTCATAGTACAGATGGACAATGACCCCAAGCATACAGCCAAAGCTACCCAGGAGTTCATGAGTGCCAAAAAGTGGCACATTCTGCAATGGCCAAGTCAATCTCCAGATCTAAACCCAATTGAGCATGCATTTCACTTGCTCAAATCCAGACTTAAGACGGAAAGACCCACAAACAAGCAAGACCTGAAGGCTGCGGCTGTAAAGGCCTGGCAAAGCATTAAGAAGGAGGAAACCCAGCGTTTGGTGATGTCCATGGGTTCCAGACTTAAGGCAGTGATTGCATCCAAAGGATTTGCAACAAAATATTGAAAATAAAAATATTTTGTTTGGGTTATGTTTATTTGTCCAATTACTTTTGACCTCCTAAAATGTGGAGTGTTTGTAAAGAAATGTGTACAATTCCTACATTTTCTATCAGATATTTTTGTTCAACCCTTCAAATTAAACGTTACAATCTGCACTTGAATTCTGTTGTAGAGGTTTCATTTCAAATCCAATGTGGTGGCATGCAGAGCCCAACTCGCGAAAATTGTGTCACTGTCCAAATATTTCTGGCCCTAACTGTATATGCTGGTGCGGTTGGCCCTGGGTTTCTCCTAATGCAGGGCAATGCTAGACCTCATGTGGCTGGAGTGTGTCAGCAGTTCCTACATGATGAAGACATTGAAGCTATGGACTGGCCCGCCCGTTCCCAAGACCTGAATCCGATTGAACACATTTTGACATCATATCTCGCACCATCTACCAACGTTAGGGTTGAGCGAAACGGACCGGACAAATTCAAAAGTCGCCGACTTTCGGCAAAGTTGGGTTTCGTGAAACCCGACCCGATCCTAGTGTGGGATCGGCCATGAGGTCGGCGATCTTCGCGCCAAAGTCGCGTTTCGTATGATGCTTTCAGCGCCATTTCTCATCCAATGAAGGAGGACGCAGAGTGTGGGCAGCGTGATGACATGGGTCTCGGTCCCCACCATCTTAGAGAAGGGCATTACAGTGATTGGCTTGCTTTCTGCGGCGTCACAGGGGCTATAAAGGGGTGTGCACGCCGACCGCCATCTTACTTCTGCAGATCTTAGCATAGGGAGAGGTTGCTGCAGCTTCATCAGAAGAAGGGATATAGTTAGGGAGGGAAGATTAAGCCCGAAACTGCTGTAGCGATTTCCACTGTCCAACACCACCTTTTCTTTGCAGGGACAGTGGAGTTTATATTTTTGTGCATCAGCTCTGTAGCTTATTAGGCTGCCCTACAAGGCTCCCTGATAGCTGCATTGCTGTTTGTACGCCACTGTGCAAACCAACTGCTTTTTAAAAGCAAAAATCCTGTTGCTCCTTTCTGCACCGTTCTCTTGTTTCTTTGTCCACACTTTTGTGTGCAGCAGTCCTTTTTATTGCTGCCATACTTGTCCTGAGATCATTGTAGGGAGATCGAAATTGTACTACAGTCCTTGTATTTTTTTATATATCTTCCAGCCACGTACTGCCACTTACATTGTGTAGTGTAACACACTGGGCCTGAGTTTTGTTGCAGTCTCCCCCCGAAAAAAGGGAGATTGAAATTGGCACTAAGTGGATCTACGTCACAGTTCTGTTAGATTGTCGTACATCTTCCAGCCACGTTCTGCCACTTACATTGTGTAGTGTAATACACTACGCCTGAGTTTTGTTGCAGCCTCCCCCCAAAAAAAGGGAGATTTATATTGGCACTAAGTGGATCTACGTCAGAGTTCTGTTACTTTGTCGTACATCTTCCAGCCACGTTCTGCCACTTACATTGTGTAGTGTAATACACTGGGCCAGAGTTTTGTTGCAGATGCATGTAAAGAAGCTGCGGAGACACCATCACGTGTTTCTCGACGCAAGCAGTGAATAGCCAGGCCTTTCCCCGGGAAGGAACAACCACGGGAAGGGCAGCATCCTATGAAGGAAAGCCACCTATGCCAAGCATGGTATCCATCCACAGACAGCTGTTTCGGGGTTTTTGCCCCTCATCAGTGTGGAGTAGGAATCTGGCTATTAGGAGCAGTGCCTAGTAAAAAGGCTATAAAGGCACAGATGATTGGCCTCGGGGAGACCAAAACATCCAACACCGCGGAGACACCATCACGTGTTTCTCAACGCAGTGATTCCAGAACACTGCCCCCATTCCTTATGGGAAATATGCAGATGCATGTAAAGAAGCTGCGGAGACACCATCACGTGTTTCTCGACGCAAGCAGTGAATAGCCAGGCCTTTCCCCGGGAAGGAACAACCACGGGAAGGGCAGCATCCTATGAAGGAAAGCCACCTATGCCAAGCATGGTATCCATCCACAGACAGCTGTTTCGGGGTTTTTGCCCCTCATCAGTGTGGAGTAGGAATCTGGCTATTAGGAGCAGTGCCTAGTAAAAAGGCTATAAAGGCACAGATGATTGGCCTCGGGGAGACCAAAACATCCAACACCGCGGAGACACCATCACGTGTTTCTCAACGCAGTGATTCCAGAACACTGCCCCCATCCCTTATGGGAAATATGCAGATGCATGTAAAGAATCTCCACCCCAAAACAGCTGTCTGTGGATGGATACCATGCTTGGCATAGGTGGCTTTCCTTCATAGGATGCTGCCCTTCCCGTGGTTGTTCCTTCCTGGGGAAAGGCCTGGCTATTCACTGCTTGCGTCAAGAAACACGTGATGGTGTCTCCGCAGCTTCTTTACATGCATCTGCATATTTCCCATAAGGGATGGGGGCAGTGTTCTGGAATCACTGCGTTGAGAAACACGTGATGGTGTCTCCGCGGTGTTGGATGTTTTGGTCTCCCCGAGGCCAATCATCTGTGCCTTTATAGCCTTTTTACTAGGCACTGCTCCAAATAGCCAGATTCCTACTCCACACTGATGAGAGGCAAAAACCCCGAAACAGCTGTCTGTGGATGGATACCATGCTTGGCATAGGTGGCTTTCCTTCATAGGATGCTGCCCTTCCCGTGGTTGTTCCTTCCCGGGGAAAGGCCTGGCTATTCACTGCTTGCGTCGAGAAACACGTGATGGTGTCTCCGCAGCTTCTTTACATGCATCTGCATATTTCCCATAAGGGATGGGGGCAGTGTTCTGGAATCACTGCGTTGAGAAACACGTGATGGTGTCTCCGCGGTGTTGGATGTTTTGGTCTCCCCGAGGCCAATCATCTGTGCCTTTATTGAGTTTTGTTGCAGTCTCCCCCCCAAAAAAGGGAGATTTAAATTGGCACTAAGTGGATAGTTTGTCATACATCTTCCAGCCACGTTCTGCCACTTACATTGTGTAGTGTAATACACTGGGCCTGAGTTTTGTTGCAGTCTCCCCCCAAAAAAAGGGAGATTTAAAATGGCACTGAGAGGATGTATGTCACAGTTCTGTTAGTTTGTCGTACATCTTCTAGCCACGTTCTGCCACTTACATTGTGTAGTGCCACTTACATATGCCTGAGTTTTGTTGCAGTCTCCCCCCCCCCCAAAAAAAGGGAGATTTACATTCTCCACAAGTTTATATACATCTTCTACCTTGTTTCACAGTACCATATAACGGTTGTTATTTTGGTTAGATTTTTCCAAAAATGAGGAAGTCTGGTGGAAGAGGCCGTGGGCGGGCGTTGCCAGCTGGTACTGATGGTGGTGATGGTTGTGGTGGTGGAACATCTGGTGGTAGTGGGAAAAGCAAAATAGCACCAAAGGCTCGAGGTGTTGAGCCAGCGTCATCGTCTGGCTACACAAGGCCTCGAAGGCTCCCTTATCTGGGAGTAGGAAAACAGGTTTTAAAGCCGGAGCAGCAGGAAAAAGTTTTGGCTTTCCTTGCTGACTCAGCCTTTAGCTCTTTCGCCTCCTCTTCAGAAGGTTCGAAATCTTAAAGCAGCGAGTCGTCAGTGGATGCTCCCGGACAGGAACAAGTCGCTTCCTTGTGTCCTTCACCCATACCAAAAGTGAAGGATGCGGCAGGCGAAACTACAGTTTACTCCATGTAGCTCTTTACACATACCGTGCCTGGTTAGAGAGGGAAATTGTTAAAAGCCCATTACAAGATGAATCGGACATGGAGTGCACAGATGCACATCCACAGCTAGATTATTATGCTGTTCCATTGACTCAGATCACTACATTGCCCTCGCAGTGTACTGAGCCAGAATCTGACCCTGATGAGACTATGGTGCCCCGTCATGAATGCTATAGCACCTTACACGGTGAGACAGAGGAAGGTGCACATGAAATTGAAGAGGAGGTGATAGATGACCCAGTTGTTGACCCAGATTGGCAGCCATTGGGGGAAGAGGGTGCCGCTGCCAGTAGCTCAGAAGCGGAGGAGGATGATCCGCAGCAGCCATCTACATCGCAACAGCTTTCATCTGGCAGGCCCGTATCTGGCCAAAAATGTTTGTCAAAACCAAAAACAGTTTTAGGACAGCGTGGCCATCCGGTGAAAGTAGCACAGCGTGCAATGCCTGAAAAGGTAATCCATAGTAGGCAGAGTGCAGAGTGGGAATTTTTTAACCAAGATCCAAATGATCAGTGCAAAGTTATCTGTAAGAAGTGCTCAAAGACCTTTAGCAGAGGGAAGAATCTTCAAAATTTAAATACAACGTGCATGCGTAGACATTTAACCAGCATGCATTTGCAAACCTGGACTAACTACCAAACATCCAGTACCGTTGGTGCACCTGCTCAGAATGAAGGTAGTCAGCAACGCTACATTGCTTCCCTCACAGTAAGCCCACCGGTTAGGACACCACCAGCAGCAAATGCAAGGCCAAAGCAGTCAGGGAATCACAAGGTTCTTGGTAGGAAACACTGTAGGTAGGCCAACATCAAGAATACCATCACCAACCCTCTCTCAATCTGACATGTCCACCACCACCCCCGCTAGTTCCACCATATGCAGCTGTCCAGTCCAGCTCACCCTACAAGAGACTCTCGTTAGGAAAAGAAAGTACTCATCCTGTCATCCGCGTACACAGGGTTTGAACGCCCACATTGCTAGACTAATCTCGTGATGATGCCCCACCAGTTGGTTGAAAGCGAAGCTTTCAAAGCCCTGATGGCCTACGCAGAACCACACTATGACCTACCCAGTCGACACTTCTTTGCGAGAAAAGCCATCCCAGCCCTCCACCAGCATGTCAAAGACCGCCTACGGTCTAGGAAACAGTTTTTTTGTAGGTGTTTGCCACCCCTCCTCCTCCTCCTCATGAAGTGAAAGCTCGTCCACAGAGCGCAGTCGCACGACCACTCCTTACGCAGCTGCCAGTGTTGCACACGAGGTGTCCCATTATGGAACTGCTAGTGGTAAGCGTCAGCAGGCTGTGCTACAAATGAAGTGTTTGGGCGACAACAGACACAGCGCGGAAGTACTGGCCGAGTACTTGCAGCAAGAAACTCAGTCATGGCTGGGCAGTGTACATCTTGAGGCAGGCAAGGTAGTCAGTGATAACGGAAGGAATTTTATGGCTACCATAGGCCTTTCAGAACTGAAACACATTCCTTGCCTGGCTCACACCTTGAACCTGGTGGTGCAGTGCTTCCTGAAAAATTATCCGGAGTTACCAGCCCTTCTCCTGAAGGTGCGAAGACTTTTCTCACACATCCGCCGTTCGCCCGTACACTCCAGCCATATGCAGAACCATCAGCGATCACTGAATCTTCCAATGAAACCGCCTAATAATCGACGTTGCAACAAGGTGGAACTCAACACTGCACATGCTTCAGAGGCTGTGTGAACAGAGGCATGCTGTCATTTATTTGTGGGAGGATACACATACACGGGCAGGCAGTTGGATGGCAGACATGGAGTTGTCTGGTGTGCAGTGGTCGAAGCTCCAAGACCTGTGTCAAGTCCTTCAGTGTTTTGAGGAATGCACACGGCTGGTAAGTGCAGACAACGCCATCATTAGCATGAGCATCCCACTAATGCGTCTGCTGATGCAAAGTATGACGCACATCAAGGAGCAGGCGTCTGCAGCCGAGGAGGAGGGAAGCCTTGATGACAGTCAGCCATTGTCTGGTCAGGGAACTCTCCTGGACGAGGTGGCGGACGAAGAGGAGGAGGAGGAGGATGATGGGGATGAATATTTATGGGAGGAGGATGATTCTCAGGGTTTTTGCGGGCCAGAAGTGATGTTTATTTGCAAGAAAGTGTTCTTGGAACATTTGCCCACATGGCAGAGTATGCCTTGCATATCCTAAAAAGGGACCCCCGCATTATCAAAATGATGACCGATGATGATTACTGGTTGGCCTGCCTCCTGGATCCACGATACAAAGGAAAATTACAAAATATCATGCCACATGAAAACCTTGAGCAAATATTGGCTACCAAACAAGCAACTCTTGTAGAACGTTTGGTTCAGGCATTCCCAGCACACAGACGCGGTGATGCTTCTCACACGAGCTGTAGGGGGCAACATGGCAGAGGTGTTAGAGGTGCACAAATCCGAAGTGGCATTGGACAGAGGGGTTTTATGACCAGGTTGTGGAGTGATTTCAAAATGACCGCAGACACGACAGGTACTGCTGCATCAATTCAAAGCGACAGGAGACAGCATTTGTCCAGTATGGTTACCAACTATTTTTCCTCCCTTGTCGATGTTCTCCCTCACAGGTCATTCTCCTTTGATTACTGGGCATCAAAAATAGAAACCTGGCCTGAATTGGCAGAATATGCATTACAGGAGCTCGCTTGCCCAGCTGCTAGTGTGCTATCAGAAAGAGTCTTCTGTGCTGCTGGTTCAATACTGACCGAAAAAAGGACACGTCTGGCTACCAGAAATGTTGAAGATCTAACCTTCATTCCATACCAATCATGGATTTCAAATTATTTTGCCCCACCTTCCCCTCCTGACACGTAGCTTGCCTTAAAAATGTCTTGCTTTTGGCCTCCTCTTACTGACTGCTCCAATTTCTCCATTTGCAGCTGCTGAATGTCCACCATAGGCCATTTTTATACCTCCCTAAATGGGCTGACTCCCCCCGCAGGACCGTGGTCACCACTTGGCGCAAGCACCTGTGCGAGTGCCGTTTGCCTGGACAGGTGGGTGTGCCCACTCATGGGCCACGGCACTAGCACAGGGTCCCTCATAGTACAATGAAGTGTCTCTGATGGTGGTGGTGCACAAACAACGTCAGACACACCGTCGTAATATGAGGGGCCCTGTGCCAGTACCGCCGCCCACGAGAGAGTGTTCCACCCCAGGTTGAACAGTGCTCTACCACTTGCAAAACTTACCTCTCCCTGCTCCACCACTGTGTAGTCTGTGCTGTTAAATCCTTCAATGGCACTGCCAATACAAATTTGTTGATAGATGATAGTAAAAATATACAGGGGCCCTGGCCTCCATTTAGACCAGTTAATACTTTGCGCCAACTACTACTGTCTACTACTCAGCAGAAGAGCCCACCCCTGTACCAAGCTATGCCACCAGTTTATTTATGAACATTTTTTGGGCTGACATTTAGCCCACTTTATTATTTTGGCCTACTAACTGTGTCAGTCACTTATTACAGTTGTCCTCCACTGAACAAAGCAATGCCACCTGTGTACTCCTCTTACCGATTTTGAACTGCATTTAGCCTACTTACTTACTTGGGCCTAGTAACTGTGTGAGCCTCTCATAACAGTTGTCCTCCTCTGCTGAACAAAGCTATGCCACCTCTTTAGTCCTGTTACCAATTTTGAACTGCATTTAGCCAACTTTTTTATTTTAGGCCTATTAAGTCTGTGTGAGTCTCTCATAACAGTTGTCTTCCTCCGCTGAACAAAGCTATGCCACCTGTGTACTCCTCTTACCAATTTTGAACTGCATTTAGCCTACTTACTTATTTGGGCCTAGTAACTGTGTGAGCCTCTCATAACAGTTATCCTCCTCCGCTAAACAAAGCTATGCCGCCTGTGTACTCCTCTTACCAATTTTGAACTGCATTTAGCCTACTTACTTACTTGGACCTAGTAACTGTGTGAGCCTCTTATAACAGTTGTCCTCCTCCGCTGAAAAAAGCTATGCCGCCAGTTTAGTCCTGTTAGCAATTTTGTACTGCATTTAGCCTACTTACTTATTTGGGACTAGTAACTGTGTCAGCCACTCCTTACAGTTGTCCTCCGTTGAAAAAAGCAATGCCGCCAGTTTAGTCCTATTACCAATTTTGAACTGCATTTAGCCTACTTTCTTATTTGGGCCTACTAACTGTGTCTGCCCCTCATTACAATTGTCCTCCACTGAACAAAGCAATGCCGCCTGTTTAGTCCTGTTAGCAATTTTGAACTGCATTTAGCCTACTTACTTATTTGGGCCTACTAACTGTGTCAGCCACTCCTTACAGTTGTCCTCCACTGAACAAAGCAATGCCGCCTGTTTAGTTCTGTTAGCAATTTTGAACTGCATTTAGCCTACTTTCTTATTTGGGCCTACTAACTGTGTCTTCCCCTCATTACAGTTGTCCTCCACTGAACAAAGCAATGCCGCCAGTTTAGTCCTGTTAGCAATTTTGAACTGCATTTAGCCTACTTACTTTTTGGGGCCTACTAACTGTGTCAGCCTCTCATTACAATTGTCCTCCGCTGAACAAAGCAATGCTGCCTGTTTAGTCCTGTTACCAATTTTGAACTGGATTTAGCCTACTTTCTTATTTGGGCCTATATCTGTGTTTCCTCCTCATCCTGCCCATTGCCCAGCCACTGCTAGATGAGTCTGCTGGTACATTGAACCAGACCACTACATTCCCCTTGCACTCTACACAGCCAGAATCTGACCCTGCTGAAAGTCAGGTTCCCCTTCCCGCATACTATACCACCTTACACGGGGACAAAGAGGAAGGTGCAGATGAAAGTGCAGGTTCCTTCATCAGGTGGGGGGGCATACTCGTTGGCACTGGCACAGGGCCCCTCATAGTACGCAAAAGTGTCTCTGGCAGTGGGAGGTGCCACCTGCCGTCAAACACACCGCCGTACTGTGAGGGGCCCTGTGCCAGTGCCAACTAGTGGGTACCCCCTGCTTGCTCAGGATCACAGCACTTGCAAAGTTGAAATACTTACCTCTCCCTGTTCCACCGCCGTGACGTATTCCGCGTTTCCTGGGTCCACGAAAATCTTGAGCCAGCCCTACCCCCCCACAACTTTAGCCAAATGACCCCCAGTTTTCAATGCCTAACTATTATTATAAAGTAAATAAAGATTGACAAGCTTAAGTAATAAGAATTGATGTCTTTGGCATTAAAATGGGCACTGTAGGTGTTTTCCTGTCCTCCACTCACTGCCGACTTTGATTCCCCATTGACTTGCATTGGGTTTCGTGTTTCAGTCGGCCCCTGACTTTTCACGATAATCGGCCAATTTCACCCAACCCGACTTTTGAGAAAGTTGGGTTTCGTGAAACCCGACTCGATCCTAAAAAAGTTAAAGTTGCTCAACTCTAACCAACGTCATGTTGCACCACAGAATGTCCAGGAGTTGGTGGATGCTTTAGTCCAGGTCTAGGAGGAGATCCCGCAGGAGACTATCCGCCGCCTCATCAGGAGCATACCCAGGCGTTGTAGGGAGTTCATATAGGCACGTGGAGTCCACACACACTACTGGGCATCATTTCCTTGTCTTGAGGCATTTCCACTAAAGTTGGATTAGTCTGTATCTTCATTTTCCACTTTGATTTTGAGCATAATTCCAACTCCAGACCTCTGTGGGATATTATGATTTATGTTGATCATTTTTAGGTTGTTGTTCTCAACACATTCCACTATGTAATGAATAAAGATTTATAACTGGAATATTTCATTCAGTGATATCTAGGATGTGGGATTTTAGTGTTCCCTTTACTTTTTTGAGCAGTGTAAATTTATTTATATATATATATATATATATATATATTCACTAGCTGAAGAGCCCGGCGTTGCCTGGGCATAGTAACTAACTCTGGTTAGTTATAACAAATTATAATGAATATCCTCCATCCGATAGTCCCGTGTCCATATACCCATCATACATATCCTCCATCCCAGAGTCCAATGCCCATATACCCATCATACACATCCTCCATCCTATAGTCCTGTGCCCATATACCCATCATACACATCCTCTATCCCATAGTCCCGTGCCCATATACCTATCATACACATCCTCCATCCCATAGTCCCATGCCCATATACCCATCACACATCCTCCATCCCATAGTCCCGTGCCCATATTCCCATCATACATATCCTCCATCCCATAGTCCCGCGCCCATATTCTCATCATACATATCCTCCATCCCATAGTCCAGGGTTATCCCGGAAAAACAGTTGATTCCTTCTGCTCAGGCAATGTTCCCCAACTCTGAGGACTGATTTTTCCAGCAGGACAATGCGCCATGCCACACAGCTAGGTCAATCAAGGTGTGGATGAAGGACCACCACATCAAATTCCTGTCCTGGCCAGCCCAATCTCCAAACCTGAACCCCATTGAAAACCTCTGGAATGTAATCAAGAGGAAGATGAATATTCACAAGCCATCAAACAAAGAACTGCTTAAATGTTTGTACCAGGAGTGGCCTAAAGGTCACCCAAAAACAGTGTGCAAGACTCGTGGAAAACATGACAAGATGCATGAAAGCTGTGATTAAAAATCAAGGTTATTCCACAATATATTGATTTATGAACTCTTCCTGAGTGAAAACATTTGTAGTGTTGTTTCTAAATCATTATGAACTTGTTTTTTTTCCCATTATTTGAGGTCTGCAAGCAATGCCTTTTTTTGTTAATTTGACTATTTCTCATTTTCAGAAAATAAATACAAAATGTATTCCTTGGCACTTCGGAGACGTGTTGTCAGTAGTTTATAGAATAAAAGAGCAATTTACATTTTACTCAAAAATATACCTATAAAGAGAAAAATCAGACAAACTGAAAATTTTGCAGTGGTCTCTTAACTTTTGCCAGAGCTGTATACTCACTGTCAGGATTTGGCTCCACTTGCTGCTTCCAGTGGTTATTATGTAACCACTCATATGAAAATGTCATACTTCCAGTCACGTGATGACTAACTTCTCTTTCTGTGTCTCTCTATGAAGCAGGGACTGTAATTTTTCACTGAACATTGAGAGAATTAGGAAGATCAACTAGTCATCATGTGCCTATTGCATTTGTAAGTATTCAAAACGAATATGAATGGTCACCTAATGACTGGCCACACTGGTTGGGTGGTATATAGATAAAGGAATTGTAGTACACATATTACACACATAGGTCACATACAAAAGTAAATACCAATAACTAATAATAACAGCAAAATGTGATGTGCTATGTGTGTATATAAGGACTAATTTCGCAGGGACAACTGTATAACAGGAATCCTACACAACCTCAGAAAGAACACAGTCAATATGTCCCATAAAGTATAAAATATAAATCTTTATTGAATATCTATACATAGAAAACTAAACCGGAACAAATACATACAATACAGATGGGGCTAGTCAAAACCAACCAAATATAGCACCACAATACACAGAAAAGGGCTACATGGTGCCCCCCATAGACAAAGACACACCCAGGGTATTACTAATAATCAAAAAGTTAAATAATACCGGATATACACGGGAACATGGGCCAAGTGTGAATATCCTATAATGGACAATAATAGGGAACAAAAATGGACAAATATAGAAATCAATTGCCAATGCAGATGGGCACAGACGCCCCATATATGGAAATAAATTGCTAGTGCAGATTGGCACAAACGCCCCATATGTCCACAGTTGTCCCCATACAAATATCCATCCACAAACAGGACATGGCCTCATGTACTCACAAAGATTACCTGGTAGTGTGACAGCAAGGGGGGAACCAGAGCCCACCCCGACGCGCGTTTCGGAGCGCTACAAAGGCTCCTTCCTCAGGGGGTGTAGAGGGTAGATGTAGATAGCGGTTTTTATATAAAAAAACAAGGCGCCGGAAGCAGTTCCCCGCGCATGCGCACCCGCCGCGCACACCGCCAACCAAGGCGCCGCCGCCATCCGGAACCGGAAACACGCGGGCCCACGTGATCCGGCACCCCATGACCGCAGACGCCACGGAGGACAGCCGCACAGATGCGCACAAGCAGGAACAGCTCCCGGACGCCATTTTGCATGAGGGCACATAACAGGGAAGGAACACATATGGAACAGTGCAGTAACAAAAGACAATTGCAAGACATATTTCGGCCACACTGAAAACATAGTTTCGGCACATAAGTAAGGCCAAAGAGTCCTGCAAGAATAATATGCGCAAAACCTAAACTAAAAAACTGCACACCATGCAGAACGCCCGGCCGCAACACAAAAACAGATAACAAATAACATAGCCACAACAAAATATAAATGACAAAATATAAATACAGACAACAATAAACATACAAAAAACTCAAAAAATACAAACAAAATAATATATGTAAACATATAACGTAGAAATGTTCATATATAAAGATGGACTTGATAGTAGAAACAGAACTCGACCCAAACTATGGCACTGGACATAGTGTTCCGAATATCCCCAATTATCAAAGGTATGACAAGACACAAGAACACCTACCTAAAACAAAAAAGCAAAAAGTTAAAACATATATAAAACTATAAAAGCAAGGTGTATACAGTTGGCTGGCTTATATATATATATATATAGAAAGTTGGAGGTATATCATTATAAAAAAGGAGCAAATGAGATATGCTCATTCAGTCCTTGTGGGTGAACAGTACCAAGTGTCCAGATCCACTTGGACTCAAGCTGCGCAAGACGCTTAGAGAGGTTTCCCCCTCTTACATTAATTTGAAGTAGGTCAATGCCTCTAACCCTTAGGAGCCTTTCATTACAGTTATGGAAATCACGGAAATGTCGAGGAATGGTTTTGAGGGTGGATGCGTCCGCACAGGAGGCCGCCGCAACAATACCCAATACGTGCTCCCGGATACGGACCTTAAGCTGCCGTGTGGTTAGCCCTACATAGATCAAACCACACGGACAAGTAGCATAATAGATCACGTACCGGGAGACACATGTGATTCGTTGTTTGATGGAAAATTGTTTTGACCCATTAGAGTTGGAAAAAGAATCACATCTATCAACATTAGGGCATGCGACACACCTCCCGCACGGAGCACATCCACCCCCCAACCTCGCAGCATCCAAAAACGTTGGCACCGTCTGCCCAACATAGTGGCTCCTAGTTAGCCTATCCCTAAGATTCTTCGCTCGCCTGAACGTGATTGCAGGATTGTCCGGGAGGAATTTCGCTAGGATGGAGTCGGCCTTCAAAATAGGCCAAGCATTTTTAACTGCCATACGTAGTCTCTTATGTTGAAGGTTATATGTAGTAATAAGTCTAACCCCATTATCAATATTAGATTTCGTGGGGGCTCTACCGTATAGCAAATTATCACGATTTGCATATTTGGCACGATGGTATGCCTTCTTAATGCTTCGGCCACTATAACCTCTAGATAAAAACCGCTGTTTCAGCTCCTCCGCCCGAACCTCGAAGTCCAAATCACTTGAACAAATCCGGCGAAGGCGGAGGAATTGACCAATAGGTATTGCCTGGACCATATGGCGCGGATGGCAGGAGGAAGCATGAAGCAAGGTATTTGTAGCAGTACGCTTACGGTAGATATCCGTCTGGGTAAGACCAGATCCGTCCTTATAAATAGTCACATCGAGGAAATCAATTTTCTCGGCATCCCACACTGGGGTGAGACGAATATTAAGATCATTGCTGTTTAAAGAGGCTATAAATTGCGCAAGGTCGACGGCGGTGCCCTGCCAGACAAAGAAGATATCGTCGATATAGCGTGTCCATAAAAGGACACGGTCTATCGACCCCTGTTTGTCTGACAGGAAGAGATCCCTCTCCCACAGCCCCAGGAACAGGTTAGCATAGGCGGGCGCAAAGGCCGCACCCATTGCTGTGCCCTGGAGCTGTAGGTAGAAGGACCCCTTAAACACAAAAAAATTATGTGTGAGGGTGAACTCAAGAAGCTCCAGGATGAGGTCCCTCAAGGGCACGGCTAAAGTAGATGTATTCAGAAAAAAACGTACCGCACGTAGCCCATCACTATGACGAATATTAGTGTAGAGGGACTCAACATCAACTGAAGCAAAAAGAGTATCACCCTCCAAACACAAGCCGTCGACCTTGCGCAACAGATCCCCAGTATCTTTAAGAAAGGAGGGGAGGGTCAGCACAAGAGGTTGAAGATGATAGTCGATCCATTTATTGACTTGCTCCAGGAAATTCCCCCTCCCAGACACGATTGGGCGGCCGGGCGGCGACCTAATGTCCTTATGCACTTTAGGGAGGAGATATAATGTAGCGACTGTAGGTTCCCTGACAGTGACTCCGTAATCATGCATATCATCCGTACAAAAGGCGTCCCTGGGGTCAGGTTGGCGCGGATGGTAGGGATAATAAGGTAATTAATCTCAGTGCGCATGTATTATCTGAGGTGGATATTTCTGTCTTGGGTAGGGGTCTGTCCTTTTCCCCCACACCGGGGTTTGACACCTTTACTGCGGTGAAGGATTTGCACCTATTCGCGAGATCATTGCTGTTTAAACGCCACTTCTACAATGACGAGTTTCAACGTCTTTTTCCTACAGAAGAAGAGCAGGAGGCTGTAAGAATTCTGGAGGAGTTGGCACTTGAGCATGAGGACTCTGGAGGTAAGATTCCCCCATGTATTCGGCCACGCTCCACGAGATTCCCCCCGTTTTCGCTATGTCCCAGCATCGATTGGTTTGTACGGGTGGTGACTAATGAATTCCTAAAAATCCCCAGATTTGGGGGGGGAGGAGATAATCTAACTAAAGAAGAAAGGGTTAGACTTGCGTACCTTCAAGATCTCCCTGACGTGGTGCTGAAGCCAGCCGATAAGGGTGGCAATGTCGTTGTATGGCCTAAAGTGATGTATGAGAGGGAGGCGTTTCGCCAGCTTAATGACACTGTGTGTTATAAGAAATTGACATACAACCCTCTTGTTGCCTTTAGTGCCAAGCTGGAGTCTATTCTTACAAAAGCACTTGACAACGGCATTGTCACCAAAGATTTGGTTTCGGCACTCACTGTCAGGGAACCTACAGTCGCTACATTATATCTCCTCCCTAAAGTGCATAAGGACATTAGGTCGCCGCCCGGCCGCCCAATCGTGTCTGGGAGGGGGAATTTCCTGGAGCAAGTCAATAAATGGATCGACTATCATCTTCAACCTCTTGTGCTGACCCTCCCCTCCTTTCTTAAAGATACTGGGGATCTGTTGCGCAAGGTCGACGGCTTGTGTTTGGAGGGTGATACTCTTTTTGCTTCAGTTGATGTTGAGTCCCTCTACACTAATATTCGTCATAGTGATGGGCTACGTGCGGTACGTTTTTTTCTGAATACATCTACTTTAGCCGTGCCCTTGAGGGACCTCATCCTGGAGCTTCTTGAGTTCACCCTCACACATAATTTTTTTGTGTTTAAGGGGTCCTTCTACCTACAGCTCCAGGGCACAGCAATGGGTGCGGCCTTTGCGCCCGCCTATGCTAACCTGTTCCTGGGGCTGTGGGAGAGGGATCTCTTCCTGTCAGACAAACAGGGGTCGATAGACCGTGTCCTTTTATGGACACGCTATATCGACGATATCTTCTTTGTCTGGCAGGGCACCGCCGTCGACCTTGCGCAATTTATAGCCTCTTTAAACAGCAATGATCTTAATATTCGTCTCACCCCGGTGTGGGATGCCGAGAAAATTGATTTCCTCGATGTGACTATTTATAAGGACGGATCTGGTCTTACCCAGACGGATATCTACCGTAAGCGTACTGCTACAAATACCTTGCTTCATGCTTCCTCCTGCCATCCGCGCCATATGGTCCAGGCAATACCTATTGGTCAATTCCTCCGCCTTCGCCGGATTTGTTCAAGTGATTTGGACTTCGAGGTTCGGGCGGAGGAGCTGAAACAGCGGTTTTTATCTAGAGGTTATAGTGGCCGAAGCATTAAGAAGGCATACCATCGTGCCAAATATGCAAATCGTGATAATTTGCTATACGGTAGAGCCCCCACGAAATCTAATATTGATAATGGGGTTAGACTTATTACTACATATAACCTTCAACATAAGAGACTACGTATGGCAGTTAAAAATGCTTGGCCTATTTTGAAGGCCGACTCCATCCTAGCGAAATTCCTCCCGGACAATCCTGCAATCACGTTCAGGCGAGCGAAGAATCTTAGGGATAGGCTAACTAGGAGCCACTATGTTGGGCAGACGGTGCCAACGTTTTTGGATGCTGCGAGGTTGGGGGGTGGATGTGCTCCGTGCGGGAGGTGTGTCGCATGCCCTAATGTTGATAGATGTGATTCTTTTTCCAACTCTAATGGGTCAAAACAATTTTCCATCAAACAACGAATCACATGTGTCTCCCGGTACGTGATCTATTATGCTACTTGTCCGTGTGGTTTGATCTATGTAGGGCTAACCACACGGCAGCTTAAGGTCCGTATCCGGGAGCACGTATTGGGTATTGTTGCGGCGGCCTCCTGTGCGGACGCATCCACCCTCAAAACCATTCCTCGACATTTCCGTGATTTCCATAACTGTAATGAAAGGCTCCTAAGGGTTAGAGGCATTGACCTACTTCAAATTAATGTAAGAGGGGGAAACCTCTCTAAGCGTCTTGCGCAGCTTGAGTCCAAGTGGATCTGGACACTTGGTACTGTTCACCCACAAGGACTGAATGAGCATATCTCATTTGCTCCTTTTTTATAATGATATACCTCCAACTTTCTATATATATATATATATAAGCCAGCCAACTGTATACACCTTGCTTTTATAGTTTTATATATGTTTTAACTTTTTGCTTTTTTGTTTTAGGTAGGTGTTCTTGTGTCTTGTCATACCTTTGATAATTGGGGATATTCGGAACACTATGTCCAGTGCCATAGTTTGGGTCGAGTTCTGTTTCTACTATCAAGTCCATCTTTATATATGAACATTTCTACGTTATATGTTTACATATATTATTTTGTTTGTATTTTTTGAGTTTTTTGTATGTTTATTGTTGTCTGTATTTATATTTTGTCATTTATATTTTGTTGTGGCTATGTTATTTGTTATCTGTTTTTGTGTTGCGGCCGGGCGTTCTGCATGGTGTGCAGTTTTTTAGTTTAGGTTTTGCGCATATTATTCTTGCAGGACTCTTTGGCCTTACTTATGTGCCGAAACTATGTTTTCAGTGTGGCCGAAATATGTCTTGCAATTGTCTTTTGTTACTGCACTGTTCCATATGTGTTCCTTCCCTGTTATGTGCCCTCATGCAAAATGGCGTCCGGGAGCTGTTCCTGCTTGTGCGCATCTGTGCGGCTGTCCTCCGTGGCGTCTGCGGTCATGGGGTGCCGGATCACGTGGGCCCGCGTGTTTCCGGTTCCGGATGGCGGCGGCGCCTTGGTTGGCGGTGTGCGCGGCGGGTGCGCATGCGCGGGGAACTGCTTCCGGCGCCTTGTTTTTTTATATAAAAACCGCTATCTACATCTACCCTCTACACCCCCTGAGGAAGGAGCCTTTGTAGCGCTCCGAAACGCGCGTCGGGGTGGGCTCTGGTTCCCCCCTTGCTGTCACACTACCAGGTAATCTTTGTGAGTACATGAGGCCATGTCCTGTTTGTGGATGGATATTTGTATGGGGACAACTGTGGACATATGGGGCGTTTGTGCCAATCTGCACTAGCAATTTATTTCCATATATGGGGCGTCTGTGCCCATCTGCATTGGCAATTGATTTCTATATTTGTCCATTGTTGTTCCCTATTATTGTCCATTATAGGATATTCACACTTGGCCCATGTTCCCGTGTATATCCGGTATTATTTAACTTTTTGATTATTAGTAATACCCTGGGTGTGTCTTTGTCTATGGGGGGCACCATGTAGCCCTTTTCTGTGTATTGTGGTGCTATATTTGGTTGGTTTTGACTAGCCCCATCTGTATTGTATGTATTTGTTCCGGTTTAGTTTTCTATGTATAGATATTCAATAAAGATTTATATTTTATACTTTATGGGACATATTGACTGTGTTCTTTCTGAGGTTGTGTTGGGTGGTATATAGGAGAGGGCGCCAATATGAATTTTTGCCCTGGGTGCAGAAAAACCTAGATTTTCCTCTGCCTTAAATGTTGGCCTTTGCAGGAGTTTTAGAGCTTTAAATTGGAAAAACAAACCTCTGGCAGCTAAATGAAATATTAAGAAATCTATCAGTATATGTGGCATTTCTTGATAATTCTATTGCTATTTTCTTTGTCCCCACATTATCTGTCATCGTAGGCTTTGACTTTAGGGACCTCCCCCCCTCCCCCATTAGGTAACAACCAATTTAATCATACATGTATAGGGGAAGTAACAGAGAAATGGAAACATATGCTCCCAAATTTATATAAGACCCTGTTCACACTATCAGTATGAGGTCAGTATGGTACCTATGAGGTCAGTATTGTACCTCAGTATTTGTAAGCCAAAACCAGGAGTGGAGCAGTCAGAGGAAAAGTATAATAGAAACATGTCACCACTTCTGTATTTATCACCCACTCCTGGTTTTGGCTTACACATATTGAGGTAAAATACTGACCAATACTGATAGTGTGAACGTGGCGTAATATTAGGAATACAATATTTTTTTAAATAGGCATGTTAGAAGAGTTCTCCTGTTTAAATAAATTACTATATATGTTATAGTTTATCTCACCTCACATGAATCCCGTTTATTGTCTCCTGCGCAGATTATGTTGACAGTGACTTCTCCATGATAGTAGTCCCGACGATTGCATACTTCTCGGCTAATTACTGGGACCAATACCTCATGTAAGACATCTGGCTTCTTTCCAGTCTTCTTGATTTTTCCCCAACCAGCTACCATGCAAAGTGTATTTTCTTTAATCATGATATCTTCAGTCTGGTAACGTAGAGGGCTTATTGATTCGCTCAATGGAACCTTTTCTGGGAGCTTTGTAAAAAGGGTAAAGCATATATTTATATATTACATTTATTTCTCTGCTCAGTTCACGAAGCCAATTTACAATATACTGATTTTGGACCATTGAAATTGATAAAAGACATCTCTAAGCAAAACACCTAAATGTTAATCTGTTTACTATGTTGTATGGACTATCACAATGCAGCTTATGGCTCCCTAGTATTTACAGTAGGGACTTTTTGTGCCACACTATACTGTACCACTGTGGTACAATGCACATGGCTCTACCATATGCATAACATATTCTGATTATCATAGACAAAGGTGCAAAATTCTTATAACGCTGGAATCACACTAGCGTATAGCATGCGATGCGAGAGTGTGGATACGATCTGCTAATGACACTCGACTCCAGCTCTGCTGCGAGTGTGAGCCAAGTGTCAGTGCTCTGTGCTCCATTCCTCTTGCATCAGAGAATCGCAGCACAGGTGCAGAGGAGACAGAGAACTTAATTTCTCCATCTCCTCCATAGCCAACATTTGCGAGCATTGCACTGCACTCGGGTGACATCTGCAGTGCGATGTTTCACACGCACCCATAGACTTGTATGGGTGCATGGAATCTGAATTTCGCATGCATTCGCAGCATGCTGCATTTTTTTTCCAGTCCGATCTCGATCCTATGGGCGCTGAAAAAAATAACGCAGATGAGCACACAATCATAGAATAACAGTGGTCTGAATGCAATCTGATTTTTCTATCGGATTGCATTCGTCTAATTTATTTGCAAGTGTGAGCGAACCATGAGGCGAATAGTCTTACCTTCAGAAGAAGTAAATCATGGTGTTTATTAGATGTGTTAAACTCAGGATGTATTACTTGAGTTTCAATATCATAAACTAACTTTTTGGGATCAGACAGAGACTTAATCCCTAGGACAGCTTGCAGAGTTGTATTGATACTGAAAGATAAGAATAAATAAATGTTAGCTTTTTCTCATTGACTCTTTTACAAGCACATCACAATAAACCTTTTAACCTTGTATACTACGCTAGTTATCCCCTTTTTTAGTTATGTAAAAAAAACCTTTAATATTCTTTATGTTCATTAACAGATGGCACTCTTCTAAATATCTCATCTTCGGCGACTGACCCTAATAGGTCCTATTAATGGCTAATCTAGACCAAGGAGATATTGAAAAAACACCAAAGTGAGTGGATAGTTCCCAGACAAAAATATATCCCCGTGAAAAAAATCAATATTCAAAAGACAATGGAAACTGCAGGGTATGTCATCAATTATAAATTGCCTTACCTGCCTGCAATTTGCAGGGCTGGACACATAGATACCACCAAATACCCGCTGTCCTTTTATTGTGGGCATAATGCTACTCAGACAACACAGGGTGAGTGTAAGACAGTGTGTCAATACACTTTCATAGTTTTCCTCCTCTGTTTTCAAAGTCAACAAACTATCTGGCCTAGGCAATGCATAATTAGCATATCAGTAAACATCACTAGTCATCAAGGATAGGAGCACAACATGTTGTTATTAGTGATGAGCAAGTGTACGCGTTGCTCGGGTTTTCCCGAGCATGCTCGGGTGGTCTCCGAGTATTTATGACTGCTCGGAGATTAAGTTTTCATCGCCTCAGCAGCATGATTTTACAGCTATTAGCCAGCTTGATTACATGTGGGGATTACCTAGCAACCAGACAACCCCCAAATGTACTCAGCCTGGCTAATAGCTGTAAATCATTCAGCTGCAGTGATGAAAATTACGGTAAATCTTTGAACACTAGCAAATATTCAGAGGTCACCTGAGCATGCTAGGGAAAACCCGAGCAACGAGCATCACTAGTTGTTATATCAAACTAGCTATTGAACCCGTTCTATGCCCAGGTGGCTGGCATTTATATTGGTATATGGTCTCCATCCTGTTATGTGCTTCTTCCATCCTGCGCCCCCTTCCTGTCATGTGCTCCCATCCTGTGCCCTCATCCTGTTTTGTGCGCCTCCATCTTGTCATGTGCTACTCTCTTCCTGTGCCCTAATCCTGTCATATGCTGCGATCCTGTGCCCAAATCCTGTCTATGTGGTGCTTCCATCCTGCGCCCCCATTCTGTCATGCGGTGCTCTCATCCTGTACCCCCATGCTGTTATGTGCTGCTCCCTTCCTGCGCCCCCATTCTGTAATGTACTGCACCCATCCTGCGCCCCATCCTGTCATGTGCTGTTCTCATCTCCCCCTCTCGTCATGTGCTGCTCCAATCCTGTGCCCCCATCCTGTCATGTGCTGCTCTCATCCTGCGCCCCATCCCGTCATGTGCTGCTCCCATCCTACGCCCCCATTCTGCCATGTGCTGCTCCCATCCTGCGCCCCCATTCTCTGATATGATGCTCCCATCCTGCGCCCCCATTCTGTCATGTGCTGCTCCAAATCTGCGCCCCCATCCTGTCATGTGCTGCTCCCATCCTGCACCCTCATTCTGTAATGTGCTGCCCCATCTTGTGCCCCCATTTTGTCATGTGCTGCTGCCATCCTGCACCACCCCCATTCTGTCATGTGCTGCTCCCATTCTGCACCCTCATTCTGTCATGTACTGCTCCCATCCTGCGCCCACATCCTATCATGTGCTGCTCCCATCCTGCACCCCCATTCTGTAATATGCTACACCCATCCTGCACCCCAATCCTGTCATGTGCTGGTTCTATCCTACGCCCCATCCTGTCATGTGCTGCCTGCATTCTGCGCCCCATTCTGTCATGTGCTGCTCCCTTCCTGCTCCCCCATTCTGTAATGTGCTGCTCCCATCCTGTGCCCCCATTCTGTAAAGTGCTGCTCCCATCCTGCGCCCCATTCTGTATTGTGCTGCCACATCCTGCTCCCCCATTCTGTCATGTTCTGCTCCCATCCTGCACCCCCATTCTCTAATGTGCTGCTCCCATCCTGCGCCCCCATTCTATAATGTGCTGTCCCCATCCTGCGCCCCCATTTTGTCATGTGCTGCTCCCATCCTGCACCCCCATTCTGTCATGTGCTGCTCCCATCCTGCACCCCCATTCTGTCATGTGCTGCTCCCATCCTGCACCCCCATTCTGTAATGTGCTGCACCATCCTGCGTCCCAATCCTGTCATGTACTGCTCTCATCCTGTGCCCCCATTTTGTCATGTGCTGCTCTCATTCTGCACCCCCATCCTGTCATGTGCTGCTCTCATCCTGCACCCCCATCCTGTCATGTGTTGCTTTCATCCTGCGCCCCCATTCTGTAACGTACTGCTCCCATTCTGCGCTCTTATTCTGTCATGTGCTGCACCCATCCTGCGCCCCCATCCTGTCATGTGCTGCTCCCATCCTGTGCCCCATTCTGTCATGTGCTGCTCCCATCCTGCACCCTCATTCTGTAATGTGCTGCACCCATCCTATGCCCCCATCCTGTCATGTGCTGCTCTCATCCTGTGCCCCCATTCTGTAATGTGCTGCACCCATCCTATGCCCCCATCCTGTCATGTGCTGCTCTCATCCTGTACCCCCATCCTGTCATGTGCTGCTCTCATCCTGCGCCCCCATCCTGTCATGTGCTGCTCCCATCCTGGGCCCCATTCTGTAATGTGCTGCTCCCATCCTGCGACCCCATCTTGTCGTATTCTTCCCCCATCCTGCGTCCCCATCCTGTCATGTTCTGCCCCCATCCTGCGCCCTCATCCTGTCATGTGGTGCTCCCATCCTTGCCCCCATCCTGTCATGTGCTGCTCCCATCCTACGCCCCCATTCTGTCATGTGCTGCTCCCATCCTGCGCCCCCATTCTGTCACATGCTGCTCCCATCCATATGCCCTGTATGCTGCTTCATAAAGGTTAATGGCCCCATAAGATGCTCCATAGCATAATATGCCCGTATGCTGCTGCTGCAGGTGGGGATACCAGCGCATTATGGGGGTCAGGTGCCAGAGTCGCCACTGGCTCAGGTCCCCTGCACTTGCGATATTCACCTGTCCCAGTTCCACCGCTGCATGCCGCTCTGTCTTCCGGATCCTCTGGCTGTGACTGATCAGTCAGAGGGCATGCACTAAACACATCATCGCGCCCTTTGACCTGAATGTCACAGCCAGAGAACGCGGAAGACACAGCGCGGTGGTGGAACGGGGACTGGTGAATATCGCATACTCACCCCTCCCCGTCATACTCACCCTCCTGGCATGTCCCTGCTTCTCCGTAGGAGATCGTGGTATGCGTTCAGTGCTTACTCATACCCTGATCTCATGGGCCACTATTCTCATCCCCGGATGCGTCACTCTGTTGGATTCAGACTGCGCAGGAGCTTGCGCTTGCGCAGTCTATAAATGCTTTGGACAGAGTGACCCTCCCAGCATTATATTATAGATGTCAACGTACAAGTCAATATTACAGGCTTATACAAGCAAAAAGTCTGTTTTCTTGACCAACCAGAAAGAAACGCATAAATTCAAAAGTCAACTTATACACTGTGTGCAGAATTATTAGGCAAGTTGTTTTTTGGATCACATGATACTTTTTATACATGTTGTCCTACTCCAAGCTGTTCAGGTTTGAGAGCCAACTACAAATTAAATAAATCAGGTGATGTGCATCTCTGTAATGAGGAGGGGTGTTGTCTGATGACATCAAAACCCTATATAAGGTGTGCTTAATTATTAGGCAACTTCCTTTTCTTTAGCAAAATGGGTCAGAAGAGAGATTTGACGGGCTCTGAAAAGTCCAAAATTGTGAGATGTCTTGCAGAGGGATGCAGCAGTCTTGATATTGCTAAACTTTTGAAGCGTGATCACCGAACAATCAAGCGTTTCAAGGCAAATAGCCAACAGGGTCGCAAGAAGCGTGTTGGGCAAAAAAGGCGCAAAATAACTGCCCATGAATTGAGGAAAATCAAGCGTGAAGCTGCCAGGATGCCATTTGCCACCAGTTTTGCCATATTTCAGAGCTGCAACATTACTGGAGTAACAAAAAGCACAAGGTGTGCGCTACTCAGGGACATGGCCAAGGTAAGGAAGGCTGAAAAACGACCAGCTTTGAACAAGAAACATAAGATAAAATGTCAAAACTGGGCCAAGAAATATCTTAAGACTGACTTTTCAAAGGTTTTATGGACTGATGAAATGAGAGTGACAATTGATGGGCCAGAGGCTGGATCAGTAAAGGGCAGAGAGCTCCACTCCGACTCAGACGCCAGCAAGGTGGAGGTGGGGTACTGGTATGGGCTGGTATCATCAAAGATGAACTTGTGGCACCTTTTCGGGTTGAGGATGGAGTGAAGCTCAACTCCCAGACCTACTGCCAGTTTCTGGAAGACAACTTCTTCAAGCAGTGGTACAGGAAGAAGTCGGTATCGTTCAATAAAAACATGATTTTCATGCAGGACAATGCTCCATCAGATGCCTCCAACTACTCCACAGTGTGACTGGCCAGTAAAGGTCTCAAAGAAGAAAAAATAATGACATAGCCCCCTTGTTCACCTGATCTGAACCCCATAGAGAACCTGTGGTCCCTCATAAAATGTGAGCTCTACAGGGAGGGAAAACAGTCCACCTCTCGGAACAGTGTCTGGGAGGCTGTGGTGGCTGCTGCACGCAATGTTGATCGTAAACAGATCAAGCAACTGACAGAATCTATGGATGGAAGGCTGTTAGTGTCATCATAAAGAAATGTGGCTATATTGGTCACTAATTTTGGGGGGTTTTGTTTTTGCATATTAGAAATGTTTGTTTCTAAATGTGGTGCAGTTATATTGGTTTACCTGGTGAAAATAAACAAGTGATATGGGAATATATTTGGTTTTTATTAAGTTGGCTAATAATTCTGCACAGTAATAGTTACCTGCACAAACAGATATCCTCCTAAGATAGCTAAATCTAAAAGGAAAACACTCCAATTTCCAAAAATATTAAGCTTTGATATTTATGAGTCTTTGGGTTGATTGAGAACATAGTTGTTGATCAATAATAAAAATAATCCTCTAAAATACAACTTGCCTAATAATTCTGCACACAGTGTATATAACAGTCTATTCTTTATGGATTGATAAAAATAGATACAATTAAGACAATTAATTATGATGCAATGCTGTGTCTTCACATTGCTCCCTCATCTCAATTAGCCAGACGTGATAGGATTACAATCATCCGACTCACCTTTGTGAGAACAAAACTTTGTATCATTCAGTTTCCTCAGAGTATATTCCGTGTCTTCCTTACAAAAATAAGCTCCACAAGTAATTAAGGAGAAACAACTGGTGTCCATTGGGTCCACACATGATGTCCTCCGCATTCCGTAGTTCCTGGATTAAATCCCATTCAATCCGTTGAAGCTGGCACAGCTCCTGTAGTTTCCATTTCTTGTTGATGTTAAACATCCACTCTGGTCTTCTTCCCAAGGCCGAGTTGATAGGGTTGGACATAGTGGCATCTGAAACATGCTGTGCATGCCTTATCAATGGTCTGCTGGGTTTGTCTGTACATCTCCCTGGTTGTGGAGCCCTTGACAGTGTCTGAGAACACCAGTCCCCTGCAGCTCCCCCCCGGTTCCGCCAGGCTGAGTAGTATGCTACTGCTGCCACTATAATGTGGAGACAAGAGAGGGGGTCGACGGGGCGCCCCGATCCGCTAGCTGAAACCACATGGACAAGGCGTCCTCCCACTGAACTCCCCCTCTCTTTTTAACGTGGGCATAGCGCTACTCAGACGACACAGGGTGAAGGTAAAACAGTATGGCAATACTTTATTGAACCACAAAACAGGCAGATAACACATAGAACAGTCCCAGCACAGTACTCAAGATGATGCACTGGGGGACTGCAATGGCCATCAGCTTTCAGAAAGTGTTTGTATACACCAGGTGGAACAGCAGCATTTCTTTAGCTAAACAGATGGGGAGGAGAACATGACAAACTGGATTGTGAATGAGGTGCAGGCAGAAATGTTATGGTAGATTGAGAAGGATGTGAGGTGTATGAAGTCTGTTAAAAACAGCAGGCATGCCCACTTCCATAACAGCTGACTTATGTGAGAACCCTTGCAACAGTGACAGAGGAGGAAGCAGCAGCAGATACGGTTGATGGAGTTGTCAGTGGTTGGCGAGGCCCACCAGGCCACATTTTAGCGCAATGAAATTCCCAGACTGATGCATATTGATAGCGCATGTGACGGTTCATGCAAGTAGTAGTCAAATTATTACAATTTTTGCCTCTATTGGGTATTTTTTTACAAAGCTGGCAGATAACGTGAGTTGGGTCAGCCTTTTCGGTCTCATCCAGGCTAGGCAACCTTTGTCGCCCATGTAAACTACAGACCCCCACCACTGCTGGCCACAGCCAGAGTTGTGTCTGAGGATGCAGTTCTATTTCTCCATCTCCTCTGATCAGCTACTCAGCTGCATTGCTATGGGTTCACACCAAGTGGGATCTACGACCTCATCTTCATCCTCTCTGTTCTCCCACTCCTCACCCTGAGAGTCACCTTCCTCCTCTTCCTGCCCTGATAGTGCACTACAGTCCATGTGTGCCTCAGGTATCTGACTCACATCCGGATCACCTCCACCCCTGGTGATTAATGACTGGTGATGAGGGTCTGGATTCTGTTTGGGCCCTACTTCGTTTGGCTCAGATCCAAATGAAAAAAAATTTGTGCATATTGGTGCAGATGCTCCTCTTGAGTCTGTGACTCTTCGGAGTAGACGTCTGATGCCCATAATAGAATGTGTGAACAGCTCTGAAGACTTGCACATCTGTGGTTCCCCACAGTCAGTTGGGTGGCTGGAGAGTTTTGACGCAGGGGAGAAACAAGGGTAACTGGGGTGCCACTTCTGAGGACTGTGCTGTGTGTGATGTTAAGGTGGAGAAAGAGGAGCAGAGGCCACTTGATGCAGTGCTTACCATCTACTGGAGCACATGCTCTTTCTGGCATTCATCTGCAAGGCCTAAATGAGGCCGTCCATCAAGCTCTCTACCTTGGGGTAGCCCTGGACTCTGATCTCTATTTCAAAACACATATCCATGCCATTTCCACTTCCTACCAACTACAACTCAAAAATATTTCTTGGATCCGTACAGTCCTTAATCAAGAATCTGCAAAAACCCTAGTCCATGCGCTAATCCTCTCCTGCCTCGACTACTGCAAGCTCCTGCTTTGTGCCCTCCCTTGTAACCCTCCAATCAGAGGCATAGCTGGGGTTTTGGTTCAGGGAGGGTGAAGCTTCTGAGTGGGCCCATAACCAGGTAACCTTTATTACAATTCGGTGACGCGTCCTAATAGTGGAGAACCTCAGCAGATGACTGCTCTATTACTGAAGATATTCTCTATATAATGACCAACATGGATATTACAGTCATATGGTCAGTGATAGATACCATTCCTACAGAACATATGAGATCAAAGCACAGTTACAGATAATGTCTTACCGCTGACGTCCTTTCTGATGGAACGGTTCACTTTTCCAGTCTTTTCCATCTGGCCCAGACCGACATGACAACTTCTTCCAGCCAGGACTCGTCTGCAGAGAATACAACAAAGACACATTTCACTTCTCATATTCCAGCCCCATCACTATCTATTCCCAACCTGCAGAAACTCCTCATCCTGCTGATACCCCATTTCTGAGCCGCTGCTGCCGTATGTGTCCCTATTACTACACCTGATACCCCAATACTGAGCCGATGCTGCCGCATGTGTCCCTATTACTGCTCCTACTGTGTGGTTCTCTGTGCCTTCTAAATTCTAAAGCACCCCTCTATAATATAGTAATTTTTGCTCCCTATAAAGTAATATTGCCATGTGCGCCCCTTTGATAGTCACAGTAACCTGAGATCCCCTATAACAAGAAGTGCCCACTTTACATTTAATAATGTCCGGAGTCTCCCCCCTGTACAGTATAATGCCCCCTCACTGTATAGTACCATCCACACAGTATACTGACCCCTTAGTAGCCCCCAAACTGTTTGATGGCTCCAACAATGTATTATGGCCCCTTCACTGTAATCTCCACACTGTATGATGGCCTGTTATGATCCGGTGACCTTGGAGCAGCATGAAAACTTTCACTGGAGTAGGTGGTAACTATACTGACCGCAAATCCTGATCTTAACACGGCAACTAGAAGTAGCCGTGGGGTGTACCTAACAAGCCCTAGACACCTTGTCACAGCCGGAGGACTAAATACCCCTAAAGATGGAAATAGGAATACTATCTTGCCTCAGAGCAGAACCCCAAAGGATAGGCAGCCCCCCACAAATATTGGCTGTGAGTAGGAGAGGAAAGACACACACAGTCAGAAAACAGGATTTAGCACAAGAGGCCGCTCTAGCTAAAATAGGAAAGGATAGGACAGAGTTCTGTGCGGTCAGTATTAAAACCCTTCCAAAAATATCCACAGCAGATAATACAAAAATTCCTCCATCTAACTAAAGACGTGGAACGTATATCTGCAACTCCAGAGACTACTAAACTCAGAGCAGGAATACAATCAAAAAACAAGCACACCGCTTGTGTGCCATAGAAAAAGAAACAGACACTTATCTTTGCTGAATTGGCAGCTAAGCAGGAGAAGCCAGACAGGGATCCAACACTTCCCAAGAAACATTGACAACTGGAAAGGACTAATGAGTCCTGCAAACCTAAATACTCCAGTCAGAACTGCAAACAGCAGATACACCTGTCCAGGACTGCAGCCCAGAGACAACTGCATTACCACCTACAACCACCGGAGGGAGCCCAAAAGCAGAATTCACAACAATGGCCCACTAGATGGCCTCCATATAGTATAATGCACCAGATCATCCTAAATATAGTATAATGCACTCCCCATAGGTCTCCATATAGTATAATGTACTCCCCATAAGCCTCCATATAGTATAATGCACTCCCCATAGGACTCCATATAGTGTAATGCACTCCCCATAGGACTCCATATAGTATAATGTGCTCCCCATAGGACTCCATATAGTATAATGCACTCCCCATAGGCCTACTCTATAGCACAAGGCAGCACCCATAGGCAGATTCTATAGCACAAGACAGCATCCCCACAGGCAGACCCTGTAGTGTAAGACAGCACCCCATAGGCAGACCCTGTAGTATAAGGCAGAACCCCATAGGCAGAGCCTGTAGTATAAGACAGCACCCATATAGGCAGATCCTGTAGTAAAAGGCATTACCCCCATAGGCAGATTCTGAAGTATAAGTCAGCCCCCCTATAGGCAGATCCTGAAGTATAAGGCAGCCGCCCGATAGGCAGATCCTGAAGTATAAGGCAGCACCCCTAAAGGCAGATCCTGAGGTATAACGCAGCCCCCTATAGGCAGAACCTGAAGTATAAGGCATCCCACCTATAGGCAGATCCTGAAGTATAAGGCAGCCCCCTATAGGCAGATCCTGAAGTAAAAGGCAGCCCCCCTATAGGCAGATCCCAAAGTATGAGGCAGCCCCCTATAGGCAGATCCTGAAGTATAAGGCAGCCCCCCTATAAGTAGATCCTGAAGTATAAGGCAGCATCCATTAAAAAAACTATTAAAAATACTCACCTCTCTTCCTCCTTGTTTCAGCGGTGCTCCGACCTCCCGCTCATCTTCTGACAGCGGGCGGTGACGTCATCGCGCCCACTGTCAGCGCTGCTGTCGGTGACGCCAGTCGCTGACGGGGATGATGGGAGAAGGAGCGCAGCGCTCCTTCATCAGTGCGGTGACGGAGGGGGGGGCCCATTACTGGCACCGGGCCCCCCGGCCTGCTCAGGGGCCCCATAGCAGGTGGCAGAGCAGGGAGATATATTCTCCCTGCTCTGCCGCAGAAGGCAACTGTATCGGGGTGCGCATCTATTGAATCCTCATCTGGCCCTTATAAACTGTGAGCCCTAACAGGCAGGGTCCTCTCTCCTGCAGCACCAGTCAATGACTTTTATTGTGTAAGTGTGGTGCCCCAGGGTCCTGGTCGTCACAGTAACATTGCTTTCCTCATGGGGAGAGTGATGTTACTTTTGGAAGCGATGAAGGATATCTTTTATCAGGTAACTACCATACACACATGTTCACACTCCAGGCCACAAGGGGGAGCTTTTGATCCTATTCCTAGGTGACTCCCCTGCATATGCATATATATTGTGGTTTTGGAGGGAAAGTTGGTCAGAAAGTGCCAGGAAGCAGACTGGAGCAGTCTGAGGCAGGAAGGGGCCGTGTAGTATGAAGTACTACAGCTCTTAAAGAAAGAGACATACAGAAAGCCGTACATTGTTCAGTGAGCGTGCAGGAGAGCAAAGCACAGGAGAGTGACACCAAGGGGAGGACAGCAGCGAGCAGACTGTCTCTCTGGCAAAGTGCAGATAACCGGTAGCCGGACCACCAAGGTTGTAAGAGACTCTTGGACTTACATCAGAAACCGGCAGGACAGCTGAACTGCAAGTTACCTGTCCACCACACACACCTGAGAAACAGTAACACATAGAGCCCGGGGCGTGCTAGAGTCCCTGTAAAAATGCTTGAGTTACCTGTCATGCAGGTATTGTCCTATCCTATATGGGGGACAGAGAGAAGAACTGTGAGGACCTTATCTGAAGCCATAGGCAGTAAAGGACTACAACACCACCGCGCTAGAGGAAGACTTTTAACTCCACCTGGTAAAGGGGACTCTGGATTCGCTTCCAAGCCGGCCGGACCCTGCCTGCTCTGTGATCTGGTACTCTGGACTGTGGCTACCTGAAGTCTTCAGTAAACCAGGTAAAGAGACTGCAAACCTGTGTCATCGTTCTTTACTGCGCCATTCACCATCTTCCATCTACACACCGGGAGCCCTGGGGATATACTTCACTTGTGGGAAGTTATACCAGCTAGCTGCCATAACATCACCCCAGAGGACCCCTTAAAGCAGCGTCGGTCCCCACTGACCAAATACCACAGTTGGCATCACGAACATAAACTTTATTCAATTTCCCCTTTTACATGGGCGCCCAGGGCCACGGACATCCCCCTGTGAACACCAGACAAGGTACTGGGTACCCCTCGGCCCTGGCGGGCGACTCATTAGGTTATAGTACTTGTTTTTAATATGTATACCCCTTTTCACAAAGTGCCATTGAATAAAAGGCGCTATAACAATAAATAATAATAATACCGCTGCGCGGCTGCCAAAGAAAGGGAGTCGCGAGTAACCCATCCAGTAACAGAAGTTGTAATAAAGCTGCACAATTATACCATTTCTACTCTGGGGAAATTGATGCTACTTCTGTAGTGTGTGACAATTTTTTTTGTAATGTGGACACTCCAAGTTGGGTCTACATCTGGCGGGTTGCCTCTGGTGGAAGAGGTTGTCAGAGGCCTATTATACTATTTCTACTATGGGGAAATTGATGCCACTTTAGTAATGTGTGACAATATTTTGAAATGTCGACACTCCAAGTGGGGCCAGTAGCAGTATCAGATGCCTACTATACTGTTTCTAATCTATGGAAATTGATGTTACTTTTGTGGTATGTGACAATTATTTTTTGTAATGTGTAAATTCCAAGTTGGGTCTGCATCTGGTGGGTTGCCTTTAGTGGAAGGTGTGTCAGAGGCCCATTATACTATTTCTACTATGGGGAAATTGATGCCACTTTAGTGGTGTGTGGTAATAATTTTTAAAATGTTTGCACTCCAATTTGGGTCTTCTTCAAGCGTGTTGAATGCAGCAGTAAGGCTCCCTATAACATTTGTGGTCTAACAAGCTGATATTTGTGCCATCTGAATGTGGCTGAACAAAAAAGCAGTTTGAGCTGTTACATGACGTATCAGGGCTCCCAGCAAAGAATCCTTACATCGCTCCCTCATCCTCCGCATCTTAATTTAAACTTAAATTCAAAGCACTAAATTCTGGCCCAGACTATGAAACTTTATGCATGACCCATGGCTGACTGCTTGTGGTCCATTATAAAATGTTCTACTGTGGGTCAATTGACCAGTCAACTACCTGTGTTACTTTACTAATATTTATCTAACATTAGTGCTCTATATATTATCCCTGTCGGCATCACTGCATGGCTTCCCATCCCAGACCAGGCACATACATTGACTTGCTCACCACATCTGGCCATGCAGTGAATTTTGTCCTCTGCTTGCTGTATGTGGAGCGCTCCCAAGGGCTACGGGAACTCGGTACCGGGTCCTTCGGTTCACAGGGGGGATGTCACGGTGGCTGACCCGGTCCGTGGCCCTAGGGATGTCCGTGTGAAAGGGAAAGGTCTTTAAAGGGGAATGTTCGTGACGCCACCTGTGGTATTCTGTCAGGGTGACCGACGCTGCTTTAAGGGGTCCGCTGGGGTGATGTTATTGCAGCTAGATGGTATACCTTCCCACAGGTGAAGTGTATCCCCAGGGCTTCCCAGCGTGTAGATGGTGAATGGTGAGAGGTGCGGTGAAGAACGAGGACACAAGGTTGCAGTCTCTTTACCTTTTACTGTAGGTTTCAGCATCCACAGTCCAGAGCACCAGACCACAGGGTAGGCAGAGTTCGGCTGGTTTGGAGGCAAGTCCAGAGCTCCCTTATCCAGGTGGAAATCAGTAGCCTTCCTCGAGCGCCGTGTGTTGTTGTACCTTATTGCTAAGCATCTCATAAGGTCCTCACAGATGTTGTAGATGTTGTGTCTCTCTCTGTCCCCAAGATGGATAGGACAAACCCGTATGACCGGTGGCTTGAGGCATTTTACAGGGACTCTATCATGCCCCAGCCTCTCGTGGGTGCCACCTTGCCTCCTGGGTGTAGGGGCGGATCAGTAACGTGAAATTAGCTGTCCTGCCGGTCTCTGGAGCAAGGCATAAAGAACTGTTGCTCCCTTGGTGTTCCACTACAGGGATCCTGCGCCTCAGAAGGAGGCAGCCTGTGCAGGGCAGAACTCCTTCTGTATCCACTCCTTTTGCTATGACTTATTCACCCTCTCTACAATACAGTTCGCTTTGGTGTCCGTTCTTAGGAACTGCCGCAGTTAGGGCAGGTACAGCTCCGTGCCCTTCTATCTAGATCTCTGACAGGCTCCCACCCCTGTCAGGGACCAACTACCTGAGTAAAGCTCAGACAGCAACTGCCTAACTTCCTCTCCAGGCCACCAGTTTTACCTAAGTGTGAAGAGTGCCCTAATAAATAGGAGCATAGCTCCCCCTGGTGGACAGGAGTATGAAATGTGTTTTATGTTTGTGATACCTGGTAAAGAGATCTCCTTCATTGCCTCCAAACGTAACCTCACTCCCCCCTAGAGGAGAATGATATTACTGCAACGACCAGGACCCTGGGGAACTGCACATGCTGTAAACCATCTGTAATCTGTTTGCTGTGTGCATACTTCCTGGCTGTATGCTTAGGTCGGCCGCACCTTTCCTTCCTGATTCTTAAAGAGACAGTGTGCACCTTACTAATGTGTCCCCAGACTATGGCTAATGCTACTTTCACACAACAGTTTTCTGGCGCCTTGCAGATTCCGGTGTCACACCGCAGAGCCGGATCCGGCATAATTTGTGAAAACCGTATGGAACGGATCCGTTTTTTTGCCGGATCCGATACCCGGATCTGACAGTAAACCAGATCCGTTCCATACGGTTGGCATTCATTTCTTCTTTTTCATCCGGTTTTTAAAAATACCTCTGGGAGGCTCCAAAATGTGATTGGCCCCCTGAAAACTATATATACAGTCTTCCTACAGCCCATCTGCGACAGGTTGTAGAGGAGCAAGTGTTTGGAGAGCAAGATGGATGTCGTTATTGCGAATATTCTGAAGATCAATGGATTTCACTGTGGAGGCGAATCGCTTGAAAACAATTGTTCTGGAGAAGGAGCGAGAGAGACAATGCATCATGTGTTTGCGCCGACGGCGTTTGTGGATCCACCCCATCACTGCACAGAGAATGTGGGGTGCTTTCTACACTGTACATGGAGCTACGAGGAGACCCAGAGAAATTTTTCTCATATGTGCGCATGAAAGCTGAGAACTTCGATCTATTGGTGGAACGAATTGAACATCTCATCCGAAGGAGTGATACGTATTGCTGATTCTCCATTTCACCAGCGGAGCGTCTGATGGTCACTCTTCAGTAAGCCTTTTTTTATTGTATCTCATCCTGTAAAGCACACTTTAATGTTGTTGCTGGTAATTTTTTTTTAGAATAGTTTTAGTGATCTTTTTTATTGTTTCTTCTACTGTTTAATGCTGCCTTATAACAGTAATGTTATTGCTGGTATTTTGTAATAATGTTTGCCTTGCTATTATTCCTTGCAACTGGAGAATCCCTTTCGTCACTACATTTCCAGTTCAGACTTGGGATTTCCACCATCTCTGGAATTGTCAAGCACACCTGCCATGCACTGTTGGGGTGCACTGTTCACTCTTTGCACGGTGAATTTATACAACATCCCACAATGGAGAGTTGGTTGGAAGTAGCCGAGAAATTCCAGCAAGTGTGTTAGTTTCCCAATTGCGTGGGCACAGTGCACGGGAAACATATCCGCATCGTGAAACCGGCTGGTTCTGGCAAAGAATATTTCAACTATAAAAAATTGTGCTGATGGCCATCGCCGATGCGGAGTACAAATTTATAGCGGTGAATATTGGGGCATATGGCCGCTCCAATGATTCCCAAGTTTTCAAACTGTCTGCAATGGGGCGTCATCTGTATGGAAACACCTTCCAATTACCCCCCCCCCCCAAGACCACTGCCTCAAACCTCTGGGCCACCAATGCCTTTTGTTTGTGTTGGGGGTGAAGCGTTCCAACTATTGGAGCACCTGCTGAAACCCTACTCCAGTGGGTTAACACAAACCAAAAGAATTTTTAACTACCGCCTCACACGAGCACAGAGAATCGTGGAGTGTGCTTTTGGGATTTTGACCGCCAAATGGCGAGTTCTATTGACAGCTATAAACTTGAAGACTGACACTGTTGACGAGGTGGTGAAATTGTGTGTTGTCCTGCACAATTATGTGATATGCAAGGAACATATTTCCATTGAAGACCACTCTGAAGAAGCCACGTTCGCTGATTATAACAACATTACGTATAGAAGTTCTGTGGCAGTTTCCTGAATGAGGGACCAATTCGCAGTATATTTTATTTCACCTGAAGGAAGAGTAGACAGGCAGAATGAGAGAGTTTGAACAATTTTTCTTGGACCTTGTTAACGGTATTTTACCTTATTGTAGCCAAGTTGTGTACCTGTTTGTGTTGCCCCCAAAGTATTTAACCTTTAACCTTATATTACCAAAGTTTTGTACCTGTTTGGTTTGCACCCAAAGTATTTTACCTTCTTTTACCCAAGTTATGTACCTGTTTGAAGTATTTAACCTCTAACCACATTCTTAAATGTATTACTATACCTTATAAATAAAATACATATTTTCCTTTACCAAAACAGTTTTATTAAAGATATTTTTTTTAAATAACTTTTATACGTTAGCATAATTTGGGGTGGAGATATTGCTGGAGGGGCTGTCAGATTGGGACACTTCGACAGTGGGAGTGTTGAGAGAGGAATGTGGTGGTGGTGGTGAAGGATCAGTAGGTAGCGGTGAAGGGGTGGAGAAAGAAAATGAACGGGTGGACAGGAAACTGGGAGTTGTATTTGGAATGATGGAGGGGTGTAGTTGACGGATTGGGAGGCAGAAGAGGTAATGGGTGGAGAAGATGGTTGGGAAAGTGACATGATGGGTGAAGGAGACTGGTGGTAGTGGGCAGGGAGAGGAGGTGTGGAAGATGTTGTTGGGAACTGGTATGGGAAGGGATGTTGGTATGGGTCAGGATGCTGGGACAGGGCACGAGAAGGATGTGGGTATGGGTCAGGATGCTGGGACGGGGTATGGGTAGAATGATGGTACGGGGCAGGGGCAGGATGCTGATACTGGACAGGATGATGGTAGTGACTGGAGTGAGGGAAAGTGGCTGGAGGGGGGGCAGGTGCAGGTGGGGGGCAGGTGTTGTGGCTTGAGAGGTAACAAGCGCTAGAGTAGACTGGCACGATTGCATTACTTGCATCTGCTGTTCAGGAGAAAGCTTATCCATGCGATCGAGTACCGACCAGAAAAAAGTGTGGTTCGGTGATTGACTTGCTTCTGAATGCATCTGTAGCAGAAGTGTATGCAACTCGAGAATGCTTTTATTTACCAAATTGAAACCTGCAGCCATTTGCTCAGACAAAACTTTCAGACAGTTCTGGAAGGATGCATTCAGGTGCAAGAACTTGGGCGCATAGCTCTGTACCTGACCCCTCTGCCGCTGCCGCCATGAAGCTACAGGTGTAGAGGGGTGGGGTAAAGGAAAAGCTATATCCTCACCAGCAGATTCATGCAATGCAACCGGCCAGGATGCTCCAGCGCTGGTGGATGGGACCGAGGGATCAGATGCGAGGGAAGGCTGGGAAGGTGCAGAGGGGCCGGGACTGTCGAAGTGCCCCGCGGTGTTGGACTCCTGAGGGATCGCCGCAGAAGGGTGCAACTCTGCTACAGGCTCTGGAGTGCTGCCGACGGTGCTGTGGAACAAAGAAAAAAATATATAATTAATATATTGATATTGCATGGCTCTGGCTGAAACAGCAAAAGAGGGTTAGACATGTAAAACATTGGTTATTAAATGTGGTGGGTAATATTTACCTTCGGCTCACCATCGTTGACCTGAGGAACGACAGGGCTTGGGCATATTTATATTTGCTCCTGCGTCCTCCAGTTCCTCTCGTGGCCCGCATCTCTTTGTTGAACTCCTTTGTGAAGCGGTCCCTGATCAACCGCCACCGCTTGACAATCCTCTCACCTGAAAAAAAAGGGAAAACACAAATTGGTTAGGATACAACACTTTAAATCCATCAACTGAACTGTGTATACTTACATTCTTGATTCTGGGCCCGAACATCGAGGTCCTCCCAGTTGTCTACAAGCTGTTCGCAGGCTTGCTCCCCGAGCCGACGGGTCACAATGACATCAGCGTGGCGGCGGTCAGCCATGTTCCACAGCGGCTCCCTCTCTCAGATCAGATTGATGAGGAAGTCAATATTTAGCCTGATCTCTTCACCGTCTGACTCAAGAGCACGCTGTGAAGCCTGTTAAAAAAAAGGAGAAAAAAAAAATAGATTCACAACAATATAAAGTTTAAAATAACAGAAAAAAAAAAAGGTGCTTACACGATGACGACCGCCCTTAGTCTCACGCCGACGACCCTGGGAGCCGCTGTCACGAGGCAGAAATAGGAAAACAAGAGATGAGGAATCTGGGCCCCTGAACTGCCCCTCAGGCTAGGGGAAGCCCTGTCTTTCCTTAACTTGGGGGTACCCTTGAAGGTAGTGAGGCCCAAGTAACAGACTTGTCCCTGTCTCCTGTTAAACCCTGAACTTAACCCCCAACCTCCACCCCAGGAGGTGAACAGTGTAAACAGCAACACAAAGCAAATAAACAGGAATAAACAATATGAGAGTAAGGGGAACAGGATACCAAAAGGTGAATGCACAAACTACAAAGGGACAAAGAAACAATAACACCACACTTCGCTTTCTCTGCTGCAATGCACCGCACAGCAGAGTAAGGCACTAGGAATGAGTATTTAACTGTAGAACAACAGCACTCAGCAAGCTCCTATTCCAGCAAGGTTGGTATCCAAAGGACCTGTATAACCAACAGTCAGCTGAAGCACCAGGTGACCTTATAAAAAATGGTGGAAGTGGTCACAAACATCAGCTGACCCAGCAGCAATGCAATAACACCATCGGCCACCGGGGGAGAGAAAACTGCATTAACCCCCAATGACCAGAAAGGAAAAAAGGTTTTAATCTGAAGGAAACCAGATCTGCCACAGATCCAAACATGGATCGTCACAGCCGCTGTGAGAAACTCTGGATCGAGCACCAGAATCAGAAGACTATGGGAAAGAAAAATAAAAAAAATTATGTGCTTGTATGTTGCCTTTTTATGTGTTGTGTGCAGTGTGATATCTATAATGATCATTTTGTTTGTGTTGTATGTTGTGTGATGTCTATAATGATCAGTTTGTATGTGTTGTGTGCAGTGTTCTTTCTGTAAGGATCTTTTGTTTTTATGTGTTGGGTGTAGTGTGAGGTTGTGGTTCCGCAATGCATGCAAGAAACTTACCAATTGCGATCCCACTCCAGGTCTCTCTCCAACCCTTCGGTCTTCTTCTGGAAACACCTCTTCTCCTGCATCTTCCTACAAAAATGAGAGATTGATAAATATATTAATTAATAAGATAGATAGATAGATAGATAGATAGATAGATAGATAGATAGATAGATAGATAGATAGATAGATATGGGATAGATAAAAAATATTCACTAAAAACAGAACTTTTATTTACCTCAGTGCACTGCCGACGTTGGGGTGGGCTCCCAGAAGAAGACATGGCTGATGGCTGGCTGATGGCTGAGATGCTCTTTGGCTGGCAGGCTAGGCTCTCTGCTGGCTGGCTCTTGGCTCTCTGGCTGGTAGGCTAGGCTCTCTTCTGGCAGGTTCTTGGCTCTCTGGCTGGTAGGCTAGGCTCTCTGCTGGCAGGCTCTTGGCAGGCAGGCTCTTGGCTCTCTGGCTTGCAGGCTCTTGGCAGGCAGGCTCTTGGCTCTCTGCTGGCAGTCTAGGCTCTCTGCTGGCAGGCTCTGGCTGGCAGGCTAGGCTCTCTGATGGCAGGCTTTTGGCTCTCTGGATGGCAGGCTCTTGGCTCTCTGGCTGGCAGGCTAGGCTATCTGCTGGCAGGCTCTTGGCTCTCTGGCTGGCAGGCTAGGCTCTCTGCTGGCAGGCTCTTGGCAGGCAGGCTCTTGGCTCTCTGCTGGCAGGCGACTGGCAGGCAGGCTCTTGGCTCTCTGCTGGCAGGCAATTGGCAGGCAGGCTCTTGGCTCTCTGCTGGCAGTCTAGGCTCTCTGCTGGCAGGCTCTTGGCTCTCTGGCTGGCAGGCTAGGCTCTCTGCTGGCAGGCTTTTGGCTCTCTGGATGGCATGCTCTTGGCTCTCTGGCTGGCAGGCTAGGCTCTCTGCTGGCAGGCTCTTGGCTCTCTGGCTGGCAGGCTAGGCTCTCTGCTGGCAGGCTCTTGGCTCTCTGCTGGCAGGCTCTTGGCAGGCAGGCTAGGCTGTCTGCTGGCAGGCTCTTTGCAGGCAGGCTCTTGGCTCTCTGGCTGGCAGGCTCTCTATGGCTGGAAATGAGTGAGGGCCTCACTGGCATTGTTTATACACAGTGGGGCAAAAAAGTATTTAGTCAGTCAGCAGTAGTGCAAGTTCCACCACTTAAAAAGATGAGAGGCGTCTGTAATTTACATCATAGGTAGACCCAACTATGGGAGACAAACTGAGAAAAAAAAATCCAGAAAATCACATTGTCTGTTTTTTTAACAATTTATTTGCATATTATGGTGGAAAATAAGTATTTGGTCAGAAACAAAATTTCATCTCAATACTTTGTAATATATCCTTTGTTGGCAATGACAGAGGTCAAACGTTTTCTGTAAGGCTATGTTCACACCTTGCGGCGTCCCTCTGCGGGTTTTCCCGCAGCGGATTTGATAAATCTGCAGGGCAAAACAACTGCGGTTCTCCCTGCAGATTTATCGCGGTTTGTTCCGCGTTTTCCGCTGCGGGTTTCCGCCTATACTATTGATGCTGCATATGCAGCAATATGCAGCATCAACAGTAATGTTAAAAATAATAAAAATTGGTTATACTCACCCTCTGACGTCCCGATCCCTCGGCGCTGCACCCGGCGGTCCGGTTCCAGAGATGCTGTGCGAGAAGGACCCTTCGTGACGTCACGGTCATGTGACCGCGACGTCACCGCAGGTCCTGGTCGCACAGCAACTCTGACCGGACAGCCGCGTGCAGCGCCCAGGAGCTCCGGACATCAGAGGGTGAGAATAACCAGATTTTTTATTTTTTAACCCCAAATATGGTTCCCAGGGCCTGGAGGAGAGTCTCCTCTCCTCCACCCCGGGTACCACCCGCACATTATCCGCTTACTTCCCGCAACGTGGGCACAGCCCCATGCGGGAAGTAAGCGGTTCAATGTATTCCTATGGGTGCAGAATCGCAGCGATTCTGCACAAAGAAGTGACATGCTGCGGGTTGTAAACCGCTGCGTTCCCGCGCGGTTTTTCCCGCAGCATGTGCACAGCGGTTTGCGGTTTCCATAGGGTTTACATGTTACTGTAAACGCTATGGAAACTGCTGCGGACCCGCAGCATCAAAATCGCGGCGGTTCCGCGGTAAAAACCGCTAAGTGTGAATATAGCCTAAGTCTTCACAAGGTTGCCACACACTGTTGTTGGTATGTTGGCCCATTCCTCCATGCAGATCTCCTCTAGAGCAGTGATGTTTTTGGCTTTTCGCTTGGCAACACGGACTTTCAACTCCCTCCAAAGGTTTTCTATAGGGTTGAGATCTGGAGACTGGCTAGGCCACTCCAGGACCTTGAAACGCTTCTTACGAAGCCACACCTTCGTTGCCCTGGCGGTGTGCTTTGGATCATTGTCATGTTGAAAGACCCAGCCACGTTTCATCTTCAATGCCCTTGCTGATGGAAGGAGGTTTGCACTCAAAATCTCACGATACATGGCCCCATTCATTCTTTCATGTACCCGGATCAGTCGTCCTGGCCCCTTTGCAGAGAAACAGCCCCAAAGCATGATGTTTCCACCATCATGCTTTACAGTAGGTATGGTGTTTGATGGATGCAACTCAGTATTCTTTTTCCTCCAAACACGACAAGTTGTGTTTCTACCAAACAGTTCCAGTTTGGTTTCATCAGACCATAGGACATTCTCCCAAAACTCCTCTGGATCATCCAAATGCTCTCTAGCAAACTTCAGACGGGCCCGGACATGTACTGGCTTAAGCAGTGGGACACGTCTGGCACTGCAGGATCTGAATCCATGGTGGCGTAGTGTGTTACTTATGGTAGGCCTTGTTACATTGGTCCCAGCTCTCTGCAGTTCATTCACTAGGTCCCCCCGCGTGGTTCTGGGATTTTTGCTCACCATTCTTGTGATCATTCTGACCCCACGGGGTGGGATTTTGCGTGGAGCCCCAGATCGAGGGAGATTATCAGTGGTCTTGTATGTCTTCCATTTTCTAATTATTGCTCCCACTGTTGATTTCTTCACTCCAAGCTGGTTGGCTATTGCAGATTCAGTCTTCCCAGCCTGGTGCAGGGCTACAATTTTGTTTCTGGTGTCCTTTGACAGCTCTTTGGTCTTCACCATAGTGGAGTTTGGAGTCAGACTGTTTGAGGGTGTGCACAGGTGTCTTTTTATACTGATAACAAGTTTAAACAGGTGCCATTACTACAGGTAATGAGTGGAGGAAATAGGAGACTCTTAAAGAAGAAGTTACAGGTCTGTGAGAGCAAGAAATCTTGATTGTTTGTTTCTGACCAAATACTTATTTTCCACCATAATATGCAAATAAATTGTTAAAAAAATAGACAATGTGATTTTCTGGATTTTTTTTTCTCAGTTTGTCTCCCATAGTTGAGGTCTACCTATGATGTAAATTACAGACGCATCTCATCTTTTTAAGTGGTGGAACTTGCACTATTGCTGACTGACTAAATACTTTTTTGCCCCACTGTATGTGTCCTAGGGGCAGGCCAATAGGTTCTGAGCATGCTCAAATCAAAAAGCCAGATCAGGTCGCCGGATCAGGCTTTTTCCGGATCCGGGGCATTCCGGCGTCCATAGACATGCATTGTAGCAAAAATCCGGAAACGCCGGCTTTTTCTCTGCAGACAAAAAACTTTACTGTAGACTATTTTTCCAGATGCCAGAATTGAAATTTTCGCCGGATCCGGAAAAAACAGGAAGGAATGGTGGGCCATGCGGCGCAATCCGGCACTAATACAAGTCAATGGGGAAAAAACGGTTCCGGTTTTTAATTTCGCCGGTTCTGTTTTTTCTAAAGATAGCCGTAATGGGTCGGAATGAAAAAACCTGATGTGTGAAAGTAGCCTAAGAGGCACCTGGTACTTAAGGCATCTCCACCAATGGGAAGATGCCTGCGCAACATTCTCTTTCGGTCTGTGTTTTATCAACTGAATTGCCAGGTCCTATCCTGTTTCTGTCATCCTGGGGGCTGGATACCCAGGCCTGTACCCTGAGTTTTTACCTGTACCTGACCTGTCTTGTCTCCGCCACTCTGGGGGGCTGAGTACCCAGGTCTGAATCCTGAAATCTGAACTTGATCCTGTGTCTGTTCTTGTCTGAATTAAGACCTATCCCTGTAACTGCTTATATCCTAGTCTGGATCCTTCCTTAACCTGTTGTGTCTGTCCCTGTCCCTGTCTGAACCAGCTTCTATTCCTTCTATCAGGATCTGTATTGTCACTTATCTCAAAAACCTGCAGTATCTGGACCAGCACCTATCTCTATTGTCAGCACCTATCACTGTTGTCTCTGCACAACGTTAGTGATCTTTGTGTATGTAACACCCCAGGGTCCTGGTTGGTACAGTGGCATTGCTTTCCTCTCCCCTCTGTACCAGTCTGTCATTGTGAATTTGTTTACTGTTAACGATATCTATAAACCCTGTATGTAACTCCTTTTCACATGTACAGCACCATGGAATTAATGGTGCGATATAGAAATACATAATAATAATAATAATAATAATAATAATAATAGTAATAATGTCACGCTTGGAAGCAGGGGAAGATCTCTTCTCTCAGGTAAACACAAACATGCAACAGGTCACACTCCAGGCCAGAAGGGGGAACTCTGATCCTGCTTATGGGTGGCTCCCCTATATATGAAGTCTGGTCTGGAAGGAAAGTCAGACAGTTAGTGCTGGACAGCAGACTGGAGCAGTCTGAGGCAGGAAGATGTGTGAGGGGCCGTGCGGCCAGAGGTGCTGCAGCTCCTGGATAGTGACATACCGAAGGAAATAACAGTTTGTGGAGACGGTGCAGGAGAGCAGAGCACAGGAGAGTGACACCTGAGGAGGACAGCTGTGACTGGGCTGCCTCCCTGGCGGAGCACAGATGCCGGTGGCCGGAAGACCAAGGTTGTGTCAGACTCTAGGGGCACAGCAGAAACCGGCAGGATAGCTGGACTGTATGTAATCTCTTCACTCTAATACCCAGGAGATACAGTGGCGCATAGAGCCCGGGTCGTGATAGAGATAGAGACCCTATGAAAAGGTTCGAGCCACTTGTCATACGGGTTCGTGTCCCACCTTTATGGAGGACAGAGAGGAACAGCGAGGACGTTGCTAGAAGCCAAAAAGCAGTAAGGGACTACATTACTACCGCGCTATGAGGAAGGCTTTAATCTCCACCTGGTAGAGGGGACTCTGAACTTGCTTCCAAGCCGGCCGGACCCTGCCTATACCTGTGATCTGGTGCCCTGGACTGTGGATACCTGAAGTCTCCAGTAAACCAGGTAAAGAGACTGAAAACCTGTGTCCTCGTTCTTTACTGCACCATTCACCATCTTCACCCACACACCGGGAGCCCTGGGGACATACTTCAAGTTATACCATCTCAGCTGCCTTAACATCACCCCAGTGGACCCCTTTAAGCAGCTTCAGTCCTCACTGACCGAATACCACAGGTGGCGTCATGAACATGAACTTTATTCAAAACCCCTTTCAGGACATTCCCTTTAACATGGGTGCCCAGGGCCACTGTTCGGGTCGTCTCCACCGTGACATCTCCCTGTGAGTACCGAACCCGGTACCGAGTACCCCACGGCCCAGGTGGTGGACTTATGTACACTTGCTACTTCATTGTAAGTACCTGTGTGAGTCTGGTCCTGTCTGTTCTGTTCCGCACCTTTGGCTCTGCATCTTTTCCACACCTGCGGCTCCTTGTCTGTCCAGTCTGTACTGGGTCCTACCCCTCCCTGTATTCCAGTCATATCTGCCTGTGTCCCAATACTTACAAAAACTGTTCCTGCCTGTCTAGTCTGAACTGGGTCCTACCCATCCCTGTATCCCACTCGAATCTGCCTGTGTCCTGGTCCTTCACAAAACTGTTTGTGTCCGTCCAGTCTGAACTGGTTAGTACCCATCCCTGTTCCCCACTTGTACCTGCCTGTGTACCAGCCTGAACTGTGCCCACCTGCCTGAGTGTCAGCCATGCCTGCCTGCCTGCCAGAGTGTCAAACATGCCCACCTGTACATCACCTGTGCCCTCCAGTGTTACGGGGTCTGCCGTGCTGGGGTACCTCTTTCAGTACCACTCCGTGTTTCAGGAGGTCCACTCTGCTTTGGTTGGAGTCTGAATGAAGGACCCTGGCTGGAATTGCTTGGTTACATGGGCGCATATAAAAGATCACTGCATCTCCACGTATGACAACACTTTACTCACAGGACACAGAATATATCACACAGATACAGAGGGCGGGCCAACTGAAAAGTGGCAGGCCAGACATACATTACAATAGCCGCAGGTGGCCGGAGCCTGCCGATATTTACTGTGGGAATTACAAAGGTGGGGAAGGTCAAAAGGGGAATATCTTGTCCTCTCTGCCCAGGGGCGCAGCCTGTGGGCTGATGCATTAGGAACATGCATCTCACCTGGAACTTTTATACATACATAAATCTGCACAACATATTCTGGGTGCAGTGGGGTTCCGTAACAGCCAGTATTGCCTGTCTACACATCAAATGAGCCAGACATTATATCTACAGTACTAGCCTGCACCTCTCGTTAGTGTTCTGTCCCATTGGGAGTCAGCTGCTACTGCCAGACGCCACCTGTTGTGAATTCCGCTCTTGGGCTCCCTCCGGTGGTTGTAAGTGGCACTTTTGTGAGTTCTGCTCTTGGGCTCCCTCTTGTGGTTTCAAGTGGTATGGCTGCTCCTTGGAGTTAGCTGTCATCAGCTGCCTTCACTTATCTTCTCTTCTGCTCGGCTATTTAGGCCTGGCTGTTCCTTCAGCCAGTGCCACTTGTAAATGGTTTCTGGTTGGATTCACATCTCTTTGGATTTCCCTGTTTTCCTGACCAGTTCAGCAAAGCTAAGTTCTTACTTGCTCTGTTCTGTTCACAGATTGTGGACTTATCCGTTCAGTGCTTTCTATGTTTGTCCAGCTTATCAGTATGAATTAATTCTGTCTTGCTGGAAGCTCTGGGAAGCAGACTTACCCTCCACACCTTTAGTCAGGTGTGGAGATTTTTTGTAAACTCTGCGTGGATTTTTGTAGTGTTTTATACTGACCACACAGTATTCCATCCTGTCCTATCTATCAAGCTAGACTGGCCTCCTGTGCTCATCCTGGTTTCATTCTGTGTATGTCTTTTCCCTCTCCACTCACAGTCATTATTTGTGGGGGGCTAATCTATCCTTTGGGGATTTTCTCTGAGGCAAGATAGCTTTCCTGCTTCTATCTTTAGGGGTAGTTAACTCTTAGGCTGTGACGAGATGCCTAGGTAGAGTTAAGAGCATTCCACGGCTACTTCTAGTGTTGTGTTGAGCTTAGGGACTGCGGTCAGTACAGTTACCACTTCCTTCAGAGCTCGTTCCATGTTGCTCCTAAACCACTGCGTCATAACAGTACAAGTGGCCAAAAATGAATTAAATGCAGCTCAAAAGAAGGAAAAGAAAGTTCTGAACCATTTCTTTTCTGTGCTCTAGTTTGTCTCTTTTTTCCTCTTGATATCTGGGTGGTTCAGGATATATGCTCTGGCATGGATGTTCAGGGTTTGTTTTCTCGTGTGGATCAACTTGCTGCAAGAGTACAGAATATCCAAGATTATGTTGTCCAGACTCCGGCTTTAGAGCCTAGAATTCTTACTCCTGATTTGTTTTTTGGAGACAGATCCAAGTTTTTGAACTTTAAAAATAACTGCAAATTGTTTTTTGGTTTGAAACCCCGTTCTTCTGGTGATCCCATTCAGCAAGTAAAAATCATCATATCCTTGCTGCGTGGTGACCCTCAAAACTGGGCTTTTTCTCTTGAAACAGGGGATCCGGCATTATTGAATGTAGACGCATTTTTTCAAGCGCTCGGATTATTGTTTGACGAACCTAATTCTGTGGATCATGCAGAAAAAACCCTGTTGGCCTTGTGTCAAGGTCAGGAAGCGGCAGAATTATACTGCCAGAAATTTAGAAAATGGTCTGTGCTCACAAAATGGAATGAGGAGGCTCTGGCTGCTATTTTCAGAAAAGGTCTTTCTGAAGCCCTTAAAGATGTTATGGTGGGCTTTCCTACGCCTGCCGGTTTGAGCGAATCTATGTCTCTAGCCATTCAGATTGATCGGCGTCTGCGCGAGCGCAAAGCTGTGCACCATATGGCAGTGTCCTCTGAGCAAAGTCCTGAACCTATGCAATGTGATAGGATTTTGACTAGAACAGAACGGCAGGAATTCAGACGTCAGAATAGGCTGTGTTTTTACTGTGGTGATTCGGCTCATGTTATCTCTGATTGCCCTAAGCGTACTAAGAGAGTCGCTAGGTCTGTTACCATTAGTACTATACAGCCTAAATTTCTCTTATCTGTGACCCTGATTTGCTCATTGTCGTCATTTTCTGTCATGGCATTTGTGGATTCAGGCGCTGCCCTGAACTTAATGGACTTAGAATTCGCCAGGCGCTGTGGTTTTTCCTTGCAGCCTTTGCAAAGCCCTATTCCTTTGAGGGGTATTGATGCTACACCCTTGGCCAAGGATAAACCTCAGTACTGGACGCAGATGACTATGTACATGGCTCCAGCACATCAGGAAGATTGCCGTTTTCTGGTGTTGCATAACCTGCATGATGTTGTTGTACTGGGTTTTCCATGGTTACAGGAACGTAATCCGGTGCTGGATTGGAAAACTATGTCTGTGACTAGTTGGGGTTGTCAAGGGGTACATAGTGACATTCCTTTGATGTCAATTTCCTCTTCCCCCTCTTCTGAGGTCGCTGAGTTTTTGTCGGATTTCCAGGATGTATTTGATGAGCCCAAGTCCAGTTCCCTTCCACCGCACCGGGACTGTGATTGTGCTATTAACTTGATTCCTGGTTGCAAGTTCCCTAAGGGTCGACTTTTCAATCTGTCTGTACCAGAGCATGCCGCCATGCGGAGTTATGTTAAGGAGTCTTTGGAGAGGGGAATATTCGGCCCTTTTCGTCACCAATTGGGAGCAGGTTTTTTTTTTTGTTGCTAAGAAGGATGGCTCCTTGAGACCCTGTATTGATAATCGTCTTCTTAATAAGATCACGGTCAAATTCCAATACCCCTTGCCTTTGCTTACTGATTTGTCTGCTCAGATTAAGGGGGCTAGTTGGTTTACTAAGATTGACCTCCGAGGGGCATATAATCTTGTTCGTATTAAACAGGGTGACGAATGGAAAACTGCATTTAATACGCCCAAAGGCCATTTTGAATACCTTGTGATGCCATTTGGGCTCTCTAATGCTCCATCTGTGTTCCAGTCTTTCATGCATGATATTTTCCGCAATTATCTTGATAAATTCATGGTCGTATATTTGGATGATATTTTGATTTTTTCCGATGATTGGGAGTCTCATGTGAAGCAGGTCAGGATGGTGTTCCAGATCCTTCGTGATAATGCTTTGTTTGTGAAGGGGTCTAAGTGCCTATTCGGAGTTCAGAAGGTCTCTTTTTTGGGTTTTATTTTTTCTCCCTCGTCTATACAAATGGATCCTGTTAAGGTCCAAGCTATTCATGACTGGATCCAACCCACATCTGTGAAGGGCCTTCAAAAATTTTTGGGCTTTGCTAATTTCTATCGCCGTTTCATTGCCAACTTTTCCAGTGTGGTTAAGCACCTTACTGATTTGACGAAGAAAGGCACGGATGTGACGAATTGGTCCTCTGCGGCTGTTGAGGCCTTTCAGGAGCTTAAACGCCGATTTACTTCTGCCCCGGTGTTGCGTCAGCCGGATGTTTCTCTTCCTTTTCAGGTTGAGGTCGACGCTTCTGAGATTGGGGCAGGGGCCGTTTTGTCTCAGAGGGAGTCTGATGGTTCTTTGATGAAACGTGTGCTTTTTTTCCAGAAATTTTTCGCCTGCGGAACGCAATTATGATGTCGGCAATCGGGAGTTGTTGGCTATGAAGTGGGCGTTTGAGTTGTGGTCCTGACCGATCATAAGAATCTGATTTACCTCGAGTCGGCCAAGCAGCTCAATCCTAGACAGGCTCGATGGTCCCTGTTTTTCTCCCGTTTTGATTTTGTGGTCTCGTATCTTCCGGGATCTAAGAATGTTAAGGCTGATGCCCTCTCTAGGAGTTTTTCGCCTGATTCTCCTGGAGTCCTTGAGCCGGTTGGCATTCTTAATGAAGGGGTGATTCTTTCTGCCATCTCTCCTGATTTGCGGCAGGTGCTTCAGGAATTTCAGGCTGATAGGCCTGACCGCTGTCCTGTGGGGAAGCTGTTTGTTTCTGATAGATGGACAAGTAAGGTAATTTCTGAGGTTCATTGTTCAGTGTTGGCTGGTCATCCTGGGATTTTTGGTACCAGAGATTTGGTTGCTAGGTCCTTTTGGTGGCCGTCCTTGTCGCGCGATGTCCGTGCTTTTGTGCAATCCTGTGGGACTTGCGCCCGAGCCAAGCCTTGCTGTTCCCGCGCTAGTGGGTTGCTTTTGCCTTTGCCGGTCCCTGAGAGGCCCTGGACGCATATTTCCATGGAATATGGCTGGAAGCTCTGGGAAGCAGATTTACCCTCCACACCTTTAGTCAGGTGTGGAGATTTTTTGTAAACTCTGCATGGATTTTTGTAGTGTTTTATACTGACCGCACAGCATTCCATCCTGTCCTATCTATCAAGCTAGACTGGCCTCCTGTGCTCATCCTGGTTTCATTCTGTGTATGTCTTTTCCCTCTCCACTCACAGTCATTATTTGTGGGGGGCTAATCTATCCTTTGGGGATTTTCTCTGAGGCAAGATAGTTTTCCTGCTTCTATCTTTAGGGGTAGTTAGCTCTTAGGCTGTGACGAGATGCCTAGGTAGAGTTAGGAGCATTCCACGGCTACTTCTAGTGTTGTATTGAGCTTAGGGACTGCGGTCAGTACAGTTACCACTTCCTTCAGAGCTCGTTCCATGTTGCTCCTAAACTACCGCGTCATAACATCCACCCTGGAGTGTTACCTGGCAGCTACTGCCGCACAAGCCTAACCTCACCACTAGTGGTTCCAGCGAACACCAAGGTAGCTGCTTAGTCATGCCACTCCAGGGTAAGTCTGGTTTGTGGCACAGTGGGACCACAATCCTCACTCGCGCCAACTAGTCTGAGTGCTAGCATTACACTTTACTAAGCTGATATTTGTACCACCTGAGTGTGGCTGGGAAAAAAACAGTTTGAGCTGTTACCTGAGGTATCAGGGTTCCCAGCAAAGAAGAATTACACTGCTCCCTCACCCACGTCGTCTTATTTGGAACTTCAATTCAAAGCTCTTAACTGCTTACCCAAACTCTTATACCTTATGCATAGCCCATGGCTGATCACTTCTGTGCCAATATAAAATGTTCTACTGTGGGTCAATTGATGCCACTTTTCCTGGTGTCTGCCCCTAACTTTTGGAAATGTTTGGACTGTACGCTGGGTCTCCTTGATGTGTGTTTCCTGAATTTGGCAGAGCACCAGGCCTACCTACACCTTTCACTCATCCACCTGTTACTGATCAATGTTTCAACTAGAAATGCTGTTCCAAGCCTTGTCCCATGCATCCATGCTGCGTAAGTATACTATTTGTACTCGGGGTCAATTTATGACACTTTTCCTGTTGTCTGCCTCTAATTTGAGCTGTTTGGGAAGCTTTTTGGCCCTCCTTAAGGTGTTGTCTATGTGTTTAGTTTTGCCTCCCATAGAATTCAGTGGGGTTCAGGTGCATTTGATGAACCAAACCGAACCTTGAAAGGTTCGCTGATCTCTATTCACCTTGCTTCAGAGATAAGAGCTGAGCCCTATATCTGGAACTGCAGAGGATTTATCAGTAAAGTAATAGTTACAGTTGAATAAAAAACATGCCCATGAAATTCAATTGAGAAATGAGAAATTATAGGAAATGAAAAGGACAGGAAATAATAATGGACATAAAGGAGATGGGGTGTATTGGCTATCAATCAACTTGGCCAAACATTTATAAAAGAACTTTACATATTTACATAATTTTTCTCTTCGCCACGACAGCACCCACTGAGAGAGGGGATCCACCCCTAGGAACAGGAAACCCTACGGAGAGATAAAAGGGGCGGTCCCCCTCACTCCCACAGTTTGGTTTCCTGTTCCTACGGGAAAATCCACGGAGAAGAGGATGCCCAGCCTGGACGCCGCTTGCGCAGTTTACCTTTGAGGACGGCAAGGGCTCCAGGGCTGGAAGCAGCGTCGGGGGTCCTGGCTCAGTTTCCCCCCTCTTCTGGCAGATGCCGTGAGACCAGGACGGGCGGTTGCTGGCTCACGAGGTACCATCCGGATTGTCTGCGGGGAGTAAGCGCTGCGGCAGGGAGCGTTGCGCCGTCCTCGGCGGATGCTCAGGCAGCATGGAGCCCCAGTGTGTTCCCCCGGAAGTGCAGGTAAGTTTCCGGGGTAATGGAGGAGGGAGACGGCGCCTGCGCTGATGCCGGTGGCAGCGCAGGCGCATAGAATATGGCCGCGACCCGGAGGTGGTTAGCACTTCCGGGTTCAATAGGAAGAAGATGGTGGCCCCCATGTGAAAAGGACGCCAGCGCTGACAATCCAGGGTCCAATATGGATTCTGCGCAGGACCCTGCGATGTCTTCCGTGGAAGTCACCGCTACCACTCCACGCAGCCATGCCAGCAGCAGTCGCTCTAGACAGAGCGGATCTTCTAGGAAGAGCAAGTCAGATCGAGCTGTTCCTCTGCTTGTGCCTCAGTCTCCTCCTAATCAGCCGATACCTTGACAGACAGCTTCACTGGGTGAGTGTGCATCTACCCCACTAAGCTGATTATTGTTCCCTTTCCCTCTATACATCCTAGGCAAAAAGAACTGAAAAAACGAAACACAAACAGTGTGCGTTATGTCTCCAGCCCCTTCCGGATAGTCACACTAAGAGGCTTTGTAAACCATGCATTGATACTACCTTATGGGAGGAAGCCTCAGTTAAATCAGAAGACATTAGAGTCATGATTAGGGAAGAATTACGAGCCCTGCATAGTTCGGACAAGGAACCGCGTACTAAGGGAAAAAGGGGATACGTTTCCCCTATATCTGACCAGTCTTCTGATATAGAGAATGCAGACTCTGATAAATCCCAGGAATATGTTTCCTCAGACGAGGATCAAGATACATGCTTTCCCAGTGATAGTATTGATAACCTTGTGAAATCCGTTTGTAACACCATGGGCATCGAGGATTCTAAGGTCCCTAGAACACAGCAAGACATAATGTTTGCTGGTCTATCTGAAAGGAAAAGGCCCTCCTTTCCGGTAATAGCAGCAATGAAAAATTTAGTCAAAAAAGAGTGGGAAAGCCAGGGGCAAAGGGGATTGCCACCATCTTCAAAAAGGCGTTATCCCTTCAATGATGAAGAGTTCTCTGCATGGTCAAAAGCCCCGAAGGTAGACGCGGCAGTGGCGTCCACATCCAAAAAATCCTTGCTGCCTGTGGAGGATTCGGGCTCATTACAAGATCCACTGGACCGTAAAGCCGACTCGCTTTTAAAAAGAGCCTGGGAGACTTCTACGGGGGCTTTTAGACCGGCTATATCGGCTACATGCACCGCTAGGTCCAAGCTAGTCTGGCTAAGTGACTTGGAGGAAGGACTGAAAGGAGGTCTCTCTCGAGAAAAATTGTTATCCTCTATACCCCTAATTAGGGGTGCTACAGCTTTCCTGGCGGACTCATCTGCTGACTCCATACGCCTGGCAGCCAAGTCGGCAGGACTGACGAATGCAGCACGTAGGGCCCTGTGGCTTAAGGGCTGGAAGGGTGATCCCCAAACAAAATCCAAATTGTGTGGCCTCCCATGTCAGGGTGAGTACCTGTTTGGTACTAAACTGGACGAGACCCTAACCAAAGCGGGAGAAAGAAAAAAGGGCTTCCCTAATAATAATAATTACCTTCCATTCTATAGGAGAGCATTCCGAAAGTTTAATTAAAGGAAGGATTTTAAGAACCAAGACCGCTGGGCCACAAGGGACACCAAACAAAGAGGTGCATTCTTTGGGAAGCGCCCTTTCAAAGTTGAAGACAAACCCCGTTAGAGCAGATCTACCTGTGTGAGATAGATTGTCCTCCTTCTCAAATCAGTGGCGAGCGATAAAGTCAAATATTTGGGCAAATAGCCTCATCACCTCTGGCTTAAAATTAAAATTTTCCCAAGTCCCTCCGGACTCATTTCTATTGACTTCTTTAAAGTCTCAGTGGCAGCAGGAGGCATTGGAGCAGGAAGTAATGAATCTTCTATCCAAGGGAGTTTTGGTCGAAGTTCCATTCCTTCAGGAGGGAAAGGGATTCTATTCCCCTTTATTTTTGATTCCAAAACCGGATGGATCATTCAGAACCATTATAAACCTTAAAAAGTTGAACATCTTCTTAGAAAATCAAACCTTTAAAATGGAGTCTATCCGGTCCACCATAAAACTCCTGTTTCCCCATTGCTTTATGATGGTGCTTGACCTTAAAGATGCGTATTACCATCTACCAATCTATATAGAACATCAACAATATCTCCGCGTGGCGATTGTATTAAATGGGTGTATACGGCACTTTCAGTACGCCGCAATGCCCTTTGGACTATCAATAGCTCCAAGAGTATTCACTAAATTAATGGCGGAGGTGATGTCATACCTAAGGTTAAAATACACCCTCATAATTCCATACCTAGACGACCTTTTGGTAGTAGGAAATTCCCCTTCACAATGTCAGCAACGATTGTGTAATATGATTTCATCTCTACAGGGGTTAGGGTGGTTAATAAACTGGGAAAAATCTAGGCTATTCCCAACAACTCGGCAAATTTTTCTGGGGATTATATTAGATTCTATAAGCCAGAGATGTTTCCTCCCGGAAACTAAACAAATAACAGTTAGAAATAAGGTTCAGTCTGTAATAGATAAACCTCTAATTTCTTTGAGAGAAGGCATGTCCCTTCTTGGCTCCTTCACGTCATGTATCCCAGCTGTTCCATAGGCTCAATTCCATTCGAGACGTTTACAGTACGCAATTTTACATGAAGAGGTAAAATCACAAGGTCGTTTAGACGGTAAAATTTCCCTTTCTGGTGAGGTAATCCAATCTCTGAACTGGTGGCTAGAACCAGAACACTTGGTTAGTGGGGTCCCCTGGGTAATTAAACCCTCAAACACAATATATACGGATGCCAGTCCTAGTGGTTGGGGAGCACATTTAGGAGACCACCTAGTCCAAGGACTATGGTCAGTTGCGGAGTCAGACAACTCTTCTAATATAAGAGAGCTTAAAGGTATCTATCATGCTCTATGTGAATTCCTTCCGCAGCTACACGGGACACATACCAGAATTCTGTCAGACAACATGACATCAGTGGCTTATATCAATCATCAAGGAACAAAATCAGGAACTCTCATGTCTATAGCCGAAGACATTCTAACTATAGCCGAAGAACATCTTCTGTCCCTGTCAGCGCTACATGTCAGAGGAGTGGACAACTCAAAAGCGGACTTCCTCAGTCGTCATACCCTCCACCAAGGGGAGTGGGTTCTAAATCATCGAATTTTCAAAATGATAACCGTGAAATGGGGTATACCCGATATAGATCTCTTCGCTACAAGAGACAACAGGCAGTTAAAAAGATTTGCTTCAATGTTCCGGACCGACAATCCTGATATTCTCGATGCCCTTCAGGTTCCATGGACATTTCAGAAAGCATATGCTTTTCCTCCATGGATTCTTCTTCCAACAGTAATCAGGAAGATAAGGGAGGACAGAGCAAATATAATCCTGATTGCCCCATTTTGGCCAAAGAGACCATGGTTTTCCCTGCTCAGAGCCATGTCCATCTCAGATCCATGGATTCTCCCAGAGGATCAGGATCTTCTCTTCCAGGGGCCCTTCAACCACCCTCATGTGAAGGGTCTACGGTTGACAGCCTGGAATTTGAGAGGCAGCTGTTAAAACTAAGAGGCTTCTCTGATAAAGTACCGTATATACTCGAGTATAAGCCGAGATTTTCAGCCCAAATTTTTGGGCTGAAAGTGCCCCCCTCGGCTTATACTCGAGTCACGGTAGCGGTGGGGTCGGCGGGTGAGGGGGTGAGGGCGCTGAGGTATACTTACCTAGTCCCAGCGATCCTCGCGCTGTCCCTGCCGTCCCACGGGCTTCGGCGCTGCAGTTTCTTCCTCTCTTCAGCGGTCACGTGGGACCGCTCATTACAGAAATGAATAAGCGGCTCCACCTCCCATAGGGGCGGAGCCGCTTATTCATTTCTCTAATCAGCGGTGCCGGTGACCGCTGATAGAGAAAGAAGCTGCGGCACCGAAGACAGGAGGGGACAGCGCGAGGATCGCCAGGACTAGGTGAGTATAGCATATTCACCTGTCCTCGTTCCAGCCGCCGGGCGCCGATCCATCTTCCCGGCCGGCGCCTCCATCTTCCCGGCGTCTCTGCTCTCTGACTGTTCAGGCAGAGGGCGCGATGACGCATATAGTGTGCGCGGCGCCCTCTGCCTGATCAGTCAGAGCAGAGACGCCGGGAAGATGGAGGCGCCGGAACGAGACGCCGGGAGCTGCAATCAAGGGAGGTGAGTATGTGGTTTTTTTTCTTTATTGCGGCAGCGGCGGCACAAATTTATGTGGAACATCTATGGGGCACAGTGAACGGTGCAGAGCACCGTATATGGCACAGCAATGGGGCACAATGAACGGTGCAGAGCACCGTATATGGCATAGCTAGGGGGCACAATGAACGGTGCAGAGCACCGTATATGGCATAGCTAGGGGGCACAATGAACGGTGCAGAGCACTATATGGTTCACACCTATGGGGAAATATGAACGGTGCAGAGCACTATATGGCACAGCTATGGGGAAATAATGATCTATTTTTATTTTTGAAATTCACCGGTAAATGCTGCATTTCCACCCTAGGCTTATACTCGAGTCAATAAGTTTTCCCAGTTTTTTGTGGCAAAATTAGGGGGGTCGGCTTATACTCGGGTCGGCTTATACTCGAGTATATACGGTAATTAATACCTTATTGTCAAGTAGAAAAAAATCCACTACATCCATATATGTGAGAGTGTGGAAGAAATTTCTAAGTCTCTATCCATCGGCCTTGTCAAATGAAATTCCCGTCTCTACTATTCTAGAATTTCTTCAGAAAGGACGTGATTTAGGCCTTTCAGTTAGTACTCTAAAAGTACAAGTTTCTGCTCTAGGGGCCTTGTATAGTCACAACATTGCGGGTGATAGGTGGATAGCCAGATTTATTTCAGCCTGCCAGAGATCAGAACCAGTTCAGATTCCCCAGATACCTCCTTGGGATATTAATTTGGTCCTGGAAGCCTTGACAGGTCACCCGTTTGAGCCTCTAGACTCAGCTCACATTAAATGTATTTCCCTCAAGACTGCTCTTCTTGTCGCTCTGGTGTCGGCAAGAAGGGTAAGGGTACCGTCACACTAAGCGAAGCTGCAGCGATACCGACAACGATCCGGATCGCTGCAGCGTCGCTGTTTGGTCGCTGGAGAGCTGTCACACAGACCGCTCTCCAGCGACCAACGATGCCGGTAACCAGGGTAAACATCGGGTTACTAAGCGCAGGGCCGCGCTTAGTAGCCCGATGTTTACCCTGGTTACCATCCTAAAAGTAAAAAAAACAAACGCTTCATACCTACCTTCCGCTGTCTGTCCCCGGCGCTCTGCTTCTCTGTACTGGCTGTGAGCTCTGCTTTCCGGCCGCTGTGCTCACAGTGAGTGCAGGAAAGCACAGCGCCGGAGGACAGACAGCGGAAGGTAAGTAGGAAGCGTTTGTTTTTTTTACTTTTAGGATGGTAACCAGGGTAAACATCGGGTTACTAAGCGCGTCACACACGCCGATTCAGCGATGTCAGCAGGAAGTCCAGCGACGAAATAAAGTGCTGGACTTTCTGCAGCGACCAACGACATCACAGCAGGATTCTGATCGCTGCTGTGTGTCAAACTGAACGATATCGCTAGCCAGGACGCTGCAACGTCACGGATCGCTAGCGATATCGTTTAGTGTGACGGTACCTTAAGTGACATACAGGCACTATCAGTAGATCCTCCCTTTATGTCAATATTTCCAGATAGAATTGCCCTGAAAACAGACCCTTCCTACCTACCTAAAATGTGTACTAAATTTCATAGGTCTCAAGAAATCCTTCTTCCTTCTTTCTATAATAACCCTACAAATCAGGAGGAGGAAAAGTACCATACTTTAGATGTGAGAAGGGCTATAATAGCTTATCTAGACAGGACTAGCGCCTGGAGGAAGAGCAGGGCTCTCTTTGTTTCCTTCCAGGGTCAAAGGAAAGGATCTGGTGTTACAAAAGGCACATTATCCCGTTGGATTCGGGAGGCGATATACCTGGCCTATTCGTCTAAAGGGGAGAATCCACCTGAGGCTGTGAAGGCACATTCCACCCGGGCGATAGCATCATCCTGGGCTGAGCGAGCAGAGGTTCCTATAGAACTCATATGTAAGGCCGCAACCTGGTCTTCTCCTACTACCTTCTATAGTCACTATAGATTAGATCTATCTGCCTCCACTGACTTGTGTTTCGGTAGATCAGTTCTTAATACGATAATCCCCTCCAAATAACTATCTCTGAAAGTCTCTCAGTGGGTGCTGTCGTGGCGATAACACATGCGATAACACATGCAAGAAACACGTCCGTGTCTCGCATGTGAAACCCAAGCTCTGGCGCCAGCACTCCAGAGCGGAGCGTGCGGCTCCATGTGTTGCTATGTGGCCGCACGCTCCGAAGTGCCGGCGCCAGAGCTGGGATTTCACATGCGACACACGGACGTGTTTCTCGCATGTGTGATCCTGGCCTTAGATGTCTCTTCTCAACACTGAATAAATGCAATTATTTTACTCTTTCCTCATTTCCAAGATATCATTATACAAGCTTCATGTATACGTTTGAATATCACTCATTTGCTCTTGTACATACAGCTCTGGCAAAAATTAAGACACCACTGCAAATTTTTCAGTTTATCTTATTTTTCTCTTTATAGGTTTGAGTAAAATGTAAATTGTTATTTTATTTTATAAACTACTGACAGCATGTCTCCGAAGTTCCAAGCAATAAATTTTGTATTTACGGTATTTTCTGAAACAGGACTGCCATCAGGGCATTACAGCCATGACTGGCGTATGGGGCCCGGTGGGCAGAGGGGGCCCACATCGGGCCCCATCTCATCTGCTCACTGGGCCCCCCCTGCAGGCGCTGCGGCACACTATTGACGTGCGGGCCTGTGCCCGCACGTCAATAGTTAACAGCCGCTGCCAACCAGTCTGAGGCTGGCAGCTGACTTGAGCGGCCGCAGTGCGCAGTCGCACTTCGCCAGCGTCTGACGTCATTGTCAGCCGCCGGCGAGTGCGTCCTTCACCTGCATGGAGGAAGTGAGCTTCGCCCGCCGCAGAAGCACGGCCAGGTAAGAACTCTTTTTTTTTTTTGAGAGCGGCGATCCGGGGTAGGGGGCTCGGGGCAGAATGCTGGACACAGGGGCAGAATGCTGAACAAAGGGGCAGAAAGCTGGACACAGGCGCAGAACGCTGGACACAGGGGCAGAAACGCTGGACACAGGGGCAGTATGCTGGACACAGGGGCAGAACGCTGGACACAGGGGCAGAAACGCTGGACACAGGAGCAGTATGCTGGACAGGGGCAGAATGCTGGACACAGGGGCAGAATGCTGGACACAGGGGCAGAATGCTGGACACAGGGGCAGAATGGAGATACGGGGTATGATTGGAGACACGGGGCAGGATGAAAGACATGGGGGCATGACTGGAGACAGATGGGGCAGAATGGAGACACAGGAGGCATGATTGGAGACAAGTGGCAGGATTGCAGACATGGGGGCATGATTGGAGACACTGGGGGCAGAATTGGAGACAGATCGTGCAGGATCATGGGGCAGGATGGATACGATGGAGACAGATGGGGCAGGATGGGGAGATCATATGGGGCAGAATGGATACTCATGAGGACAGGATGGGAGAACATATGGCTGGAGCCAGGAATTGGACACACGGTGGCCAGGATGGGGAATATTATTACCATAGGGACTAATTTGAAGATATTATTAATGCAGTGACGTATTTATTTTATTTTTTGAGGATACTGTTTTAAATGAGGGGGCAGTCCTGTTACTGTGCAGAGTGATACTATGTTGCCTCTTTTTCATCATGTGGTGTAATGTGGAAGTTGGGAAACATTAAGTAATGTGTTCTACAAGCGGAGCTCGAGATAAATGTGCTATTTCCTGCAGAGACGAGTCCTGGCTGGATGAAGTGATGGCGGTCTGTGCTGAATGAAAGATGAATGAGTTCACCTAGAGACGTCACCAGGGGCGGATTGTAAGAGGGTCAATATGGGCGGTAGCCCAGGGCCCAGTGGTGTGGGGGAGCCCTGGGCTACCGCACAGATTGACCCTCTTATAATCCGGCATTTGTGTGCCCCCAACCCGGTGGGCAAAGAGAGGGGGCCCACATGATGTGGAGATCATATGGGGTAGAATGGATACTCATGAGGGCAGGACGCGAGAACATATGGCTGGAGCCAGGAATGAGATAAACGGGGCCAGGGTGGGGAATATTATTACCATAGGGTCTAATTAAGGGATATTATTACTGCAGTGATGTATTTATTTTATTTTTTGAGTATACTGTTTTAAATGGGGGGGTCAGTCCTGTTACTGTGCAGAGTGATACTATATCGCCTTTTTTTCTTCATGTGGTGTAATGTAGAAGTTGGGAAACATTAAGTAATGTGTTCTACAAGCGGAGCTCGAGATAACTGTGCTATTTCCTGCAGAAACGAGTCCTGGCTGGATGAAGTGATGGCGGTCTGTGCTGAATGAAAGATGAATGAGCTCACCTAGAGACGTCACCAGGGGCGGATTGTAAGAGGGTCAATATGGGCGGTAGCCCAGGGCCCAGAGGTGTGGGGGGGCCCTGGGCTACCGCACAGATTGACCCTCTTATAATCCGGCATTTGTGTGCCCCCAACCCGGTGGGCAAAGAGAGGGGGCCCACATGATGTGGAGATCATATGGGGTAGAATGGATACTCATGAGGGCAGGACGCGAGAACATATAGCTGGAGCAAGGAATGAGATAAACGGGGCCAGGGTGGGGAATATTATTACCATAGGGTCTAATTAAGGGATATTATTACTGCAGTGATGTATTTATTTTATTTTTTGAGTATACTGTTTTAAATGGGGGGGGGGCGGTCCTGTTACTGTGAAGAGTGATACTATATCGCCTTTTTTCTTCATGTGGTGTAATGTAGAAGTTGTGAAAAATTAAGTAATGTGTTCTGCAAGCGGAGCTTGTGATAACTGTGTTATTTCCTGCAGAAACGTGTCCTGTGCTGGATGAAAGATAAAGGACTTCACCTAGAGACATCACTGGTGAGTCAGTGTTACCTATACACTGACACTATACACTGTATACTATATACAGAGGTCCTGTGTACAATGTCACCAGTGATCACTGTATTACCTATACATTATATACAGAGCTCCTGTGTATAATACCACCAGTGATCTCTGTATTACCTCTACACAGACACTGCATACTAAGTACAGATCTCCTGTGAATACTGGCACTTATGGTGATAGTATTGTGTTTTGTTTTGTTTTGTTTTATTACTGATCAGTATTGTAGTATTCAGTCACTATGTGGTGGTAATATGTGGTCTGGAAATGGTGTTGTGGTATTTGTCCCTTGTATGTGCTATTTGGTCACCAAGTGGTGGTAATATGTGGTCTTGACATGGTGCGGTGGTATTTGTTCCTTGTATGTGATATTATTCGATCACTGTGGTTGTAATTTGTGGTCTGGTCATGGTGCGGTAGTATTTGTTCCTTGTATGTGATATTATTGGTCAAGATATACCTAAATTGTATTGCAAATTTTAACAAATATTTAATAGGTTACAGTAGAGTAGGGCCCGGCCATTTTTCTGGAATAATCTGGTTCGGGTATATCATGACCCCGTCACATGACCCCCGTCACATGACCCCCGTCACATGACCACGGGGGCCCACAGTGTCTGAACAGCCCGGGGCCCTGGCTACCCTTAATCCACCCCTGGACGTCACTGGTGAGTCAGTGTTACCTATACACTGACACTATACACTGTATACTATATACAGAGCTCCTGTATATAATGTCACCAGTGACCACTGTATTATCTGTACACAGACACTGCATACTAAGTACAGATCTCCTGTGAATACTGGCACTTATGGTGATAGTATGGTGCTTTTTTTATTACTGATCAGAATTGTAGTATTCAGTCACTATGTGGTGGTAATATGTGGTCTGGTCATGGTGCGGTGATAATATGTGGTCTGGTCATGGTGCGGTGGTATTTGTTCCTTGTATGTGATATTATTCGGTCACTGGTGGTAATATGTGGTCTGGACATGGTGTTGTGGTATTTGTTCCTTGTATGTGATATTATTGGTCATTTTAAAAATTGATAAATAAATAAATATTTATTTTTATATAGCGCTAACATATTCCGCAGCGCTTTACAGTTTTGCACACATCATCATAAATAAAAATATACCTAAATTGTATTGCATATTTTAACAAATATTTAATAGGTTACAGTAGAATAGGGCCCGGCCAAAAGTGTCTACCGTGTTATGGTGGCGGCTTAAAAAATCTTTTGGCCAAAACAAAAGCTGCCGGCTATATGTGTGATGGGAACTGTTAATGTGTGATAGGTGAGAAGTGGAGTGGATAGGTGGGACTGTGGACAGTTTGAGGGGTGGAGCGTGGAGGTGGGGCTGGGGTGGAGCCTGAGCGGAGTCTCAAGGGGGCCCTGAAAATTTTGCCAGTATGGGGCCCCGAAATTTCTAGTGGCAGCCCTGTTCTGAAAATGAGAAATTTTCAGAACTCAGGAAGAGTTCAGAAATCAATATTTTGAATAATAACCATGATTTTTAATCACAGCTTTCAAGCGTCTTGGCATGCTTTCCACCTGTTTTTCACACTGCTTTTGGGTGACCTTATGCACACCTTGTCCATAAATTTAAGCAGTTCTTCTTTGTTTGATGGCTTGTAACTATCTTCCTTCCTGATTACATTCCAGAGATTTTCAATGGTGAAATCTACTAATGTGCCACAAAAAGGGACATCGACCCATGGACCAGAAGTTCCTCACCCCTGCTTTAAATTTATGAAAAACATGATTAAGAATTGAATTAGTAAAGTTATACCTTTCTGGCTTACAATGTGCAGCACTCAGCACCCACTCATCTGATATTAGCAGTCCACCGCATGAGTGTTTTCCTTCCACTTGCAATGAAACCATAAAAGGTTTAAACTGTTGGGACTCACTTCCACCCAGGATTCGACCACGTGGGTAGCTCTCTAAGTGGAGAAAAAACAATTTATATACAGTATATACACAGTTCAGTGCAGTAGTATAGTACAGTATATAATCTATCTATCTATAGTCCTTTAGCATACACTCCAAAAGATTTATCAGAAAACCTGCAGTTTCCCATTAACCTCTTTACCCCCAAGGGTGGTTTGCACGTTAATGACCAGACCAATTTTTGCAATTCTGACCACTGTTCCTTTATGAGGTTATAATTCTGGAACGCTTCAACAGATCCCGGTGATTCTGACATTGTTTTCTCGTGACATATTGTATTTCATGATAGTGGTAAAATTTCTTTGATATTACCTGCATTTATATGTGAAAAAAACGGAAATTTGGTGAAAATTTCGAAAAGTTTGCAATTTTCCAACTTTGAATTTTTATGCAATTAAATCACAGAGATATGTCACACAAGATACATTTCCCACATGTCTACTTTACATCAGCACAATTTTGGAACGAAAAAGTTTTTTGTTAGGGAGTTATAAGGGTTAAAAGTTAACCAGCAATTTCTCATTTTTACAACACCATTTTTTTTTAGGGACCACATCTCATTTGAAGTCATTTTGAGGGGTCTATATGATAGAAAATAACCAAGTGTGGCACCATTCTAAAAACTGCACCCCTCAAGGTGCTCAAAACCACAGGTGTTTCGCAGGAATTTTTGGAATGTAAAAATGAAAATGAACATTTTACTTTTTTTCACAAAAAATTTACTTCAGCTCCAATTTGTTTCATTTTACCAAGGGTAACAGGAGAAAATGGACCATAAAATTTGTTGTACAATTTGTCCTGAGTACGCCGATACCCCATATGTGGGGGTAAACCACTGTTTGGGCGCATGGGAGAGCTCGGAAGAGAAGGAGCGCCGTTTGACTTTTCAATGCAAAATTGACTGAAATTGAGATGGGACGCCATGTTGTGTTTGGAGAGCCACTGATGTGCCTAAACATTGAAACCCCCCACATGTGACACCATTTTGGAAAGTAGACCCCCTAAGGAACTCATCTAGATGTGTTGTGAGAGCTTTGAACCACCAAGTGCTTCACAGAAGTTTATAATGCAGAGCCGTAAAAATAACAAATCATATTTTTTCATACAAATTATCTTTTCGCCCCAAATTTTTTATTTTTCCAAGGGTAAGAGAAGAAATTCGACCCCAAAAGTTGTTGTGCAATTTGTCCTGAGTACGCTGATACCCCATATGTGGGGGTAAATCACTGTTTGGGCACATGGCAGAGCTCGGAAGGGAAGGAGCGCCATTTGACTTTTCAATGCAAAATTGAGTGGAATTGAGATGGGACGCCATGTTGCGTTTGGAGAGCCACTGACGTGCCTAAACATTGAAACCCCTGTTGTGAATTCTGTGGCAGAGCTCCCTCCTGTGGTCACAAGTGGTACTTCGGCTGATTCTCTCTATGAGCTTCCGTTGGTGGAGGAGAGTGGTACTGCGGCTTCTGAGTTTCCTTCCTCAGGTGATGTGGGGAAGTCGTTAGGTGCTGCTCTATTTAACTCCACCTAGTGCTTTGATCCTGGCCTCCAGTCAATGTTCTAGTATAGGACTTGCTTCCTCCTGGATCGTTCCTGTGGCCTGCTGCTCTGCATAGCTAAGTTCCGCTTTTGTTATTTTGTTTGCTGTTTTTTTCTGTCCAGCTTGCTTATTTGGTTTTTCTTGCTTGCTGGAAGCTCTGGGACGCAGAGGGTGTACCTCCGTGCCGTTAGTCGGTACGGAGGGTCTTTTTGCCCCCTTTGCGTGGTTGTTTGTAGGGTTTTGTGTTGACCGCAAAGTTACCTTTCCTATCCTCGCTCTGTTCAGAAAGTCGGGCCTCACTTTGCTAAATCTATTTCATCTCTACGTTTGTCTTTTCATCTTAACTCACAGTCATTATATGTGGGGGCTGCCTTTTCCTTTGGGGTATTTCTCTGAGGCAAGGTAGGCTTATTTTCTATCTTCAGGCTAGCTAGTTTCTCAGGCTGTGCCGAGTTGCATAGGGAGCGTTAGGCGCAATCCACGGCTGCCTCTAGTGTGGTTGGAGATGATTAGGGATTGCGGTCAGCAGAGTTCCCACGTCTCAGAGCTCGTTCTATGTTTTTGGGTTATTGTCAGTCACTGTATGTGCTCTGACTTCTATGTCCATTGTGGTACTGAATTACCTTATCATAACAGTACTGGAGGCCCAAAGTACTAATGATTCTCAATAGAGGGAAAAAAGAAGTTCTGAGACCATTTTTTTTCTCTGCACTGTGTTTTGCCTTTTTTTTCCCCTAGACATTTGGGTGGTTCAGGACACAGGTATAGCGATGGACATTAAAGGTCTGTCTTCATGTGTGGATCAGCTCACGGCAAGAGTACAAAATATTCAAGACTTTGTGGTTCAGAATTCTATGTTAGAACCAAGAATTCCTATTCCTGATTTGTTTTTTGGAGATAGAACTAAATTTCTGAGTTTCAAAAATAATTGTAAATTATTTCTGGCTTTGAAACCTCAGTTCAACAAGTTAGGATCATTATTTCTTTTTTACGTGGCGACCCTCAGGACTGGGCATTTTCTCTTGCGCCAGGAGATCCTGCATTAAGTAATATTGATGCGTTTTTCCTGGCGCTCGGATTGCTGTACGATGAACCTAATTCAGTGGATCAGGCAGAGAAAAATTTGCTGGCTCTGTGTCAGGGTCAGGATGAGATAGAGGTATATTGTCAGAAATTTAGAAAGTGGTCCGTACTCACTCAATGGAATGAAGGTGCGCTCGCAGCTATTTTCAGAAAGGGTATCTCTGAAGCCCTTAAGGATGTCATGGTGGGATTTCCTATGCCTGCTGGTCCGAATGAGTCTATGTCTTTGGCCATTCAGATCGGTCGACGCTTGCGTGAGCGTAAATCTGTGCACCATTTGGCGGTATTATCTGAGCATAAACCTGAGCCTATGCAGTGCGATAGGACTTTGACCAGAGTTGAACGGCAAGAACACAGACGTCAGAATGGGCTGTGTTTCTACTGTGGTGATTCCACTCATGCTATCTCTGATTGTCCTAAGCGCACTAAGCGGTTCGCTAGGTCTGCCACCATTGGTACGGTACAGTCAAAATTTCTTTTGTCCATTACCTTGATCTGCTCTTTGTCATCTTATTCTGTCATGGCATTTGTGGATTCAGGCGCTGCCCTGAATTTGATGGACTTGGAGTATGCTAGGCGTTGTGGGTTTTTCTTGGAGCCCTTGCAGTGTCCTATTCCATTGAGAGGAATTGATGCTACGCCTTTGGCCAAGAATAAGCCTCAGTACTGGACCCAGCTGACCATGTGCATGGCTCCTGCACATCAGGAGGTTATTCGCTTTCTGGTGTTGCATAATCTGCATGATGTGGTCGTGTTGGGGTTGCCATGGCTACAAGTCCATAATCCAGTGTTAGATTGGAAATCCATGGCTGTGTCCAGCTGGGGTTGTCAGGGGGTACATGGTGATGTCCCATTTCTGTCTATTTCGTCATCCACCCCTTCTGAGGTCCCAGAGTTCTTGTCTGATTACCGGGATGTATTTGATGAGCCCAAGTCCGATACCCTACATCCGCATAAGGATTGTGATTGTGCTATCGATTTGATTCCTGGTAGTAAATTCCCAAAAGGTCGACTGTTTAATTTATCTGTGCCTGAGCATGCCGCTATGCGGAGTTACGTGAAGGAGTCCTTGGAGAAGGGGCATATTCACCCGTCATCGTCGCCATTAGGAGCGGGGTTCTTTTTTGTGGCCAAGAAGGATGGTTCGCTGAGACCTTGTATAGATTACCGCCTTCTAAATAAGATCACGGTTAAATTTCAGTACCCCTTGCCGCTGTTATCTGATTTGTTTGCTCGGATTAAGGGGGCTAGTTGGTTCACCAAGATAGATCTTCGTGGTGCGTATAATCTTGTGCGTATTAAGCGAGGCGATGAATGGAAAACTGCATTTAATACGCCCGAGGGCCATTTTGAGTACCTAGTGATGCCATTCGGACTTGCCAATGCTCCATCAGTGTTTCAGTCCTTTATGCATGACATCTTCCAAGAGTACCTGGATAAATTCCTGATTGTATACTTGGATGATATTTTGATCTTCTCGGATGATTGGGAGTCACATGTGAAGCAGGTCAGAACGGTGTTTCAGGTCCTGCGTCCTAATTCTTTGTTTGTGAAGGGATCAAAGTGTCTCTTTGGTGTTCAGAAGGTTTCATTTTTGGGGTTCATTTTTTCCCCTTCTACTATCGAGATGGACCCTGTTAAGGTCCAAGCCATCCATGATTGGACTCAGCCGACATCTTTGAAAAGTCTGCAAAAGTTCCTGGGCTTTGCTAATTTTGCTAATTTTTATCGTCGCTTCATCTGCAATTTTTCTAGTATTGCTAAACCATTGACCGATTTGACCAAGAAAGGTGCTGATGTGGTCAATTGGTCTTCTGCTGCTGTGGAAGCTTTTCAAGAGTTGAAGCGTCGTTTTTCTTCTGCCCCTGTGTTGTGTCAACCAGATGTTTCGCTTCCATTCCAGGTCGAGGTTGATGCTTCTGAGATTGGAGCGGGGGCTGTTTTGTCGCAGAGAAGTTCTGATTGCTCGGTGATGAAACCATGCGCCTTCTTTTCCAGGAAGTTTTCGCCTGCTGAGCGACATTATGATGTTGGCAATCGAGAGTTGCTGGCCATGAAGTGGGCATTCGAGGAGTGGCGTCATTGGCTTGAAGGAGCTAAGCATCGCGTGGTGGTCTTGACTGATCATAAGAACTTGACTTATCTCGAGTCTGCCAAGCGGTTGAATCCTAGACAGGCTCGTTGGTCGCTGTTTTTTGCCCGTTTTGACTTTGTGGTTTCGTACCTTCCGGGCTCTAAAAATGTGAAGGCGGATGCCCTGTCTAGGAGTTTTGTGCCCGACTCTCCGGGTTTATCTGAGCCGGCGGGTATTCTCAAAGAGGGAGTAATTGTGTCTGCCATCTCCCCTGATTTGCGGCGGGTGCTGCAGAAATTTCAGGCTAATAAACCTGATCGTTGCCCAGCGGAGAAACTGTTTGTCCCTGATAGATGGTCAAATAAAGTTATCTCTGAGGTTCATTGTTCGGTGTTGGCTGGTCATCCTGGAATCTTTGGTACCAGAGAGTTAGTGGCTAGATCCTTTTGGTGGCCATCTCTGTCGCGGGATGTTCTTTTGTGCAGTCCTGTGGGATTTGTGCTCGGGCTAAGCCCTGCTGTTCTCGTGCCAGTGGGTTGCTTTTGCCCTTGCCGGTCCCGAAGAGGCCTTGGACACATATCTCTATGGATTTTATTTCAGATCTTCCCGTCTCTCAAAAAATGTCAGTCATTTGGGTGGTTTGTGATCGCTTCTCTAAGATGGTCCATTTGGTGCCCTTGTCTAAATTACCTTCCTCCTCTGATTTGGTGCCATTGTTCTTCTAGCATGTGGTTCGTTTACATGGCATTCCAGAAAATATCGTTTCTGACAGAGGTTCCCAGTTTGTTTCGAGGTTTTGGCGAGCCTTTTGTGCTAGGATGGGCATTGACTTGTCTTTTTCCTCGGCTTTCCATCCTCAGACTAATGGCCAGACCGAACGAACCAATCAGACCTTGGAAACATATCTGAGATGCTTTGTTTCTGCTGATCAGGATGACTGGGTGTCCTTTTTGCCTTTGGCTGAGTTCGCCCTTAATAATCGGGACAGCTCGGCTACCTTGGTTTCGCCGTTTTTCTGCAACTCTGGGTTCCATCCTCGTTTCTCTTCAGGGCAGGTTGAGTCTTCGGACTGTCCTGGTGTGGATACTGTGGTGGACAGGTTGCAGCAGATTTGGACTCATGTGGTGGACAATTTGACCTTGTCCCAGGAGAAGGCTCAACGTTTCGCTAATCGCAGACGCTGTGTGGGTCCCCGACTTCATGTTGGGGATTTGGTTTGGTTGTCTTCTCGTCATATTCCTATGAAGGTTTCCTCTCCTAAGTTTAAACCACGTTTCATTGGTCCGTATAGGATTTCTGAGGTTCTTAATCCTGTGTCTGTTCGTTTGACCCTTCCAGATTCTTTTTCCATCCATAACGTATTCCATAGGTCATTGTTGCGGAGATACGTGGCACCTATGGTTCCATCTGTTGATCCTCCTGCTCCGGTTTTGGTGGAGGGGGAGTTGGAGTATATTGTGGAGAAGATTTTGGATTTTCGTGTTTCAAGACGGAAACTCCAGTATCTGGTTAAGTGGAAGGGTTATGCTCAGGAAGATAATTCCTGGGTCTTTGCCTCTGATGTCCATGCTCCCGATCTTGTTCGTGCCTTTTATATGGCTCATCCTGGTCGTCCTGGGGGCTCTGGTGAGGGTTCGGTGACCCCTCCTCAAGGGGGGGGTACTGTTGTGAATTCTGTGGCAGAGCTCCCTCCTGTGGTCACAAGTGGTACTTCGGCTGATTCTCTCTATGAGCTTCCGTTGGTGGAGGAGAGTGGTACTGCGGCTTCTGAGTTTCCTTCCTCAGGTGATGTGGGGAAGTCGTTAGGTGCTGCTCTATTTAACTCCACCTAGTGCTTTGATCCTGGCCTCCAGTCAATGTTCTAGTATAGGACTTGCTTCCTCCTGGATCGTTCCTGTGGCCTGCTGCTCTGCATAGCTAAGTTCCGCTTTTGTTATTTTGTTTGCTGTTTTTTTCTGTCCAGCTTGCTTATTTGGTTTTTCTTGCTTGCTGGAAGCTCTGGGACGCAGAGGGTGTACCTCCGTGCCGTTAGTCGGTACGGAGGGTCTTTTTGCCCCCTTTGCGTGGTTGTTTGTAGGGTTTTGTGTTGACCGCAAAGTTACCTTTCCTATCCTCGCTCTGTTCAGAAAGTCGGGCCTCACTTTGCTAAATCTATTTCATCTCTACGTTTGTCTTTTCATCTTAACTCACAGTCATTATATGTGGGGGCTGCCTTTTCCTTTATGGTATTTCTCTGAGGCAAGGTAGGCTTATTTTCTATCTTCAGGCTAGCTAGTTTCTCAGGCTGTGCCGAGTTGCATAGGGAGCGTTAGGCTCAATCCACGGCTGCCTCTAGTGTGGTTGGAGAGGATTAGGGATTGCGGTCAGCAGAGTTCCCACGTCTCAGAGCTCGTTCTATGTTTTTGGGTTATTGTCAGTCACTGTATGTGCTCTGACTTCTATGTCCATTGTGGTACTGAATTACCTTATCATAACAAACCCCCCAAAGTGACACCATTTTGGAAAGTAGACCCCCTAAGGAACTCATCTAGATGTGTTGTGAGAGCTTTGAACCCACAAGTGTTTCACTACAGTTTATAACGCAGAGCCGTGAAAATAAAAAATCTTTTTTTTCCACAACAATTATTTTTTAGCCAGCAGTTTTGTATTTTTCCAAGGGTATCAGTTGAAATTGGACCCTAAAAGTTGTTGTCCAATTTGTCCTGAGTACGCGGATACCCCATATGTTGGGGTAACCCCCTGTTTGGGCGCACGGGAGAGATCGGAAAGGAAGCACTGTTTTACTTTTTCAACGCAGAATTGGCTGGAATTGAGATCGGACGCCATGTCGCGTTTGGAGAGCCCTGATGTGCCTAAACAGTGGAAACCCCCAATTCTAACTGAAACCCTAATCCAAGCACACCCCTAACGCTAATCCCAATGGTAACCCTAACCACACCCCTAACCCTGACACACCCCTAACCCTAATCCCAACCCTTTTCCCAACCGTAAATGTAATCCAAACCCTAACCCTAACTTTAGCCCCAACCCTAACCCTAGCCCCAACCCTAACTGTAGCCTTAACCCTAGCCCCAACCATAGCCCTAGCCATAACCCTAGCCCTAACCCTAAACCTAACCCTAGCCCTAATCTTAGTCCTAGCCCTAACCCTAATGGGAAAATGGAAATAAATACATTTTTTAAATTTTTTAACTTTTCGCTAACTAAGGGGGTGATGAAGGGGGGTTTGATTTACTTTTATAGCGGGTTTTTTAGCGGATTTTTATGATTGGCAGCCGTCACACACTGAAAGATGCTTTTTATTGCAAAAAATTTTTTTTGCATTACATTCTAAGAGCTATAATTTTTCCATATTTGGGTCCACAGAGTCATGTGAGGTCTTGTTTTTTGATGGACGAGTTGACATTTTTATTGGTAACATTTTCGGGCACGTGACATTTTTTTGATTGCTTTGTCTTCCGATTTTTGTGAGGCAGAATGACCAAAAACCAGCTATGCATGAATTTCTTTTGGGGGAGGCGTTTACACCGTTCCGCGTTTGGTAAAATGGATGAAGCATTTTTATTCTTCGGTTCAGTACAATTACAGCGATACCTCATTTATATCATTTTTTTATGTTTTGGCGCTTTTATACGATAAAAACAATTTTATAGAAAAATAATTATTTTTGCATCGCTTTATTCTGAGGACTATAACTTTTTTATTTTTTCTTTGATGACACTGTATGGTGGCTTGTTTTTTGCGGGACAAGATGATGTTTTCAGCGGTACCATGGTTATTTATATCAGTCTTTTTGAAGGCGTGTTATTCCACTTTTTGTTTAGTGGTATGATAATAAAGTGTTGTTTTTTTCCTCGTTTTTTTATTTATTTATTTTTTACGGTGTTCACTGAAGGGGTTAACCAGTGGGACAGTTTTATACGTGGGGTCGTTATGGACGCGGCTACACTAAATATATGTATTTTCATTGTTTTGTTTTGTTTTTTAATTTAGATAAAGAAATGTATTTATAGGAATAATATATATATATATATATATAGCAGATTATAACATGCACCATTTTATTTCAAAATAATTTTTTCCTACTTTCCTCCCAAAAATTTGGGGTGTAGTTTATAAACCGGTGCATTTTATAATCCGCAAAATATGGTAATTTTCCTAACAAACTCATTCAGCATATTGTTGCAACAATAGGTACATCCCAATGAAAATCTTGGGCGCAAATCTTAGAATACAAAATTCTAATCAACAAGAATTGAATCACAGGTAAGTCTAATTATTCATTACAACAGATAGTTGACCATAAAATTGTGTTACTTAGGCCTCTTTCACACTTACGGGTCCCTCGCTATGCATCGGGCCGACATACCGACGCACTTTGTGACATTTGTGCACAACGTGGGCAGCTGATGAAGTTTTTCAGCGCATCCACTGCCCATTCTGAAGTCCGGGGAGGAGGGGGCGGAGTTTCGTTCACACATGCACGGTAGAAAATGGCGGACGCGACGGACAAAAAACGTTCACTTGAACGTTTTTTCGTGCCGACGGTCTGCCAAAACACGATGGATCCATTGCACGATGGACACGACATCGCGATCCGTCGCTAATACAAGTCTATGGTAAAAAAACATCCTGCGAGTACATTTGCAGGATCCATTTTTTCCCAAAATGACGGATTGCTAAAAACGTAAGTATGAAAGTAACTGTTTCAAAGTGGTTTATGATCCATGTAGACCTGGACTTTTGTTTATCTGTTCACTACATTTATTGTGTCCTGCTGTCTCAACTGAGTTAGATTGATTGCTAACGAGAGGCAAACCAAAAAAAAAAAAAAATGAGATCTAAGAGCTAGTCTTCTATAAATGTAGACATACTTTGGGGAAGCATTCGTGCAGGGGTGCATTCGTGCACTATTATTCGTGTACTTTCATTCAGAGTACTTTATTCTAAGTACTCGCAGTTATACCATGGCAGTTAGACAGGGCAGGAGACAGGTAAGACAATCTATATCTATTCCCTGTTCATTTGGCACAGAACAAATACTCACCATATTTATTTGTATATTCTATATCCTGGCTGCCGCATTCACTCACATTCACCGCCCTTGCATTAACTCTTTTCACTCCATCCATATCGACCCCTCTGTCCATCCCTCTCCTATGTATAGCACTCATGCTCTGTTCACATTGCTTAACAGCGCAGATCCATTCAGTCCCACCATCCAACACAAGAGACGCTCTCACAAATCACTTAACCATCTGCTTACTCTTTCTATCCTCCTTCTCCTAGTCGCTAGTGACATCTCTCCCATCCCCAGCCCTCCCATGTTATAGCCAGTCAAACCTCCCAACTGCTACACTCAGAAACCCCTCTAACCTTATTAATATTCCATGCATGTCTTCTGTCTTTTTCAATTGTGCCCTTTGGAATTCTCGCTCTGTGTGTAATAAACTATCCTTCATCCATTACTTCTTCCTTTCTAATTCTCTTAATCTCCTGGCTCTTACTGAAACCTGGATCCGGCAAGCAGACACCACCGCTGCTGCTGCTCTTTCATATGGTGGACTACACTTTTCTCATACCCCAAGATCGGACAACAGAGCAGGTGGAGGCGTTGGTCTGCTGCTTTCACCCAAATGTATGTACCTTCCAAGATATCCCCCAAGTGCCCTCACTTGTCTTCCCTTCCTTTGAGGTCCATGCTGTCAGACTCTATATCCCCTTCTCCATGCGAGTGGCGGTGGTGTATCGTCCCCCCGGCCCCTCTCATCAGTTCCTGGATCACTTTGCCACCTGGCTTCAACACTTTCTCTCCTGTGACATCCCCACCCTCATCATGGGTGATTTCAACATCCCCATTGCTTCTCCCCTCTCCCCATCTGCTTCTCACCTTTTAGCTCTAACCTCCTCTTTTGGCCTCTCGCAGCATACTAACACTCCAACGCATGAAGATGGAAACTTCCTCGACTTAGTCTTCTCCCGGCTTTGCTCAGTGGATGATTTCACAAACTCCTCTCTCCCGCTCTCTGACCACAACCTTCTTTCATTCTCTATCAAGAACTGCCATCCCGCTCAGGTCACCCCCACTTTCCACACTTATAGAAACATACAGGCCATTAACACCCAGAGACTTATGAAGAACTTGCAGTCCTCATTGGCCCCAATCTCCTCCATCTCATGTCCTGATTCTGCTCTGAAGCATTACAATGAAACCCTGCAAAGTGCTCTGGATGAAGCTGCACCTCCTATACATAAAACAACTCAGCACAGACGGCAACAACCGTGGCACACACTGCAAACACGTTTCCTGCAGCGGTGCTCCAGGTGCACCGAACGTCTATGGAGAAAATCTAATCTACCCGAAGACTTCATCCATTATAAGTTCATGCTAAAAACATACAACTCTGCCCTTCACCTCTCCAAACAAACCTATTTCAACTTCGTTATACCAAGAAACAGAAAGATGATCGGCACAGAGCTTCACTATAGCGCAATTGGAGATTCGCTTAAACGATCTGTTTCAGAAGGACAGATGAGGTCTCCCTTGCTGTGAGCTGCGGGTGGTGCTATGCAATCGTCAGAGTTTTGTAAAAGACCATATAATGAGAAGAAAAATGATGCAGCACTCACCCTTGCGCTTCTTCCAAGTGTGCTCTTTATTCAGCAAAACATACTATGCATAGTATGAACCGGCATACGCAGTGATCTGTGAGGGAGCGGGAGTGAGGAGAGACCGGACGACAGCCGTTTCGCGCTACGGCGCTTCTACAGGTCCATGCTAAAAACAGGTGATGTCGTTTCCTTTTTAAGTTTTTTTTTTTTTTTGACTCACCTGATTCTATTAATTACAATTGTGCGAGTTAAAAACAATGAGATCTCTTATTACAGAATGAACATTTACAAGTATATTACAAAATGAACATTTACAAATGTATTATAAGAACACCGCCATGTCAAGTTTGTCGTTAAGACCCCCTGGGCCCTGTGCGTTTGTTTGTAGGATCCATTTCGCTTCACGCTGCAGCAGTAGGCGGTCATTATTACCGCCGTTTTGTGAACATTTAACTATTTCCAAACCTGCAAACCGCAATTGATCTGGATCACTATTATGTGTCTCTGCCATATGTTCTACAAAACGCACGCGTCCCTTTCCTGTCCGAATTGAGTTATAATGCTCTCGTATTCGGACTGTGAGAGGTCTAATAGTCTTACCTATATAAAACCGTTGACACGGACAGAAAATTACATAAACCAGAAATTTACTCTTGCAGGTTATGAAGTCTTTCACAAAATGCTCAATTATACCTATTTGCAAGGGGTTCTCAATTTTATGCAGATGGCATATGCTACAATTGCCGCATCTGTGGTTACCTTGCGGTATGGTTTTTGCTAACCAATTATTTGTTGGTGGTGATACTTTATTTTTTACAACAAGGTCTCCTATATTAATTGATCTTTTATATGAGAATAGAGGACATGTATCCGGGAGATTTCTAAAGTCCACGTCTTTCTGCAGCACATGCCAATTTTTTCGCATTGCTGTTTGTATATCTCTATCTAAAGGGCTATGTTTAAATGTAAATGTGAATCTGCGATTTTTATTTTGATATTCGTTTGCATCTTTTCTTTTTCCATTGTTTTTTCTTTTTTTGCCCTTTTCTAACAGCTGAACTTGAGATAATTTGGCTGCTCTAATTTCTGCTTGTTGGAGAATATCTGTTGGATATCCTCTGTTTGAAAGGCGTGTTTTTAATTCTTCTACTTGAGTTTTATAATTTTCCTCATTATTGTTGATTTTACGTATTCTCACCATTTGACTATATGGAATACTGCGCTTCGTGTGATTCGGGTGGTCACTTTTAAAATGTAAAATGTTGTTCGTCGCTGTGCTTTTTCTGTGGACTTTCGTTACTATATTTTCATTTACAATTTCTATTTTTACATCTAGGAATTCCAATTCTTTTTTATTGAATACTGAAGTAAATTTCATGTTTTCTTTATTATTATTGTTCAGGAAAGTAACGAATTCGTTAAATTTAATTTCTTCGCCATCCCACACCATAAAAATATCGTCGGCAAATCTTAAAAAAAGCCGTATGTGCCGAAGGTATGGGTTCTGGGGTCCGGTGACGTACCTCTCCTCAAAAGCTGCTAGAAACAGATTTGCGAAGACGCACGCCACCGGAGTACCCATCGCGGTACCAACAACATTTTACATTTTAAATCACACGAATCACACGAAGCGCAGTATTCCATATAGTCAAATGGTGAGAATACGTAAAATCAACAATAATGAGGAAAATTATAAAACTCAAGTAGAAGAATTAAAAACACGCCTTTCAAACAGAGGATATCCAACAGATATTCTCCAACAAGCAGAAATTAGAGCAGCCAAATTATCTCAAGTTCAGCTGTTAGAAAAGGGCAGAAAAAGAAAAAACTATGGAAAAAGAAAAGATGCAAACGAATATCAAAATAAAAATCGCAGATTCACATTTACATTTAAACATAGCCCTTTAGATAGAGATATACAAACAGCAATACGAAAAAATTGGCATGTGCTGCAGAAAGATGTGGACTTTAGAAATCTCCCGGATACATGTCCTCTATTCTCATATAAAAGATCAATTAATATAGGAGACCTTGTTGTAAAAAATAAAGTATCACCACCAACAAATAATTGGTTAGCAAAAACCATACCGCAAGGTAACCACAGATGCGGCAATTGTAGCATATGCCATCTGCATAAAAATTGAGAACCCCTTGCAAATAGGTATAATTGAGCATTTTGTGAAAGACTTCATAACCTGCAAGAGTAAATTTCTGGTTTATGTAATTTTCTGTCCGTGTCAACGGTTTTATATAGGTAAGACTATTAGACCTCTCACAGTCCGAATACGAGAGCATTATAACTCAATTCGGACAGGAAAGGGACGCGTGCGTTTTGTAGAACATATGGCAGAGACACATAATAGTGATCCAGATCAATTGCGGTTTGCAGGTTTGGAAATAGTTAAATGTTCACAAAACGGCGGAAATAATGACCGCCTACTGCTGCAGCGTGAAGCGAAATGGATCCTACAAACAAACGCACAGGGCCCAGGGGGTCTTAACGACAAACTTGACATGGCGGTGTTCTTATAATACATTTGTAAATGTTCATTTTGTAATATACTTGTAAATGTTCATTCTGTAATAAGAGATCTCATTGTTTTTAACTCGCACAATTGTAATTAATAGAATCAGGTGAGTCAAAAAAAAAAAAAAAAAACCTTAAAAAGGAAACGACATCACCTGTTTTTAGCATGGACCTGTAGAAGCGCCGTAGCGCGAAACAGCTGTCGTCCGGTCTCTCCTCACTCCCGCTCCCTCACAGATCACTGCGTATGCCGGTTCATACTATGCATAGTATGTTTTGCTGAATAAAGAGCACACTTGGAAGAAGCGCAAGGGTGAGTGCTGCATCATTTTTCTTCTCATTATAAAACCTATTTCAACACCCTCATCACCTCACTGTCCAATAACCCTAAACGTCTCTTTGACACTCTCCAGTCTCTACTCAACCCAAGAGTGCAGGCCCCAACCACGGATCTCCGTGCTGACGATCTGGCGAATTACTTCAAAGAAAAAATTGACCACATTCGACAGGAAATCATCTCCCAATCTCTTCATAGCATGCACTGTCCTCCCTCCCCTACTGCATCTAGTTCACTCTCTGATTTTGAACAAGTTACAGAAGAAGAAGTAATCAGGCTCCTTGCATCTTCTCGCCCAACCACTTGCACCAGTGACCCCATTCCGTCACATCTCCTCCAGTCCCTTTCCCCAGCTGTCACCTCTCACCAAACAAAAATATTTAACCTTTCTCTCACTTCCGGTATTTTTCCATCCTCATTTAAGCATGCCATCATACATCCATTACTTAAAAAACCATCCCTCGATCAAAACTGTGCCGCTAATTATAGACCTGTCTCTAATCTTCCCTTCATCTCTAAACTCCTCGAACGCCTGGTCCACTCCCGTCTTACCCGCTATCTCTCAGATAACTCTCTTCTCAACCCTCTTCAATCTGGTTTCCGCTCTTTACACTCTACTGAAACTGCCCTCACTAAAGTCTCTAATGACCTACTAACAGCTAAATCTATGGTCACTACTCCATGCTAATTCTCTTGGATCTCTCCGCAGCATTCGACACTGTGAATCATCAGCTCCTCCTCACTATGCTCCGCTCCATCGGCCTCAAAGACACCATTCTCTCCTGGTTCTCCTCCTATCTCTCTGACCGATCCTTCACTGTATCTTTTGCTGGTTCCTCCTCCTCTCACCTTCCCCTTACTGTTGGGATTCCTCAAGGATCAGTCCTAGGCCCCCTCCTTTTCTCTTTGTATACTGCCCCTATTGGACAAACAATCAGTAGATTTGGTTTCCAGTACCATCTCTATGCTGATGACACCCAATTATACACTTCTTCTCCTGTTATCACGCCGATCTTTTTAGTAAACACCAGTGATTGTCTTACCGCTGTCTCTAACATCATGTCGTCCCTCTATCTGAAACTGAACCTGTCAAAAACTGAACTCCTCGTGTTTTCTCCCTCTATTAACCTACCTTTGCCTGACATTGCCATCTCCGTGTGCGGGTCCATCATTACTCCAAAGCAACATGCCCGCTGCCTTGGGGTCATCCTTGATTCCGAGCTTTCATTCACCCCCCACATCCGATCACTGGCTCGCTCTTCTTATCTGCATCTCAAAAACATTTCTAGAATTCGCCCTTTTCTTACTTTCGACTCTGCAAAAACTCTTATGTTTCACTTATTCATTCTCGTCTGGACTATTGTAACTCTCTACTAATTGGCCTCCCTCTTGCAAAACTTTCCCCGCTCCAATCTGTCCTGAATGCTGCAGCCAGGATCATATTCCTCACCAACTGTTACACCGATGCCTCTACCTTGTGCCAGTCATTACACTGGTTACCCATCCACTCAAGAATCCAGTACAAAACTACTACCCTCATCCACAAAGCACTCCATGGCTCAGCACCACCCTACATCTCCTCCCTGGTCTCAGTCTATCACCCTACCCGTGCCCTCCACTCCGCTAATGACCTCAGGTTAGCATCCTCAATAATCAGAACCTCCCATTCCCGTCTCCAAGACTTTACACGTGCTGCGCCAATTCTTTGGAATGTACTACCTAGGTTAATACGATTAATCCCCAATCCCCACAGTTTTAAGCGTGCCCTAAAAACTCATTTGTTCAGATTGGCCTACCACAACGCATTAACCTAACTATCCCTGTGTGGCCCATTAAAAAAAAAACATAATCAGGTTCCTCGCAACATGTTCTCATACACTTTATGCAGTTATTAGCCCTCTGTGTCTGTACTGCTACATACTTAGGCAGTTAACTGGTTCATGCAGCTTTACATGAACACCCGAGCCTTACACTACGGCTGGTCTGACTAACTAAAGCAATTGTTACCATCCACCTCTCGTGTCTCCCCTTTTCCCCATAGTTTGTAAGCTTGCGAGCAGGGCCCTCATTCCTCTTGGTATCTATTTTGAACTGTGATTTCTGTTATGCTGTAATGTCTATTGTCTGTACAAGTCCCCTCTATAATTTGTAAAGCGCTGCGGAATATGTTGGCGCTATATAAATAAAATAATATTAATTATTATTATTATTAGCCTTAAAGGGAACTTGTCAGCAGGATTGTGCACAGTAACCTACCGACAGTGTCAGTTCAACTCTGTTATACTGATTAAAATGATACCTTGGTTGATGAAATCTGTCTTGTGGCTGTCGTTTAATCTTTATTTTCAGTTTTGAGTTAATGATATTCATACTTGACAGATCACTAAATACCTAAGCAGAGCACCACATTAAGACCCCTCCCACAGGCCCACCCCAAAGCACGAGCATATCATTAACTCAAAACTGAAAATAAAGATTAAACAACAACCACAAGATGGATTTCATCAACCAAGGTACCATTTTAATCAGTATAACAGCGCCGGTCAGACACTGTCTGTAGGTTACTGTGCACAATCCTGCTGACAGGTTCCGTTTAACAAAGAAAACCTTTTCCCATGTTATCCTTTCAGCAATGGCACTACATGGAATAGAAATATAGCATGACCTGAGAAAGAAAATAATTTATTTACACAAGAAAGATGAAGGCTACAAGACTTGCGAGGGCATGTGTCCATGATCCGGAATAGCAGTGATTTGGACGCAGCTCTCCTGCATTCTAGTTTACAAGCACAGTGGATGGGATTTATAGAAATCCCATGCCCACTGTGCTGCGGTGCGGATTTACAAGCCACATAGCATGTCTGACGCTAGCCTCCTCTGCGTAGTCTCACCCATAGCAATTCTTAAATCCCCTTAATGAAAACATGCAGATTTACGTGCGTGAGTAAAAGGCAGCGTTTTGGATGCAGCGAAAATATGCTGTGTCCAAAACGCTGCTATATCCTGATTGTGGGCACATATCCCAAAGCTTTACTTATCAGTCAAAATACTAGAGCAAAAGTGATCCAAAAATGTAACACAGAAAAAAGTGCAAACATCTCACAGAGACATCCAGGCTGACCACAGAAGTTAACCCTTAAACAGGAGCGTCTTCTGATGAAAATGGTTGAAGAAAACTAGCATATACAGTAATTCCACTGCAGTTAGCTAAAGACATCGAAAGCCAAAAGAAGGGGAGAGATTTCCATGAATACTAGAAAGAAATGGCATTCATGGGTATCGTCCATGAAGGAAGCCTCTCTTAAAGCACATGAACAAAAATGCCCACTGTAAGGATTTGATTTTGTGGGTTGTATTAATCACCTAGGCAGGTTAACGATGCAATTACCGTATTTTTATTTCTTCCATCCATGGCCTTACATCAACTCCGTATAGATGTCCCCAGTCCACAAGATCCCAATTCAAGACCGGTAGTTCCACTGCTCCCATGCAAGGAAATACCCACTATCTCCCAACTTTTATTTGGCCAACAGCTTTTGTATCTCATGCTGGTATAGTCTGCAGTCACAGCCTATGCTCCTGCAGACATCAGATACCATGATCCTAGTGCATGTATCCAGCTCCAGTTGGCAACAACATATAATATAGTCCCAGCAGGTATATAAGATGGTACAAATGACATAGTCTCACCCTTTCACTGGCTCACCAGGGATTAGAACCTCTGTGACTTTGGGACATCGAAGACATCCATCCGTGCACCCACAGAGGAGGGGGAAGCTGACGGAGCACAGTGAGGTATGTGGCAAGGTGACTTGATTGTCCCAAACTGGGTTCTCCAAACATCTTTGTGGGTTCAGTGATGGGCAGTGTAGCAGATCTGTATTCCACCAGCTGGAGCCATGGTTCCTTGGACTGACGTCCTGTAGAGTCTCTCTAAAGATAGAGGCTGTCCCCTTTTTATATTCCACAGCTTTCTTTCTTGGCATTCTCCCACAAGATTGGGGTGGGGGGTGGTAATCCCTTAACCTGCATAATTGCCCTCCAAAGTGTTTGCATAGTGAACCACAGGGGACAGATACAATATGTAATCAGTGGACATTCCACAGATTAACATACAGTGAAAATCAACATACAGGCTCATGCCCATACAGTATAATGACCCCCATGTATTGCTCCATACAGTATATGATGGCCCCATATAGTGCTCCCAGGGCTACCACTAGAAATTTTGGGGCCCCATACTGGCAAAATTTTCAGGGCCCCCTTGAGACTCCGCCCAGGCTCCACCCCAGCCCCGCCTCCACGCTCCATCCCTCAAGCTGTCCACAGTCCCACCGCTCTCTCTTGGAAAAACTCCACTTCTCACCTATCACACATTAACAGTTCCCATCACCAGATCACACATATAGCCGGCAGCTTTTGTTTTGGCCAAGATATTTTTTAAGCCGCCACCATAACACGGTTGACACTTTTGGCCGGGCCCTACTCTACTCTAACCTATTAAATATTTGTTAAAATATGCAATACAATTTAGGTATATTTTTATTTATGATGATGTGTGCAAAACTGTAAAGCGCTGCGGAATATGTTAGCGCTATATAAAAATAAAGATTTATTTATTTATTTTTCAATTTTTAAAATTACCAATAACATCACATACAAGGAACAAATACCGCAACACCATGTCCAGACCACATATTACCACCTGTGACCGAATAATATCACATACAAGGAACAAATACCACCGCACCATGACCAGACCATATATTACCACTGCACCATGACCAGACCACATATTACCACCACATAGTGACTGAATACTACAATTCTGATCAGTAATAAAAAAAAACACCATACTATCACCATAAGTTCCAGTATTCACAGGAGATCTGTACTTTGTATGCAGTGGCTGTGTACAGATAATACAGTGATCACTGGTGACTTTATATACAGGAGCTCTGTATATAGTCTACAATGTATAGTGTCAGTGTATAGGTAACACTGACTCACCAGTGACGTCTCTAGGTGAAGTCCTTCATCTTTCATCCAGCACAGACCGCCGTCACTTCATCCAGCCAGGACTCGTCTCTGCAGGAAATAACACAGTTATCTCGAGCTCCGCTTGTAGAACACATTACTTAATTTTTCCCAACATGCCTCCTATGTCTCTATTCTGCTCCATCTGTCTCTAATCCTGCCCCATCTGTCTCCAGTCATGCCCCCATGTCTTTCATCCTGCCCCGTGTCTCCAATCATACCCTGTGTCCAACATTCTGCCTCTGTGTCCAGCATTCTGCCCCTGTGTCCAGCATTCTGCCCCTGTCCAGCATACTGCCCCTGTGTCCAGCATACTGCCCCTGTCCAGCATTCTGCCCATCTCCAGCATTCTGCCCCTGTGGCCAGCATTCTGCCCCTGTCCAGCATACTGCCCCTGTGTTCAGCATACTGCCCCTGTGTCCAGCGTTCTGCCCCTGTGTCCAGCATTCTGCCCCTGTGTCCAGCGTTCTTCCCCTTTGTCCAGCGTTCTGCCCCTGTGTCCAGCATACTGCTCCTGTTTCCAGCATACTGCCCCTGTGTCCAGCATTCTGCCCCTGTGTCCAGCATCTCTGCCCGTGTCCAGCATCTCTGCCCCTGTGTCCAGCATCTCTGCCCCTGTGTCCAGCTTTCTGCCCCTTTGTCAAGCATTCTGCCCCTGTGTCCAGGATCTCTGCCCCAGCGTGTCCAGCATAATGCCCATGTCCAGCTTTCTGCCCCTTTGTCCAACATTCTGACCCTTTGTCCAGCATTCTGCCCATGTCCAGAATTCTGCCCCTGTCCAGCATACTGCCCCTGTGTAGCATTCTGCCCGTGTCCAGCATACTGCCCGTGTCCAGCATTCTGCCTGTGTCCTGCGTTCTGCCGCTGTGTCCAGCGTTCTGCCCGTGTCCAGCATACTGCCCCTGTGTCCAGCATACTGCCCCTGTGTCCAGCAAACTGCCCCTGTCCAACATTCTGCCCCTGTGTCCAGCATCTCTGCCCCTGTGTCCAGCATAATGCCCCTGTGTCCAGCTTTCTTCCCCTTTGTCCAGCATTCTGCCCCTGTGTCCAGCATCTCTGCCCCAGCGTGTCCAGCATAATGCCCCTGTGTCCAGCATTCTGCCCCTTTGTCCAGCACTTTGCCCCGGGCCCCCCACCCTGGATCGCCGCTCTCAAAAAAAAAAAAAAAAGAGTTCTTACCTGGCCGTGCTCCTGCGGCGGGCGAAGCTCACTTCCTCCACGCAGGGTGAAGGATGCATTCGCCGGCGGCTTATAATGATGTCAGACCCTGGCTAAGTGCGACTGCGCACTGTGGCCGCTCAAGTTAGCTGCCAGCCTCTGACTGGCTGGTGGCGGCTGTTAACTATTGACGTGCGGGCACGAATCCACATGTCAATAGTGTGCCGCAGCGCCTGCAGGGGGGCCCGGTGAGCAGATGAGATGGGGCCCGATGTGGGCCCCCTCTGCCCACCGAGCCCCATACACCAGTCATGGCTGTAATGCCCTGATGGCGGCCCTGGTGTCAGTGTATAGGTAACACTGACTCACCAGTGACGTCTCTAGGTGAAGTCCTTCATCTTTCATCCAGCACAGACCGCCATCACTTCTTCCAGCCAGGACTTGTCTCTGCAGGAAATAACACAGTTATCTCGAGCTCCGCTTGTAGAACACATTACTTAATTTTTCCCAATTTCTACATTACGCCACATGAAGAAAGAGAGGCGACATAGTATCACTCTGCACAGTAACAGGACCGCCCCCTCATTTAAAACAGTATACTCAAAAAATAAAATAAATACGTCACTGCAGTAATAATATCCCTAAGTTAGTCGCTATGGTAATAATATTCCTCATCCTGGCTACCGTGTGTCTCATTCCGGGCTCCAGCCATATGTTCTCCCATCCTGCCCTCATGAGTATCCATTCTGCCCAATATGATCTCCCCATCCTGTCCCATCTGTCTCCATCGTATCCATCCTGCCCCATGATTCTGCACGATCTGTCTCCAATTCTGCCCCCAGTGTCTCCAATCATGCCCCCATGTCTGCAATCCTGCCACTTGTCTCCAATCATGCCTCCTGTGTCTCCATTCTGCCCCATCTGTCTCCAATCCTGCCCCATCTGTCTCCAGTCATGCCCCCATGTCTTTCATCCTGCCCCGTGTCTCCAATCATACCCCGTATCTCCATTCTGCCCGTGTCCAGCATTCTGCCCCTGTGTCCAGTATTCTGCCCCTGTGTCCAGCATTCTGCCCCTGTGTCCAGGGTAAACAGTATGGGAGTATCAACTTCCTAATAATGGGATCGTTGCTTTCATGTGGCACTCATTTTTGTTTGTTAAAAGGGTTTTTGGGGTGCGTCCACACTTGGTGAAGGCCTTGCATTCACTTCATGGGCAAACAGTATGGGAGTATCAACTTACTAATAACAGGAACTTTACTTTCAGGTGGCACTCATTTATGTCTGTTAAAAGGGTTATTGAGGTACATCCATATTTGGTGAAGGCCTTGCATTCACTTCAGGGGAAAACAGTATGGGAGTACCCACTTCCTAATATTGGGAACATTGCTTTCAGGTGGCCATCCTGTACATCTGTTCAAAAGCTTATTGGGGTGTGCCCACATTTCGTGCAGGTGTTGTATTCACTGTATAGGCAAACAGTATGGGAGTATCAACTTCTTAATAATGAGAACATTGCTTTCAGGTGGCCATCCTGTACCTCTGTTCAAAGGGTTATTGTGGTGCACCTAAATTTGGGCCAGGTAGGCCTTGAATTCACTTCATGGGCAACCAATATGGTAGTACCAAATTCCTATTAATGGGAAAGTTGCTTTCATGTGGCACTCATTTCTGACTGTTCAAAGGGTTATTGGGGTGTGTCCACATTTGGGGAAAGCCTTGGATTCACTTCATGAACAAACAGTATGGGAGTACCAACTTCTTAATAATGGGAATGTTGCTTTCACATGGCACTCATTCACATCTGTTCAAAGGGTTATTGGGGTGCGTCCACATTTGGGGAAGGCCTTGCATTCAATTCATGGGCAAAAAGTATTGGAGTACCAACTTCCTAGTGGAAACATTGCTCTCAGGTGGCCATCCTGCACGTCTGTTCTAAGCTTTGTTGGGGTGTGTCTAAATTTGGGACAGGGCAGGCCTTGCATTCACTTCATGGGCAAACACTATGGGAGTACCAACTTCCCAATAATGGGAATGTTGCTTTCATGTGGCACTCATTTATGTCGGTTCAAAGGGTTTTTGGGGTGTGTCCACATTCGGGGCATGTATTGCATTCACTTCATGGACAAACAGTATGGGAGTACCAACTTCCTAATATTGGGAACATTACCTTCAGGTGGCCATCCTGTACATCTTTTCAAAAGGTTATTGGGTTGTGTCCACATTTCCTGCAGGTGTTGTATTCACTGCATAGGCAAACAGTATGGGAGTATCAACTTCCTAATAATGGGAACATTGCTTTCAGGTGGCCATCCTGTACCTTTGTTCAAAGGGTTATTGTGGTGCACTTAAATTTGGGCCAGGGCAGGCCTTGAATTTACTTCATGGGCAAACAGTATGGTAGTACCAAATTCCTATTAATGGGAACATTGCTTTTGCGTGGCACTCATTCACGTCTGTTCAATAGGTTATTGGGGTGCGTCCACATTTGGGGAAGGCCTTGCATTCAATTCATGGGCAAAAAGTATTGGAGTACCAACTTCCTAATAATGAAAAACATTGCTTTCAGGTGGCCATCCTGCATTTCTGTTCAAAGGGTTATTGGGGTGTGTCTAAATGTGGGACAGGGCAGGCCTTGCATTCACTTCATGGGCAAACACTATGGGAGTACCAACTTCCCAATAATGGGAACTTTGCTTTCATGTGGCACTCATTTATGCCTGTTAAAAGGGTTTTTGGGGTGTGTCCATATTTGGGGCAGGTGTTGCATTCACTTCATGGACGAACAGTATGGGAGTACCAACTTCCTCATAATGGAATCATTACTTCCAGGTACCCATCCTGTACATCTGTTCAAAGGGTTATTAGGGTGCTCCTAAATTTGGTTCAGGGCAGGTGTTGAATTCACTCCATGGGAAAAAAGTATGGGAGTACCAAATTCCTAATAATGGCAATGTTGCTTTCAGGTGGCCATGCTGTACGTCTGTTTAAAGGGTTATTGGGGTGCGTCCACATTTGGGGAAGACCTTGCATTCACTTCATGGACAAACAGTATGTGAGTACCAACTTCCTAATAATGGAAACATTGCTTTCAGGTGGTCATCCTGTACGTCTGTTCAAAGGGTTATTGGGTGCGTCCACATTTGGGGAAGACCTTGCATTAACTTCATGGACAAACAGTATGGGAGTACCAACTTCTTAATAATGTGAACTTTGCTTTTAGGTGGCCATCCTGTACGTCTGTTCAAAGGGTTATTGGGGTGCGTCCACATTTGGGACAGGTATTTCATTCACTGATAGGCAAACAGTATGGGAGTATCAACTTCCTAACAATGGGAACATTGCTTTCAGGTGGCTGTCCTGTACGTCTGTTCAAAGGGTTATTGGGGTGCACCTGAATTTGGGCCAGGGCAGGCCATGAATTCACTTCATGGGCAAACAGTATGTGAGTACCAAATTCCTAATATTGGGAACATTGCTTTTAGGTGGCACTCATTTACGTCTGTTCAAAGGGTTATTCGGGTGCGTCCACATTTGGGGAAGGACTTGCATTCACTTCATGGGCAAACAGTATTGGAGTACCAATTTCATAATAATGGGAACATTGCTTTCATTTGGCCATCCTGTATGTCTATTCAAAGGGTTATTGGGGTGCGTACATATATGGGGAAGGCCTTGCATTCACTTCATGGGCAAACACTATAGGAGTACCAATTTCCTAATGATGGGAACATTGCTTTCAGGTGGCCATCCTATACATCTGTTCAAATGGTTATTGGAGTACATCCACATTTGGAGAAGGCCTTGCATTCACTTTATGGGCAAACCGTATGGGAGTAACAACTTCCTAATAATAGGAACATTGCTTTCAGGTGGCCATCCTGTACATCTGATCAAAGGGTTATTGGGGTGCATCTACAGTATATTTGGGGAAGGACTTGCATTCACTTCATGGGCAAACAGTATGGGAGTACCAACTTCGTAATAATGGGAGCATTGCTTTCCAGTGGCCATCCTGTACGTCTGTTCAAAAGGTTATTGGTGTGCTTCCACATTTGGGGCAGGTGTTGCATTCACTGATAGGCAACAGTATGGGAGTATCAACTTCCTAAGAATGATAACATTGCTTTCAGGTGGTCATCCTGTACGTCTATTCAAAGGTTTATTAGGGTGCGCCTAAATTTGGGCCAGGGCAAACCTTGAATTTACTTCATGAGCAAACAGTATGGGAGTACCAAATTCCTAATAATGGGAACGTTGCTTTCAGGTGGCACTCATTTACGTCTGTTCAAAGGGTTATTCGGGTGCATCCACATTTGGGGAAGGCCTTGAATTCACTTTATGGGCAAACAGTATAGGAGTACCAACTTCCTAATAATGGGAACATTGCTTTCAGGTGGTTATCCTGTACGTCTGTTCAAAGAGTTACTGGGATACGTCAACATTTGGCTAAGGCCTTGCATTCACTTCATAGGCAAATAGTATGGGAATACCAACTTCCTAATAATGGGAACACTGCTTTCAGGTGGCACTCATTTATGTCTGTTCAAAGGGTTATTGGGGTGCGTCTAAATTTTAGCGCAAGGCAGGTCTTGCATTCAATGCATAGAGAAACAGTATGGGAGTACCAAATTCCTAAAATTGGGAACATTGATTTCATTTGGCCCTCCTGTATGTCTCTTCAAAGGGGTATTGGTGTGCGTCAAAATTTTGGGCAGCCCTGACACTCACTGCATACGCAGCAACATTATAGGGGATCCACTGTTTAATAATGGGAACAAAAAATTAGAGCCGGCTGATGGCTCTCTAAGAAAAGAGATGTCTGAGTGCTAGCCATTTAAGAATAGGAAAGGTCGCCTTATGGCGGTATAAAATAGGCTTTGTGTCTTTCAGAGTCCCTCCTTCATAAATTAAGCAGGATGTGTCACACACCACAAGGCCAAATAAGGTTGTAAAATGACATTTCCCAGTGAATGCATTTGTCTTGGTTGAAAGCAATGCTAAAGTTGAAAAACACATCAAAAACGCTACGAGTAAACATAGCCCAAGTGGTGGAGGAGAATTTTTGTTTTTGGTTATTTATTTTGCCTTATATACAAGTCATTACCCTGGAAAGGATGTTCCTTAACATATTTCCCAGGAAAATCTCTTCTGGTTTAGTTTTTGTATGTTTTATTGTGAGTCTGTAAAAGTGGCGTAAGACTCTGACAACATTGTTCACAGCAGTGACCTTGGAGTCAGAAATGCTTCCAGGGGTCTTCGCCATGCTGTTCCCATGTTATATGAGCACTGTTCCCATTGGTTTCTGCAATTTTTAGTTCATCTCCAGACCGCCGGGGGGTGCGCAGTAAAAATGCTCGAGTTTCCCTTAGACTATCATTGGGCTCGTTGCTCGGGTCGAGCACCCGATCATTCTAATTTGTACAACCTGAGCAATAAACACCTGAGCATTTTATTGCTCGTCCATCACTAGTGTTTATTAAAATTTGAAATATTTAAATGTACTTTGTTTATTTTCATTATATTTATTACACTTCTCAGAGCCCCCTTTAGTGTAATTAGATGTTACATTGGAATAGATGCAGAGGACAAATTAGGTTACATGTAGTATTGTGTTGTGCCTATAGGTAGAAAATGGTATGAAAAACTAGTTGTAGGCTACCTCATAAAAGCGCAAGAATTGAGGAATAATTTATGAAAACTAGCATTTCATGCTCCAATCTAAACCTAATGTATGCTGGAGTAGAATGCACCTAATTGATTAAAAGGCAAGCACTTCTTAATAAATTTGATGCGTCTCTACTCAGCTGTATTTGCATATAACAGTGCACTTACGGCCAGTCTCACACGTCCAGATAATTCCGGTACCGGAAAAATCGGTACCGGAATTATCCGTGTCCGTGTGTCCGTGCGTTTATGTGGCACATCAGTGTGGCACACATGCGGCATCCATGTGCCGCCCGTGTGCCGACTGAGGACCACACGCACCATGCAGGAGACAGCGCTACAGTTAAGCGCTGTCCCCTGCATCTGGTGCTGAAGCTGCTAATCATTTCTTCTCTCCAGCATCGTTCGCTGGAGAGAAGATATAAAAACTCTTTTTTTTTCTTTTTTTTTTGTGTTTAAAAAAAAGATTCCTGTCCCCAACCCCCTCCCACCCCCTGTGCGCCCCCCGCTGTTAATGAAATAATTACCCGGCTCCCTCGCTGGCGCTGCTTCCTGTCCTCGCCGCAGCTTCTCCTGTATGAGCGGTCACGTGGTGCCGCCTATTACAGTGATGAATATGCGGCTCCACCTCCCATACGTAAGTATTTCATTAACAGCGGGGGGGGGGGGGGGTTCACAGGGGGTGGGAGGGGGTTGGGGACAGGAATCTTTATTTTAAACACAAAAAAAAAGAGTTTTCATATCTTCTCTCCAGCGAACGATGCTGGAGAGAAGAAATGATTAGTGGCTTCAGCACCACGCGGGGAGGACAGCGCTTACAGTAACGCTGTCTCCTGCACGGCACACGGCCTGCACACGGACAACATTCGTGTGCGGTACGTGTTTTACACGGACCCATTGACTTTAATGGGTCCGTGTAATACGTGCGCTCCCACGAACACTGACATGTCTCTGTTTTCCAAACGGACACACGGTTCGTGAAAACCCGCTGAGATGTGCAGAGACACATTGATTTTAATGTGTCTACGTGAGTCAGTGTCTACGGAACGTGAGGAAACTGTCACCTCACGTACCTGAGCCACTGACGTATGAAACCGGCCTACATCTGTTTTCTAATTATCAGGCAGAATAATCAAGCCGTTAGTAACCCCAAAAATTCTCAAGTGCAGAGAGTTTTAATAAAGAGATCCTGTCAGCTTGATTATGTAATATAAAGACGTGTCTGTAATGGCACTGTAATATAAATCAAATTGATACCTTTGTTAAAGAAATCCGTTTTGTGGTTCTTTTTTATCCCCTTGGGTGCAATAGTACATCGATGTCGGACTCCCGCTGTTTGGTGTGGGCTCAGGCGCTGAGCCTGCACCTTTCTGGGCACATGACAGCTGATATTTATAGCTGACATGTGCCTGAAACAACCACGGGTAGAATCGCAATTCACCCACAGATGTTGACTAGTTAAATGACCCTGTCAATCTCTGATAGCGGCATTTAACTTGTGCTTACTGGAAGCGTGTCACTAAACCCACCCATCGGTGACCCCGTCACATGATCGCGGGTCATTGATGGGTCGGCATGACAACCAGAGGTCTCCAGCAGACCTCTATGGTTGTCATAGCCAGATTGCTATGAGCACCACCCGGTGGTCGATCTGATCATCGCATGCATGTAGCAGAGCCGATCAGACAACTGCAGATTCTAGTCTCCCATGGTGACTATTGAAGCACGGTAATATGTTTCTAAAAATATATACAAAATATAAAATCACTCCCCTTTCGCCCCATTCAAAATAAAACAATAAAATAATCAAATATACACTTATGTGGTATCGCCGCATTCAGAATCGCCTGATCTATCAATATAAAAAAAGATTATCCTGATCGTTAAACAGTGTAAAAAAGTAAAAATGCCAGAATTACTTTTTTTGGTTACCACAGCATTAGATAAAGTTCGTATCTGCACCAAAATGGAATCATTAAAAACATCAGCTCGGCAAACAAAAAATAAGTCCTCGCCCTTTCCCTATATCATGAAAAATGGAGATGCTGCGAGTATTGAAAAATGTTGCAATTTTTTTTTAACAAATTTTGGATTTTTTTTTCTCCACTTAAATAAAAAAGAACCTGTACATGTATGGTATCTATGAACTTGCAATGACCTGGAGAATCCTTAAGGCAGGTCAGTTTTAGCATTTAGTGAACATGGTAAAAAAAAAAAAAAAGCACTGTGCGATTGTTGCACTTTTTTATGCAATTTCACCGCACTTGGAGTTTTGTTTCCTGTTTTTCAATACATGATATGCTAAAACCAATGGTGTTGTTCAAAAGTAGAACTCGTCCCGCAAAAACTAAGCCCTGACATGGCCATTTTGACCAAATAATGAAAAAGTTATGGCTCTGGGAAGGAAGGGAGCGAAAAACAAAACTGCAAAAACAAAAATAAGTCTGGTTGTTAAGGGGTTAATCACCATTTGAACTTTTCTGCTGGGGAATCATAGACAGGGAGGTGAAGATCCCCCCCCCTTCAAATTGGTTTTAAGTTTAGAATATTATAAAGAATGTACCCGTTTTGTAATCACTCTGTATCCACTGACTAGTAGAGTCATGACCATATAAAAATTACAAATATCTTTATTATTACATGAAAAAATACCAATAATCAACATTTGCGTAATAAAAATAAATTACAGTGGGTATATAAAGGGTTTTGATCCGTAGGTGAAATGACGGTGGCTGAAGGCCAAGTCAAGGATTACATAATAAGGAAGGGTATGCGAACTACCTATAAATTATAGTAATCTACATAAGAAACACCAGCATCTTCTATCATTCTTATACTACTGTAGATTGCTTTATCCATTACCGTGTACCAAAATATATAGCAAAAAGATAATATGGTAAGGTGCTATGATGTCAAATCTATTGTGAAATTCATGGTATGTAATTAGTGCTTGCTATACATGTATCATGATAGTATTAAATAAAAGGTTAATTGCCCATTGGAAGAAAAGATCCTGCGGCCACGTATTTTGATGTGCATTTCGCATGGTTATCGCTTCCTCAGGGGGCATGGCTTCAGTGTGTTAATTGTCCGGTATAAATATTGGGCTGTTACGGTCACTTGACTGGGCTGCAGCTAATAGAAAGTTTCGTATGTGTTCATACGCTGTAGGCAGCAGGAAGAATGCAGGAGAACTCAGCGCATGCGTGAGTTACGGTATTGTGATCTATTAAGTTGTACTGAGAAAAATCACTATTGTGTAATCCGTGACATTGTGCTCTTTGTGACGTATGTGTCTAATCTGAAGTGCAAAAGGTGCCAAGAAGAAATATTAAGAAATACTATTACAGATTGCATTATAAAGTAAACTAATAATAAAACAATATTAGGTACAATTTATATTATTGTGTAATATTTCCAAGTATAATCCATAATGATTATATATATATATATATATATATATATGTAAAATATATAAAGCTGAATGTGTGTGTGTGTGTGTGCGTGTGTACAGGTCCTTCTCAAAAAATTAGCATATAGTGTTAAATTTCATTATTTACCATAATGTAATGATTACAATTAAACTTTCATATATTATAGATTCATTATCCACCAACTGAAATTTGTCAGGTCTTTTATTGTTTTAATACTGATGATTTTGGCATACAACTCCTGATAACCCAAAAAACCTGTCTCAATAAATTAGCATATTTCACCCATCCAATCAAATAAAAGTGTTTTTTAATAACAAACAAAAAAACCATCAAATAATAATGTTCAGTTATGCACTCAATACTTGGTCGGGAATCCTTTGGCAGAAATGACTGCTTCAATGCGGCGTGGCATGGAGGCAATCAGCCTGTGACACTGCTGAGATGTTATGGAGGCCCAGGATGCTTCAATAGCGGCCTTAAGCTCATCCAGAGTGTTGGGTCTTGCGTCTCTCAACTTTCTCTTCACAATATCCCACAGATTCTCTATGGGGTTCAGGTCAGGAGAGTTGGCAGGCCAATTGAGCACAGTAATACCATGGTCAGTAAACCATTTACCAGTGGTTTTGGCACTGTGAGCAGGTGCCAGGTCGTGCTGAAAAATGAAATCTTCATCTCCATAAAGCATTTCAGCCGATGGAAGCATGAAGTGCTCCAAAATCTCCTGATAGCTAGCTGCATTGACCCTGCCCTTGATGAAACACAGTGGACCAACACCAGCAGCTGACATGGCACCCCACACCATCACTGACTGTGGGTACTTGACACTGGACTTCAGGCATTTTGGCATTTCCTTCTCCCCAGTCTTCCTCCAGACTCTGGCACCTTGATTTCCGAATGACATGCAAAATTTGCTTTCATCAGAAAAAAGTACTTGGGACCACTTAGCAACAGTCCAGTGCTGCTTCTCTGTAGCCCAGGTCAGGCGCCTCTGCCGCTGTTTATGGTTCAAAAGTGGCTTTACCTGGGGAATGCGGCACCTGTAGCCCATTTCCTGCACACGCCTGTGCACGGTGCCTCTGGATGTTTCCACACCAGACTCAGTCCACTGCTTCCTCAGGTTCCCCAAGGTCTGGAATCGGTCCTTCTCCACAATCTTCCTCAGGGTCCGGTCTCCTCTTCTCGTTGTACAGCGTTTTCTGCCACATTGTTTCCTTCCAACAGACTTACCATTGAGGTGCCTTGATACAGCACTCTGGGAACAGCCTATTTGTTGAGAAATTTCTTTCTGGGTCTTACCCTCTTGCTTGAGGGTGTCAATGATGGCCTTCTTGACATCTGTCAGGTCGCTAGTCTTACCCATGATGGGGGTTTTGAGTAATGAACCAGGAGGGAGTTTATAAAAGCCTCAGGTATCTTTTGCATGTGTTTAGAGTTAATTAGTTGATTCAGAAGATTAGGGTAATAGGTCGTTTAGAGAACCTTTTCTTGATATGCTAATTTATTGAGACAGGTTTTTTGGGCTATCAGGAGTTGTATGCCAAAATCATCAGTATTAAAACAATAAAAGACCTGACAAATTTCAATTGGTGGATAATGAATCTATAATATATGAAAGTTTAATTGTAATCATTACATTATGGTAAATAATGAAATTTAACACTATATGCTAATTTTTTGAGAAGGACCTGTTTATGTCCGGGATTGGCATCTGAACCGTCGCAGCTACAGCCACAAAATATTGCACAGTCACACGTCTGGACCCCGAGAGCGTCATAGGCTATGTTGTGAGGTGAAATTTTAACCCCGCGCTTTCCAATTAACCAAACAATTTTGCCCCTATCTACATAATGTGGAAAAAGTGAAAGGAAAAGTGTTGGAGGCGTCGCAGCTACAGCCACAAAATTTTGCACAGTCACACGTCTGGACCACGAGAGCGTCATAGGCTATGTTGTGAGGTGAAATTTTGACCCCGCGCTTTCCAATTCACCAAACAATTTTGCCCCTATCTACATAATGGGGAAAAAGTGAAAAGAAAAGTGTTGGAGGCAAATTGACAGCTGCCAGATGTGAACAAGGGGGACTTAAAGAATGAGAGCGATGGCGCCAAAGAGTATATACCGTACAGTTGCTAAGGTGGGGCTCCGACATGGGATACTAACCACACACAGGGATATGAACACACACACAAAATGCGCCACACACTTCCACGTGCTTGAACACATATACCACCCTCAGCACACATTTCACCACACATACACCAACCTCGCCACATAAGTCGAAACACAAAAGTCGCGCTCAAAACTCGCCACGCACAAAACTCACCACATGCAAAACTAGGCTCACGCAAAACTCGCCACACGTGCAAAACTCACCTCATGGGAAAACTCACCACACGCAAAACTTGCACCCGCGGAAAAATTGCCACATGCACAAAAGTTGCAACACATGCAAAAGTTGCCTCACACAAAACTTGCACATACTCAAAACGCACCACACAAAACTCGCCATGCGCAAAACTTGCTGCACACAACTTGCTACACTAACCTGTCACATGCAATTCGACACACAAAAAGTTGCTACACGCATGTCGCCACACAAAACTCATCTCACAAAAGTCGCTACATGCATGTCACCACATGCAACTCAACACACACAACTTGACACACTCACCCTAAAACACACACAAGTCTGGTATTATCCTTCAAAAATAAAAATCTGATTAATAAGCAGACAAACTACAGGAGCAACAAATGTACCATATAGGAAATACGGCAGCTGTCAGTCACATGACCTGTCTATTATGTGTATGTGTGATCTAATATATACTGCCAGGGGGAGGGCTTCCTGTTGGCTGGGGATTTACCAGACTGCCAATTTAGCTTACAAATACTGAAGTAAAAATACTGACCAAATAACGTGTGAACGAGGTCTAATAAAGGAGGAGATGACATACAGATATATACTATATACAGGAGGAGATGTGTTGTGAATTCTGCGGCAGAGCTTCCTCCTGTGGTCACAAGTGGTACTTCGGCTGGTTCTCTCTGTGAGCTTCCGTTGGTGGAGGAAAGTGGTACTGCGGCTTCTGAGTTTCCTTCCTCAGGTGATGTGGTGAAGTCGTTAGGTGCTGCTCTATTTAACTCCACCTAGTGCTTTGATCCTGGCCTCCAGTTAATGTTCTAGTATTGGACCTGTTTCCTCCTGGATCGTTCCTGTGGCCTGCTGCTCTGCATAGCTAAGTTCCTCTTTGCTATTTGTTTGCTGTTTTTTTCTGTCCAGCTTGTCAATTTGTTTTTTTCTGCTTGCTGGAAGCTCTGGGACGCAGAGGGTGTACCTCCGTGCCGTTAGTTCGGTACGGAGGGTCTTTTTGCCCCCTTTGCGTGGTTTTTGTAGGGTTTTGTGTTGACCGCAAAGTTACCTTTCCTATCCTCGCTCTGTTCAGAAAGTTGGGCCTCACTTTGCTAAATCTATTTCATCTCTACGTTTGTCTTTTCATCTTAACTCACAGTCATTATATGTGGGGGCTGCCTTTTCCTTTGGGGTATTTCTCTGAGGCAAGGTAGGCTTATTTTCTATCTTCAGGCTAGCTAGTTTCTCAGGCCGTGCCGAGTTGCATAGGAAGCGTTAGGCGCAATCCACGGCTGCCTTTAGTGTGGTTGGAGAGGATTAGGGATTGCGGTCAACAGAGTTCCCACGTCTCAGAGCTCGTTCTTGTTTTTTGGGTTATTGCCAGGTCACTGTATGTGCGCTGACCTCTATGTCCATTGTGGTACTGAATTACCTTTCATAACAGAGATGACACACAGGTATATACTATATACAGGAGGAGATGACATACACATATATACTATACACAGGGGAGATGACACACAGGTATATACTATATACAGGAGAGATGACACACAGGTATATACTATATACAGGAGGAGATGACACACAGGTATATACTATATACAGGGGAAAAGACACACAGATATATACTATATACAGGAGAGATGACACACAGGTATATACTATATACAGGAGGAGATGACACACAGGTATTTACTATATACAGGGGAGATGACACACGTACATACAGGAGGAGATGACACACAGGTATATACTATATACAGGGGAGATGACACAGGTATATACTATATACAGGGGAGATGGCACATAGGTATATACTATATACAGGAGGAGATGATACACATGTATATACTATATACAGGGGAGATGACACATGTATATACTATATACAGGGGAGATGACACATGTATATACTATATATAGGAGGAGATGATACAGATATATAATATATACAGGAGGAGATGACACAGGTAAATAGTATATACAGGGGGAGATGACACACAGGTATATACTATATACAGGAGATGACATACATGTACATACTATATACAGGAGGAGATGTGTTATGATACGGTGGTCTAGGAGCAACATGGAATGAGCTCTGAAGGAAGTGGTAACTGTACTGACCGCAGTCCCTAAGCTCAACACAACACTAGAAGTAGCCGTGGAATGCTCCTAACTCTCCCTAGGCATCTCGTCACAGCCTAAGAGCTAACTACCCCTAAAGATAGAAGCAGGAAAGCTATCTTGCCTCAGGGAAAATCCCCAAAGGATAGATTAGCCCCCCACAAATAATGACTGTGAGTGGAGAGGGAAAAGACATACACAGAATGAAACCAGGATGAGCACAGGAGGCCAGTCTAACTAAATAGATAGGATAGGATGGAATACTGTGCGGTCAGTATAAAACACTACAAAAATCCACGCAGAGTTTACAAAAAATCTCCACACCTGACTAAAGGTGTGGAGGGCAAATCTGCCTCCCAGAGCTTCCAGCAAGACAGAATTAATTCACACTGATAAGCTGGAAAAACATAGAAAGCACAGAATGGATAAGTCCACAATCTATGGACAGAAAAGGGCAAGCAAAAACTTAGCTTAGCTGAACTGGTCAGGATAACGGGGAACTCCAAAGAGATGTGAATCCAACCAGGAACCATTTACAAGTGGCACTGGCTGAAGATAGAGACAGACTATAATGGCCGAGCAGAAGAGACGATAAGTGGAGGCAGCTGATGACAGCTAACTCCAAGGAGCAGCCATACCACTAGAAACCACAAGAGGGAGCCCAAGAGCAGAACTCACAAAAGTGCCACTTACAACCACCGGAGGGAGCCCAAGAGCGGAATTCACAACAGAGATGACACACAGGTATATACTATATACAGGAGCAGATGACACACAGGTATATACTATATATAGGAGGAGATGACTTACAGGTATATACTATATACAGGAGGAGATGACACACATATATACTATATACAGGAGGAGATGACATACACGTATATACTATATAAAAGAGGAGATGACACATAGGTATATAGAGGAGGAGATGACATACAGCAGGTATAGACTATATACAGGGGAGATGACATACAGGTATATACTATATACAGGAGATGACATACAGGTATATGCTATATATAGGAGGAGATGACATACAGGTATATAGTATATATAGAAGAGATGACATACAGGTATATAATACAGTTAGGTCCATATATATTTGGACAGAGACAACATTTTTCTAATTTTGGTTGTAGACATTACCACAATGAATTTTAAACAAAACAATTCAGATGCAGTTGAAGTTCAGACTTTCAGTTTTCATTTGAGGGTATCCACATTAAAATTGGATGAAGGGTTTGGGAGTTTCAGCTCCTTAACATCTGCCACCCTGTTTTTAAAGGGACCAAAAGTAATTGGAAAGATTCAATAATGTTAAATAAAATGTTCATTTCTAGTATTTGGTTGAAAACCCTTTGTTGGCAATGACTGCCTGAAGTCTTGAACTCATGGACATCACCAGACGCTGTGTTTCCTCCTTTTTGATGCCCTGCCAGGCCTTCACTGCGGTGGTTTTCAGTTGCTGTTTGTTTGTGGGCCTTTCTGTCTGAAGTTTAGTCTTTAACAAGTGAAATGCATTCTCAATTGGGTTGAGATCAGGTGACTGACTTGGCCATTCAAGAATATTCCACTTCTTTGCTTTAATAAACTCCTGGGTTGCTTTGGCTTTATGTTTTGAGTCATTGTCCATCTGTAGTATGAAACGATGACCAATCAGTTTTGTTGCATTTGGCTGGATCTGAGCACACAGTATGTCTCTGAATACCTCAGAATTCATTCGGCTGCTTCTGTCCTGTGTCACATCATCAATAAACACTAGTGACCCAGTGCCACTGGCAGCCATGCATGCCCAAGCCATCAAACTGCCTCCGCCGTGTTTTACAGATGATGTGGTATGCTTTGGATCATGAGCTGTACCACGCCTTTGCCATACTTTTCTCTTTCCATCATTCTGGTAGAGGTTGATCTTGGTTTCACCTGTCCAAAGAATGTTCTTCCAGAACTGTGCTGGCTTTTTTAGAAGTTTTTAAGCAACGTCCAGTCTAGCCGTTTTATTCTTGATGCTTATGAGTGGCTTGCACCGTGCAGTGAACCCTCTGTATTTACTTTCATGCAGTCTTCCCTTTATGATAAATTTGGATATTGATACGCCGACCTCCTGGAGAGTGTTATTCACTTGGTTGGCTGTTGTGAAGGGGTTTCTCTTCACCATGGAGATTATTCTGCGATCATCCACCACTGTTGTCTTCCATGGGCGCCCAGGTCTTTTTGCATTGATGAGTTCACCAGTGCTTTCTTTCTTTCTCAGGATGTACCAACCTGTAGATTTTGCCACTCCTAATATTGAAGCAATTTTTCGGATGGGTTTTTTCGGTTTTCGCAGCTTAAGGATGGCTTGTTTCACCTGCATGGAGAGCTCCATTGACCGCATGTTTACTTCACAGCAAAACCTTCCAAATGCAAGTACCACACCTCAAATCAACTCCAGACCTTTTATCTGCTTAATTGAGAATGACATAACGAAGTGATTGCCCACACCTGTCCATGAAATAGCCTTGGAGTCAATTGTCCAATTACTTTTGGTCCTTTTAAAAACAGGGTGGCACATGTTAAGGAGCTGAAACTCCTAAACCCTTCATCCAATTTTAATGTGGATACCCTCAAATGAAAGCTGAAAGTCTGAATTTCAACTGCATCTGAATTGTTTTGTTTAAAATTCATTGTGGTAATGTCTATAACCAAAACTAGAAAAAATTTTGTCTCTGTCCAAATATATATGGACCTAACTGTATATACAGAAGAGATGACATACAGGTATATAATATAAACAGGAGGAGATGACACACAGGTATGTACTATATACAGGAGGAGATGACACACAGGTATATACTATATACAGGGGAGATGACATACAGGTATATATTATATACAGGAGATGACACACAGGTATATTCTATATACAGGAGGAGATGACATACTGCAGGTATATACTATTTACAGGGGAGATGACATACAGGTATATACTATATACAGGGGAGATGAATGAGACACAGGTATATACTATATAGAGGAGGAGATAACATACAGGTATATAGTATATACAGAAGAGATGACATACAGGTATATACTATATACAGGAGGAGATGACACACAGGTATGTACTATATACAGGAGGAGATGACACACAGGTATATACTATATACAGGAGATGACATACAGGTATATACTATATACAGGAGGAGATGACACACAGGTATATACTATATGCAGGAGGAGATGACATACAGCAGGTATGTACTATTTACAGGGGAGATGACAAAAAGGTATATACTATATACAGGAGATGACATACAGGTACATACTATATACAGGAGGAGATGACACACAGATATATACTATATACAGGAGGAGATGACATACAGCAGGTATGTACTATTTACAGGGGAGATGACAAAAAGGTATATACTATATACAGGAGATGACATACAGGTACATACTATATACAGGAGGAGATGACACACAGATATATACTATATACAGGAGGAGATGACACACAGGTATATACAGGGGAGATGACACCCGTATATACTATATACAGGAGGAGATGACACATAGATATATACTATATACAGGAGATGACACACAGGTAAATACTATATACAGGAGGAGATGACACACAGGTATATACTATATACAGGAGGAGATGACATACAGGTACATACTATATACATGAGATGACACACAGGTATATACTATATACAGGAGCAGATGACACACAGGTATATACTATATACAGGAGGAGATGACTTACAGTTATATACTATATAACTATACTATATACAGGGGAGATGACACCCGTATATACTATATACAGGAGGAGATGACACACAGATATATACTATATACAGGAGGAGATGACACACAGGTATATAGTATATACAGGAGGAGATGACATACAGGTACATACTATATACAGGAGATGACAAACTGGTATATACTATATACAGGAGCAGATGACACACAGGTATATACTATATACAGGAGGAGATGGCACAAGTATATACTATATACAGGAGGAGATGACATACAGATATATACTATATAAAAGAGATGACACATAGGTATATAGAGGAGGAGATGACATACAGTACGTATATACAGGGGAGATGACATACAGGTATTTACTATATACAGGAGATGATATACAGGTATATACTATATATAGGAGGAGATGCCATACAGGTATATAGTATATACAAAAGAGATGACATACAGGTATATACTATATACAGGAGGAGATGACATACAGCAGGTATATACTATTTACAGGGGAGATGACATACAGGTATATACTATATACAGGAGATGACATACAGGTGTATACTATATATAAGGGAGATGACAAACATGAGGGGAAAATAAGAGGTGTGAGGTGAAAATGAGGGGTGTGAGTTGAAAATGAAAAGGTGTGAGTGCAAAATGAGAGGAGTGAGGGAAAATAGTGGAGTGATCGGAACATGACAGATGTGAGGTCGAAATGACAAGTGTTAGGGGGGAATGAGAGGAGTGAGGGGGAAAATAAGAGGAGTGAGGGGGAAAATGAGAGGTGTAAGGGAGAAAATGAGAGATGTGAGGGGGAAAATGAGAGGCGTGATGGGAAAATAAGAGAAGTGAGGTGCTATAACTAACCACAGATATTTACTATGCCCAGGCAACGCCGGGCTCTTCAGCTAGTATATATATATATATATATATATATACTTACTGTACCTTGTAATATCTTCACATCCTGTTCCATCCAGATGTGTCCGGATCCCAGAATTCCAACAGGCGGAAGTTCACTGACCTCCATATTGGGACACCCAAGTGATGCGTGTCCCAATATGGAAACTGCTGGTGGTACCAGCCTCTTGCGTGGTACCACCAGCGGAACAGAGGCACACCACACACACACACACACACACTGTATATGCCGTACGCACCAAACTCACACTGTATATGCCGTACACAGCACACACACACATACTGTATACGCCGCATGCACCACATACACACTGTATATGCCGTACGCAGCACACACACACTATATACGCCGTACGCACCACACACACACACTGTATATGCCAAGATTGCCTTGTGCAGGCGTGTACTACGGAGGACAGAGAATGAACTTCAATCCAATATTGCAGCCAGCATGCAGCCGGCGGGTAAGGAAAGGGTGAATCAAACACCCGAAAACCCCGCCTCTATGGCTGAAAATTGTTCCCTCCAAATTCAGGTGACAGAGTCCCTTTAAGGATTCATAGAACAATTGCTCATTTTGTCAAACCATTCTCCCTGACTGTTCACATTACGGCATCCTACTGTATATATTTTTCTCATGCCTGTGAGTGACCTATGCTTCATAACAATCTCCGACCAGAGTATTTTACTGTAATATTTGTTGAAGAAAAAAGTTACAGCATGTAGTAATAAAGACATAACATCTGACTGGTGCGTAATCACAAGGAGAAATATAACAAAGAGAAATGCACACATGGAAATGGTCAGTTAAATGGATGCCATACTGATATCCTAGCTACCAATTAACTATAAAGGATCTGAAAGTGTGTGAAGATGGATTTTTTCTTTTATCATGTAGGATAGCTCATGGGGTTAAACTACTAGACCTAAATTACTATATTATAGATTTTCCAATTAAAGAAAAAAACCTATTTGGACACAAATACAGATACAGTATAATAGAAGGTGTCACATAAAGCTTTGAAAAAAAAAACACATCAATTTGTTTTAAACCAAATGTTGTCTCTCTATTGAAAGAAAAAAATATATTAGATGTATACACAACACTACATATCACTTCTATCATCATTTACACACACTAGACCGTACCGATACTTGTGCCATTATAGAGAGGTATTACTTACCATAACGTGGGATGCTCAGCAGCACTGTCAAAACAGACAGAAGTTTGGGTACAGCCATTCTGTATTGCAAGCACAACTCTCTCTGACCTTTTCCAGATTGTCTTCCTGGAATATATAACTTGCTGGTGTAACTCCCATACCTTATCTATTACCTTCCTGTGCTTTCAGCATTATCAGCTGCATAAACAGGAAACACAACTCCGGCTGATGGGGATTTATGTATGGGAACCAACATTGCTAATCTGTCATAAAAGGGTTATCACAAAGGTTTCTGTATAGCAAATCTGTAAGTGGAACTGGCTTTCCAGTAAATTAGTGAGTAGCAATGTTCAGTATATTTCTACTCATGACCCAACTAAGGATTATACTGTATAGTATATACGTTCCTTGACATACTATCACAAGGGTGTCACGTCCCCCTGGAAGACCTGAAGATACACAGTCATGTTGAGTAATGAATCACAGGGTACCCAGTGGGGTACCGCAGGGGTCAGTATTGGGACCTGTTCTCTTCAACATATTCATTAATGATCTGGTAGAAGGTTTACACAGTAAAATATCGATATTTGCAGATGATACAAAACTATGTAAAGCAGTTAATACAAGAGAAGATAGTATTCTGCTACAGATGGATCTGGATAAGTTGGAAACTTGGGCTGAAAGGTGGCAGATGAGGTTTAACAATGATAAATGTAAGGTTATACACATGGGAAGAAGGAATCAATGTCACCATTACACACTGAATGGGAAACCACTGGGTAAATCTGACAGGGAGAAGGACTTGGGGATCCTAGTTAATGATAAACTTACCTGGAGCAGCCAGTGCCAGGCAGCAGCTGCCAAGGCAAACAGGATCATGGGGTGCATTAAAAGAGGTCTGGATACACATGATGAGAGCATTATACTGCCTCTGTACAAATCCCTAGTTAGACCGCACATGGAGTACTGTGTCCAGTTTTGGGCACCGGTGCTCAGGAAGGATATAATGGAACTAGAGAGAGTACAAAGGAGGGCAACAAAATTAATAAAGGGGATGGGAGAACTACAATACCCAGATAGATTAGCGAAATTAGGATTATTTAGTCTAGAAAAAAGACGACTGAGGGGCGATCTAATAACCATGTATAAGTATATAAGGGGACAATACAAATATCTCGCTGAGGATCTGTTTATACCAAGGAAGGTGACGGGCACAAGGGGGCATTCTTTGCGTCTGGAGGAGAGAAGGTTTTTCCACCAACATAGAAGAGGATTCTTTACTGTTAGGGCAGTGAGAATCTGGAATTGCTTGCCTGAGGAGGTGGTGATGGCGAACTCAGTCGAGGGGTTCAAGAGAGGCCTGGATGTCTTCATGGAGCAGAACAATATTGTATCATACAATTATTAGGTTCTGTAGAAGGACGTAGGACTGGGGATTTATTATGATGGAATATAGGCTGAACTGGATGGACAAATGTCTTTTTTCGGCCTTACTAACTATGTTATGTTACTATGTTACAGGTCTTCTTTAGAGATGAGTGAAAAAAGGAGGAAAGATCCAGCGGAGGTAGCTAAAAAAAACTTTTAATCCAAAATAGTGTAAAAACTGTGGGAAACACAATGTCTGGCACTGAATACACAGGAGAGCAGATCAATGTGTTTCGACTAAAGTCTTCATCATGATCTAACGTCTCAAAAGCAAGTGGTAGTTTTATATCATGTGTCCACCAATTTCATTGGTCACTCAATTAAAAACATTTAAATAAACATAATACAATATAATCACAATTATAAACCACCTTTAAAAGCACATCATGTGACAGACTAATTCATGCAAAATAGAAAGGAAGAGAGAGAAAAATCAATATACAGTAGTAACGTATAATATCTATAATTATGAATTGTGAAATATATAATATTGTTTGATGAGAACCTGTTCAGCAATTTGCGTTTATGATTACCTCCTCTCTGTGGTCTGTAGACATTCTCAATTCTATAGAATTCAAAATGTTTGAGATTCCCTCCATGGCAATTAATAGAATATCTGGAAGTTGCCGACACCAATAACACACTGGGATTCGCAGCATCAGATAGATGACATCTGATTCGTACTTTAAGAGGGCAGGTATTGCATCACATATATTGCAAGTTGCATTTGGTACATTCTATTACATAAACCACGTTCAGGGTACTATAGTTAATATAGTCCAGAATAGGGTATACAGAGAAATTATGTGTAGATAAGAACCGGTCCGTTTTGCATGCAGTAACATCCCTGCCAGCATCACTGCATGGCTTCCCATCTCCCATCTGGCTTATACAGGTCCTTCTCAAAAAATTAGCATATAGTGTTAAATTTCATTATTTACCATAATGTAATGATTACAATTAAACTTTCATATATTATAGATTCATTATCCACCAACTGAAATTTGTCAGGTCTTTTATTGTTTTAATACTGATGATTTTGGCATACAACTCCTGATAACCCAAAAAACCTGTCTCAATAAATTAGCATATTTCACCCATCCAATCAAATAAAAGTGTTTTTTAATAACAAACAAAAAAACCATCAAATAATAATGTTCAGTTATGCACTCAATACTTGTTCGGGAATCCTTTGGCAGAAATGACTGCTTCAATGCGGCGTGGCATGGAGGCAGGAGTTGTCAGGTTATCAGGAGTTGTATGCCAAAATCATCAGTATTAAAACAATAAAAGACCTGACAAATTTCAGTTGGTGGATAATGAATCTATAATATATGAAAGTTTAATTGTAATCATTACATTATGGTAAATAATGAAATTTAACACTATATGCTAATTTTTTGAGAAGGACCTGTATATGTCCGGGATTGGCATCTGAACCGTCGCAGCTACAGCCACAAAATATTGCACAGTCACACGTCTGGACCCCGAGAGCGTCATAGGCTATGTTGTGAGGTGAAATTTTAACCCCGCGCTTTCCAATTAACCAAACAATTTTGCCCCTATCTACATAATGTGGAAAAAGTGAAAGGAAAAGTGTTGGAGGCGTCGCAGCTACAGCCACAAAATTTTGCTGTGAGTTCTGCTCTTCCTAAGTCTTAAAGAGACAGTGTGCACATTCCTAATATGTCCCCAGCCTATTGCCAAGAGGTACCAGGTACTTAAGGCATCTCCACCAATAGGGCGATGCCTGAGAAACAAACTCTCTCAGTCTTCTTTCTGCTACTGAGTTGCCAGGTCCTGTCTTGTTTCTTTCACCCTGGAGGCTGTATACCCAGGAATGTATCTGTATTCTTTGTGTCTCGTTTAGACCTTCATGGGAGCTGCATACCGAGGCCCGTACCTGTGTTCTATGTGCCTTGCTTCTGCCACCATGGGGGCATGGTTGCGGGACGCAGTGATGGACCGGAGGCAGAAAATGAGTTAACAAGTTTATTACTTGGAGGGGATACTCCACGCAGGGAGATACTGGGTTAAGAAGGGAGTAAGGGGGAATTAGATAACAAAAAGAACAACTGTTCATGAAACAAGTAACTTATCAGTCTACTGGCTTCCAGGCTGTAGAAGCTTGAAATCTCACGGTGGCGCCCACAGCAGTGGGGCGTGCAGTCTCTAGCGTGGTCCTGACAAAGTTGAGGATCCGGCTCCTAATGAAGGCGATGTATCCTTGCTGTCCTTAACGAGGTCCTGCGTGAAAGGTTGGAATGCGGCACAGTCTAAAACACTGCTGGAGCATGGCTATGTTTGGCAGTGGAGGCGGGGGAGGAATTGCCCGGTACAGTACGAGTCACCAGGTCAGTCTTATTCGGCACGCGCGCAGCAATCACCGAAATGGTACAAGTCGACTTCTCAGTCACAGCCCGCACGCAGCAGATTGCTGCTCACAGTCAATGTGATTGTATGTCGGGGATCTACAGCGCAGGCCTGCACTATCACGTTGCTCTACAGAGGGAGCACCAACCTTCCCCTGCTGCACGCTGTCTTCCCACAAAGTATCTCGCTTTACCATGAGCAGCCCCTTTTATATCTGACACGCCCCCTGCTGTCAAGTTCAGAGGTCCATCCGGGCCAGAAAGCTTTCCCCCGGCAACAATAGTGACAGAGATAAATATTATTAAGTCATACTGGCGCTCACCACTCAAAGAACACCTAACCAAATCAATGGTAAAAATACACTGCTCAAAAAAATAAAGGGAACAATAAGATCCCACATCCTAGATATCACTGAATCAAATATTCCAGTCGCAAATGTCTATTCACTACATAGTGGAATGCGTTGAGAAGAATAAAACATAAAAATGATCAATGTAAATCAAAATTAATATCCCATGGGGGTCTGAATTTGGAATGATACTCAAAATCAAAGTGGAAAATCAAATTACAGGCTGATCCAACTTCAGTGGAAATGCCTCAAGACAAGAAAATGATGCTCAGTAGTGTGTGTGGCTACCAAGTGCCTGTATGACCTCCCTACTATGCCTGGGCATGCTCCAGATGAGGTGATGGATGGTCTCCTGCGGGATCTCCTCCCAGACCTAGACTAAAGCATCCGCTAACTCCTGGACAGTCTGTGGTGCAATGTGACGTTGGTAGATGGTGCGAGACATGATGTCTCAGATGTGTTCAATCAGATTCAGGTCTGGGGAACGGGCAGGCCAGTCCATAGCTTCAATTCCTTCATCTTGCAGGAACTGCTGACACACTCCAGCCATATGAGGTCTGCCATTGTCCTGCATTAGGAAGAACCCAGGGCCAACTGCACCAGCATATTGTCTTACAAGGGGTCTGAGGATCTCATCTCGGTACCTAATGGCAGTCAGGCTACAAGTGGTGAGCACATGGAGGGCTGTGCGGCCCTCCAAAGAAATGCCGTCCCACACCATTACTGACCCACTGCCAAACCGGTCATGCTGAAGGATGTTGCAGGCAAGTATCTCCACAGTCTGTCATGTCTGTCACATGTGCTCAGTGTGAACCTGCTTTCATCTGTGAAAAGCACAGGGCGCCAGTGGTGAATTTGTCAATCCTGGTGTTCTGTGGCACATGCCAAGCGTCCTGCACGGTGTTGGGCTGTGAGCACAACCCCCATCTGTGGACGTCGGGCACTCAGACCATCCTCATTGAGTCGGTTTCTAACCATTTGTGCAGACACATGCACATCCCGAAGAATGTAAGTCTGCAAGGACAGGGTCCTCTGCCCTCTGTCCCAGTCTGTCATTGTAAATTTGTTTACTGTTAATGATATCCATAACCTTGTATGTAACCCCTTTTCACATGTACAGCACCATGGAATTATGGTGCTATATAAAGAAATAATAATAATGATAATAATTTGTGGCCTGCTGGAGGTCATTTTGCAGGGCTCTGGCAGTGCTCCTCCTGTTCCTCCTTGCACAAAGGTTGAGGTAGCCATCCTGCTGCTGGGTTGTTGCCCTCCTATGGCTCCCTCCATATCTCCTGATGTACTGGCCTGTCTCCTGGTAGCACCTCCAGCCTCTGGACACTACGCTGACAGACACAGAAAACCTTCTTGCCACAGCACGCATTGATGTGCCATCCTGGATGAGCTTCACTACCTAAGCCATTTGTATGGGTTGTAGAGTCCGTCTCATGCTGTCACGAGTGTGAAAGCACACCCAACATTCAAAAGTAACCAAAACATCAGCCAGAAAGCATTGGTATTGAGATGTGGTCTGTGGTCCCCACCTGCAGAACCCCTCCTTTATTGAGTATGTCTTGATAATTGCCAATAATTTCCATCTGTTTTCTATTCCATTTGCGCAACAGCATGTGAAATTGATTGTCAAACAGTGTTGCTTCCTAAGTGGACAGTTTGATTTCACAGAAGTCTGATTTACTTGGAGTTAAATTCTGTTGTTTATGTGTTCCCTTTATTTTTTTGAGCAGTGTAGTTATATAACAATACTACTAGAGATGAGTTTATACTGGACCCTGTAGCGAATGCGTAGCGAGTGTAATGACTGACACAAGATGGAGGCATTGGTGAAGTGGCTGGACAGAAATATGACCCTGGCTGCCGCATTCAAGATGGATTGGAGAGGAGAAAGTTTGTTAAGAGGGAGACCGATCAGAAGAGAGTTGCAGTAGTCCAGACGAGAATGAATAAGAGCAACAGTAAGAGTCTTAAGAGTTTCAAAGGAAAGAAAAGGTTGGATTCTGGAGATGTTTTTAACCCCTTCCTGACATCTGACGTACTATCCCGTCGAGGTGGGGTGGGCCCGTATGCCCACCGACGGGATAGTACGTCATAGCGATCGGCCGCGCTCATGGGGGGAGCGCGGCCGAGTGTCAGCTGACTATTGCAGCTGACATCTGGCACTATGTGCCAGGAGTGGTCACAGACTGCCCCCGGCACACTGCGATCATGTTTGATCATGTTCATGTTGATCATGTTCCGGCGGTATAGGGAAGCATCTCGCAGGGAGGGGGCTCCCTGCGTGCTTCCCTGAGACCCTCGGAGCAACGCGATGTGATCGCAAAGTGTTAGATCAGCGATCTTACACTATAACATGATTCCCCCCCCCCTGGGGAAATGTTATAGTGTAAAAAAAAAAATATTCAGATGTGTAAAAAAAATAAAAAAAATTCCTAAAAAAAAAAATATTGTTCCCATAAATACATTTCTTTATCTAAATAGAAAAAAAAACAATAAAAGTACACATATTTAGGATCGCCGCGTCCGTAACGACCTGACCTATAAAACTGCCCCACTAGTTAACCCCTTCAGTGAACACCGTAAAAAAAAAAAAAAGAACCGAGGCAAAAAACAACGCTTTATTATCATACCGCCGAACAAAAAGTGGAATAACACGCGATCAAAAAGACTGATATAAATAACCATGGTACCGCTGAAAATATCATCTTGTCCCGCAAAAAACGAGCTGCCGAAGGGGCGTGGCCTGGACTCCGAGCCGTGCGGACGTGTGTGGGGTGAGCTCCTCAGGGCTCACTAAAACTAACCCCGGTAACTGCCGACAACCGGCCGGAAACCCCGGAACCCTGCAGCTCTATTGCCCGCTCTGCTGAGTGAACGTACCTGAGGGGTCCCAGCGGTGCAGCGCTTACACACGAGACGCCATTACCGCCCACCGGCTGGAGCAAGGAGCCGGAGAGGGAGTGCCGCTCCGACCGAGCGGCCGAAGAAGAGGAGACAGTAGCACCGACGCCGCGGTCGGCGCTGCAGACCCAGGCGCACCTCGGGAGGGTCCGGGTGAGTGAGGGAGCGAAGGCGGAGCGGGAGGGAGACTGTATATAACTGCAGCGGCGGGTGGCCATCTTGATCCCAGTGTGCCTGGGAGACAGGCAGTACGCGGCCCTGGGCGCCGGTGTAGTTCCCCTGCTCCCCTCCTCCTGTGTCCCCACACATCTAATCCACCTGCCGCGGCCTTACCTACCTGCTGAGGGGGACCTAAACTCCGGCGGAGCTGCGGGACCTTTTGAGCACTCTCCTTCTCTGGGGACTCCTTTTTTGGCGCCAAACGCCACCATCTTGCCGCCCAGCAGACTCTGAGGCAGTAACCTATTCTTTGCTGAGACATAACAGCACCGTTACTGCGAGGCACCTAGGAGGCATCAGGCCACATCTCTACACTGGGTGGAGGTCGCATTGGGGGAGGGAGACCTGCTGATTGGGGATAAGGTAGCTTGATGTAGCTGCTCCTGCCTCTCATGCCCCCCCGCAACCACTTATAACCTTATAAAGTCCACTTATATATATTGGAAATCCAAAAAGCGGGCCAAACAGTCTCTGGATAATAAAGTGCTTGCAGAAGAGATGGATCGCTTTCTTACTACAAAAAATCCACAACGCAATATCAGGTCCATGTCTTCCAAGATCCCTGGGGAATGCTCCTCTTCTCAGGACTCTTTAGCCTCACACAGCTCGCCTGATAGAGCAACGGAAGATGGGGACGATACTCCTGAATTATCAGAAGACTTAACTATTCACGATATTGGTAAATTTATCAGAATCCTCCCCACTAAAAATGATCTGGAGTCATTCGCCCGCAGAATTGAAAACTCTTATAAGAAAGAAGGATTTAAGGTCCTTAAATCAGAATTCACCTCTAGGGTGGAGGATGTGGAGAAATCCCAGGAACTCATCTTGCAGGAACTACAGACCCACAGAGAGGTGATTACTAGCCAAGCCATGCGATTGGAGGATATGGTAACTGGGCTGGAGGATCTGGAGAACCGTAAAAGACGGAACAACACCAGAATCCGTCGCCTCCCGGAATCTGTGAGCCCTTCCGAGCTGGACACGATGGTACAAAAACTTTTTCTTGAGATCTTAAATGACAGGGGGGAGGGTTCCATAGAATTTGACCGGATCCACAGAGCACTGGGGCCTAAACCATCATCTGATCTAAGGCCCAGAGATGTCATCTGCAGAATACACTATTATAAAGTTAAAGAATCCATCATGATTGCAGCCAGACAAAAGGGTACCATCACCTTTCACGGAACCCAGATCCTAATACTCTCAGACCTCTCTAGACTGACCTTGCAGCTGAGAAGGACCCTGAGACCACTTCTATCTCTTCTCTTCTAAAGGAAAAAGACATTCCTTATACAGTTAGGGCCAGAAATATTTGGACAGTGACACAATTTTTTGCGAGTTGGGCTCTGCATGCCACCACATTGGATTTGAAATGAAACCTCTACAACAGAATTCAAGTGCAGATTGTAACGTTTAATTTGAAGGGTTGAACAAAAATATCTGATAGAAAATGTAGGAATTGTACACATTTCTTTACAAACACTCCACATTTTAGGAGGTCAAAAGTAATTGGACAAATAAACATAACCTAAACAAAATATTTTTATTTTCAATATTTTGTTGCAAATCCTTTGGAGGCAATCACTGCCTTAAGTCTGGAACCCATGGACATCACCAAACGCTGGGTTTCCTCCTTCTTAATGCTTTGCCAGGCCTTTACAGCCGCAGCCTTCAGGTCTTGCTTGTTTGTGGGTCTTTCCGTCTTAAGTCTGGATTTGAGCAAGTGAAATGCATGCTCAATTGGGTTTAGATCTGGAGATTGACTTGGCCATTGCAGAATGTTCCACTTTTTGGCACTCATGAACTCCTGGGTAGCTTTGGCTGTATGCTTGGGGTCATTGTCCATCTGTACTATGAAGCGCCGTCCAATCAACTTTGCAGCATTTGGCTGAATCTGGGCTGAAAGTATATCCCGGTACACTTCAGAATTCATCCGGCTACTCTTGTCTGCTCTTATGTCATCAATAAACACAAGTGACCCAGTGCCATTGAAAGCCATGCATGCCCATGCCATCACGTTGCCTCCACCATGTTTTACAGAGGATGTGGTGTGCCTTGGATCATGTGCCGTTCCCTTTCTTCTCCAAACTTTTTTCTTCCCATCATTCTGGTACAGGTTGATCTTTGTCTCATCTGTCCATAGAATACTATTCCAGAACTGAGCTGGCTTCTTGAGGTGTTTTTCTGCAAATTTAACTCTGGCCTGTCTATTTTTGGTATTGATGAATGGTTTGCATCTAGATGTGAACCCTTTGTATTTACTGTCATGGAGTCTTCTCTTTACTGTTGACTTAGAGACAGATACACCTACTTCTTCTTCCCCAAATTAAGTATGCGGCGATCATCCACCACTGTTGTCATCCGTGGACGCCCAGGCCTTTTTGAGTTCCCAAGCTCACCAGTCAATTCCTTTTTTCTCAGAATGTACCCAACTGTTGATTTTGCTACTCCAAGCATGTCTGCTATCTCTCTGATGGATTTTTTCTTTTTTTTCAGCCTCAGGATGTTCTGCTTCACCTCAATTGAGAGTTCCTTTGACTGCATGTTGTCTGCTCACAGCAACAGCTTCCAAATGCAAAACCACAGACCTGGAATCCACCCCTGACCTTTTAACTACTTCATTGATTACAGGTTAACGAGGGAGACGCCTTCAGAGTTAATTGCAGCCCTTAGAGTCCATTGTCCAATTACTTTTGGTCCCTTGAAAAAGAGGACGCTATGCATTACAGAGCTATGATTCGCATCATGTTCTCATACACTTTATGCAGTATTAGCCCTCTGTGTCTGTACTGCTACATACTTAGGCAGGTAACTGGTTCATGCAGCTTTACATGAACACCTGAGCCTTACACTATAGCTGGTCCGAATAACTAAAGCAATTGTTACCATCCACCTCTCGTGTCTCCCCTTTTCCCCATAGTTTGTAAGCTTGCGAGCAGGGCCCTCACTCCTCCTGGTATCTGTCTTGAACTGTATTTCTGTTATGCTGTAATGTCTATTGTCTGTACAAGTCCCCTCTATAATTTGTAAAGCGCTGCGGAATATGTTGGCGCTATATAAATAAAATTATTATTATTATTATGATTCCTAAACCCTTTCTCCGATTTGGATGTGGAAACTATCATATTGCAGCTGGGAGTGTGCACTTTCAGCCCATATTATATATATAATTGTATTTCTGAACATGTTTTTGTAAACAGCTAAAGTAACAAAACTTGTGTCACTGTCCAAATATTTCTGGCCCTAACTGTAAGTGGGGATTCCCATTCCAGCTAAAATGGACCTCGCCCTCGGCTGTTTTTCACCCCAAATGGTGTGTCTGGTGGACTCTTGTTACACCATCGCATCACGACTTCTGCTTAAAGATGTATATATAATGCGCACTAAATTTCTCCTTTTTTCTCTTCTAAACCTGTTTGTTTTCTGTTATTTCCCCGTCTCTTTCCTGTCCCTTTCCCAATCCCTTTATCTGTTCCCAACTCTGGATCTGCATATGACAATCCGAGGAATCCGGTGTCCGTTCTCAAATAATCAATCATTCAAACAACGCCTTGATTATGGCTGGAGTTAAATTTTGTTCCCTTAATGCCAAGGGGTTAAACATTCCGGAAAAAAGAAAGCAGATCTTCTATTCCAATCATAAGCAATGTGTCCTGGTCCTGCTACTCCAGGAGACGCACTTTAAATCTGGTGTGACCCCTGAGTGCTCATCTTTTTATTACCCGAAGTGGTACCATAGCACAAACCCTCACGCCAAGTCCAGGGGGGTCTCGGTGGGTTTTCATAAGTCCTTCCTCCCAGAGGTCCTTGACTCGGTGATTGATACGGAGGGGAGATATATCTTCTTGAGGTTGGCTTGGAGATCTCATGAACTAATTTTGGCGAATGTCTATTTCCCTAACCAGGACCAGCAGAAATTCGGCTATTCGTGCAAAAAGCTACTGGAGAAGTTTGCGGGTGATTCGCTGATCATTCTCGGAGGTGACTTTAACCTTCCGATTAATCCTCTGGTCGACGTGTCGACGGGTAAGTCCTCTTACTCCCTGTCCTCCATTAAAAAAGTAAGAAAGCAGATGAGCGATCTCTGCTTGGTTGACGTGTGGAGGGCTCTCCATCCAGATGAGAGGGATTATAGCTTTTATTCATGGGTACATTCCACATATATTAGGATCGACTACTTTTTTGTGTCCCACTCCTTACTGGACCTGGGGGTGGGGGCGGAGGTGAGGTCGGTGTTGTGGTCTGACCATGCTCCCGTTTATTTCTCAATACAATTAGATCCCTCTGCAAAAACTAAGTTCTCTTGGCGACTAAACGAGAATTTATTACAAGACCCGATATGCGTTTCAAAGATCAAACGATCTATCGAGGGTTTTGTGGTGGACCATGCTGAGGACCCCACGTCTCCTTCAATAAAGTGGAAGGCCCTAAAGAGTGTCATGAGGGGTGTCCTTATCTCACAGAGTGCCCGCGTTAAGAAGATTCACATTGCGGAGATAGCTGACCTCTCCTCCCAGATTTCTAAACTCGAGACACAGCATAAACAGGATCTCTCCCCGCTCACCCTGACTAATCTATCTACAGCTAGGCTACTTACAATATTAGATCAGAAATCCCGCTGCCTTAGGGAGAAGACTAGGAGCCGTTTCTACCATCTAAGTAATAAAAGTGGCAAATTTCTAGCGAGGGCTCTACACCCACGGGGTCCGCAAACATTTATACCCTCCATAAGAAATGCCAAGGGCAAACTTGCCCATTGTACACGAGATATACTATCCAGCTTCTACGACTATTATAATTCCCTATATAACATAAAGAGTGACTACAGGGATCTCCCGACCCGCTCACTTCATGATAAAATCAAAACCTATATACAACTAACCAAGTTGCCCGCTGTTCCAGAGGAGATATTGGCGAGTCTGGGGGAGGACTTCTCTTTGGAGGAGGTTACCTCTGTAATTGGGGACCTGAAATTGGGTAAAGGTACCGTCACATTTAGCGACGCTCCAGCAATATAGACAACGATCCGACCCAAACTAGATCGCTGGAGCGTCGCTGTTAGGTCGCTGTAGAGATGTCAAACACAGCAACTCCAGAACGATGCAGGAGCGATCCAGTGACGTACTTATCGTTCTCGCTGGTTGTTAGCTCTGTGAAAAAACATTGCAGGCATCGTTTCTTTTGCTGTCAAACATGACGAATCACGCCGACCTGACGACCAAATAAAGTTCTGGACTTTCAGCTACGACCAGCGATGTCACAGCAGGATCCTGATCTCTGCTTTGTGTCAAACACAACGAGATCGCTATCCAGGACGCTGCAACATCACGGATTGTTGTCGTTCTCGTTGTAAAGTTGCTCAGTGTGAAGGTACCTTAAGAGTCCTGGCCCCGATGGTTACACGGCGGGATTCTACAAACAGTTCGCGGATCTGTTAGGTGCTCCATTCTTAGCAGCATGTAATTTTGTGGCATCAGGGGGATCCTTTCCTCCACAAGCCCTGGCAGCCTATATAACAGTTATCCCGAAGCCAGAGAAAGATCCCTCGCTCTGTAGCAGTTATCACCCTATCTCGCTCATCAATGTTGATGTGAAGATATATGCCAAAATGATCGCTAAAAGAATGGGGGGTCTCTTGCCCCGCCTGATTAATCAGGACCAGGTGGGTTTTGTTCCAGGGAGGGAGGCAAGGGACAACACCATAAGGGCTATCTCCCTGATAGACAGAGCTAACAGGACGGGGGATCCCATATGCATATTTTCAGTCGACGCCAAAAAGGCTTTCGACAGGGTGGGGTGGGAGTTTCCTCCACCGAACCTTGGAGGGTATTGGATTGAGAACGAGAGCTCTGAGGAGCATTATGGCCCTCTATGAATCACCCTCTGCACAGATTAAAGTCAATGGCTCCTTGTCAGATCCCTTGCTTATTCGAAACGGCATGAGACAGGAGTGCCCTCTCTCCCCCTTGCTTTATGTACTGACTATGGAACACTTGGCCAACGCGATCCGTGCCAACCCATCTATAAAAGGGGTGAAGATCCTCTCAGAAGAGCACAAGCTGGCACTTTTTGCTGACGATGTGCTCATGTTTATTACCTCCCCCATAACCATTTTGCCAAATATCCTATCGGAACTGAATCTCTTTGGTCAACTGAGTAATTTTAAAATTAACTCTCATAAATCCGAAATATTAAGATGGACCTTCTACCACGTCTCCTATATTTTTTCCAGACTATTCTAATGGTCTTACCCGCTTCCTTTTTCTCCAGGCTCAAGACAATAATCACAAGATATGTGTGGTCAAGTAGGCGCCCTCGCTTGTTGTACCAGCTATTGAGCAGACCTAAACAAAAGGGAGGATTGAGTCTTCCCAATTTCCTATTCTACAATTATGCCTCTCTCGGAACATGCTTTCTAGATCTTTATCACCAGATTCATAAAAAAAAAAAGGGTGGATCTAGAATCAGAAATATTAACTAACAATCCCAAGGCAAGCATTTGGCGGAGGGGGGGATGCAAAGGATCGGGGGGAGAGTCTGCCCTATCTCACAAGAAACTTGACCCTCTTTGTTAAACATAACAATCAAAAGCTAAACATCTCCTCCATACCGGGCCCCCTGACCCCGATTTTTGACAATCCGGACTTCCCAGCGGGTCTAGATAGGGTTATGTTCCTACATAAACACAGGGATAGCCATCCAATAGTACATGACTATATAACCCAATCTGATATTAAATCAGTGCAGTCCCTTTTTGGAGGGTCGGGACCTCCCCCTGGCTCGTGTGTTATGATAGGCAATTCAGTAACACAATGTACATAGCGATCAGAGCACATACAGTGATCTGACAATAACCCAAAATAATAGAACGAGCTCTGAGACGTGGGAACTCTGTAGACCGCAATTCCTGATCCTCTCCAAACACAACTAGAGGCAGCCGTGGATTGCGCCTAACGCTCCCTATGCAACTTGGCACAGCCTGAGAAACTAACTAGCCTGAAGATAGAAATATAAGCCTACCTTGCCTCAGAGAAATACCCCAAAGGAAAAGGCAGCCCCCCACATATAATGACTGTGAGTAAGATGAAAAGACAAACGTAGGGATGAAATAGATTCAGCAAAGTGAGGCCCGATATTCTAGACAGAACGAGGATAGGAAAGATAACTTTGCGGTCTACACAAAACCCTAAAGAAAACCACGCAAAGGGGGCAAAAAGACCCTCCGTACCGAACTAACGGCACAGAGGTACACCCTTTGCGTCCCAGAGCTTCCAGCAAAACAAATAGACAAGCTGGACAGAAAAAATAGCAACAAATAGCAAAGAAGCACTTAGCTATGCAGAGCAGCAGGCCACAGGAATGATCCAGAGAAACACAAGTCCAACACTGGAACATTGACAGGAAGCATGGATCAAAGCATTAGGTGGAGTTAAGTAGAGAAGCAGCTAACGAGCTCACCAGATCACCTGAGGGAGGAAACTCAGAAGCTGCAGTACCACTTTCCTCCACAAACGGAAGCTCCCAGAGAGAATCAGCCGAAGTACCACTTGTGACCACAGGAGTGAACTCTGCCACAGAATTCACAACAGTACCCCCCCCTTGAGGAGGGGTCACCGAACCCTCACCAGAGCCCCCAGGCCGACCAGGATGAGCCACATGAAAGGCACGAACAAGATCGGGAGCATCGACATCAGAGGCAAAAACCCAGGAATTATCTTCCTGAGCATAACCCTTCCATTTAACCAGATACTGGAGTTTCCGTCTTGAAACACGAGAATCCAAAATCTTCTCCACAATATACTCCAATTCCCCCTCCACCAAAACCGGGGCAGGAGGCTCAACAGATGGAACCATAGGTGCCACGTATATCTGCAACAATGACCTATGGAATACGTTATGTATGGAAAAAGAATCTGGGAGGGTCAGACGAAAAGACACAGGATTAAGAACCTCAGAAATCCTATACGGACCAATAAAACGAGGTTTAAACTTAGGAGAGGAAACCTTCATAGGAATATGACGAGAAGATAACCAAACCAGATCCCCAACACGAAGTCGGGGACCCACACGGCGTCTGCGATTAGCGAAAAGTTGAGCCTTCTCCTGGGACAAGGTCAAATTGTCCACTACCTGAGTCCAAATCTGCTGCAACCTGTCCACCACAGTATCCACACCAGGACAGTCCGAAGACTCAACCTGTCCTGAAGAGAAACGAGGATGGAACCCAGAATTGCAGAAAAATGGCGAAACCAAGGTAGCCGAGCTGGCCCGATTATTAAGGGCGAACTCAGCCAAAGGCAAAAAGGACACCCAGTCATCCTGATCAGCAGAAACAAAGCATCTCAGATATGTTTCCAAGGTCTGATTGGTTCGTTCGGTCTGGCCATTAGTCTGAGGATGGAAAGCCGAGGAAAAAGACAAGTCAATGCCCATCCTACCACAAAAGGCTCACGAAAACCTAGAAACAAACTGGGAACCTCTGTCAGAAACAATATTCTCTGGAATGCCATGCAAACGAACCACATGCTGGAAGAACAAAGGCACCAAATCAGAGGAGGAAGGCAATTTAGACAAGGGTACCAAATGGACCATCTTAGAAAAGCGATCACAGACCACCCAAATGACTGACATCTTTTGAGAAACGGGAAGGTCAGAAATAAAATCCATAGAGATATGTGTCCAAGGCCTCTTCGGGACCGGCAAGGGCAAAAGCAACCCACTGGCACGAGAACAGCAGGGCTTAGCCCGAGCACAAATCCCACAGGACTGCATAAAAGTAGGCACATCCCGCGACAGAGACGGCCACCAAAAGGATCTAGCCACTAACTCTCTGGTACCAAAGATTCCAGGATGACCAGCCAACACCGAACAATGAAGTTCAGAGATAACTCTATTCGTCCACCTATCAGGGACAAACAGTTTCTCAGCTGGGGAACGATCAGGTTTATTAGCCTGAAATTTTTGCAGCACCCGCCGCAAATCAGGGGAGATGGCAGACACAATTACCCCTTCCTTGAGGATACCCGCCGGCTCAGGTAAACCCGGAGAGTCGGGCACAAAACTCCTAGACAGAGCATCCGCCTTCACATTTTTAGAGCCCGGAAGGTACGAAATCACAAAGTCAAAACGGGCAAAAAACAACGACCAACGAGCTTGTCTAGGATTCAAGTGCTTGGCAGACTCGAGATAAGTCAAGTTCTTATGATCAGTCAATACCACCATGCGATGCTTAGCTCCTTCAAGCCAATGACGCCACTCCTCGAATGCCCACTTCATGGCCAGCAACTCTCGGTTGCCCACATCATAATTTCGCTCAGCAGGCGAAAACTTCCTGGAAAAGAAAGCGCATGGTTTCATCACTGAGCAACCAGAAGCTCTCTGTGACAAAACAGCCCCTGCTCCAATCTCAGAAGCATCAACCTCGACCTGGAACGGAAGAGAAACATCTGGTTGACACAACACAGGGGCAGAAGAAAAACGACGCTTCAACTCTTGAAAAGCTTCCACAGCAGCAGAAGACCAATTGACCAAATCAGCACCCTTCTTGGTCAAATCGGTCAATGGTTTGGCAACACTAGAAAAATTGCAGATGAAGCGACGATAAAAATTAGCAAAGCCCAGGAACTTTTGCAGACTTTTCAGAGATGTCGGCTGAGTCCAATCATGGAGGGCTTGGACCTTAACCGGATCCATCTCGATAGTAGAAGGGGAAAAGATGAACCCCAAAAATGAAACCTTCTGCACACCAAAGAGACACTTTGATCCCTTCACAAACAAAGAATTAGCACGCAGGACCTGAAAAACCGTTCTGACCTGCTTCACATGAGACTCCCAATCATCCGAGAAGATCAAAATGTCATCCAAGTACACAATCAGGAATTTATCCAGGTACTCACGGAAGATGTCATGCATAAAGGATTGAAACACTGATGGAGCATTGGCAAGTCCGAACGGCATCACTAGATACTCAAAATGACCCTCGGGCGTATTAAATGCAGTTTTCCATTCATCGCCTTGCCTGATTCTCACCAGATTATACGCACCACGAAGATCTATCTTAGTGAACCAACTAGCCCCCTTAATCCGAGCAAACAAATCAGATAACAATGGCAAGGAGTACTGAAATTTAACAGTGATCTTATTAAGAAGGCGGTAATCTATACACGGTCTCAGCGAACCATCCTTCTTGGCTACAAAAAAGAACCCTGCTCCTAATGGCGACGATGACGGGCGAATATGCCCCTTCTCCAGGGATTCCTTCACATAACTGCGCATAGCGATGTGCTCAGGCACGGATAAATTAAACAGTCGACCTTTTGGGAATTTACTACCGGGAATCAAATTGATAGCACAATCACAATCCCTATGCGGAGGTAGGGCATCGGACTTGGGCTCATCAAATACATCCCGGTAATCAGACAAGAACTCTGGAACCTCAGAAGGGGTGGATGACGAAATTGACAGAAATGGAACATCACCATGTACCCCCTGACAACCCCAGCTGGACACCAACATGGAATTCCAATCCAATACTGGATTATGGGCTTGTAGCCATGGCAACCCCAACACGACCACATCATGCAGATTATGCAACACCAGAAAGCGAATAACCTCCTGATGTGCAGGAGCCATGCACATGGTCAGCTGGGTCCAGTATTGAGGCTTATTCTTGGCCAAAGGTGTAGCATCAATTCCTCTCAATGGAATAGGATACTGCAAGGGCTCCAAGAAAAACCCACAACGTTTAGCATAATCCAAGTCCATCAAATTCAGGGCAGCGCCTGAATCCACAAACGCCATGACAGAATACGACGACAAGGAGCATATCAAGGTAACGGACAGAAGAAATTTTGACTGTACAGTACCAATGGCGGCAGACCTAGCGAACCGCTTAGTGCGCCTAGGACAATCAGAGATAGCATGAGTGGAATCACCACAGTAGAAACACAGCCCATTCAGACGTCTGTGTTCTTGCCGTTCAACTCTGGTCATAGTCCTATCGCACTGCATAGGCTCAGGTTTAATCTCAGGTAATACCGCCAAATGGTGCACAGATTTACGCTCGCACAAGCGTCGACCGATCTGAATGGCCAAAGACATAGACTTATTCAAACCAGCGGGCATAGGAAATCCCACCATGACATCCTTAATGGCTTCAGAGAGACCCTTTCTGAAAATGGCTGCAAGCGCAGATTCATTCCATTGAGTGAGCACGGACCATTTTCTAAATTTCTGGCAATATAGCTCTATCTCATCCTGAGCCTGACAAAGAGCCAGCAAATTTTTTTCTGCCTGATCTACTGAATTAGGCTCATTGTACAGCAATCCAAGCGCCAGGAAAAACGCATCGATATTACTTAATGCAGGATCTCCTGACGCAAGAGAAAATGCCCAGTCCTGAGGGTCGCCACGCAAAAAAGAAATGACGATCCTAACCTGTTGCGCTGGGTCACCAGAAGAGCGAGGTTTCAAAGCCAGAAACAGTTTACAATTATTCTTGAAACTCAGAAATTTAGTTCTATCTCCAAAAAACAAATCTGGAATAGGAATTCTCGGTTCTAACAAAGAATTCTGAACCACAAAATTTTGAATATCTTGAACTCTTGCCGTGAGCTGATCTACACATGAAGACAGACCTTTAATGTCCATTGTAACACCTGTGTCCTGAACCACCCAAATGTCTAGGGGAAAAAAAAGACAAATCACAGTGCAAAGGAAAAAAAATGGTCTCAGAACTTCTTTTTTCCCTCTATTGAGAATCATTAGTACTTTTGGGCTTCCTGTACTGTTATGATAGGCAATTCAGTAACACAATGTACATAGCGATCAGAGCACATACAGTGATCTGACAATATCCCAAAATAATAGAACGAGCTCTGAGACGTGGGAACTCTGTAGACCGCAATTCCTGATCCTCTCCAAACACAACTAGAGGCAGCCGTGGATTGCGCCTAACGCTCCCTATGCAACTCGGCACAGCCTGAGAAACTAACTAGGCTGAAGATAGAAAAATAAGCCTACCTTGCCTCAGAGAAATACCCCAAAGGAAAAGGCAGCCCCCCACATATAATGACTGTAAGATGAAAAGACAAACGTAGGGATGAAATAGATTCAGCAAAGTGAGGCCCGATATTCTAGACAGAACGAGGATAGGAAAGATAACTTTGCGGTCTACACAAAACCCTAAAGAAAACCACACAAAGGGGGCAAAAAGACCCTCCGTACCGAACTAACGGCACGGAGGTACACCCTTTGCGTCCCAGAGCTTCCAGCAAAACAAATAGACAAGCTGGACAGAAAAAATAGCAACAAATAGCAAAGAAGCACTTAGCTATGCAGAGCAGCAGGCCACAGGAATGATCCAGAGAAACACAAGTCCAACACTGGAACATTGACAGGAAGCATGGATCAAAGCATTAGGTGGAGTTAAGTAGAGAAGCAGCTAACGAGCTCACCAGATCACCTGAGGGAGGAAACTCAGAAGCTGCAGTACCACTTTCCTCCACAAACGGAAGCTCCCAGAGAGAATCAGCCGAAGTACCACTTGTGACCACAGGAGTGAACTCTGCCACAGAATTCACAACACTCGTGGTTCTTTTATGAACAAATTAGAAGCTATATTACTAAAATATCCAAACAGGTAGATCTGTTTAGACCTCTTACTCCCTTTGAGTTGGCTTGCCTGGATGGAGACCCTCCAACGCGTACGGTTTTGCTCCTCTATAAATGTTTCAAGAGCACTGGATGTCTACGTCCGATCCTCCGGCTTTCTTCTCGAGGTGGGAAAACGATTTGCATAAACCATTAACAATGGAGGACAGGGATAAGAGTCTCCTCTTCACGTTCCGATCTTGATTGTGTGCAGACTTTCAAGAGAGGAGTTATAGACTGTTGACTCGCTGGTATAGAAGTCCAGATAGTATTCACGTTATGTTTCCCTCTACCCCAGACACATGTTGGAGATGTTGGAAGGAGAAGGGTTCGTATGCTCATATCTGGTGGTCTTGTCCGCCCATCAGGGGGTTCTGGGAAGCTATTTTTGCTCTGTTCAACGGATTGTTCATCCATGGGGTCCGTCCTAAGATGGAGGTGGCTCTGCTGTCTATTTGTGATCTCTCTATAGCCAAATATAAGAAAAGCCTTCTTAGACATTTTTTGACTGCTGCACGCAATCTCTCCGCTATTTTAGAAACTTTACAGAGGAGAGTCCTCGAACAGTTATCACATTCTAGGAGGCGGGCCTTGGTACGTCTTCCCGTCGACTATGAAGTGGTCTATTGCTATGGGCAATAATAGTCCTGACCACTATAGGTCTAATTCTCCAGGACCCGCTCTAATGATTGAGGTTTGTTAATGCTGGGATAAGAGTAACCAGGATGTCCCTTTATATGAACTTTGGTATGAATTAAACCAACATTATGATTAATGGAAGAAGTAGAAAGTTAGAGGAAAGAGAGGGAAGGAAAGAGAAGGAGAGAGAAGGGGTGGGGAAAGAGGACAAGTTCTCCGGTGTCTCATCCAACTCGGTTGCTAGTTAGAATTTAAGTGTGTTCCACTACATAAAATGAACACGCATACACAAACCCGATAGCACCCTAGTAGGGCAACCAAGCCAGACATTAAGCTCCTCAGTATCCCTGAACACCAACCAGGGGGTCCAGACTCTCAAAACTTTATCCGAGGTTCCGGTATCCTGACCAACCAACTGCTCCATACGAAGGAGGTGGTTTAGTTCCGCCACAAATTTTTAACCCTTCTCGAAACCCCATGCACAAATTGACTCAGCAGCGCAGGGTCATTCCATTGTGTGTCCACTGCCCAGCGGCGAAATTCAGAACAGTAATCCTCCGCCATTCGCTCCCCCTGGCGGAGAGCACGTATTTTAGACTCTGGTAGAGCCAGTCTGTCAGGATCATCATAAATGAGTCCAAGAGCAGAAAAAAAATCTCCACTGAGTTAAATGCAGCTGAATCAGATGGTAATGAAAACGCCCATGCTCGGGGGTCTCCGTTCAGTAATGACAATACTAGGCCCACACGCTGAGCCTCATTACCTGAGGAAACCGGGCGCATACGAATATATAATTTGCAAGCTTCACGAAAAACAACAAATTTACTGCGTTCCCCAGCAAACCTCTCAGGTAAAGGGATCTTTGGCTCTTCGACTCTACCTGCAGTTTTAGCTTGCACATTAGACACTACAAGTTTTTGTTGCTGAACTGCCCCCTTCAACTCAGTGACCTGTAAGGACAGCGCCTCCAACTGGCGGGTTATGGAAGTCATGGGATCCATGGCATCCAAAATTTATTTAGGCCGATTATAATGTCATTGGGGTATTGGGTAGACTAAAGCTGATTACCCGGGCCCCTGCGATATCCCTCAGACTAGGGAAAACCCTGTCTGTCCCTCTCCCAGAATTTACACTGATGGTGTGCTTGTCTGGGCCGCCAGGCCTGACCCTAACTCCTGTTTCAGCCCTATGCTGAAACCTCCACCCTCCACCCAGTGATAAGACCACACACCAATTTACACAGAAAGCACAGACAGGGAAAACTGAGAACGCACCACGCTGCAGACACACAGGAAAACACTATAATGTGCACAGGGCAAAAATAAACACAAATATAGGAAGGAGAAATATGACAAAGGATAATACGAGGGGCGATCCAAAAGTAATGATAATCAATACTAAACACAATGAATATAGTCAAAATCTTTTTTTATTTTTTTACATAGTCTCCTAACAAGTCTATACATTTAGTCCATCTCTTTTCTAAACTTAGAATTCCCTTCGAAAAAAATTCTTGATCTTGACCCTCAAAAAAATCCCCAACAGCAGTTATCACATCACTATTGTCATCAAACTTCTTGCCCCGGAGGTGTTCCTTGAGCCGAGGAAAGAGAAAGAAGTCACTGGGGGCTAGATCTGTTGTGAATTCTGTTGTCAAGCTCCCTCCTGTGGTCATGAATGGTACTTCGGCTGGTTCTGTCCATGGGCTTCCTCTGGTGGTTGTGAGTGGGGCTGCGGCTTCTGAGGTTCCTTCCACAGGTGACGAGGTTAATTCGTTAGCTGGCTGCTCTATTTAACTCCACCTAGATCATTGCTCCATGCCACCTGTCAATGTTCCAGTATTGGTCTAGTTCACACCTGGATCGTTCTTGTGACCTGTCTTCCCAGCAGAAGCTAAGTTCCTGCTTGTTTTTCTCTGGTTTGCTATTTTTCTGTCCAGCTTGCTATTTTGATTGTTGTCTTGCTTGCTGGAAGCTCTGGGACGCAGAGGGAGCGCCTCCGCACCGTGAGTCGGTGCGGAGGGTCTTTTTGCGCCCTCTGCGTGGTCTTTTTGTAGTTTTTTGTGCTGACTGCAAAGCTACCTTTCCTATCCTCTGTCTGTTCAGTAAGTCGGGCCTCACTTTGCTAAATCTATTTCATCTCTGTGTTTGTAATTTTCATCTTTACTCACAATCATTATATGTGGGGGGCTGCCTTTTCCTTTGGGGAATTTCTCTGAGGCAAGGTAGGCTTTATTTTTCTATCTTTAGGGCTAGCTAGTTCCTTAGGCTGTGTCGAGTTGCATAGGGAGCGTTAGGAGCAATCCACGGCTATTTCTAGTGTGTGTGATAGGATTAGGGATTGCGGTCAGCAGAGTTCCCACGTCTCAGAGCTCGTCCTATATTATCAGTAACTATCAGGTCATTCCGTGTGCTCTTAACCACCAGGCCCATTATTGTCCTGACCACCAGGTCATAACAGTACAGGTGGCCCAAAGTACTAATGCATCTCAATAGAGGGATAAGAGAAGTTCTGAGACCATTTTTTTTTCTTTGCAGTGTGTTTTGTCTCTCTTTTCCCCTTTACCTCTGGGTGGTTCAGGATACAGGTGTAGATATGGACATTCAAGGTCTGTCCTCTTGTATGGATAATCTCACTGCAAGGGTACAAAACATTCAAGATTTTGTGGTTCAGAATCCGATGTTAGAGCCTAGGATTCCAATTCCTGATTTGTTTTTTGGGGATAGATCTAAGTTTCTGAATTTCAAAAATAATTGTAAATTGTTTCTTGCTTTGAAACCTCGCTCCTCAGGTGACCCTGTTCAACAAGTGAAAATCATTATTTCTTTGTTACGTGGCAACCCTCAAGACTGGGCATTTTCCCTTGCGCCAGGAGATCCGGCATTGCGTGATGTTGATGCGTTTTTTTTTCCGGGATTGCTTTATGATGAACCTAATTCAGTGGATCAGGCAGAGAAAAACTTGCTGGCTCTGTGTCAGGGTCAGGATGAGGTAGATGAGGTAGAGATATATTGTCAGAAGTTTAGGAAGTGGTCTGTACTCGAACAAAGACGACCCAGGAAAACATACTCAGAAGGGAGGTAAGAACATTTCTAAAACAATCCACAGTGAGGAGATTGGAACAAAACAAAATCCTCTGAACTGCATGCTCGCAAACGCCAGAAGCCTGACAAACAAGATGGAAGAACTAGAAGCAGAAATATCTACAGGTAACTTTGACATAGTGGGAATAACCGAGACATGGTTAGATGAAAGCTATGACTGGGCAGTTAACTTACAGGGTTACAGTCTGTTTAGAAAGGATCGTAAAAATCGGAGAGGAGGAGGGGTTTGTCTCTATGTAAAGTCTTGTCTAAAGTCCACTTTAAGGGAGGATATTAGCGAAGGGAATGAGGATGTCGAGTCCATATGGGTTGAAATTCATGGAGGGAAAAATGGTAACAAAATTCTCATTGGGGTCTGTTACAAACCCCCAAATATAACAGAAACCATGGAAAGTCTACTTCTAAAGCAGATAGATGAAGCTGCAACCCATAATGAGGTCCTGGTTATGGGGGACTTTAACTACCCGGATATTAACTGGGAAACAGAAACCTGTGAAACCCATAAAGGCAACAGGTTTCTGCTAATAACCAAGAAAAATTATCTTTCACAATTGGTGCAGAATCCAACCAGAGGAGCAGCACTTTTAGACCTAATACTATCTAATAGACCTGACAGAATAACAAATCTGCAGGTGGTTGGGCATTTAGGAAATAGCGACCACAATATTGTGCAGTTTCACCTGTCTTTCACTAGGGGGACTTGTCAGGGAGTCACAAAAACATTGAACTTTAGGAAGGCAAAGTTTGAACAGCTTAGAGATGCCCTTAATCTGGTAGACTGGGACAATATCCTCAGAAATGAGAATACAGATAATAAATGGGAAATGTTTAAGAACATCCTAAATAGGCAGTGTAAGCGGTTTATACCTTGTGGGAATAAAAGGACTAGAAATAGGAAAAACCCAATGTGGCTAAACAAAGAAGTAAGACAGGCAATTAACAGTAAAAAGAAAGCATTTGCACTACTAAAGCAGGATGGCACCATTGAAGCTCTAAAAAACTATAGGGAGAAAAATACTTTATCTAAAAAACTAATTAAAGCTGCCAAAAAGGAAACAGAGAAGCACATTGCTAAGGAGAGTAAAACTAATCCCAAACTGTTCTTCAACTATATCAATAGTAAAAGAATAAAAACTGAAAATGTAGGCCCCTTAAAAAATAGTGAGGAAAGAATGGTTGTAGATGACGAGGAAAAAGCTAACATATTAAACACCTTCTTCTCCACGGTATTCACGGTGGAAAATGAAATGCTAGGTGAAATCCCAAGAAACAATGAAAACCCTATATTAAGGGTCGCCAATCTAACCCAAGAAGAGGTGCGAAACCGGCTAAATAAGATTAAAATAGATAAATCTCCGGGTCCGGATGGCATACACCCACGAGTACTAAGAGAACTAAGTAATGTAATAGATAAACCATTATTTCTTATTTTTAGGGACTCTATAGCGACAGGGTCTGTTCCGCAGGACTGGCGCATAGCAAATGTGGTGCCAATATTCAAAAAGGGCTCTAAAAGTGAACCTGGAAATTATAGGCCAGTAAGTCTAACCTCTATTGTTGGTAAAATATTTGAAGGGTTTCTGAGGGATGTTATTCTGGATTATCTCAATGAGAATAACTGTTTAACTCCATATCAGCATGGGTTTATGAGAAATCGCTCCTGTCAAACCAATCTAATCAGTTTTTATGAAGAGGTAAGCTATAGGCTGGACCACGGTGAGTCATTGGACGTGGTATATCTCGATTTTTCCAAAGCGTTTGATACCGTGCCGCACAAGAGGTTGGTACACAAAATGAGAATGCTTGGTCTGGGGGAAAATGTGTGTAAATGGGTTAGTAACTGGCTTAGTGATAGAAAGCAGAGGGTGGTTATAAATGGTATAGTCTCTAACTGGGTCGCTGTGACCAGTGGGGTACCGCAGGGGTCGGTATTGGGACCTGTTCTCTTCAACATATTCATTAATGATCTGGTAGAAGGTTTACACAGTAAAATATCGATATTTGCAGATGATACAAAACTATGTAAAGCAGTTAATACAAGAGAAGATAGTATTCTGCTACAGATGGATCTGGATAAGTTGGAAACTTGGGCTGAAAGGTGGCAGATGAGGTTTAACAATGATAAATGTAAGGTTATACACATGGGAAGAGGGAATCAATATCACCATTACACACTGAACGGGAAACCACTGGGTAAATCTGACAGGGAGAAGGACTTGGGGATCCTAGTTAATGATAAACTTACCTGGAGCAGCCAGTGCCAGGCAGCAGCTGCCAAGGCAAACAGGATCATGGGGTGCATTAAAAGAGGTCTGGATACACATGATGAGAGCATTATACTGCCTCTGTACAAATCCCTAGTTAGACCGCACATGGAGTACTGTGTCCAGTTTTGGGCACCGGTGCTCAGGAAGGATATAATGGAACTAGAGAGAGTACAAAGGAGGGCAACAAAATTAATAAAGGGGATGGGAGAACTACAATACCCAGATAGATTAGCGAAATTAGGATTATTTAGTCTAGAAAAAAGACGACTGAGGGGCGATCTAATAACCATGTATAAGTATATAAGGGGACAATACAAATATCTCGCTGAGGATCTGTTTATACCAAGGAAGGTGACGGGCACAAGGGGGCATTCTTTGCGTCTGGAGGAGAGAAGGTTTTTCCACCAACATAGAAGAGGATTCTTTACTGTTAGGGCAGTGAGAATCTGGAATTGCTTGCCTGAGGAGGTGGTGATGGCGAACTCAGTCGAGGGGTTCAAGAGAGGCCTGGATGTCTTCCTGGAGCAGAACAATATTGTATCATACAATTATTAGGTTCTGTAGAAGGACGTAGATCTGGGTATTTATTATAATGGAATATAGGCTGAACTGGATGGACAAATGTCTTTTTTCGGCCTTACTAACTATGTTACTATGTTACTATGTTACTCAGTGGAATGAATGTGCCCTGGCAGCAATTTTCAGAAAGGGTCTCTCTGAAGCCCTTAAGGATGTCATGGTGGGATTTCCCATGCCTGCTGGTCTGAATGAGTCTATGTCTTTGGCCATTCAGATCGATCGACGCTTACGTGAGCGTAAAGCTGTGCACCATTTGGCGATATTATCTGAGCATAGACCAGAGCCTATGCAATGTGATAGGACTTTGACCAGAGCTGAACGGCAAGAACACAGACGTCGGAATGGGCTGTGTTTTTACTGTGGTGATTCCACTCATGCTATCTCCGATTGTCCTAAGCGCACTAAGCGTTTCGCTAGGTCTGCCACCATTGGTACGGTACAGTCGAAATTTCTTTTGTCCGTTACTCTGATCTGCTCTTTGTCATCCTATTCTGTTATGGCATTTGTGGATTCAGGCGCTGCCCTGAATTTGATGGACTTGTAGTTTGCTAGGCACTGTGGTTTTTTCTTGGAGCCCTTGCAGTATCCTATTCCATTGAGAGGAATTGATGCTACGCCTTTGGCCAAGAATAAGCCTCAGTACTGGACCCAGTTGACCATGTGCATGGCTCCTGCACATCAGGAGGATGTTCGCTTTTTGGTGTTGCATAATCTGCATGATGTGGTCGTTTTGGGGTTGCCATGGCTACAGGTCCATAATCCAGTATTGGATTGGAAATCTGTCTGTGTCCAGCTGGGGTTGTCAGGGAGTACATGGTGATGTTCCATTTTTGTCTATTTCATCATCCACCCCTTCTGAAGTCCCGGAGTTTTTGTCGGATTACCGGGATGTATTTGATGAGCCCAAATCCAGTGCCCTACCTCCTCATAGGGATTGCGATTGTGCTATCAATTTGATTCCTGGTAGTAAGTTTCCTAAGGGCCGACTGTTCAATTTATCTGTGCCAGAGCACGCCGCTATGCGGAGTTATGTAAAGGAATCCTTGGAGAAGGGTCATATTCGCCCGTCGTCGTCACCATTGGGAGCAGGGTTCTTTTTTGTGGCCAAGAAGGATGGTTCTTTGAGACCTTGTATTGATTACCGCCTTCTTAATGAGATCACAGTCAAATTTCAGTACCCTTTGTCGCTGCTGTCTGATTTATTTGCTCGGATTAAGGGGGCTAGTTGGTTCACCAAGATAGATCTTCGTAGTGCGTATAATCTTGTGCGTATTAAACAGGGCGATGAATGGAAAACAGCATTTAATATGCCCGAGGGCCATTTTGAGTACCTGGTTATGCCATTCGGGCTTTCCAATGCTCCATCAGAATTTCAGTCCTTTATGCATGACATCTTCCGAGAGTACCTGGATAAATTCCTGATTGTATATTTGGATGATATTTTGGTCTTCTCGGATGATTGGGAGTCTCACGTGAAGGTCAGAATGGTGTTCCAGGTCCTTCGTGCAAATTCTTTGTTTGTGAAGGGGTCAAAGTGTCTCTTTGGAGTTCAGAAGGTTTCATTTTTGGGTTTCATTTTTTCCCCTTCTACTATCGAGATGGACCCTGTTAAAGTCCAGGCCATTTATGATTGGCCTCAGCCGACATCTCTGAAGAGTCTGCAAAAGTTCCTGGGCTTTGCTAATTTTTATCGTCGCTTCATCAGTAATTTTTCCAGTGTTGCTAAACCGTTGACTGATTTGACCAAGAAGGGTGCTGATGTGGTCAATTGGTCTTCTGCGGCTGTGGAAGCTTTTCAGGAGTTGAAGCGTCGTTTTTCTTCTGCCCCTGTGTTGTGCCAGCCAGATGTTTCGCTTCCGTTTTAGGTCGAGGTTGATGCTTCTGAGATTGGAGCAGGGGCTGTTTTATCGCAAAGAAGTTCTGATGGCTCGGTGATGAAACCATGTGCCTTCTTTTCTAGAAAGTTTTCGCCTGCTGAGCGCAATTATGATGTTGGCAATCGAGAGTTGTTGGCCATGAAGTGGGCATTCGAGGAGTGGCGTCATTGGCTTGAAGGAGCCAAGCATCGCGTGGTGGTCTTGACGGATCACAAGAATTTGACTCATCTCGAATCTGCCAAACGGTTGAATCCTAGACAGGCTCGTTGGTCGCTATTTTTCTTCCGTTTTGATTTTGTGGTTTCGTACCTTCCAGGCTCTAAGAATGTGAAGGCTGATGCCCTGTCAAGGAGTTTTGTGCCCGACTCTCCGGGTGTTCCTGAGCCGGCGGGTATTCTCAAAGAGGGGGTAATTTTGTCTGCCATCTCCCCTGATTTGCGGCGGGTGCTGCAAAAATTTCAGGCTGATAGACCTGACCGTTGCCCAGCAGAGAAACTGTTTGTCCCTGATAAATGGACTAGTAGAGTTATCTCTGAGGTTCATTGTTCGGTGTTGGCTGGTCATCCGGGAATCTTTGGTACCAGAGATTTGGTAGCTAGATCCTTTTGGTGGCCGTCTTTGTCGCGGGATGTGCGTTCTTTTGTGCAGTCCTGTGGGACTTGTGCTCGGGCTAAGCCCTGCTGTTCTCGTGCCAGTGGGTTGCTTTTGCCCTTGCCGTTCCCGAAGAGGCCCTGGACGCATATCTCTATGGATTTTATTTTGGATCTCCCTGTCTCTCAAAAGATGTCGGTCATTTGGGTGGTTTGTGATCGCTTCTCTAAGATGGTCCATTTGGTACCCTTGTCTAAATTGCCTTCCTCCTCTGATTTGGTGCCATTGTTTTTCCAGCATGTGGTTCGTTTACATGGCATTCCGGAGAACATCGCTTCGGACAGAGGTTCCCAGTTTGTTTCGAGGTTTTGGCGAGCCTTTTGTGCTAGGATGGGCATTGATTTGTCTTTTTCCTCGGCTTTCCATCCTCAGACAAATGGCCAAACCGAACGAACTAATCAGACTTTGGAAACATATCTGAGATGCTTTGTTTCTGCTGATCAGGATGATTGGGTGTCCTTTTTGCCTTTGGCTGAGTTCGCCCTTAATAATCGGGCCAGCTCGGCTACTTTGGTTTCGCCGTTTTTCTGCAATTCTGGTTTCCATCCTCGTTTCTCTTCAGGGCAGGTTGAGTCTTCGGACTGTCCTGGTGTAGATACTGTGGTGGATAGGTTGCAGCAGATTTGGACTCATGTGGTGGACAATTTCACATTGTCCCAGGAGAAGGCTCAACGTTTCGCTAACCGCCGGCGCTGTGTGGGTCCCCGACTTCGTGTTGGGGATTTGGTTTGGTTGTCGTCTCGTTATGTTCCTATGAAGGTTTCCTCTCCTAAGTTTAAGCCTCGTTTCATTGGTCCGTATAAGATTTCTGAGGTTCTCAATCCTGTGTCGTTTCGTTTGACCATTCCAGCTTCTTTTGCCATCCATAATGTATTCCATAGGTCATTGTTGCGGAGATACGTGGCGCCTGTAGTTCCATCCGTTGATCCTCCTGCCCCGGTGTTGGTTGAGGGGGAGTTGGAGTATGTGGTGGAGAAGATTTTGGATTCTCGTATTTCGAGACGGAAACTCCAGTACCTGGTCAAATGGAAGGGTTATGGTCAGGAAGATAATTCCTGGGTCTTTGCCTCCGATGTTCATGCTGCCGATCTGGTTCGTGCCTTTCATTTGGCTCGTCCTGGTCGGCCTGGGGGCTCTGGTGAGGGTGCGGTGCCCCCTCCTCAAGGGGGGGGGGTACTGTTGTGAATTCTGTTGTCAAGCTCCATCCTGTGGTCATGAATGGTACTTCGGCTGGTTCTGTCCATGGGCTTCCTCTGGTGGTTGTGAGTGGGGCTGCGGCTTCTGAGGTTCCTTCCACAGGTGACGAGGTTAATTCGTTAGCTGGCTGCTCTATTTAACTCCACCTAGATCATTGCTCCATGCCACCTGTCAATGTTCCAGTATTGGTCTAGTTCACTCCTGGATCGTTCTTGTGACCTGTCTTCCCAGCAGAAGATAAGTTCCTGCTTGTTTTTCTCTGGTTTGCTATTTTTCTGTCCAGCTTGCTATTTTGATTGTTGTCTTGCTTGCTGGAAGCTCTGGGACGCAGAGGGAGCGCCTCCACACCGTGAGTCGGTGCGGAGGGTCTTTTTGTGCCCTCTGCGTGGTCTTTTTGTAGTTTTTTGTGCTGACTGCAAAGCTACCTTTCCTATCCTCTGTCTGTTCAGTAAGTCGGGCCTCACTTTGCTAAATCTATTTCATCTCTGTGTTTGTAATTTTCATCTTTACTCACAGTCATTATATGTGGGGGGCTGCCTTTTCCTTTGGGGAATTTCTCTGAGGCAAGGTAGGCTTCATTTTTCTATCTTTAGGGCTAGCTAGTTCCTTAGGCTGTGTCGAGTTGCATAGGGAGCGTTAGGAGCAATCCACGGCTATTTCTAGTGTGTGTGATAGGATTAGGGATTGCGGTCAGCAGAGTTCCCACGTCTCAGAGCTCGTCCTATATTATCAGTAACTATCAGGTCATTCCGTGTGCTCTTAACCACCAGGTCCATTATTGTCCTGACCACCAGGTCATAACATAGATCTGGCCAATAGGGGGGGTGTTCCACCAGTTCAAAGCCCGCTTCTTGAATGGTAGCCATGGCAACTGCAGCTTTGTGAGCCGGCGCGTTATCTTGGTGAAACAGCACTCCAGCCCACAGTTTGCCACGCCTTTTCTCCTTGATAGCCTCCCGCAATCTTCTTATTTGTTCTGCGTAGTAGGAGCCCGTAATAGTGGCTCCTTTCTCCAAATAGTCCACCATAATAATTCCTTCAGCATCCCAAAAAACGGACGCCATAACCTTCCCTGCTGAGCTTGACACTTTGAATTTCTTCGGCGTCGGTTCGTCGGCTCGTTTCCACGTCATCGATTGTTGTTTAGTTTCGGGATCAAAGTAGTGGATCCAGGTCTTGTCCATGGTCAAAAAACGTGACAAAAAATTGTCTGCTTGGAACTTTTCGAGATTTGCTATTGAAATGTCAACTCGTTTCTTCTTTTGCTCGTCGGTTAACATTTTTGGCACCCAACGCGCTGAGACCTTTCTCATATGCAATTCTTTTGCAAGGATTCTTTGAATAATGCCATGAGATCCCTGTGACCTCAGCTACATGCCTGATAGTCACTCTTCGATCTGCCAATACAACTTCTTCAACTTTTTTCACGTTTTCTTCATTGAGGGACGTGGATGGGCGTCCTTCACGATGTTCAACTTCCGTCGATGTTCTTCCCAGCTTTAATTCCTTGGCCCAGCATGCAACTGTGGAATATGGAGGAGAAGAGTCCCCCGATGTTTCCACCAAGTCGCTGTGTATGTCTTTGGTAGTCATTTTTTTCAAGCAGAGGTATTTGATGACAGCTCTGAGCTCGTTTTTTTCCATTTTAATGTTCACTCCTCGGCAGTTCATATTCAAATGAATGTAGCTCTCGGGAATCGTGGTCTATTTAAGTGATTTTTTTTTTCCTGGACTAGTGGGTACCTAAGAGAGAAGAAAACATTTTATTTTAATTTCTGTGTGCAATAGAAATAACCGATTATCATTACTTTTGGATCGCCCCTCGTACACCACCAGATACGATACTTCAATTCCTAGACCACCACTCCAGACCGAGATCACCAGGCACAAGACACAAGCTATAATCGGCGATGCCCAAAGTCCAGAATGACTATTTAAAGGCCACGGGCGTGACCCAGCCTCCAACCAGATTACCAGCCAGATTAACCCTGGATAACCTGGATAAAATCTAGTCGGCGCCACTGAGCGTATAGTGGACAAATGTGGAATTACCGCTGTCTGTCGGACGCCCTAGTGTGAATAGCGTCCAACATGACAAATCTAGGTTTAATGACTGCAGACCCAAGAACATGCCAATTTTTACGGATCGAGGCATGAATTATTCTGTCCACCGGGGTATACTTGAGGTGTTATATGGGAATGCATTTTTCTTTGTTTTAATCTATCAAATAACAACTCTTTTTGTGTGATATGACTCACTTGTAGCTCAGCGTCATTCAAGAGCTCTATTTGGTAGCACCTATCAAGGAACCGGCCTTTTAGTTCATCAATTTGTTGTTTAAAACAAGCCTCATCATTGTTGATTTTTCTCAAGTGTAACATTTGACTATTAGGGCAGTCTCACACGTCCAGATAATTCCGGTACCGGAAAAAATCGGTACCGGAATTATCCGTGTCCGTGTGTCCTTACGTTTTTGTGGCACATCAGTGTGGCACACGTGCGGCACACGTGTGCCGCCCGTGTGCCCACTGGGTACTACACGCACCATGCTGGGTACCACACGTACCAGCATCTGGTGCTGAAGCCGCGATTCATATCTTCCCTGCAGCAGCGTTTGCTGCAGGGAAGATATGAATAATAGTGTTTAAAATAAAGATCTATGTGCCCCCCGCCCTCCCACCCCCTGTGCGCCCTTCCACCCCCTGTGCGCCCCCCTCCCTTTGTTCTGAATATACTCACCCGGCTCCCTCGTTGGGTGTCGCTTCTTCCTGTTCTGGCTGCATCTTCTCCTATATGCGGTCACGTGGGGCCGCCGATTACAGTCATGAATATGCGGCTCCACCCCTATGGAGAAGATGCGGCCAGGAGAGGAAGCAGCGCTGGCGAGGGAGCGAGCCGGTTATTTTCAGAACAGCGGGGGGAGGGGGGGAGTGGGGGTGCACAGGGGGTGGGGGGGCGCACAGGGGGTGGGAGGGCGGGGGGCACATAGATCTTTATTTTAAACACACTTATTCATATCTTCTCTACAGCAAACGCTGCTGCAGGGAAGATATGAATCGCGGCTTCAGCACCAGTGGGGGGGACAGCGCTTAATGTAGCGCTGTCTCCTGCACGGCACACGGACTGCACACGGACAACGTCCGTGTGCGGTACGTGCTTTACACAGACCCATTGACTTTAATGGGTCCGTGTAATACGTGCGCTCCGATGAACACTGACATGTCTCCGTGTTTGGCACACGGAGACACGATCCGCAAAAAATCAATGACATCTGAACAGATGCATTGATTTTTATGTGTCTACATGTGTTAGTGGCTCCGGTACGTGAGGAAACTGTCACCTCACGTACCGGAGCCACTGACGTGTGAAACCGGCCTAAGGGAGACCCTTTTTAGTATGGTCAGGGTGAGCTGAATCATATTGTGAGCAAATTCCCTTCAGAAATATTAATTTCTACGTCCAAAAAGTTTAATTTATCTTGCCCAAAGCAAGCAGTGAATTGCATATTTTCGTCATTAGCAGTGTTTAAATATTGAACAAAATTGTCAAAGATGATGTGATCCCCTTCCCAAACCAAAAACACATCATCCACAGAACGAATATAGTGTTTGATGTGTTTCAAGAACGGGTTATTAATGCAGGTGATGAATTTTTCTTCGAAAGCCGCTAAAAATAAATTTGCATAAATGCATGCTGCCGGTGAACCCATGGCGGTACCGGTTACCTGCAGGTACCATTGATTTAAGAATTTGAATGCGTTATGTGTCAAGACGAAATGTAACCCTTCTACAATGAAGGAAATGAAATTAGGTGTTTTATTGGAATGCTCTAATATTCTTTTCACCGCATTAAGTCCCTGTTGGTGTGGTATCCTAGTGTATAGGTTAATGACATCTATTGATGCCAAAGCATAGCCCGACTGCCATTCAATAGATTATATTGCCGTCAAAAAATCTCCCAAATCATTTACAAAAGATGGGATTTTAGTTAATAAAGGTTTTAAGCACCAATCCAGGTACTGTGAGAGAGGTTCGGTGATGGAATTGATCCCTGACACGATGGGACGTCCGGGAGGGTGAGTTGGGGATTTGTGAATTTTGGTATGCTATACCAGCATGGAATGCAAGGGTGGGCAGGGAATAATTTTTCTGCTTCTTTTTTAGTTAACACACAATTTTCTACATTTTTGCACAAAAATGTTCTTAATGTTTCTTTATATTTAGGTAGTGGATTACACTATAGGCGCCGATATGTGTCTACGGCCGGAGTCACACTACAGCGAGATACGGCCGAGTCTCGCAGGTTAAAACCAAGCTCTGGCACTGGCACTCCGGAGCGGAGCGTGCGGCTCCATGTATTGCAATGTGGCCGCACGCTCCGCTCTGGAGTGCCGGTGCCAGAGCTTGGTTTTAACCTGCGAGACTCGGCCATATCTCGCTTTGTGTGATCCCGGCCTACTTGATGTTCTATATACCCAAGGAGACAAAGAAGCCTTTTTACATGTTGATTTTGAATACTTTATCATTCTTTTATGTATCACAATACTTGACTCTGTTGGGAGTACCTGTTATGTTTCTGATTGTTATTACTTTGCCTAGCAAAGTTCTGTTACATGCAAATTCTTTCAATAAACTTGATTTACACAAAAAACGAGCCGCCATACAGCATCATCAGCGAAAAAATAAAAGTTATAGTCCTCACAATAAAGCGATGCAAAAATAATTATTTTTTCTATAAAATAGTTTTTATCGTATAAAAGCACCAAAACATAAAAAAAGATATAAATTAGGTATCGCTGTAATCGTACTGACCCGAAGAATAAAACTGCTTTATCCATTTTACCAAACGCGGAACAGTATAAACGCCTCCCCCAAAAGAAATTCATGAATAGTTGGTTTTTGGTCATTCTGCCTCACAAAAATCGGAATAAAAAGTGATCAAAAAATGTCACGTGCCCAAAAATGTTACCAATAAAAACGTCAACTCGTAGAAAAAGCCTTGCAGGAATTTTTTTCTACCAATGACTCCACAGAAATACAGGATGATACCCTCTGGTTCGCTCACAAGGCTGTGGCCAGGGGTCTTTTTATTAAGATGGCTGCAACAGCCAAGCGGAAATATAATCTCGCTCTTCATTCTGATTTGGACGAAATAGCTCGCCTTGAATCTGCTCATAAGGTGTCCCCTACTCCGTCACTGTTTTATGAACTCTCTAATGCCCGCATGCATGTTCGTCATTTGCTTCTCCATAGAGCAGAGAACGCCCTGAGGAAAACCAGAGCCAAGTTTTACGCAATGGGGGACCATGCAGGTGCAGTTCTGGCTAGGCATGTCAGGAAGAGAGAAGCCCAATCCAAGATCCCTTTCTTGCTTGGGTCTGACGGTTCTCGTGTGTATAATCCTATTCATATTGCTGAGGAATTTGCTTCCTATTATTCCTCGCTCTATGAACTTGGTTCTGATTCAGGGACCCCTCAACCCTCGCAGGAGTTAATTTCGGCATTCTTGGAGAAAGCTAATCTCCCTGTGGTCAGCGCGGAGCAGCTTTCCCTTCTCAACTCCCCTATTGTGAAATCTGAGATCTCTCAAATTGTCAGGGAAGCTAATAAGCGTTCCTCCCCAGGACCAGACGGTTTTCCTTTTCTCTACTATGCCCAGACTTTCCCGATCCTCTCCCCTTACCTTCTGCGATTATTCAACAACTGGTTGGCGGTCGGTAGTATTAGGGCCGAGGGGTTGGAAGCTTCTATAGCGACTTTTCCTAAACAGGGGAAACCCATGACTTCCCCGGAGAATTTTGGTCCCATAGCCCTCCTGAATTGCGACGTTAAAATCTACGCTAAAATTTGGGCTAATAGATTGTTGTCGGTTCTCCCCACTCTTGTACACCCCGACCAAGTCGGGGTTGTTCCTGGCAGACAGACCAGGGATGGTACTAGGCGCCTGATCGATCTCTTGGATGTGGTGGAGAGGGGGAGTCTCCCCAGTGTTTTCCTGTCTCTTGACGCTGAAAAATCGTTTGACAGGGTGCACTGGGGATATATTGAACTTACCCTAAAAAAATTTGGCCTTATTGGTCAAATCTCCAAAGCCATTATGACTTTATATTCCAATCCCTGCGTGTCGGTTCGCTCGGCCGGCTTTAAATCTCGGACTTTTCCCATATTGAACGGGACCCGCCAAGGCTGTCCCCTCTCCCCCCTTATCTTTGCTCTGGTCATAGATACATACTTACATAGTTATTAAGGTTGAAGGAAGACTATAAGTCCATCTAGTTCAACCCATAGCCTAACCTAACATGCCTTAACATGTTGATCCAGAGGAAGGCAAAAAAAACCCCATGTGGCAAAGAGTAAGCTCCACATTGGGAAAAAAATTCCTTCCCGACTCCACATACGGCAATCAGACTAGTTCCCTGGATCAACGCCCTAACAAGGAATGTAGTGTATATACCCTGTAACATTATACTTTTCCAGAAAGGTATCCAGTCCCCTCTTAAATTTAAGTAATGAATCACTCATTACAACATCATACGGCAGAGAGTTCCATAGTCTCACTGCTCTCACAGTAAAGAATCCGCGTCTGTTATTATGCTTAAACCTTTTTTCCTCCAAACGCAGGTGATGCCCCCTTGTTCCTGTTTCAGGTCTATGATTAAAAAGATCATCAGAAAGGTCTCTGTACTGTCCCCTCATATATTTATACATTAAAATAAGATCACCCCTTAGTCTTCGTTTTTCCAAACTAAATAGCCCCAAGTGTAATAACCTATCTTGGTATTGCAGACCCCCCAGTCCTCTAATAACCTTGGTCGCTCTTCTCTGCACCCGCTCTAGTTCAGCTATGTCTTTCTTATACACCGGAGACCAGAACTGTGCACAGTATTCTAAGTGTGGTCGAACTAGTGACTTGTATAGAGGTAAAATTATATTCTCCTCATGAGCATCTATGCCTCTTTTAATGCATCCCATTATTTTATTTGCCTTCGTAGCAGCTGCCTGACACTGGCCACTGAATATGAGTTTGTCATCCACCCATACACCCAGGTCTTTTTCATTGACGGTTTTGCCCAGAGTTTTAGAATTAAGCACATAATTATACATCTTATTACTTTTACCCAAGTGCATGACCTTACATTTATCCCCATTAAAGCTCATTTGCCATTTATCAGCCCAAGCTTCTAGTTTACATAAATCATCCTGTAATATAAAATTGTCCTCCTCTGTATTGAGTACCCTGAAGAGTTTAGTGTCATCTGCAAATATTGAAATTCTACTCTGAATGCCCCCTACAAGGTCATTAATATGTTAAAAAGAAGAGGGCAAAATACTGACGCCTGTGGTACCCCACTGCTAACCGCTACCCAGTCCGAGTGTGCTCCATTAATAACCACCCTTTGTTTCCTATCCCTGAGCCAGCTCTCAACCCACTTACACATATTTTCCCCTATCCCCATTATTCTCATTTTATGTATCAACCTTTTGTGTGGCACCGTATCAAAAGCTTTTGAAAAGTCCATATACACTACATCTACTGGGTTCCCTTGGTCCAGTTCGGAACTTACCTCTTCATAGAAACTGATCAAATTAGTCTGACATGAACGGTCCTTAGTAAACCCTTGCTGATACTGGGTCATGAGGTTATTCCTCTTCAGATACTCCAGTATAGCATCCCTTAGAATGACCTCCAGGATTTTACCCACAGGTTAAGCTTACTGGCCTATAGTTTCCGAGTTCAGTTTTGGTCCCCTTTTTGAATATTGGCACCACATTTGCTATACGCCAGTCCTGTGGTACAGACACTGTTATTATGGAGTCTTTAAAGATTAAGAATAATGGTCTATCAATGACTGTACTTAATTCCTGCAGTACTCGAGGGTGTATCCCATCCGGGCCCGGAGATTTATCAATTTTAGTGATTTTTAGACGCCGCCGCATTTCCTGCTGGGTTAAGCAGGTGACATTTCATTGGGAATTTTTATCACTAGTCATTTTGTCTGCCATGGGATTTTCTTGTGTAAATACTGATGAAAAAAAGTCATTTAGCATATTGGCTTTTTCCTCATCCTCATCCACCATTTCACCCAGACTATTTTTAAGGGGGCCAACACTATCATTTTTTAGTTTCTTACTATTTATGTAGTTAAAGAATATTTTGGGATTATTTTTACTCTCGGGCAATGAGTCTCTCTGTTTCAATCTTTGCTGCCTTGATTTGCTTTTTACAGAATTTATTTAATTTTTTGTATTTATTTAATGCCTCATCACTACCTACTTCCTTTAATTCTCTAAATGCTTTCTTTTTGTCACTTATTGCGCCCCTTACAGCTCTATTTAGCCATATTGGTTTCCTCCTATTTCTAGTATGTTTATTCCCATACGGTATATACTGTGCACAGGTCCTATCTAGAATGCTAATGTCTCCCATTTTCTTTGCGTATTTTTGTGTCTCAGGATATCGTCCCAGTTAATTGCACCAAGATCCTCTCTCATCTGTTGGAAATTTGCCCTCCTGAAGTTTAGTGTCCTTGTACCCCCTCTATTACACATCTTTTTAAAGGATACATGAAAACTTATTATTTTGTGATCGCTATTTCCCAAGTGACCCCCAACCCTTATATTTGCTATGCGGTCTGGCCTGTTGGTTAATATTATGGAGCCTCTAGCTGCCATGGTTAGACAGTGTGCAGACATAAAAGGTGTGCTGATGGGGGGAATCGAGCGTAAAATTGGACTTTACGCCGACGATGTGGTTCTAACTTGTTCCTCACCTCTCGACTCGTTGAACGCGATCAACTCAATTTTACACCAATTTTCTGCGGTTTCCTATTACAAACTTAACTTGACTAAATCTACGATTTTCCCCCTCTTCCTCCCTGTTTCCCTCCAAATTGAAATTCAAACTAAATATTCGTTCATTTGGGCCCCTCTTGGCTTTACTTACCTGGGAATCTGGATAACTAAGTTAGCTGATATCGTTCGTTCTAACTGCGAGGAAACTCTTTCGGAGATTAAAAAAGGTGTAGATCAACTCTCGGGCTCTTCGCTTTCGTGGATGGCCCGAATACAAACCTCTAAAATGTTATTCCTTCCTAAAATAATTTATCTGTTTCGTTGCCTCCCCCTGTCCATCCCCTCGAAATATATCTCGTCTTTCCAATCACTTATTGACCGCTTTATTTGGAATAAGAAACCCCACAGAGTCAGGCGCCAAAATATGTCTCTACCGTACTCTAAGGGCGGGCTGGGTGCTCCTATGATTCAGTCCTATCATAGGGCAGCAGTTCTGGAACCTCTCAAATTATGGTGGGAGGGGAATTCACTTACCCTGGTTTCTTATTGAGTCACATTTTACCCCCCGGAACTCTCTTAAATTTCTTTTAGAGCTTCAGCTGCTTCGTGTCTCTCTTTGTGGCCCTTCTCTTCGTACAATTAGATCTGCTACTAGGCTCTGGGCGTCCCTGTGCCCCTCTCATTTCTCGTTTATGTACGATTATGTCTCTTTGCAAGCCTTGGAATATGCTATTGGGCACATCTCTCTGTCCTCCTGGAGGGGCCGTGGGGTGCACCGGGTGGTTGATATGTTTGGTTCGGGCGGCCTGCTATCATTCGCAGACCTGGGTGGTCGATTCTCTTTATCCAACAGAGATTTATTTCAATATTTACAAATACGTAGTTTTCTTAAATCGCATCAGCTGTTTGGTGCTCCCCCGCCTCTGACAGAGGACCTGGCTCACCGGTTTTTTAGACCATGCACCATAGTGCCCCATGGTATTTCTATCCTTTACATGGCTCTTTTATCTCATGCTGTTCCGGCTAAGCTTCCTTTTATGATTTCCTGGGAGTCCTCGCTGGCTTTTGAGGCTCCCCTGGAAGACTGGCAGTTTGCCATGGTGCACCCATCTAAATTTTCCTCGTGTCTTGGCCATTTGGAGCAGTATAAAAAGATCCAGCTTCAATGGTATCTTACTCCTGTCTGTCTGGCCAAATTTTGTTTTTCCTCCTCTCCTCTTTGTTGTAAGAAGTGTAATGCTTTTGGCTCTATCGCCCATGTCTGGTGGTCCTGTCCACATGTTCAGGTGGTGCGTGGCAAAAAATTCTATTTGGTGGATTGGAAGGGTTATGGCCCAGAGGACAGGTCCTGGGAGCCTGCTGAGCATATTCGGGCTCCGCAGCTCATTGCTGCCTTCGAGCATAGCGAGGTCCAAGGAGGGGGGGCAATGTTAGGTGTCGAGTTCCCGCCGCTGCACAGGGGGAATCTTGAACCACCTCCGCTGCGGTCTCTAATTCTCCTCCAGCCGCAGTGGAGCCTGCTCAGCAGAGATGTCGGTACCAGCGCATGGCTCAGACAGACACTGCGCGCTTGGCTACTGCTGCCCCTCCAGGTTCAGCCATTATAACCAGTACTGTTCAGCGGCGAACAGGCGCTCCTGGGACTAAGTCCTGCTTTTCTCCTTCTGAGAATGCCCAAGAGGGTCACATGCTCAGGTCCTGTAGCGGCTCCTATTGGTCTACTAGGAAGGTCCTGGACAGCTACAGCTATAAAAGGTTTGCATGGCCGCACGGCTATGGGCTAGTATAAACCTATTATCATGTGTGTGTGGTTGGTTGTATGCCTGTTCTGGTGATTGCTCCTTAATCATTCCTATTCCTTGTGATGTTGAATGCTCGCGAATGTTTGAGTTAACTAGCGCCTGACAGGGTTAATCTATACATTAAAGCATGATCTGTACTGCATCAAACCAGCAGTGACCTCCAGTGCGGCGCTTTAGGCACTCTGTGCGGCTATCCTCTATCTCTCCTGACTATTGGCCAGTTTAGGATGGGAACTCCCGCTTGATCTCTGCATCTGACTCAGGGTGTCCTCAGACATGGGCTCAAAAGCCACCGAGGGTCAGAGCGAGATCAATCTCCAGCATGGTGGGGGTGAATTGCAGGGATCGCACTAGTATTCATATGCTTCACCTTGTGACTGGTAACAGGGCACAGCGTTTCCTTGACTCCCTGCGACTCTGTGAAGCAACAGAATTCACTTCTGTACATACCGGGTGATGAAACCCGTGTCTATTCTGGCGTAGTACCGCCATATAGTGCCGCCATTATCTAGCAGCAGTTTCCACTCCTGCACAGTGGACCCCGGGTTGCAAACGCACCTTTTACTAACGTTTTATTTACTTGCTGGGTTCCGCCAGCCCTAACAGCCAGTGGACCTCTTTTTTTGCTGTCTGATTCTCAAATACTATACAGCACTACTTTGCATATTAAAAAAAAGGCCACATATTTGCCAGTGTGGTATTACCGTAACAGCCCTGATATATCTGCGTGCTCCAAATTTGGTCATTGTAGGCTGGTGTACCCCTTTTTTTGCTGTCTGATGCTCTAATTCTATACAGCACTACTTAGCTTCCAAAATAAAAAAAAAGCCACATATTTGCCAGTGTGGCATTTCTGTTACAGCCGTCATATATCTGCGTGCTTCAAGTTTGGTCATTGTAGGCCGGTGTACCTCTTTTTTTGCTGTCTGATACTCTAATTCTATACAGCACTATTTAGCATTAATTTGCTTCATAAAAAAGCCCCCAAAAATTGAATGCAGTCTGTTCTATCAGGCTGAGTCCTGGCTGATGTTTGGGTTGGAAAAATCGTAGATTTGCAGGCATACTGATCAGATATTATTTCGCTACTAATAAATATATTTGTATTGAGGATTTGAAATAGTGCAGTAGTCCATTTAAAATGGGCAAGGAAAGGGGAAAGGGACTGGGAAGTGGATGTGATGATGATGGTGCATGCAGAGGACGAGGCCGTGGTCAAGGTGAAAGTGGGCACAACAAAGACCCACATCTTCTCGCTCGACCTTCCTGTTACAGTTTCTAGGGGACCGCAGAACACCACTATTAAAGCCAGGCCAGTGTGAAACGGTTGTTGGTTGAATAGCGGATAATGGTTCCAGTCACTTAGCCACCACCATGTTTTCCACACGGTCAAGTCTGAGTGGCCGTGAGTGTGGCCCGAATATTCCTTACCCTGATCCTCCTCCCTCCCACCATGCCGAGTGCCCTGAGACAACTGATCCCACTCTTGGACACTCTGAAGAACTGTTCAGTTTTCCATTTCAAGATTCCAGACTCTCTGCCGGTCAACTTCAAGTGGGGACAGATGATATCGCATGTAGAGCTGCCCAAAGCTTTGACCAGCCCCGGTCACACGAAGGAGATGGTGGTAAAGTGTCACAAGAGGTGGACGATGATGTGACACAATTGCCAGAAAGTCAGGAGGAGGAGCAGGATGCGGATGTGGAAGACGAGGTTTTGGATGACATAGCGAGTGACCCAACCTGGCAGGAGAACATGCATAGCGAGGACAGCAGCACACAGGGGGAAGGAGGCACATCCCCCCTACAGGCAGGAAGAGGCAGTGTGGTGGCCACAGACAGAAGGCGTGTATCCGTTCCCCGTAACACCAACATGAGTTGCCATTCCACCTGTGAGATTTTCCCGAGTCTGACAATTTTTTAAAGACTCTGCCGATAACCCCAAACAGGCCATTTGCAGCACCTGCCATGTGCGCATCAGCAGGGATAGAAAAATAACCTGCCTGGCCACCACCAGCATGATCAGAAACATGGCAGCAAAGCACCTGACTTTGTGGGCTGAACCCAAGGCTCCAGGACCACTGCCTGCAGGTCACACCACTGCTTCTTCCACTGTTTTGCGGAGAAGCCAATCCCCAGTACACCGTGCATGTAAAAATGCCTCTTACCCTGAACCTGTTGTGGCCCACAGTCAAGCAGAACCATCATCAAGCCTGTCCACGTCCTTGTACCAGCACAGCCTTCAATTGTATATAACCCAGTCTTTGGAACACAAGCAGAAATACCCCACCAACGCCCCACAGGCCACAGTCCTAAATTCTAATATTTCTCTTCTGCTTGTGCAAGAAATGCTGCCTTTTAGGCTCGTCAAGACGGAAGCTTTCCGCAACCTGATGGCGGCGGCCGTCCCAAGGTTCTCTGTCCCCAGACACCACTATTTCTCCCGATGTGCCATACACAACATTACCCGTGCCCTCAACAATGCTGTTACAAGGAAAGTCCACCTAACCACGGACACGTGGACAAGTGCTTGTGGGCAGTGACGGTACATCTCACTGATGGCACACTGGGTTAACATAGTGAAAGCTGGGACCCAGTCGGACCTTGGGATGGAACACATCCTCCCCACGCCGAGGATTGCTGGCCCTACTTCAATCAGGGTTCCCCCACAGTCTACAGCTCCTGCACCTCCTCCTCCTCTTCATCCTCCATCTCTGAAATCAACACATCAGTCAGAAGCTGGAAGCACTGCCTCAGCCAAGCGGCAACAGGCTGTACTGAAGATAATCTCCATAGGTGACAAACCGCACACTGCAGAAGAGTTGTGGACAGCGCTGAAAGAGCAGTCAGATGTTTACATAGTAATATAGTTATTAAGGTTGAAGGAAAACTTTAAGTCCATCTAGTTCAACCCATACTAGATGACAACGCTGAACCTAGAGCCAGGCATGGTCGTGTGTGACAATGGCCGTAACCTGGTAGCTGCTCTGAGGCAAGGTGAGCTTACACACGTTTCTTGCTTGGCCCACATGCTTAACCTCGTGGTTCAACATTTTCTGAAAAGCTACCCGGAGCTGCAAGATCTGATAGTGAAAGTACGCCATCTGTCTGCCCATTTTAGAAAGTCAGCTACAGCGTCAGCCGCCCTTGCCCTTCTTCAGCACGTTTACAGCTTCCAGCTCACCGGCTGGTGTGTGATGTCCCCATGCGCTGGAACTCTACAATGCTTATGTTGGAAAGGCTTTGTAAGCAGAAGAGGGCAGCTGTTGACTACCAACATCAACAAGGCTGTCTATATTCAGTTCACACATGGATATACGCTTCCACATTTGGTCTGTTTGTTGTTATCCTCCTTCTTATCCCCATCCTCATAATCCACAACCACTAGATGACCGGGGTAAACGTGATCTGCACTGTTATAGGTTGGTGAATTTTTGGGCATAGGGGCTGTGATGGCACTAGTTTATTTAGTAAAAAAGGAACCCCCATTGAGGAATTGGGCATTACATTCTTAACTCTGTCTCCTGCAGTGTGTCCTTCACCTGCCACTAGATCAACAGGGTAAACGTGCTCTGTACGGTGCATTTTGGGCAATGGGGCTATGATGGCACTAGTCTATTTTTAAAAAAGATACCCCATTGGGGAATTGGGCATTACATTACATTGGGCCTACTTCTTAACTCTGTCTCCTGCAGTGTGTCCTTCACCTGCCACTAGATCACCAGGGTGAACATGCTCTGTACGGTGCATTTTGGGCAAGGGGGCTGTGATGGCACTAGTCTATTTTTTTTAAAAGTACCCCCATTGGGGAATTGGGCATTACATTACATTGGGCCTACTTCTTAACTCTGTCTCCTGCAGTGTGTCCTTCACCTGCCACTAGATCAACAGGGTGAACGTGCTCTGTAAGGTGCATTTTGGGCAAGGGGGCTGTGATGGCACTAGTCTATTTTTTAAAAAGGTACCCCCATTGGGGAATTGTTTGGCAGCTCATGCACTGCATTACAAGTCTCAGTGACCCACACCACTACATTGGGCTTACTTCTTAACTCTGTCTCCTGCAATGTCTCTTGTTTAATTGCCACTAGATCACCAGGGTGAACGTGCTTTGTACTGATATAGGTCGGTGAATTTTGGGCAAGGGGCCTGCGATGGCACTAGTCTATTTTAAAAAAACCATATCCTTGTTGGCAAAGACATCATAACATTTGTGTACCTTAAAGGGCTCCCGTAAAAAAACCTCCTATTTGTGTTGCCTGGTTGCTCACATTGGACACAATACACTTCATATAAATTTGATAAAGCAATGCTGTTAGTTTGGATCAGTAGTTCATTAAAAATAGAGCTTTGTCCACTAAATTTAGTTTTTCTCCTTGAGAGTCATAACTTTGGCTGCCTCAAATGTACAAATGGCGAATATCCAAATGGCGATTTGTAACCAAGATTAAAATACTGTATACCCAATGCATTCAGACAATCACATAGCTGCATTTCTTGTAAAATATTTACAGATGTGACAGACAATGCTCATAGTGACATAATCTTGATAAATGTTTGTTTATTCACTTCACAAACAGTTCTAATCCTCTTTATGTTTGCTGTTTGTCATTGTAAAACATGTTATGATCAGGTAATTCAGTATCACAATGGACATAGAAGTCAGAGCACATACAGTGATCTGACAATAACCCAAAAACAAAGAACGAGCTCTGAGACGTGGGAACTCTGCTGACCGCAATCCCTAATCCTCTCCAACAACACTAGAGGCAGCCGTGGATTGCGCCTAACGCTCCCTATGCAACTCGGCACAGCCTGAGAAACTAGCTAGCCTGAAGATAGAAAATAAGCCTACCTTGCCTCAGAGAAATACCCCAAAGGAAAAGGCAGCCCCCCACATATAATGACTGTGAGTAAGATGAAGAGACAAACGTAGAGATGAAATAGATTTAGCAAAGTGAGGCCCGACTTTCTGAACAGAGCAAGGATAGGAAAGGTAACTTTGCGGTCAACACAAAACCCTACAAACAACCACGCAAAGGGGGCAAAAAGACCCTCCGTACCGTCTAACGGCACGGAGGTACACCCTCTGCGTCCCAGAGCTTCTAGCAAGCAAGAAAAAACTAAATATGCAAGCTGGACAGAAAAAACAAAACAAAATAACAAAAGCGGAACTTAGCTATGCAGAGCAGCAGGCCACAGGAACGATCCAGGAGGAAACAAGTCCAATACTAGAACATTGACTGGAGGCCAGGATCAAAGCACTAGGTGGAGTTAAATAGAGCAGCACCTAACGACTTCCCCACATCACCTGAGGAAGGAAACTCAGAAGCCGCCGTACCACTCTCCTCCACCAACGGAAGCTCATAGAGAGAATCAGCCGAAGTACCACTTGTGACCACAGGAGGGAGCTCTGCCACAGAATTCACAACAAAAACATTAAGGTTTACTGAAACTATGCCGGTGGAGGTTTGATCTAAATCCTTGAGGCTTTTATTTTCTAGGGGTTTATGGCCCCTCGTCTGATGACTCCATGATATCTAAGTTTCATCCAACCTTGAAAAGTGGCCACTTGAAGGTGTGGGTGAAACTAGAGTTACTACATAGTGTTATTCACTATATAAGACCAGAGAAACATGACTAAGACAAGTGTCAAAACTGGGGTACCTGTACATGTACAGTGTGCCGATACCTGCATAATTGGGGATGCCCATGCAGTGTAGGTAATCTGATATTCCAGACGGATGATGTTTAAAAGCCTCTTGGTGATGATCTAAGTATATTGTATGTAGTTAATCTTCATATATACGTAATCACTATATTTATTTAATCCTTATATGTACTTATTAACCTGTGTATGTTAACATATACAAAAGTGTACGCACTCAAACTATTCAATCATACTATTCCTTGAATTCTGCAGTTTGCAATAAAATTGCATGTATTACAAGTATTAGCCTTTTTTAAAGCCGTATCTGAACCGTAGTGTTAAAAACATGGCAAATAAAATTGCCAAATTCTCCTGTAAATAATTGTGCAAAGAAGGAACCATCATACCATTAAAAAATACAAGTGGATTTTCATGGGCCCATCCAGTATATGGGTTCCAAGGCGTAATGGGGTGCATATGACTATGCAGCAGGGCTGGTCTTGCTGCCAATGTGTAAAACAAAGGAGTACGGGAGTACAAAATGCATATTGTAAAGTGAATTTTCCTGGCCCATCTAGTATGTTGGTTCCAAGGTGTAATGGGGTGCATATGACTGACTATGCAGCAGGGCTGACCTTGCTGCCAATGTGTAAAACAAAGGAGTATGGAGTACAAAATGCATATTGTGAAGTGGATTTTCAGGGGCCCATCCAGTATGTGGGTTCAAAGGCGTAATTGGGGTGCATAAGAATTGGTAGCAGGGCAGGCCTTGAATTCAATGCAACATTTTTTCAGGAGTCCCCCTGGACATTTTATGAAAGAGGTATTGTGTGTGTCATAATTCTTGGCAGCCCATCTACTCACAGCATAGGCTACAACAGCTTAGGAGACCCACTGTTTCATAATGGCCCTTTAAGAAGATGCACCAGTAAAAATAGCCTCTGTAACTTTAAGAGTCCCTCCTTCATAAATGAAACAAGATGGGTCTGCTTATGTGTCACACACCACATGGCCAGCTAGGGTTGTTAAATGTTACAATGACATTTCCCAGTGAATGCATTTGTAGTGGTTGAAAGGAATGTTAAAGTTGAAAAGCGCTTCAAAAACGCTGCGTCTGAACTAAGCCTAAGTGGGGGAGGAAATTTTCGGTCTGGGGTTAAATATTTGGCCTTATAGGCAAGTCATTAACCGGCAAAGGATGTACCTTGACATATTTCCAAGCAAAACCCGTTTTGGTTTAGTTTTAATGTGTTTTTTGTGGCCTCGGGAAAAATGGCATGAATCTCAGAAAGAATTGATTAAAGCTGTGAACTAGGAGTCAGGAATGCTTCCAGGGGTGATCCCCATGATGATGTTCCTGTGTCATTTTAGCAGTGTTTCCATAATTTTCAGATGTTTTTAGACCTTAAAAGGACCCTCTGGGGGGATCGCTGTAAAAATACTTGGGTCTCACCATAGGCTTACAATGGGCTCGATGTTGTGGCCGAGTACCTGAGTATTCCAATCTGCTCGACCCGAAGAATGAGCACCCAAGCATTTTAGTGCTCGCTCATCACTATATAAGACCAGATCATCCCCAAACCTGCTGAGACCCAACTTCTAACAAGATTATGAAACTGGAGATTAGAATGAAATAAAATGAGTATATATTTTTTATTTACTCTTATTAATACAATATGATACCATACACTTTTTTGATCCCAAGGGAAATTATGGTATGTATAATTATTGTAATACAACAAATTGATGAAACTGCGGGTGGCAGTGAAACACTCGTTGAGATGTGCAGTAGCCAGTCCCCTCCACAATGGCTACAGGTATTTTCAAATTTTAAGATACATAATTAGCATCATTTGCAGATGCCTGTTCATTATGATATTTTCTATGTGGTCCCAGGGTCCCCAACAGGGCATTACTATCCTTACTGGTGTAAGGGGCCCGGTGAGTAGAAGCAAAAGAGGGGTTACCAAACTGCTTTAGAAATGGTGGCAGAGTGACTGACCCAGTCAGGGCCCGACGTCTTTTGCTTTTGCTCACCAGGCCCCAGGAGCAGCATCAGTCATCTTGATTTGTAGAATGTAAGCCCGCGAAGGCAGGGTCCTCTTCCCTCTGTACCAGTCTATCATTGTTAGTTTGTTTACTGTAAGTGATATTTGTATTTTAATGTAACCCCGTCTAATGTACAACACCATGGAATCAATGATGCTATTTAAATAAATTATAATAATAATACAGCGGCGCCCACGAGCAGGATGTATAAACACAGCCTTGTGATTGGCAGTAAAATTCCTCCTCATTGCTTCCTGGACCTCCTCTTTGGCGCCAGTGACAGGGGAAGTTTCCCTTTGAATGCAGAGCGGTGCATAGAGTCCACTGGAAGAGTAAAGGTACCGTTACACTAAGCGACGTTGCAGCGATATAGACAACGAGCCGACCTAAACTAGATCGCTGGAGCGTCGCTGTTTAGGTCGCTGTAGAGACGTCAAAAACAGCAACTCCAGAACCATGCAGGAGCGATCCAGTGACGTAACGGCGACTCACTTCTCGTTCTCGCTCCATGTAAAAACGTTGCTGGCGTCGTTGCTTTTGATGTCAAACATGACGATACACGCCGATCTAGCGACCAAATAAAGTTCTGGACTTCTAGCTACGACCAGCGATATAACAGCGGGATCCAGATCGCTGCTGCGTGTCAAACACAACGAGATCGCTATCCAGGACGCTGCAACGTCACAGATTGTTGTCGTTCTCGTTGCAAAGTTGCTGAGTGTGATGGTACCTTAGAAAGGGAACAGGTGGGTGGGGCCAGGTATGAAGGGGAATGAGAGAGATGGGAAAAGCGACTGAGGAGAGGGGTTACACAGTACTGGGGAGAGGGAATGAGAGGGGAGTGGAGTAACATTCCAGGGGTAAGGGGAGAAACCTGACAGCACTTTACCCTCTATGGCTGCTATTGATACAAGGAGCCTCCCCCCTCCTGTAATGCTTCCAGCAGCTCAGCAGTCGGGAAGGGGGAGGTGTGAAGGTCCGACAAGAGGGCTGCTGATTCCTGACTAAATGACCCCATCCATTTCCTGTCCTCTATTATGAAGAAAAGAGTGACTATATGGGTATGTGCAGATTTGCCTGCGGATTTTTCTTCACTGAATCTGCATTTCTAGGCAGAAAACGCAGGTGCGTTTTTGATGCGTGGTTTTGCTGCATTTTTTTTATTTTTTTTTGTATGGTTTTGTATGGGTTTTTGAAAGCTAAATAAAGATGTATTATTGAACAAAAAAAAATTGTGATGTCATTTCTTGTCCAACCTCCTCTTTTACATTTGTCCAACCCACACTCCATTACACACACAGAGAGACAAATAGATAGATCTATAGGTAGAAGGAATTAGATAGATAGCTGACAGATAATAGATATAAATATAGATAGAAAATAGATAGAAGGAATAAGAGATAAACAGATAGATGCAAGACCATACGGAAGGCCCTAAGAATGGCCTCAAATAAAAAACACAGAGACCCCAATAACCCCACTCTGAGAGAAGCCTACCACACCGTACAACGAAATTACAAAGCCATCCTCAGAAAGAAAAAGCAAAACGACATCTCTACCAAACTCCTCCAACTCCAAGATGCCCTTGAAGACAACAAATTTTGGGAACTGTGGAATCACCTTGGATCCAACCAGAAAAGCAACAGCCTCTACATCCAGAGCGGCAACATCTGGCTCCAGTACTTCAAGGACCTCTACAATGACATCCCAAGTGAAGACCTGAACCTGGCACAAAAAGAGCTTGTGAAAAAACTGAAAGATATGGAGGAAAAGTTCAAAGTTTTCCAAAATCCTCTGGATACACCAATCACACTGACAGAAATAACAGAAAGGATCACACAGATAAAAGGTAAAAAAGCCAGTGGTCCAGATGGGATCCTCCCAGAAATGCTGAAATACAGCCCTCCAGACATCCAGGCTGCGATAACAAAACTATTTAATATTGTACTGCAGGCCGGCTGCTTCCCCAAAAACTGGAACCAAGGCCTCATAACCCCTATACACAAAAATGGGGACAAGTACGACCCAGCAAACTACCGAGTGATATGTGTCAGCAGCAACCTGGGTAAACTCTTCAACTGCATCCTGAACAAGAGGATCCTCACCTTCCTCACCGAGCACAACGTCCTCAGCAAGAGCCAAGCAGGGTTCATGCCAAACCACCGCACCACTGACCACATCTACACTCTGCACAGCCTCATCAAGAGCCACGTCCACAATACAAAGAACGGGAAGATATACGCTTGTTTTGTGGACTTCAAGAAGGCCTTCGACTCAGTGTGGCACCCAGGACTATTCCTAAAATTGCTGGGGAGCGGAATAGGAGGCAAAACATATGATGTCATCCGAAGCTCCTACACAGAGAACAGTTGCAGTGTGAAGGTCAACGGAAGGAGGACAGCCTATTTCCAACAAAGTCGAGGAGTGAGACAGGGCTGCAGCCTCAGTCCAACGCTCTTTAACATCTACATCAACGAGCTGGCAGTGGCCCTAGAGTCCTCCTCAGCACCAGGACTCACCCTCCATGACACCCAGGTGAAATTTCTGCTGTATGCAGATGACCTCGTGCTGTTATCACCAACTGAGAAAGGCCTCCAAGATCATCTGAAAATCCTAGAGACCTTCAGCAGCACATGGGCACTGCCAATCAACGAGAAAAAAACTAATATCATGGTGTTCCAGAAAACAACCGTCCACTTACTGAAACCAACAGGTACACCTACCTGGGCCTAGAACTCAGCCAGTCAGGGAGCTTCAAGCAAGCCATAGAGTCACTAAAAGACAAGGCATCCAAAGCCTTCTATGCCATCAGAAGGCGTCTGTACCACCTCAAGGCACCAGTAACCGTATGGCTAAAAAATTTTGACTCCATCATTGCCCCAATTCTTCTATACGGTAGTGAGGTCTGGGGCCCAGTCTCATACCCAAACTGGTCAAAGTGGGACGCTGGGCCGACAGAAATATTCCACCTAGAGTTCTGCAAGCATCTTCTCCAAGTCCATCAGAGCACATCAAATAGCGTCTGCCGAGCAGAGCTGGGCAGATTCCCACTACACATCGCAATAAAGAAGAAGGCGCTGTCATTCAAGGCTCATCTACAAAGTAGCAGTCCCAGCTCCTACCATCACAAAGCCTTCCTACACCAGGAAGCCTCAGGAAGCCTCCCAAGGAAAAGTACCCAAAGCCAGTCTGACCAAGCCATCAACCTCCATGGCCTGACAAAAGGTGAAATCCAGAAAATGGTACACAAAGTCAAAGAGGAATATCTCAGCATCTGGAGGAACGACATAAACAAATCCCAGAAACTGACAATATACCGGAATCTACAGAGGGAGTACAAACTGGCCCCATATCTAGAGAAACTAGAAAACCCCAAAGATCGACAGATCCTGAGCCGGTACAGACTGAGCGCCCACAGCCTACTCATCGAATCCGGGCGGCACCGACAGAACTACAAGCCTCGAGAGAACAGACTCTGCCAGCAGTGCCCCCAGGAGGCCGTGGAGGATGAGGCCCACTTCCTGCTGAGGTGCCCCAAATACTCCGCAGTGAGGGACACTCACTTCAAGAGGCTGTCTGATCTCCTCCCAGATTTCACCTCCAAGGAGGAGGAAGAGAAACTGCCGATAATACTGGGGGAAGAGGAAAGTGCAGTGGCCGTAGCAGCGGAATATGTCAGTGCCTGCCACAGACTAAGAGGAGCCTGATATGTCATGGACTCCCGTACCCCAACACTGGACATATCCCTATCCCCCGACTAAAGAGCCCGATATGTCATGGACTCCTATACCCCACCCTGGAAACATCCCCTATCCTCTAAAAGGAATTTGATATTCCCTGGACCTCTATATGCCCCCCCCTCCCCCACCCCCGTATTTTTACCATATGCTTTGGCAATGCTAACATGTACTTAGTCCTGCCAATAAAGCTCATTTGAATTTGATCTATAGCTAGATCTATAAATAGATCAATAGATATCTATCTATAGATCTGTCATCTATCTAGCTCATTCCTTGTATCTATCTATTCTATTGATTATCTATCTCTCATTCATTCTATCTATTATATCTATCATCTATCTATCTATCTATCTCATTCCTTCTATACTGTAGATAGATAGATGGAAGGAATGGGATAGACAGATGACAGATAGATCTATAGATACATAAATCTATACATAGATCGATAGATATTATCTATCTGTAGATCTGTATTCTATCTATCTAGCTCATTCCTTCTATCTATCCATCATCTATCTATCTCTCATTCCTTCTATCTCTCTACAGTATCTATCTATCTATCTATCTATTATATCTATCATGTATCTATCTCATTCCTTCTATCGACAGATAGATAGATAGATAGATAGATAGATAGATAGATAGATAGATAGATAGATAGATAGATATGGGATAGATATGGGATAGATAGATAAAGAAAATTATAGCAGCACAAAGAAAGAGTCTGGGTGCAGAGCCCCCCAGGTAAATACCAAATCTCAATTATAAAAATCCAGAAAAATAGATAGATAGAAGGAATGAGCTAGATAGATAAATAGATGACAGCTAGATCTATAGATAGATGTATACATAGATAAATAGATATTATCGATCTATACATCTATCTGTCATCTATCTATAGATCTATCTGTCATCTATCTAGCTCATTCATTCTATCTATCTATTCTATCAATCATTCATCTATCTCATTCCTTCTATCTAATCAATAGATAGATGGAAGGAATGGGATAGATAGAAGGAATGAGATAGATACCGTATATCTATTCATCTATCTAACTATCCATATATCTACATCTATCCATAGATATATCTATAGATAGATGAATAGATATCCCCCGACTAAAGAGCCTGATATGTTATGGACTCCTATACCCCACCCTGGAAACATCCCCTATCCTCTAAAAGGAATTTGATATTCCCTGGACCTCTATATGCCCCCCTCCCCCACCCCCGTATTTTTACCATATGCTTTGGCAATGCTAACATGTACTTAGTCCTGCCAATAAAGCTCATTTGAATTGAATTGATATACGGTAGCTATCCCATATCTATCTATCTATCCCATTCCTTCCTTCTATCTATCTATCCCATATCTATCTATCTATCTATCCCATATCTATCTATCCCATTCCTTCCTTCTATCTATATATCCATCTATCTATCCCATATCTATCTATCTATCTATCTATCCCATATCCATCTATCTATCCCATTCCTTCCTTCTATCTATCTATCTATCCCATATCCATCTATCTATCCCATTCCAAATTCAAATTCAAATGAGCTTTATTGGCAGGACTAAGTACATGTTAGCATTGCCAAAGCATATGGTAAAAATACGGGGGTGGGGGAGGGGGGCATATAGAGGTCCAGGGAATATCAAATTCCTTTTAGAGGATAGGGGATGTTTCCAGGGTGGGGTATAGGAGTCCATGACATATCGGGCTCTTTAGTCGGGGGATAGGGATATGTCCAGTATTGGGGTACGGGAGTCCATGACATATCAGGCTCCTCTTAGTCTGTGGCAGGCACTGACATATTCCGCTGCTACGGCCACTGCACTTTCCTCTTCCCCCAGTATTATCGGCAGTTTCCTTCCTTCTATCTATCTATCTATCCCATATCTATCTATCCCATTCCTTCCATCTATCTATCCCATATCTATCTATCCCATTCCTTCCTTCTATCTATATATCCATCTATCTATCCCATTCCTTCCTTCTATCTATCTATCTATCTATCCCATTCCTTCCTTCTATCTATATATCCATCTATCTATCCCATTCCTTCCTTCTATCTATCCCATATCTATCTATCTATCTATCCCATTCCTTCCTTCTATCTATCTATCCCATTCCTTCCTTCTATCTATATATCCATCTATCTATCCCATTCCTTCCTTCTATCTATCTATCCCATTGCTTCCTTCTATCTATATATCCATCTATCTATCCCATTCCTTCCTTCTATCTATCTATATATCCATCTATCTATCCCATTCCTTCCTTCTATCTATCTATCCCATATCCATCTATCCCATTCCTTCCTTCTATCTATATATCCATCTATCTATCCCATATCCATCTATCTATCCCATTCCTTCCTTCTATCTATCTATCTATCCCATATCCATCTATCTATCCCATTCCTTCCTTCTATCTATCTATTCCATATCTATCTATCTATCTATCCCATATCTATCCCATTCCTTCCTTCTATCTATCTATCCCATATCTATCTATCTATCCCATATCTATCTATCCCATTCCTTCCTTCTATCTATATATCCATCTATCTATCCCATATCCATCTATCTATCCCATTCCTTCTATCTATCTATCCCATTCCTTCCTTCTATCTATATATCCATCTATCTATCCCATATCCATCTATCTATCCCATTCCTTCCATCTATCTATCCCATATCCATCTATCCCATTCCTTCCTTCTATCTATCTATCTATCCCATATCCATCTATCCCATTCCTTCCGTCTATCTATCTATCTATCCCATTCCTTCCATCTATCTACCCCATATCTATCTATCTAATATCTATCTATCCCATTCCTTCCTTCTATCTATATATCCATCTATCTATCCCATATCCATCTATCTATCCCATTCCTTCCTTCTATCTATCTATCTATCTATCCCTCTATCTATCTATCTATCCCATATCTATCTATCTATCCCATATCTATCTATCCCATTCCTTCCTTCTATCTATATATCCATCTATCTATCTATCCCATATCCATCTATCTACCCCATTCCTTCTATCTATCTATCCCATTCCTTCCTTCTATCTATATATCCATCTATCTATCCCATATCCATCTATCTATCCCATTCCTTCCTTCTATCTATCTATCTATCCCATATCCATCTATCCCATTCCTTCCATCTATCTATCCCATATCTATCTATCCCATTCCTTCCATCTATCTACCCCATATCTATCTATCTAATATCTATCTATCCCATTCCTTCCTTCTATCTATATATCCATCTATCTATCCCATTCCTTCCTTCTATCTATCTATCCCTCTATCTATCTAGCTATCTATCCCATATCTATCTATCTATCCCATATCTATCTATCTATCTATCTATCTATCCCATATCTATCTATCCCATTCCTTCCTTCTATCTATCTATCTATCTATCTATCTATCTATCTATCTATCTATCCCATATCCATCTATCCCATTCCTTCCTTCTATCTATCTACCCCATATCTATCTATCCCATATCTATCTATCTAATATCTATCTATCCCATTCCTTCCTTCTATCTATATATCCATCTATCTATCCCAGTGGTCCCCAACTCCAGGCCTCGAGGGCCGCCAACAGTGCAGGTTTTCAGGATTTCCTTAGTATTGCACAGGGGTTGGAATCATCACCTGTGCAGATGATCACATTACCACCGATGCAATACTAAAGAAATCCTGAAAACCTGCACTGTTGGCGGCCCTCGAGGCCTGGAGTTGGGGACCACTGATCTATCCCATATCCATCTATCTACCCCATATCTATCTATCTATCTATCCCATTCCTTCCTTCTATCTATCTATCCCTCTATCTATCCCATATCTATCTATCTACCCCATATCTATCTATCTATCCCATTCCTTCCTTCTATCTATCTATCCCTCTATCTATCTATCCCATATCTATCTATCTACCCCATATCTATCTATCTATCCCATTCCTTCCTTCCATCTATCTATCTATCTATCCCATATCTATCTATCTTTCTATCCCATATCTATCTATCCCATATCTATCTATCTATCCCATTCCTTCCTTCCATCTATATCTATCTATCTATCTATCCCATTCCTTCCTTCCATCTATATCTATCTATCTATCTATCCCATATCTATCTATCTTTCTATCCCATATCTATCTATCTTTCTATCCCATATCTATCTATCCCATATCTATCTATCTATCCCATTCCTTCCTTCCATCTATCTATCTATCACATATAGTCTGTATCTACAATACTATATTCCTGGCAGGGGCCCAAACATTCTGCTGTCTTTAATAATTTCTACCTTGAAGGAGCTGATATATTCTAGTGTCTTGTATAAGCTGCAGTCTGGGCCAGGCAACAGCCCACAAGTCTGCTTACTTCAAGACGCTATACCTGGAAAGAGCCCACATAGTGTAGTGTCTTCAGTAGTAAAGCTGGCTAGACTGTATAGGCTCAACCATACTGGCAGCTTCTCTTCCTGTCTTTGCTGAGCCAAAACACGCCCCCGTATGACACGCCCCCGGAAATGACGTAACACCGGAAAGGAGCCCCTACAGTCTAGTCTAGGCTCCTGCCGGTGATGTCGGTGAACTATGCTGCCGGGTTGTCTCCCTACGCTGATAAAGGGCGCTGCGGCCTGCCGGAGGTGAGCGCTGTGCAGCTACTGATGTTCTGTGTGTGCTTCCCATGCCTGCATAGACCGGAGCCTGTCTGTTCTCTGTAGCTATTGTGTATTGGAAACTGTCAGTGTAATTTTATTTGGCCTCCAGGTGGCGCTCTAACCGGCCTCTTGTATGTGCGTGTATACGAATATGGAGTCTAAGGCCGGAGTCATACTGCTGTAGCATATAACTTAGGCTACGTTCACATTTGCGTCTTTGGGCGCAGCGTCATCGACGGATACCGACGCATGCGTCATGCGCCCGTATCTTTAACATGGGGGGCGCATGGACATGCCCCGGTATGCGTTGTCATGCATTGTATGACACATGCGTTATTTTGGCACACCAGACAGGGCGCGAACGACGTTACAGCTTGCAGTTTTGATGCGTCACATTTCCGAAGAAAAACGCATGCAACGCACCTGTGTCGTAAATGTGCCAAAAAAACACATTAGTGTCTGAAAAACGCATAGGGCGCAGGTGCCTGCGTTGAGCCGCGTTTTTTGACGCATGCGCCTTTTGACTAAATGTAATTTTTGGGGGGCGTTTTTGATCTTCAATTGTATAGGACAACACATGCGTCAAAAAACACTGTGTTGTGTATGCGTTTGACATGCGTTGCGCCGACGACGCTGCACCAAACAACGCAAATGTGAACGTAGCCTTAGGCTACTTTCACACTAGCGTCGGTACAGGCCCGTAGCAGTGCGTCGGGCTGACGTACCGACGCATGCTGTGAAGTAAAATCACAACGGGGACAGCGGATGCAGTTTTACAACGCATCCGCTGCCCCATTGTAATTTTCGGGGAGGAAGGGCGGAACCGACGGACAGAAAAATGTTGCAAGCAACGTTTTTTTTGTCCAGAGGGACTGCAAAAACACGTCGCATAAGTCGCACGACGGATGCAACGTGTGGCAATGCGTCACTAATGAAAGTCTATGGAGAAAAAACGCATCCTGCGGGCAACTTTGCAGGCTACTTTGCAGGATGCGTTTTTTTCTCCAAAACGACGCATTGTGACGGAGGCCAAACGACGCTAGTGTGAAAGTAGCCTAAGTGGTATATGAAAAACATTGCATTGCACTGGGCCAAGTGCGTCACGACACGAGCCGTACTAGCACTGCTCTGCAGTACTGATTCCGTGGCACAATTGCTTTGCCTCACGCTGAGTGCCACAACAATCGTGTGCGGGTGTCAGCTGTATGTGACATCTGACACCCCAATGCCTAGCTAGCATAGATCGTGGGCGTTTAACTCCTCTGATGCCGCCGGTCAGTAGTGACAGCAACATAGAGGGGCACTGCGCAGGGAGGGGGGCTCCGTGTACTTCCATCAGCACAACGACATGCGATCTGATGGTCTCCATAATGGCCATGGGGTCCTTCCCGCTCCTGCAGGGAAGGTGGTTTGTGAGCGCATGCCCTCTTCTCTGCCTGTCAGATCCTGATGTGATACTCTGCACTGCAGAGTGTCAGATCGGTGTTCTGATATGTTATGGTGATGTCTCATACTTGCACAATGAAAAAAAAAATGTACAAAGTGTGAAAATATTTTTTTTTAAATCCCTAAATAAAAAAATACATATAATTTATGTACATAAATTAAAAGTACACATTTTTGGTATCTCCTTGTCCATAAAGACCCACTTTATAAAACTGTCCCGCTAGTTAACCCTTCAGTGAACACCGTAAAAAAAAAAATGCAAGGCAAAAAACGCTTTATCATTATATCACCGAACGAAAAGTGGAATAAAACACGATCAAAAAGGCACATATAAATAACTATGGTACCGATGAAAATGTCATCTTGTCCCGCAAAAAACGAGCCACCATACAGCTCCTTCAGTAGAAAAAAAAGTTATAGCTCTCAGAATAAAGTGATGCAAAAATAATAATTATTTTTTCTATAAAATAGTTCTTGTGTAAAAGCGCCAAAACATAAAACAATGATATAAATGAGGTATCGCTGTAATCGTACTGACCCAAAGAATAAAACTGCTTTATCAATTTTACCAAACGCGGAATGGTATAAAGAAACAAAAAGCATTTCCTTGAATTGCGGTTTTTTGTTCATTCTGTCTCCCAAAAATCAGAATAGAAAGCGATCAAAAAATGTCATGTGCCCGAAAATGGTACAAATAAAAACGTAAACTCGTCCCGCAAAAACCTCACATGACTGTCGGCCGAAATATGAAAATAATTATACCTCTCAAATTATAGTGATACAGAAACTAGTTTTCGCAATAAAAAGCGTCTTTTAGTGTGTGGCAGCTGCCAAACATAAAAACCAGCTATAAATCTGGTATCTCTGTAATCGCACCGCACCTACAGAATAAAGTCGCCTAATTGGTTTTACCGCACGAGGAACTGCGTAAAAAATAAATCCAATTTTTCACACGCTGTTGATTTTTTTTTTTTGTTTGTTTTGTTTTTCATTCTGCCTCCCAAACATCGCAATAAGGGTCGGCTCATGTATCCTGCGCTGAGCGGTTACTCCGGGGTTTCTGTGTAAATCTCTGAAATACATGATTAGGACAGAACCCCCGGCGGAAAATTCCCTATGACAGGGCAGATGTAGGCACTTGGACGCCATCTGACCTGTGATCTGGCGATGTCCATCTTTTTAGGGTTGTATAAAAGTACCATGAGCCACAGTTTTGTGCACTTCTGAAAAGGACGCCACTGAACAGAGGCCAGACGGAGTCCAGAGTAAGGCCGGCGTCACACTAGAGTTTTACGGACGTATGAAACAACGCATTGCACACGGACCAATGATTCTCTATCGGGCAGCTCCTATCAGCCATATATTTCACAGTTGTATTTTACATGCGTAGAAAATTGCAGCATGCTGCGTTTGTCAGCGTATTGCACACAAATCCACCAATGAAAGTCTATAGGGGCGAGAAAAATACGGATTACACACGGACCAGCAGTGTGACTTGCGAAAAATACACAGCTGTGTTCTATAGAAAAGCCGGTAATTCAGCGCGGTGTACAGTAAAATCACACTGACAGATCAGAATAGAATAAGTAAAATAAATGTCTACACATAGGATATATACAGTACAGACCAAAAGTTTGGACACACCTTCTCATTTAAAGATTTTTCTGTATGAATTAACACATGTGGAATTACCATATATACTCGAGTATAAGCCGACCTGAGTATAAGCCCCCCTAATTTTGCCACAAAAAACTGGGAAAACGTATTGACTCGAGTATAAGCTTAGTGTGGGAAATGCAGCAGCTACCGGTGAATGTCAAAAATAAAAATAGATACCAATAAAAGTAAAATTAATTGAGACATCAGTAGGTTAAGTGTTATTGAATATCCATATTGAATCAGGATCCCCATATAATGCTCCATACAGTTCATGATGGGCCCATAAGATGCTCTATATAAAAATGTGCCACATATAATGCTCCATACAGTTCATTATTGCCCCATAGATGCTCCATATAAAGCTGTGCCCCATATACAATGCTCTGCATCGTTCATTATTGCCCCATAGCTGTGCCATATAGTGCTCTGCACCGTTCATTCTTGCCCCATTGATGTACCATATAAAGCTGTGCCATTGCTGCTGCTGCTGTTATAAAAAAAAAAATGCCATACTCACCTCTCTTGCTTGCAGCTCCCAGCGTCCGGTCCCGGCGTCTCTCCGCACTGACTGATCAGGCAGAGGGCGCCGCGCCCACTATATGCATCACCGCGCCCTCTGACCTGCACAGTCAGAGCGGAGAGACGCCGGGAAGATGGAGCGGCGCCCGGCGTGTGGAACGGGGATAGGTAAATGACATACTTACCTGCTCCCGGCGTCCCGCTCCTTCTCCCGGACAGCTGGTCTTTGGTGCCGCAGCCTCTTCCTCTATCAGTGGTCACCGTTACCGCTGATTAGAGAAATTAATATGCGGCTCCACCCCCTATGGGAGTGGAGTCCATATTCATTTCTCTAATGAGCGGTCCCACGTGACCGCTGAACAGGGGAAGAGCTGCGGCACCCGAAGACCGTGGGACTGCAGGGACAGCGCCAGGATCGCCGGGACTAGGTGAGTATGCCTCAGCGCCCTCTCCCCCTCACCCGCTGACCCTGCCACCCACCGTGACTCGAGTATAAGCCAAGAGGAGCACTTTCAGCCCAAAAATTTGGGCTGAAAATCTCGGCTTATACTCGAGTATATACTTAACAAAAAAAGTGTAGAACAACTGAAAATATGTCTTAGATTCTAGGTTCTTCAAAGTAGCAACCCTGTGCTTTGATGACTGCTTTGCACACTCTTGGCATTCTCTTGATGAGCTTCAAGAGGTAGTCACCGTAAATGGTTTTCACTTTACAGGAGTGCCCTGTCAGGTTAAATAAGTGGGATTTCTTGCCTTATAAATGGGGTTGGGACCATCAGTTGTGTTGTGCAGAAGTCTGGTGGATACACAGCTGATAGTCCTACTGAATAGACTGTTAAAATTTGTATTATGGCAAGAAAAAAGCAGCTAAGTAAAGAAAAACGAGTGGCTATCATTACTTTAAGAAATGAAGGTCAGTCAGTCTGAAAAATTGGGAAAGCATGGAAAGTGTGCACAAGTGCAGTTGCAAAAACCATCAAGTGCTACAAAGAAACTGGCTCACATGAGGACCGCCCCAGGAAAGAAAGACCAAGAGTCACCTCTTCTTCTGAGGATAAGTTTATCTGAGTCACCAGCCTCAGAAATCGCAGGTTAACAGCAGCTCAGATTAGAGACCAGGTCAATGCCACACAGAGTTCTAGCAGCAGACACATCTCTACAACAACTGTTAAGAGGAGACTTTGTGCAGCAGGCCTTCATGGTAAAATAGCTGCTAGGAAACCACTGCTAAGGACAGGCAACAAGCAGAATAGACTTGTTTGGTCTAAAGGACACAAGGAATGGACATTAGACCAGTGGAAATCTGTGCTTTGGTCTGATGAGTCCAAATTTGAGATCTTTGGTTCCAACCACTGTGTCTTTGTGCGACGCAGAAAAGGTGAACGGATGCCTGGTTCCCACCGTGAAGCATGGAGGAGGAGGTGTGATGATGTGGGGGTGTTTTGCTGGTAACACTGTTGGGGATTTATTAAAAATTGAAGGCATACTGAACCAGCATGCCTACCACAGCATCTTGCAGCGGCATGCTATTCCATCCGGTTTGCATTTAGTTGGACAGTTATTTATTTTTTAACAGGGCAATGACCCCAAACACACCTCCAGGCTGTGTAAGGGCTATCTGACCAAGAAGGAGAGTAATGGTGTGCTACGCCAGATGACCTGGCCTTCACAGTCACCAGACCTGAACCCAATCGAGATGGTTTGGGGTGAGCTGGACCGCAGAGTGAAGGCAAAAGGGCCAACAAGTGCTAAGCATCTCTGGGAACTCCTTCAAGATTGTTGGAAAACAATTTCTGGTGACTACCTCTTGAAGTTCAAGAGAATGCCAAGAGTGTGCAAAACAGTCATCAAAGCAAAAGGTGGCTACTTTGAAGAACCTAGAATATAAGACATATTTTCAGTTGTTTCACACTTTTTTGTTCAGTATACAATTCCACATGTGTTAATTCATAGTTTTGACGCCTTCAGTGCGAATTTACAATTTTTATAGTCATGAAAATACAGAAAAATCTTTAAATGAGGTGTGTCCAAACTTTCTCGACTCAGGACGTGGTGCCACAAGGATGGGATTCTGGTGTGAAGAGCATTTTTTACTCTTTGCCATGACAGCACCCCACTGGAGAGAGGGATCCGCCCCGCAGGAACAGGAAACCTACAGAGAAATAAAAGGGGGCGGTCCACCTCTCCTCCTCAGTTTAGGTTTCCTGTTCGTGCGGGAACGACAGGACTTCTACAAGGACATACCTGGGCTAGCATGCTGCCTGTGCGGTATCCGCGAGAACGGCAGGGGCTGCAGCCTGGAAGCAGCGTCGGGGGAGATCCGCTAGACGTCTCCTTCCTCGTCTGAAGGATCGTGCAGACGGCTGGGTCCGAGGAGGGCCGCCCGGCATCATCTGCAGCGTGCGGTACGGCAGTGCGGGAGGGCCGGCTGGAGTCAGGTAAGGAGAGCGGCAGCGTTCCCATTGCGGTCCGGTGCTGAATCCTGGACCGCGCATTCGCCGACCGCCGTAATACAGACTACCCCGGAAGTGGATGGTTGACTTCCGGGGCGTCTAGGCCGGATCTGCGGCGGGGGAGCAAGCGCCGAGTCGTGCATGCGCACTGCGCAAAAAAAAAAAAAAAAGGCGCACTATTTAATCCGCCAAACAAGAGTAATTCGGCGATGCAGAGATGTCATCCCCTGGTGCCATGGACCCCACAGCTGGAGATCCAGTACCCCCCGCCAAAGATCACACCAGAGGATCCTCTGAGACCGCTTGTAAAGGCGACGGATCCAGGACAGGATTTCGGCCTTCTGATCCGGTACTAATTGCTTCACTGGGTGAGTTTTTACCTCTGCCTATTAAGCTGACGTTGTCTCCCTCCTCTCTTTCTCCTTCTCTCACTATGGCTTATTACGATTAGACTAAAAAGCGACAAAAAACGAAACATAAGGAATGTGCCTTGTGTAGCCAGCCCCTTCCGGACTCATACCCCCAAAAACTTTGTAAAGACTGTTTCAAGGAAACGACACAGGGAGCAGCAGTGTCCATTATGGACTTACGTGCCATTATTATGGAGGAACTAAAAACTATGGCCCATGATAAACCGCATAAAAGTAGATCCAAAATACCAACACCTGTGTCAGACTCCGAAAGTGACCAATCTGTACTTTCAGAAGCCTCCCTATCATCATCATCATCACCATCATCATCATCGTCATCAGAGATCGAGGGACGCTCATGTTTTCCCTTAGACAGTGTGGACAATGTGGTAAAATTGATTAGAAATACCATACGGTGTGAGGAAACAAAGGGTGCGCAAATCACGCAGGATATAATGTTCGCGGGTTTAGCAGAGCGAAAGAGGAGATGTTTTCCAGTTATACCAGCAGTGAAAGCATTAATTAAAAGAGAGTGGGAGAAACAGGATCAAAGAAGTTTTTTACCCTCTGTGTCGAAATGAAAATATCCGTTTAGTGACGAAGAGCTTCTACATGGACCAAAGTCCCTAAGGTCGACGCAGCCGTAGCCTCTACCTCTAAGCAGTCCACTCTACCTGCGGGACTACTTGTCGATCCTTTGGATCGTAAGGCTGAATCATCCCTTAAGCGTTCTTGGGAAGCGACTGCAGGAATAATCAAACCTGCAGTAGCTAGCACTTGCGCTGCCCGGTCAATGCTCATTTGGATTGACCAGTTAGACCAGCAAATTGAGAATAAGGTTTCAAGAGAAAAACTGCGGGCGGCCATCCCCTTAATACGAGGAGTGGCAGCCTTTATGGTGGACGCATCCGCCGACTCTCTGTTTGGCAGCAAGATCTGCAGGCCTCGTGAATAATGCAAGACGAGCGCTATGGATGAAAAGCTGGAAAGGGGACGCGCAGTCAAAATCTAAGATATGCGCAATCCCATGTGAGGGTGAGTACCTCTTTGGTAAGACCTTAGACGAAATACTCAAAAAGGCAAAGGACAGGAAAAAGGCTTTTCCTGACTCCTCTATTCCCTTTTACAGGAGGGCCTTTAAGAGGAGACCGTTTGGCAAAAGTAGGCAAACGGATAGGTCGACAACATGGACCGCTAAAGAGGACAAACAAAGAGGTACCATGTTTAGAAGACCCAACCCTCCAAAAGAGAACAAATACTGAAGATATCCCAGTAGGGGGCAGATTGAAATTTTTCACCACCCAGTGGAAAAAGATAACAACTAGTTAGTGCATTTTAAATATTGTCTGAAATGGAATTAAATTACAATTCTCTTGTGTTCCCCACGAATCATATATTATAACATCCCTCAGCTCGCCTGCACAACAACAGGCTCTGGAGCTTGAAATTCAAACCCTGTTATCAAAACGAGTTTTAGTCCAGGTTCCTGAAGGACAGGAAGGTAGGGGATTCTACTCTCCCTTATTCCTGATTTCCAAACCCGACGGTTCATTCAGGACAATCCTAAACCTTAAACTCAATTCCTTTATTGAAAACCATACATTTAAAATGGAATCTATTAGATCCACTATACAACTCCTAATTCCAAACTGTATGATGGGGGGCATTGATTTAAAAGATGCTTATTATCATCTCCCTATCCATGACAGATACCAAAAATTCTTCAGGGTAGCAGTGACAATCAACGGCAAGATTCGTCATTTCCAGTATGCAGCCATGCCCTTCGGCCTTTCTACAGCGCCAAGGATCTTAACCAAGATTATGCTAGAGGCGATGGCCTATCTTCGCCAAAAATAAACATTAATTGTGCCCTACCTAGATGACTTCTTGGTCATAGGAAATTCAGTTACTCAATGTGCTGACCGCTTGGCTCACGCAATTTCCTCTCTACAGGATCTAGGCTGGATCATCAATATCAACAAATCCAGACTTGCTCCACATTCCCGTCAAGCGTTCTTGGGGTTCCATCTAGACTCCATAACCCAAGTGTCTTCTACCTCAGGTAAAGATACTACTCATCAGACACAGTCATAGCTGCAATAAATAGTCCACGTATATCCCTAAGACAAGCTATGTCATTGCTGGGATCCCTTATTTCTTGTATACCTGCAGTAAAATGGGCTCAATATCATACCCGAACACTGCAACCCCAGATTTTACAAGAAGAAAGACGGTTATTTGGTCGCCTAAATGCAAAAATAACCTTGTCACAGGAGGTTTTAACTTCCTTACCGTGGTGGCTAGATTCAGATTATTTGATGAGTGGTGTTCCATGGGTAATAACGCCATCTCGGACCATAACCACTGACTCCAGTCCTCACGAATGGGGCGCTCATATGGGGAATGATTTTTGCCAAGGGTTATGGGACATGGAAGAACACTGCATCTAACCTTAAAGAACTAAAAGCAGTAAAATACGCCTTATATCATTTTCTCCCACAGCTTCGGGGAAAAGACGTCAGAATCCTTTCCGACAACACCACCACCACAGTGGCGTATCTAAACAAGCAAGGAGGCACTCGATCAGAGACTCTGATGTCTTCTGCTGGAGAAACCTTGAATCTAGCAGAGTCACCTGACATCCCTTACTGCGCTTCACATAAGAGGGGAAAGCAACCAGCAGGCAGACTTCTTAAGTCGACACACCTTGAGACGGGGAGTGGTGCCTAAGCCATCATATCTTTCAGGACATAGTATCCCTATGGGGTCGTCCTCAAATAGATCTCTTTGCCACAAGAAGAAACAAAAAAGTCCGGAGATTTGCCTCCTTATCTCCAGCGGATCATCCAGACATTCCTGACGCTCTCCAAGCCCCTTGGCAGTTCAATCTGGCATACGCCTTTCCTCCGATCATATTACTACCACAGGTCATACGCAAAATCAGAGAAGAAAGAGCGATACTGAAGAGTTATACTGATGGCTCCATTCTGGCCCAAGAGACCATGGTTCTCGTGGCTGCAAACCATGTCGGTCTCAGACCCTTGGGTCCTCCCCTCGACACCCAATCTTCTCTTTCAGGGACTGTTTTTCCACCCTCAAGTGGACAATCTCCATCTGACGGCCTGGAATTTGAGAGGCAGATGCTAAAATTAAGGGGGTTCTCGGAGGGATTGATTGACACACTCCTCCAAAGTAGAAAACCTTCCACCACAAAAATTTATACAAGAATATGGAAGAAATTCCTACAATTCCATACATCTCCCAACACGTCAGAAATTCCGATGCAATCTATCCTGGAATTTCTTCAAAAAGGGAGAGAACTAGGTTTAACTGTAAACACTTTAAAAGTTCATGTTTCAGCACTAGGAGCCCTCTATGGCCATAACATTGCGGGAGATAGATGGGTATCCCGATTTATCACAGCCTGCGAACGGATAAATCCAGTTAACATACCTAGAATTCCACCCTGGGATCTAAATTTAGTTTTAAAAGCCCTAACAGACTCTCCATTTGAACTAATAGACTCAATACCCATCAAAAGCCTATCACTAAAAATGGCCCTCTTGTTAGCATTGACTTCAGCTAGGAGAGTCAGTGACATCCAAGCTCTTTCTATAGATCCACCTTTCCTGCTAACTTTTCAGGATAAGTTGATTCTTAAACCAGACCCTTCCTACCTTCCCAAAGTATCAAAGAAATTCCATAGGTCACAGGAAATAATCTTGCCCACTTTCTTCAGTAATCCCTCCACTCCTGAAGAACAGAAGTACCACACTCTAGATGTTAAGAGTAGTGTTAAAGGACATTGAAAGGACCAGCAGCTGGCGACAGTGTAGGGCTCTGTTTATTTCCTTCCAGGGTCATAAGAAGGGTCATGGAGTAACAAAAAGCACCTTATCCCGGTGGATCAGAGAGTGTATCAGACTGGCTTATTCCGCGAGGAAAGAAAACCCTCCGGAAGGCATAACTGCACTCTACCAGAGCTATGGCATCCTCCTGGGCAGAAAGGGGAGAGGTCCCAATTGAGACTATATGTAAGGCGGCAACTTGGTCAAATCCTTCTACAATCACTATAGGCTTGACCTATCATCAACTTCTGACCTAGACTTTGGCAGGACTGTCCTCAGCACAGTGGTCCCCCACCCCCCAGGTGATGGTCTCTGAAAGATCTCCAGTGGGGTGTTGTCGTGGCGAAGAGTAAAAAGCCGGATTACTCACCGGTAATGCTCTTTTAGTGAGTCCACGACAGCACCCTCTTACATCCCTCCCTAGATTAATATAGTACATACTATTGAGTAAAATTCTTTTAATCATACATAAGCAAATAAGTTTGAAAAATTAAATAAATTATATTTGCCTAATACTGGGGGTCCTCCGGGTACTCTGAAATCAAAACTGAGGAAGAGAGACGGACCGCCCCCTTTTATTTCTCTGTAGGTTTCCTGTTCCTGCGGGGCGAGTCCCTCTCTCCAGTGGGGTGCTGTCGTGGACTCGCTAAAAGAGCATTACCGGTGAGTAATCCGTCTTTTTCAGCGCTGTCCTGGCGACGCTACATCCAGCGTGGCACGCAGAGTCTCCAAGCGGGTGGCTTCTGGAGTCTCGGTGGAGCCGCATCACTTCTGGTATTGTCAGTGCCGGTAAGGTCACTTCCGGTGACTAGTTGAAGGCAGGGTAAAGCGAGTGCTACAGTGGTGGAACGCATAGCAGCGCGGTCGCTACTTACGATAGCGTCCAGAGTTGTGCCGGGTGCTTCTGGCTCCAGCTTCAGATCGCATCTATGGAAGGAGACATGATCGAGGATGGGGGGGTAAGTCTGCCTCGTGCAGTCCACCCTCACCTCAGATAAATATCCCAGCACGCCTTCTAGCCTATTTCTCCCTATCTTATGTCGTGTAGGATAAGGTGCCACAGCTAAAAAACCCGGCAAGGTCTTGGTGAAGTCCAATAGATGTCCTGTATGCCACGTAAAACTTCGAGACGCCCATGGCAAGCCTCTCTGTGCACCTTGTACTTCAAGGATCATGAAAGATGAGCAGTCATCGCTGCTTTCAGAGATGAGATCCTTAATTTGGGAGGAGGTTCAGGCCTCTATGTCCAGCCTCTCACAGCCACGTCCGTCCAGCCCCATCGCAGGCCGTAAGCGAGCCAGGCGGGAGAGAGACCAAAGGGAGCCGGAGTATACTTCTGATGAAGGTTCCGATCTAAGGGACACTCTTTCAGAAGAAGAGGGGGAGCTCCCAGCAGAAAACCAGGATCGAGCCAGAAAGTACCTTCTTCAGTCAGAAGAGACAGACGAACTTGTCCAGGCAGTGAGGAGTACCATGCAGATTGAGGAGACCTCCAAGCCACAGTCCAGACAGGACTTGATGCTCGGGGGGACTTGTATCACGAAATCAGACAGTTTTCCTTATAAGTGAACATATTAAGCCTGGGAAGCTTCCATGGCCCTAATTCGGACAAACATAGCAGCCACTTCGGTGGCCAGATCTATGTACCTATGGATGGGTCAGTAGGAAGAACAATTGTCCAATAAGACCCCTAGATCCGACATTCTGAGTTCCCTTCCTATTATGAAGTTGGCCATGGCATTCCTATCTGATATGACGGCTGAGTCGATTAGATTTTCAGCCAGAAACAGTTCCCTATCTAATGCTGCTAGGAGGGCTATATGGTTAAGGTCCTGCTCAGGAGATAATGCCTCTAAGACCAAGCTCTGCTCCGCCCATTCTCAGGGCAAAGGGTATTTGGACCAGCACTTGATAGTATCCTTGAATCAGCCTCTGACAAAAAGAAGGGGTTCCCTGAGGACAAACCTAAACGGCCCCAGCCGTTTCGGAGAGGATTCTTCTCCAGGAAGCAGTATGATTTCAGAGGGCAGAGTAGGTCTGTTAGAGGGTCCTACAGGGGCTCCCGTAGCCAGGGTAATAAAAGCAGAGGTTTATTCTTTAGCCTGACCTCCAAAACAAGGACACAATGACGCCACTTGCATTGGGGGAAGGCTACGTCACTTTGTTTGCAGGAAATTGGGCCTAAATCACTCAGAATCAGTGGGTTCGCAAAACCGTGTCAGAGGGATACAGCATGGAGCTTTACACCCCTCCTCCAGAAAGGTTCATCGCTCCTACCATAGTCTCAGTAGATTCTGCCATACTGATAGACTTACAGGACATGCTCAGTGCGGCATTCATAATTCCGGTTCCTCCGTCAGAAATAGGAAGGGGGCACTATTCATCCCTATTTGCCATCACAAAGCCGTCCGGCGAAACCCGCACTATTATAAATCGAAAGCCTTTGAATACGTGGGTCAGATACAAAAGGTTCTGAATAGAATCTATCCGGTCGGCAGTTCATCTCATAGATCAGGACGCTGTAATGTGCACTCTCGACCTGAAGAGTGCCTACTATCAGGTCCCGGTGCATCCCTCATCACAGAATCTGCTAAGGTTTGAGGTAGCACTGCCAACCCAGACCCCTGCCACTACCAGTTTCAAGGCCTCCCCTTCAGGCTGGCTTTGGCACCCCGTATCTTCACAAAGCTGGTGTCAGAGGAGGTGACCTTCCTGAGAAGCCTAGGTATCATAATAATTCCATACCTGGACGACATTCTCCTCGTGGCAAAATCAGTAGAAGCTTTGACGGATCACAGGATCCAGACAATATCAGTAATGGAACATCTTAGGCTGGGTCATAAACTGGCAGAAGTCTGACGTGTTACCAGAACACAGGAAATTCTTCCTGGGAGTGTGTCTAGACTCCAGACGCAGAATATCCCACTTACCAGAGGACAAGCAGGAGACAATCCGAGTCAGGTACTTACTAGAACACCGAATTTCCATCAGGATCGCTGTGAAAGTACTAGGCCTAATGACGGCATGTATACCATGTGTCAGATGGGTACAGTCACTCAAGACCGCTGCAGAGACAGATTCTGTCCATTTGGGATCGCCGCCAATCTTCACTAGACGCTCCCTTGAGGCTATCAGGACCAGTACGGAGGTCTCTCCACTGGTGGACACAGACAGAGAACCTAAAGGTGGGCGTATTATGGTCCACCTCCCCCTACGTAGTGGTCCACTACGGACGCCAGCGCATGGGGCTCAGGAGCTCATCTACAAAGCAAAATCCTCCAGGACAGGTGGCCAGTAAACATCAGAGACAGATCCTCCAACTTCAAAGAACTATATGCAGTTTGCGAGGCCTTAAAGGGAACCTGTCACCCCCCCAGGCATTTTTAACTAAAAGAGCCACCTTGTGCAGCAGTAATGCTGCATTCTGACAAGGTGGCTTTTTTAGTTCTGGGTGCTGTAACTGCCGAAATAATCAGTTTTGTAATTTGTCCTAAATACCTTTTCTTTAGTCAAGGAGGCAGGCCTTTCCACCCTGCTGCAGACTCCTCACAGCCGTCACTCAAATCTTCTTGGTGTCGGGCGCCGCCTCCTCACCACTGTTTTGAAATGAGCCGGCACCTGCGCTCTTTTCTCCTGCCTCGGACACCCTGCCTGTGAATCCCAGCCCTGCAGTGTTGTTTTATTTATTCATACTACTGTGACCTCTGCCTGATGAAGAGACCTATGTAGTCTCGAAAGCTTGCAATTTGTTACCATCTTTTCAGTTGGCCATTAAAAGGTATCAACCACTGAGGGCTCTCAATTCTAAATATTTTTCTGTCTGCAAATGTTCATCTGTGTGTGTGCATAGGCTGACCCGTTTACCTCACAACTGTGTATAGTTACCTACCAGATTACTTCCCCTAAAATCATCTCTAAATACAAGCTGCCTCTCTCATCTCTGGGAAAATAACTACATATAGTCGGTCTTCACATCGCATTTCTATTTTTTTTAGTTTGTACCACCATTGAGCTGATCTTACTCTACTGTTTGATCTGATTTAAAGGAGAAAAGTGCCCCAACAGTATATCAATCATCCAAACAGAATCTGCTGTGTATGGTTCTTTTACACCAAAAGGCCAAGTACGTTCAATCACGCATGATATTAACCCCTTTACCCCCAAGGGTGGTTTGCACGTTAATGACCGGGCCAATTTTTACAATTCTGACCACTGTCTCTTTATCTATATATATACAGTGGGGCAAAAAAGTATTTAGTCAGTCAGCAATAGTGCAAGTTCCACCACTTAAAAAGATGAGAGGCGTCTGTAATTTACATCATAGGTAGACCTCAACTATGGGAGACAAACTGAGAAAAAAAAATCCAGAAAATCACTGTCTGTTTTTTTTAACATTTTATTTGCATAGTGTGGTGGAAAATAAGTATTTGGTCAGAAACAAAATTTCATCTCAATACTTTGTAATATATCCTTTGTTGGCAATGACAGAGGTCAAACGTTTTCTGTAAGTCTTCACAAGGTTGCCACACACTGTTGTTGGTATGTTGGCCCATTCCTCCATGCAGATCTCCTCTAGAGCAGTGATGTTTTTGGCTTTTCGCTTGGCAACACAGACTTTCAACTCCCTCCAAAGGTTTTCTATAGGGTTGAGATCTGGAGACTGGCTAGACCACTCCAGGACCTTGAAATGCTTCTTACGAAGCCACTCCTTCGTTGCCCTGGCGGTGTGCTTTGGATCATTGTCATGTTGAAAGACCCAGCCACGTTTCATCTTCAATGCCCTTGCTGATGGAAGGAGGTTTGCACTCAAAATCTCACGATACATGGCCCCATTCATTCTTTCATGTACCCGGATCAGTCGTCCTGGCCCCTTTGCAGAGAAACAGCCCCAAAGCATGATGTTTCCACCACCATACTTTACAGTAGGTATCGTGTTTGATGGATGCAACTCAGTATTCTTTTTCCTCCAAACACGACAAGTTGTGTTTCTACCAAACAGTTCCAGTTTGGTTTCATCAGACCATAGGACATTCTCCCAAAACTCCTCTGGATCATCCAAATGCTCTCTAGCAAACTTTAGATGGGCCCGGACATGTACTGGCTTAAGTAGTGGGACACGTCTGGCACGATCTGAGTCCATGCAGGATCTGAGTCCATGGTGACGTAGTGTGTTACTTATGGTAGGCCTTGTTACATTGGTCCCATCTCTCTGCAGTTCATTCACTAGGTCCACCCGCGTGGTTCTGGGATTTTTGCTCACCGTTCTTGTGATCTTTCTGACCCCACGGGGTGGGATTTTGCGTGGAGCCCCAGATCGAGGGAGATTATCAGTGGTCTTGTATGTCTTCCATTTTCTAATTATTGCTCCCACTGTTGATTTCTTCACTCCAAGCGGGTTGGCTATTGCAGATTTAGTCTTCCCAGCCTGGTGCAGGGCTACAATTTTGTTTCTGGTGTCCTTTGACAGCTCTTTGGTCTTCACCATAGTGGAGTTTGGAGTCAGACTGAGGGTGTGCACAGGTGTCTTTTTATACTGATAACAAGTTTAAACAGGTGCCATTACTACAGGTAATGAGTGGAGGAAAGAGGAGACTCTTAAAGAAGAAGTTACAGGTCTGTGAGAGCCAGAAATCTTGATTGTTTGTTTCTGACCAAATACTTATTTTCCACCATAATATGCAAATAAAATGTTAAAAAAACAGACAATGTGATTTTCTGGATTTTTTTTTCTCAGTTTGTCTCCCATAGTTGAGGTCTACCTATGATGTAAAGTACAGACGCCTCTCATCTTTTTAAGTGGTGGAACTTGCACTATTGCTGACTGACTAAATACTTTTTTGCCCCACTGTAATTGTCTAAGGAGTACTTCCGTCTGTCTGTCTGTCCTTCTGTCACGGATATTCATTGGTCCTGGCCTCTGTCTATCATGGAAATTCAAGTCGCTAATTGGTCGTGGCTGTTTTGTGGCGTCCAATCAGCAACGCCCACAGTCTGGAAGAAAATGGCCGATCCATACTCCCCGCAGTCTGTGGCCGGCGCCCGCTCCCCGCAGTCACTGTCCCTGGCGCTCTGCTCCCCTCACCGCACTGAGTCCCCGGCGCTCCCCTCACCGCACTGAGTCCCCGGCGCTCCCCTCACCGCACTGAGTCCCCGGCGCTTCCCTCCCCGCACTGAGTCCCCGGCGCTCCGCTCCCTGCACGCTCCATACTCCCCTCCGGTCACCGCTAACACAGGTTTAATGCCGGCGGTAACGCATTCCGTTACCGCCGCTATTAACCCTGTGTCCCCAACCTTTTACTATTGATGCTGCCTATGCGGCATCAATAGTAAAAGAAAGTAATGTTAACAATTTAAAAAAAACAAAACCTGCTATACTCACCCTCCGCCGCCTTTCTCGATCCTCTCCACGCTCCCGTGACCGCTCCATTGCAAGCAGTAGCTTCTGGTGAGGTCCCGTCCCAGGGCTGGTGTGCGACAAGGACCTGCCGTGACGTCACGGTCATGTGACCGCAACGTCAGCATAGGTCCTGCTCACACCAGCGCTGGGAGCGGAAGCTGCCGCTTCCAATAGAGCGGTCCCGGGAACGTGGAGAAAAGCGAGAAAGGCGGCAGAGGGTAAGTATAGCAGGACTTCAACGGGCTATAGGTGAGTATATGTTTTTTTTTTTTTGGTTAAGTCTCTATACTACGTGGCTCTGTGCTGGGCAATATACTACGTGGCTCTGCTATATACTATGTGGCTGGGCAATATACCGTACTACGTGGGCTGTGCTATATACTATGTGGCTGGGCAATATACTACGTGACTGGGTAATATACTATGTGGGCTGGGCAATATACTACGTGGCTGTGTGCTGGGCAATATACTACGTGGCTCTGCTATATACTATGTGGCTGGGCAATATACCGTACTATGTGGGCTGTGCTATATACTACGTGGCTGGGCAATATACTACGTGGCTGGGCAATATACTACGTGGCTGGGCAATATACTACGTGGCTGGGCAATATACTACGTCGACATGCATATTCTAGAATACACGATACGTTCGAATCGGGCCACCATCTAGTGAGGTTATAACTCCGAAACGCTTCTTGGTGATTCTGAGATTTTCTCGTGACATATTGTACTTCATGACAGTGGTAAAATTTCTTCGATATAACTTGCGTTTATTTGTGAAGAAAACGGAAATTTGGCGAAAATTTTGGAAATTTCACAATTTTCAAATTTTGAATTTTTATTCTCTTAAACCAGAGAGTTATGTGACACAAAATAGATAATAACATTACCCACATGTCTGCTTTACATCAGCACAATTTTGGAAACAAAATTATTTTTTTGCTAGGAAGTTATAAGGGTTAAAATTTGACCAGCAATCTCATTTTTACAACAAAATTTACAAAACCATTTTTTTTTAGGGACCACCTCACATTTGAAGTCACTTTGAGGAGTCTATATGGCAGAAAATACCCAAAAGTGACACCATTCTGAAAACCACCCCTCAAGCTGCTCAAAACCACATTCAAGAAGTTTATTAACCCTTCAGGTGTTTCACAGCAGAAGAAGCAACATGGAAGGAAAAAATTAACATTTAACTTTTTAGTCACAAAAATGATCAATGAGCAGTATTTTTTTTTATTTTCCCAAAGGTAAAAAGAGAAAGTAGACCTCAAAAGTTGTTGTCCAATTTGTCCTGAGTACGCTGATACCCCATATATGGGGGGGAACCACAGTTTGGGCGCATGGCAGGGCTCAGAAGGAAAGGAACGCCGTTTGACATTTTCAAGCTAAAATTGTCTGGAATTGAGATCGGACGCCATGTCGCATTTTGCGAGCCCCTGATGTGCCTAAACAGGGGAAACCCCCCAAAAGTGACCCCAGTTTGGAAACTAGACCCCCTAAGGAACTTATCTAGGTGTGTGTTGAGCACTTTGAACCCCCAAGTGCTTCACAAGTTTATAATGCCCGGGTGTGAAAATAAAAAATCCTATTTTTCCCACAAAAATGATATTTCAGTCCCCAATTTTTTTTATTTTCCCAAGGGTAACAGGAGAAATTGGACCCCAAAAGTTATTGTCCAATTTGTCCCGAGTACGCTGGTACCCAATATGTGGGAGAAAACTACTGTTTGGGCACACTTCGGGGCTCAGAAGGGAAGTAGTGACGTTTTGGAATGCAGACTTTGATGGAATTGTCTGCGGGCATCATGTGCCATTTGGTGAGCCCCTGATGTGCCTAAACAGTAGAAACTCCCCACAAGTGACCCCATTTTGGAAACTTGACCCCCTAAGGAACTTATCTAGGTGTGTGGTGAGAATTTTGAACCCAGAAAGTGCTTCACTAAAGTTTGTCGCCCCCAGAAAGTGCTTCACTAAAGTTTGTCGCCCGGCTTGAAAGTAAAAATTCTATTTTCTTCCCACAAAAATGATCTTTCAGTCCCCAATTTTTTATTTTCCCAAGGGTAACAGGAGAATTTGGACCCCAAAAGTTGTTGTCCAATTTGTTCTGAGTACACTGGTACCCCATATATGGTAAAAAACTGGGCACTTCGGGACTTAGAAGGGAAGCAGTGACGATTTGGAATGCAGATTTTGATGGACTGGTCTGAGGGCGTCGTGTTCTGTTTGCAGAGCCCCTGATGTGCCTAAACAGTAAAAAAAAACCTACAAGTGAGATCATTTTGGAACCTAGACCCCCAAGGAACTTACTTAGATGTGACCCTCTTTGGAACTAATCTACTGGTTCCTGTAAAGTAAATTAGTAGTGCATGGAGGTGTGGTACAATTTGAAACAATCCTTCATACACAGGCCAGGTTTGTCGGGGCAGGTGTCGCATTGATAGATGGTGTCCTTGCGTATTCCTCTTTTGTAGCACACTCGGCACCTTTTTTGTGGCTTACCTTCTGTATCAGTTGGCGGGACCACCCCTGGAAAATGCTGACCTGGTATGATACGAGCACCCTCAGTTCCGGAAGTACTGGGGCCCGCTCCTTCCCTCGTGCCAAACATCAGGGCCTTAACCACTACCTCCTGGAACTGAAGCTACGACGTATCAGTATGTCGTGCACATCGTGACAGCAGGAAAGCGTTGAGCATTGCCATTTGTACGATGTACACGGACAGCTTTTTGTACCACACCTTGGCCTTTCTCAAAGCACTGTACGGTTGGAGGAGTTGATCAGAGAGATCAACGCCCCACATGTTTTTGTTGTACCCCAGTACACAGTCCAGTTTGCTGACCTGTGTAGCGGTACCCAGTACACTGCTGAGGGCACTGCCATCACCGTGTATGGTGGTCAAGAGAAGGACATCCCTCTTGTCCTTGTACTTGACCACCAGCAGATGGTCGCTACATTGGGCTTTGCTCTCACCTTTTCTGAGCATCTGCCCAAGTAGCGTCTTCAGAAGGCCTCTCTGATTTTTGCGGACAGTACCGCTGGCTGCGGTACCTCGCGCAGAGAGGGATTTGTAGAGTGGGATGCTGGAATAAAAGTTATTGGTGTAGAGGTTATAACCTTTATCCAGCAGTGGGTGCACCAAATCCCACACAATTTTCCCACTCACTCCCAGGATAGAAGGACACTCAGGCGGTTCAATTCTGCTGTCCTTCCCTTCATACACTCTAAAGCTGTAGGTGTACCCTGAGGTACTCTCACACAGCTTGTAGAGTTTTATTCCGTACCTGGCCCTCTTGTTGGGCAGGTATTGACGGAATCTGAGGCGCCCCTTAAAATGAACCAAGGACTCATCCGCGCAGATGTCCCTTTTGGGCAAGTACACTTCAGCAAACCTGAAGTGTTCGATGACCGGCCGAACTTTGAACAAACAGTCAAAATTGGGGTCATCTTGTGCGGAACACCTTGCATTATCATTGTAATGCAGGAACTTATGGATGGCCTCAAAACGCGTCCGAACCATGACCATTCGGAACACTGGAGTGTTATATAAAATATCAACACTCCAATATTGCCGAATTTATGGCTTCTTCAGGATCCCCATGTGGAGGACCAGGCCCCAAAACTGCATCATTTTAACTGCGTCTACAGGAGACCAGTTAGAAAATGATGAACCGGGGTTTTGCTCCAAAAATTGCCGAGCATACAAATTAGTTTGCTCCACCACGAGGTTAGCGAAAGCCTCAGAGAAAAAGACTTTGGAAAAAGTCTATTTCTGTGAGACCGGTGGTGTCAAACTTGATTCCTGATTCTGCCACAAAATCAGGAATCAGTGGCTCGTAATTTTCGGAGGGCGAGGTCAATATGGGGTCCGAAGAGGGGCACGCTGGTTCCTCTTCAGGAGTGGGCGCTGCCTCATCTTCTCTCCTGGGGCGTCTGCGTGGCAGTTCCGCAGGACTCGAGGAGGAAGATGAGGAGGAAGAGGATGAAGAATCTGATGAGTAAAGGAATGTGGCATCCTCTCCCTCGCTATTAGTGTCGGAGGCAAGGAAAGAATATGCCTCTTCCTCTGAATAGTGCTGCTGGGACGAACGGGACATTTTTTTTTTGTGAGTATGGTGCTTGGGTGTAATTTATTGGTAACTGTGTACGTGTGGGGGGGATAGTGTTTGGTGCAAACTATTCTAAAAAGAAAAAGCTAAAGGAAAAAAATACCTGTGAAAGGAAAAGTCTAAAACAGCAGGCCCTAGCTCTGATAAGTGAACTGCGGAGAAAAGAAACGAAAGGCACGGGTTTAGACGCGGCGGCTGGGTGCGTGCAAGGGGATGTGGAAAAAGAATAAGGCATGGGTTTAGATGCGGTGGCTGGGTGCGTGCAAGAGGATGTAAAAGAAAAAGGCACGGGTTTAGACGCGGCGGCTGGGTGCGGGGATGTGGAAAAGAAATGTGAGCACGAGTGTTGATCGGTGAACTGCTTCACCAATCAACGCCCGGTGGCGCTAAGGGGGGTGAAAAAGGAAAGGGAGCACGTGTGTTGATCGGTGAACTGCGTCACCAATCAACGCTTCGGCGGCTACTAAATTTGGGCACGGATGGACGCGGCGCAAAGTTGGGGTGGAGGGGAGATGGGGGGGGGGGGTGAAGAAAGATCGGGCCGGGATCAGGGATTTACACTTACGTTTGTAGTCTCTCTTCTTTCTTCTGTCATCGTTTTTTTTTTTTTTTTTAGCAAGAATTGTGGTGTCACAGGCTACTGTGGCACCACAAGTCTCAGCACAGGAGGGGATCTCTCGGCGTGACCGCTCTGCAGGAATCCTCACCAAGTGTGAAGATTCCTGCAGAGCAGTCAGACAGGTCAGGGGCAGGTGAGACAGGTCACAGCGGTCATACCGCTGCTGTGACCTGTCATTGGTGGGATCGAATGATCACATCGATCCCCCCAATCAGAGGAGGCCCTGGTGACGCCTGTGTTGCTAGGCACCAGCCTATGATCGGAGCTCACAGCTCTGATCATAGGCAGGTCACCGGTAGGTGACCGGCAGGTCACCATCAGGGCATAGCGCGGTCACACCGCTGCTGTGCCCTGTGATTGGCGCGATCGACGATCACATCGATCACGCCAATCAGAGCTGCAGGTTCCGGAGCAGGGCACAGCAGGCAGGGCACAGGCGGCTCCGGAGCAGGTAGTTTCAGGCAGGGCACAGGGCGGTAACACCGCTGCTGTGCCCTGCGATCGATGTGATCGTCGATCGCGCCAATCCGGCAGGTTTTGGCCGATGCCTGGCGTTGTCAAGAACAGACCCCAGGATCGAGTACAGATGTACTAGCCTGGGACCTCACTGTTTCAGCCAATCTGACTGGCTGAAACAATGAGAAGGGCGATCGGGAGGCCGGGGGGGCGGCGCCATACCCCAAGATGCCGAGGCCATCTTCCGTAAGGTAAGATGGCATCGGAATTTTAATGCGATCACCGCGACTTAAGTTGCGGTGTCTCATTAATGGGCATGACGTACTATCCCGTCGGTGGTCATACGGGCCCACCCAACCTCGTCAGGATAGTACGTCCAATGTCAGAAAGGGGTTAAAAACATTTACCAGATGTACTTTAACCCCTTCCCGACCTGTGACACAGCATATGCATCATGAAAGTCGGTGCCAATCCGACCTGTGACGCATATGCTGTGTCACAGAATGATTGCGTCCCTGCAGATCCGGTGAAAGGGTTAACTTCAATTTCACCCAATCTGCAGGGACAGGGGGAGTGGTAGTACAGCCCAGGGGGTTGAAGCTTCACCAAACCTCCCCCCCCCCCCCCCCCCCGTGGCTACGATCGCTCTGATTGGCTGTTGAAAGTGAAACTGCCAATCAGAGCGATTTGTAATATTTCACCTATTAAAACTGGTGAAATATTACAATCCAGCCCTGGCCGATGCTGCAATATCATCGGCAGGGCCGGCGTCAGCACCCGGCGCACCTGGGCAAATGTCGGGGCCCTAGAGAGAGAGGGGGGCCCACTCACGCTGTCATAGATACAGCTGGGAGAGCAAAGCAGGAGAACATGCTCTCTCCGCCCACAAAGTCACTGCTGGCTGCCTTCTCTTAACCCCTATGTGCCAGCTCTGACACAAGCATCTTCTCACTCAGTCAGTGCAGCCAGGCAAGCACACATAGGGGTTAAGAGAAGGCAGCCAGTGTGACATTGTTTGTGGGCGGAGAGCGCACATTCTCCTGCTCTGATCTCCGCCCCTCGCTGGCTGCAGTGCTGAGCTGAACACTTATCAGGCAGATTCTGGAGCTCCTACCAGTGCCTGTCCCTGAGTGAGTGCAAAGGTATCCAGCAGTGGTTGAAGTTGGTCTTGTGGCTCAGTCTGCTGCTGCTGTCTCTGCTGCCTAAAAATGTGGGTGATGTCTGGAGGACAGCTGGTGGGGTGCAGCCTGCAACCTGCAGCTGCCCAGCTCACCCAGAACCCCAGAGTACATGCATGCCACACTGAACCTGCACCAGTGGGGTAGGAAGAAGCTTAACCCCTTCCCATCTGTATGAAGGTTATTGCTGAACCTTAAAGATAACAATCCGACCCGCATAAATGGGGTTAACCAGATGCCAGGAGGAAGGGGAGCTGCTGTCATGGATAAAACTGAGCTGTGGGCTGTAGGTTGGGGCCCCGTGGCCCCAGGCTGGTGACTGGAGGGACTCTGCCCAGTGCTGGCATGTGGGTGATTTCTGCTCCGGAGTCTCAGCTTCTCTCCTCCACATCACACTGTGCAGTCACAGCAACATTGGTTGTGTCTGTCCAGGTCCCAGCAGCTGCCACTGCTCCCACCACGGACATGGCATCACTTAACCCTTCCCCTGCAGCCACCGGCAACAAATACACATTATTCCTTGATTAAATCAGGTTCCAACCCAATAGAGGAGCAGACATTTCCTGCTGCCATTAGGGTCCAGGAGGGGGTGACCTGTGACATTGGCTGCCCTGCTACTCTGTTGTGGTGAGTGACAAGGGTAACATGGGGTAACGATGACGGAGAAATGCACAGGATAATAGTGAGCGTGACAGAGGGCAGTGTATGGTATGGAGCAGTCAGGGGGTGGGCTGCAGGATCCCCCCCATACTGTACATGACTGCTCGGGACAGGGAGGCGTTTAATGAGCTTCTAATGATGGGGCACTAATTGGGTCATTAGGGTTTGTGGAAAGGATTCAGCATCAGGTCCCTCATTAATGCCCGAGCCGCCTGTTACTTTGTAGCACAGATCTGTCGGGGCTGCAAAACCAAACAACGTTGTTTATGTAGAAAAGTCTTTGTTTCATAGAAAAACTCAAAACAGAAAAGATTTTCTGATACAACAACGCCCTGCTCACGGCACTTCTCCTGTATATATACACTGCATAGCACCTCTCCCCCTGTATATATACACTGCACGGTACCACTCCTCCTCTATATATCCCCTCACAGCACCACTCCTCCTCTATATTTACACTGCACAGCACCACTCCTCCTGTATATATACACTGCACCTTTCCTCCTGTCCTATAAAAACACTGCACAGCACCTCTCCCCCTGTATATATACACTGCACAGTACCACTCCTCCTGTCCTTATATTCACTGCAGAATTTACAATAGCTGTCACTCATGTAAGAAGTGAAATCTGGCATTGTACTATACATTTCTCTGCCGTATCTGTGCATCATAAATCGGGGTATGTGTTAAGGGGGGGGGCCACTGAGACTCTTTCGCCCGGGGCCCTCGAAAACCTGGAGCCGGCCCTGCCCCCTGTCACCCCCATAGGTAGGGACAATAATAAAATAAAGACATTTTTTTTTCTTCCACTAAGGTTGGGTTAGGGTTAGGGTATGTGCACACGTATTCTGGTCCTCTGCCGCTTTTTCCGCAGCGGATTTGATAAATCCGTAGTGCTAAACCGCTGCGGATTTATAGCGGATTTACCGCGTTTTTTCTGCGCATTTCGCTGCGGTTTTACAACTGCAGTTTACTATTGGAGCAGTTGTAAAACCGCTGTGGAATCCGCAGAAAGAAGTGACATGCTGCGGAATGTAAACCCCTGCTTTCCGTGCAGTTTTTCCGCAGCATGTGTTACAGCGATTTTTGTTTCCCATAGGTTTACATTGAACTGTAAACTCATGGGAAACTGCTGCGGATCCGCAGCGTTTTCCGCAGCGTGTGCACATACCTTTAGAATTAGGCTATGTGCACACGGTGCTGATTTAGCTGCGGATCCACAGCGGATTGGCCGCTGCGGATTTGCAGCAGTGTTCCATCAGGTTTACAGTACCTAGTAAACCTATGGAAAACCAAATCCGCTGTGCCCATGGTGCGGAAAATACAGCGCGGAAACGCTGCGTTGCATTTTCCGCAGCATGTCAATTCTTTGTGCGGATTCCGCAGCGTTTTACACCTGTTCCTCAATAGGAATCCGCAGGTGAAATCCGCACAGAAAACACTGGAAATCCGCGGTAAATCCACAGGTAAAACGCAGTGCCTTTTACCCACGGATTTTTAAAAAATGGTGCTGAAAAATCTCACACGAATCCGCAACGTTGGCACATAGCCTTAGGGTTGGAATTAGGGTTGTAGTTAGGGTTATGGCTACAGTTGGGATTAGGGTTAGGGGTGTGGGGGGGTTAGTGTTGGAGGTAGAATTGAGGGGCTTCCACTGTTTAGGCACATCAGGGGTCTCCAAACGCAACATGGCGCCACCATTGATTCCAGCCAATCTTGAATTCAAAAAGTCAAATGGTGCTCCCTCACTTCCGAGCCCCAACGTGTGCCCAAACAGTGGTTTACCCCCACATATGGGGTACCAGCATACTCAGGACAAACTGCGCAACAATTACTGGGGTCCAAGTTCTCCTGTTACCCTTGTGAAAATAAAAAATTGCTTGCTAAAACATCATTTTTGAGGAAAGAAAATTGATTTTTTATTTTCACGGCTCTGCGTTGTAAATGTCTGTGAAGCACTTGGGGGGTTCAAAGTGCTCACCACATATCTAGATAAGTTCCTTGGGGGGGTCTAGTTTCCAAAATGGGGTCACTTGTGGGGGGTTTCTACTGTTTAGGCACACCAGGGGCTTTGCAAACGCAACGTGACGCCCGCAGACCATTCCATCAAAGTCTGCATTTCAAAAGTCACTACTTCCCTTCTGAGCCCCGACATGTGCCCAAACAGTGGTTTACCCCCACACATGGGGTATCGGCGTACTCAGGAGAAACTGGACAACAACTATTGGGGTCAAATTTCTCCTGTTACCCTTGGGAAAATTAAAAAATTCTGGGCTAAAAAATTATTTTTGAGGAAAGAAAACGTATTTACTATTTTCACTGCTCTGCGTTATAAACTTCTGTGAAGCACCTGGGGGTTTAAAGTGCTTACCACACATCTAGATTAGTTCCTTTGGGGGTCTAGTTTCCAAAATGGGGTCATTTGTGGGGGATCTGCAATGTTTAGGCACACAGGGGCTCTCCAAACGCGACATGGTGTCCGCTAACAATTGGAGCTAATTTTCCATTCAAAAAGTCAAATGGCACGCCTTCCCTTCCGAGCCCTGCCGTGTGCCCAAACAGTGGTTTACCCCCACATATGAGGTATCGGCGTACTCGGGAGAAATTGGCCAACAAATTTTAGGATCCATTTTATCCTATTGCCCATGTGAAAATGAAAAAATTGAGGCTAAAAGAATTTTTTTGTGAAAAAAAGTACTTTTTTATTTTTACGGATCAATTTGTGAAGCACCTGAGGGTTTAAAGTGCTCACTATGCATCTAGATAAGTTCCTTGGGGCGTTTAGTTTCCAAAATGGGGTCACTTGTGGGGGAGCTCCAATTTTTAGGCACACGGGGGCTCTCCAAACGCAACATGGTGTCCGCTAAAGAGTGGAGCCAATTTTTCATTCAAAAAGTCAAATGGCGCTCCTTCCCTTCCAAGCCCTGCCGTGCGCCCAAACAGTGGTTTACCCCCACATATGAGGTATCAGCGTACTCAGGACAAATTGGACAATAACTTTCGTGGTTCAGTTTCTCCTTTTACCATTGGGAAAATAAAATATTGTTGCTAAAAGGTCATTTTTGTGACTAAAAAGTTAAATGTTCATTTTTTCCTTCCATGTTGCTTCTGCTGCTGTGAAGCACCTGAAGGGTTAATAAACTTGTTGAATGTGGTTTTGTGCACCTTGAGGGATGCAGTTTTTAGAATGGTGTCACTTTTGGGTATTTTCAGCCATATAGACCCCTCAAACTGACTTCAAATGTGAGGTGGTCCCTAAAAAAAAATGGTTTTGTAAATTTCGTTGTAAAAATGAGAAATCGCTGGTCAAATTTTAACCCTTATAACTTCCTAGCAAAAAAAATTTTTGTTTCCAAAATTGTGCTGATGTAAAGTATACATGTTGGAAATGTTATTTATTAATTATTTTGTGTCACATAACTCTCTGGTTTAACAGAATAAAAATTCAAAATGTGAAAATTGCGAAATTTTCAAAATTTTCGCCAAATTTCCGTTTTTATCACAAACGCAGAATTTATTGACCTAAATTTAACACTAACATGAAGCCCAATATGTCACGAAAAAACAATCTCAGAACCGCTAGGATCCGTTGAAGCGTTCCTGAGTTATTACCTCATAAAGGGACACTGGTCAGAATTGCAAAAAACGGCCAGGTCATTAAAGGGACACTGTCACCTGAATTTGGAGGGAACAATCTTCAGCCATGGAGGCGGGGTTTTTGGGTTTTTGATTCACCCTTTCCTTACCTGCTGGCTGCATTCTGGCTGCAATATTGGATTGAAGTTCATTCTCTGTCCTCCATAGTACACGCCTGCACAAGGCAATCTTCCCTTATGCAGGCATGTACTACGGAGGACAGAGAATGAACTTCAATCCAATACTGCAGCCAGCATGCAGCCAGCGGGTAAGGAAAGGGTGAATCAAAAACCCAAAGACCCCGCCTCCATGGCTGAAGATTGTTCCCTCCAAATTCAGGTGACAGTGTCCCTTTAAGGTCAAAATAGGCTGGGTCATGAAGGGGTTAAATGTTCACTTGGTGATCAAGACAAAAGTTGGGACCCTCATGGGATATGCTCAAGTTGTTCAAATGGTCTTTGTGACTGGTTGAATATGAGGAAAGTGGCTATGCCATTTGCTCTTCCCATGATTTGGAGAGAACCCAAAAATCATGGTGATGACTGCTACTTTCTTTTGTTAAACTGAAGGACTTTTCTACAAAGAACAAACATAAGATTGATTACCCTGAACTTGAATCTGCAATTAGGCCAGTTCCACATGATGGTAACTTGCCAGTTCCTGTACCACCGTTGTCTGGATTGTATTAAAATTAAGTAGAATATGAAGACTATGGAGCTGAAGCTACTGGCGAAAACATGAAGACCTCAAGTCAAGATGAGTATGTACCTGATGGAGCAGCCAGAACGCTTTACTCAACGTGAATTAAATGATCTCATTAGAGACCTTTCATTGTCAAAAGATAAAGCTGAACTTCTTCCATCTAGGTTGAAACAGAAGAATCTTCTTCATGTTGATGTCAAAGTATGTTATTACTGAAACAGTAGTAACTCTAACATAATTTTTCACAGTTGATGGACCAATGGTGTACTGTAACAATGCGAATGCCCTCTTTGAAGAACTGAATCAAGAGTATTTTGTTGCAGATTGGCGATTTGTTTATCGCCTCATCCCAGAGAATTTTGAAAGCAGTGTTGCTTCACAATGGAAATATGAAACCATCAATCCCTATTTCTCACTCATGTCATCTAAAAGAAAGTTATGAAAATCTGTCAGTTGTTTTGGATGCTGTACAAAGTTAAGCATTATCAATGGAAAATTCTGTGGAGAATTACGGTAAGTGATTGGTCTGCTTAATGACAATGTAAGGAGGTTTCACAAAATATTGCTGCTTCTTGCGTTTTATAGGACAGTAGAAATTAAGTAGAGCATTATGTTCATCATGATTTGGGACAGAGAAACATCTATGCTCCAGGTAGAGACAATGTTCAGCACAATCCTTTAGTTGCTCAAACAAAAAACATAGATGCCCCATATAATGCTCCATGCAGTTATGTCCCCATAGATGCTCCATATAATGCTCCATGCAGTTCTTTATGGCCCCATAGAGGCCCCATAAAATCCTCCATGCAGTTCTTCATGGCCCCATAGATGCCCCATATAATGCTCCATGCAGTTCTTTATGACCCCATAGATGCCCCATATAATGCTCCATGCAGTTCTTTATGGCCCCATAGATGCCCCATATAATGCTCCATGCAGTTCTTTATGGCCCCATAGAGGCCCCATAAAATGCTCCATGCAGTTCTTCATGGCCCCATAGATGCCCCATATAATGCTCCATGCAGTTCTTTATGGCCCCATAGATGCCCCATATAATGCTCCATGCAGTTCTTTATGGCTCCATATAGCATTGTGCCACATGTAATGCTGCTGCTGCACTAAAAAAAAAAATGACATACTCCTCTCTCGTCGCTGCTCCTCAGCGCCCCGTCTCTCCGCACTGACTGTTCAGGCAGAGGGCAGCGCGCACACTAATACATCATCGCGCCCTCTGACCTGAACAGTCACTGCAGAGGACGTGGAAGACGAGGCGGCGGTGGAACACGGAAAGGTGAATATGACATACTCACCTGCTCCCGGCGCTCCTGACGCGGTCCCTGCATGTCCCACGGTCTCGGGGAGCGGCAGCTTCTTCTTGTAGTGAGCGGTCACATGGCACCGCTCATTACAGTAATGAATATGCGGCTCCACCCCTATGGGAGTGGAGTCCATATTCATTACTTTAATGAGCGGTACCAGTGACCGCTGAACAAGGGAGGAAGCTGCCGCGCCCGGAGATGCGGGGACCGCGCCAGGAGCGCAGGGAGCAGGTGAGTATTTGACAGGCACGCTCCCCCTCACCCGCCGACCCTCCTGCCTTCCATGACACGAGTATAAGCTGAGAGGGGCACTTTCAGCCCTATTTTTGGGCTGAAAATCTTGGCTTATACTCGAGTATATACGGTAAATGCATTTTTTAAATCCGGTCAAAAAGAGAATTCGGAAAGGTACAAAGTCACCCGCGATGATTACAAGAAATTATTTTTTTGTAGACCTGTGTCATTTTAGGGGGGTGGAGTCCATAAAGGATTGATTGTTACAGGGCATGCCTGGAGGCGGAGTCATCTCATTAGATGAGTAGGAAGAGAAATCGCAAAATGTGTGATCTTCCTCACTGCCTGATTTTGTGTCTGAGTCAAGGAGTATATGTCTCCTCTGGTTAATAGGGTCATGTTGACCAAAGGGCCATTTTTATTTTATTGTTCAAAACACTGGGGAGATGTGTGTGTAAGTGGTGCTTTTACACATGTATTGTGTGAGGCTTGTGGAAAGGGTACTATTATAAAAGTAGAAAAGGTAAAAAGGAAAAAGTTAGAAGAAACACAAGAAAAAAAAATGAAAAAGAAAAATCAGTAGTTTATGAAAAAAAATATTTTTAACCCCTTATTCCAATATGACGTACTATCCCATCGAGGTGACCTGGGACTTAATTCCCAGTGACGGGATAGTACGTCATAGTCGATCGGCCGCGATCACAGGGGCCGTGGCCGATCGTTACCAGGTGCCAGCTGATTTTTATAGCTGACATCCGGCACTATGTGCCAGGAGCGGTCACAGACCGCTTCCGGCACATTAACCCCTGGAACACTGCGATCAAACATGATCGCGGCGTTCTGGCGGCATAGGGAAGCATCGCGCAGGGAGGGGACTCCCTGCGTTGCTTCCCTGAGACCCTCGGAGCAACGCAACATAACGACCCGACCTATGAAACTGTCCCACTAGTTAACCCCTTCAGTGAACACCGTAAAGAAAAAAAGAGAGGCAAAAACGACGCTCCAAACAAAACCTCATACCTCCAAACAAGAAGTGGAATAACACGCAATCAAAAAGACGGATATAAAATAACCATGGTACCGTTAAAAACGTCATCTTGTCCCGCAAAAAAACGAGCTGCCATACAGTGTCATCAACGAAAAAATAAAGTTAGTCCTCAGAATAAAGCGATGCAAAAAAATTATTTATATAAAATAGTTTTTATCGTATAAAAGCGCCAAAACATAAAAAAAATATAAATGAGGTATCGCTGTAATCGGTCTGACATGAAAAATAAAACTGCTTTATCAATTTTACCAAATGTGGAACAGTATAAGCGTCCCCCCCCCCCCAAAAAAAATAAAAAAAAATAAAAGAAATTCATGAATAGCTGGTTTTTGTTCATTATACCTCACAAAAATCGTAATAAAAAGCGTTCAAAAAATGCCACGTGCCCGAAAATGGTGCCAATAAAAACGTCAACTTGTCCTGCAAAAAACAAGACCTCACATGGCTCTGTAGACCAAAATATGGAAAAATTATAGCTCTCAAAATGTGGAGACGCAAAAACTATTTTTTACCCTTTGCCACGACAGCACCCACTTTGAGAGAGGGACCTGCCCATAGGAACAGGAAACCTACAGAGACAAAAGGGCGGCCTCCCTCTCCTCCTCAGTTGGTTTCCTGTTCCTATCGGAAATCCCGGGATTCCTACAGAGGAGGTGGTTGGAGCACCTCCAGGATTACCTGAAGCCTGTGCACCCGCCTGTGTGGTTCCTGTGAGGACAGCAGGGGCTGCGGCATCAGAAGCAGCGGCGGGGGAGCCACTGCATGCATCCTCCCCCCTCATCTGGCACTATCCGGCAGGTTCTGGGCGATGGAGTCTGGCCTATGGAGAAGGCAGGTGTGGGGAGATCATCAGCCAGCGATGCTGCTAGAGGCGGCGGCGGCTGCATCGCGCGGGTAAGTCCGCGCTAATTCATTGAACCGGAGTGATTGGTACACTTCCGGTTCGCGGCAGGAGCGCTCCAAGGGGGAAAAAAAAAAATGACCGCGCTTTACAAATACAGGCCGGGACGCTCCGGCCGAGAGCTTCCCTGCACTGACTGTGTCAGCGCCGGCCGTAAAGCAGTTACTGCCGGCGCTGACACAGTCAGTGCAGGGAAGCTCTCGGCAGCAGCGCGTGCATTAGCAGCGCTCTTGCCGAAAGCAGTTTTAACCCTGTGGACGCCAGCGGGGGACGTGACAGACATCAGAATGTGAGTATGTAGTTTTTTTTTTTACTTTTACAATGGTAACCAGGGTAAATATCGGGTTACTAAGCGCGGCCCTGCACTTAGTAACCCGATGTTTACCCTGGTCACCCGGGTGCTGCAGGGGGACTTCGGCATCGTTGAAGACCGTTTCAATGATGCCGAAGTCGTTCCCCTGATCGTTGGTCACTGGAGAGAGCTGTCTGTGTGACAGCTCCCCAGCGACCACACAACGACTTACCAACGGCCAGGTTGTATCGCTGGTCGTGATCGTTGGTAAGTCGTTTAGTGTGACTAAAGCTTAAGGAGGATGCGGCGGTGGCATCCACCTCAAAACAATCTTCCCTTCCGGTAGAAGACGCAGGAGTTTTCCTAGATCATAAAACGGAGGCTCTCCTCAAGAGATCTTGGGAGATAAACACAGGAGCCTTTAAACCAGCAATATCAGGCACGTGCACAGCTAGGTCTCTACTAGTCTGGGTAAACCAGCTGGAGCAACAAGTAAAAGGCAAGATCACTAGAGAAAAAATTCTCCAAACTGTGCCACTGATCAGGAGTGCTGCAGCATTTTTAGCTGACGCTTCAACGGACTCCCTCCGTTTGGCGGCAAGGTCAGCAGGTCTGGTCAACGCGGCTCGTCGAGCCCTCTGGTTGAAAGGATGGAGGCCGTACGAGCCACAGAAAGACCGTTGGGAGACAAAAGAAACAAAACCAAAAGGTGCCTTATATAGTAACCCTGAAACATTTAGGGTACCGTCACACAGTGCAATTTTCATCGCTACGACGGTACGATCCGTGACGCTCCAGCGTCGTAACAATATCGCTCCAGCGTCGTAGACTGCTGTCACACTTTGCAATCTACGACGCTGGAGCGATAATTTCATGACGTATGTGCGATGTAGAAGCCGTTGGTTACTATGCGCACATCGTATACGATATATGTTACACCATGCAATCATGCCGCCACAGCGGGACACTAGACGACGAAAGAAAGTTTCAAACGATCTGCTACGACGTACAATTCTCAGCGGGGTCCCTGATCGCAGGAGCGTGTCAGACATTGCGATATCGCTCGAACGTCACAGATATATCGCTCGAACGTCACGAATCGTGCCGTCGTAGCGATCAAAATTTCACTGTGTGACGGTACCCTTAGACGTGGAAGATACCATCAGTGAAGAGATCCCAGTTGGTGGAAGACTGAGATTTTTATCATCAATGGAAAAACATAACCTCAAATCAATGGATCCTTCGTCTAATAAAATCTGGACGAAGATTAGATTTCTTTAAATTGCCACAGGATAACTTTGTCATAACATCACTGAAAGCGCCGGAACAACAAGAAGCGCTTCAGTTAGAAATTCTGAGCCTTTTGGCTAAGAATGTTCTCATCGAAGTACCGAGAAATCAGGAAAGGAGAGGATTTTATTCCCCTTTATTTCTGGTTTCAAAACCAGATGGTACTTTTCGTACTGTAATAAATCTAAAGAAACTAAATTCCTTTTTGTATGAACACACCTTTAAAATGGAATCAATAAGATCTACTATTAAACTTTTGTTTCCTAGGTGCTTTATGACGGGTCTGGATTTGAAGGATGCATACTATCATCTTCCAATTCATACAGAGCACCAACAATATCTCAGAGTGGCAGTAGACCTACAAGGCTGGATCCGTCACTTCCAGTTTACGGCCATGCCATTCAGCCTTTCTATGGCTCCTCGAGTTATCACAAAAGTCATGCTGGAGGTGATGGCTTATCTACGTCATCAGGACACATTAATTGTGCCCTATTTAGATGATTTCCTAATAATTGGTAATTCAGCATCTCAATGTGAAAAACGCTTGTCTAATACCATTTCATCATTTCAGGCTTTAGGTTGGATTGTAAACTTCAAAAAATCCAGGCTGCATCCAGAAACTCTTCAGTCCTTCCTAGGACTAGTCTTGGACTCTGTAAGTCAAAAATGTCTCTTACCAGAATCCAAAAAATCAACCATAATTTCAAAAGTCACTGTGGCAAGATCTAGTCCTCGTATGTCCCTCAGAGATGCCATGTCTCTCTTGGGTTCACTCTCCTCCTGCATTCCTGCGGTTCAATGGGCCCAATACCATACTAGGGCCTTACAACACCACATACTTCATGCTCAATCACATTGCCAGGGTCATCTAAACGCAAAAATCACTTTATCTGATGACGTGCTTCAATCATTTCTGTGGTGGTTAAATAAGGACCATTTGTCCAGAGGAGTCTCATGGACAATTAGGTCCTCTAAATTACTTACTACTGACGCAGGCCTAGAGGGGTGGGGGGTCCATCTGGACCAAAATATAGCTCAAGGTCGCTGGAGTTCTTTAGAGATTCAGCAGTCCTCAAACTGGAAGGAACTAAATGCAGTTTATTATGCCTTGAATTTTTTCCTTCCCCAGCTCTGAGGGGCTCATGTCAAAATCCTGTCGGACAACACAACAGTCGTCACATATTTAAATCTGCAAGGCGGAACACGATCGGGAAGTCTGATGTGTTCAGCGGCAGACATCTGCGATCTAGCAGAACCCAATTTACTTTCACTCACAGCTCTCCTTATCAGAGGAGTGGAAAACTCAAAGGCCGACTTCCTAAGTCGCCATACGCTTCGCCAGGGAGAATGGACTCTCAATCCTCGGATATTCAGGAGCATAGTGGACATCTGGGGTCTTCTGCAGATAGATTTATTTGCAACCAGGAACAACAGGCAGGTACCGATGTTTGCATTCCTGAATGTGGCAGATCATCCAGAGATAGTAGACTCGCTCCAGTATCCATGGAAATACGATCTGGCCTACGCTTTCCCACCAATGATGATACTCCCATTGGTTATCAAGAAAATAAGAGAAGAAAAAGCAAAAGTGATATTGATGGCACCATTTTGGCCAAAGAGGCCTTGCTTCTCCTGTCTTCGAGCGATGTCCGTTTGCGATCCCTGGATTCTGCCAATGACACCAGACCTCTTGTCTCAGGGTCCATTCTACCATCCACGAGTAAAGGGCCTCCACCTTACGGCGTGGAACTTGAGAGGCAAATACTAACATTAAGAGGGTTTTCTCAAGAACTAATCAACACATTACTGTTAAGTAGGAAAAGATCTACAACTCTAATCTATAGCAGAGTATGGAGAAAATTCCTCAACTTCTATACAGATCCTTTCTCTAGCAAGGTTCCTATTAAAGCCATCCTTGAATTTTTACAAAAAGGTCATGAGATGGGTTTATCGGTTAATACTCAGAGTTCAGGTGTCTGCCTTGGGAGCCCCCTATAGTGCTAACATAGCTGGTAATAGATGGATAGCAAGATTTGTTAGAGCATGTGAAAGGTGTACACCAGTTCATGTCCCACGTCTACCGCCCTGGGACTTGAATCTAGTCCTAGACGCCTTAACTGGACCTCCCTTTGAGCCCTTACATTCTATCCCTCTAAAAAATATCACATACAAGGTAACTTTATTGATGGCCTTAACTTCTGCCAGAAGAGTGGGAGACATTCAGGCCCTTTCCATAGACCCTCCATTCTTAATGACATATCAGGACAGGGTAGTTCTCAAACCAGATCCATCATATCTCCCTAACGTAGCAACAAAATACCATAGATCTCAGGAAATTTTTCTACCTTCCTTTTATGATAATCCATTAAATCCAGAGGAAGAGAAGCTACATATGTTGGATGTGAAAAGAGCAGTCCTAAGCTACATAGAGAGAGCCCAGTCCTGCAGACAGAGTAGGGCTCTGTTTGTATCTTTTCAGGGTCACCGAAAATGCTACGGGGTCACAAAAGCTACCTTGTCCGGTTGGATCAGAGATGCTATCTATCTTGCATACTTATCAAAAGGCAAAGATCCTCCAGAGGGAGTAAAAGCACAGTCAGCTCGGGCCGTATCATCCTCGTGGGCGGAGAATAAAGACCTCTCCATCGAGCTCATATGTACGGCCGCAACCTGGTCATCGCCTTCAACTTTCTATAGACATTATAGACTTGATCTGTCTTCTGCATCTGACTTGGCATTCGGGAGAGCCGTCCTCAGCATGGTGATCCAACCCAGATGAAGGTTCTCTGTAAATCTCTCAAAGTGGGTGCTGTCATGGCAAAGGGTAAAAAGCCGGATTACTTACCGGTAATGCCCTTTTAATGAGCCACGACAGCACCCTGTCACTTCCCACCCTAGTAGATATGTATAGTTATTAATACAAAATATTCTCCTGGGTGAATATAGATATGATAAAATGTACTAACAATTACGGATATATACTAATTTGACAATGGCGGTTCCTCTCGTACTCTGAAAAACAACTGAGAAGGAGAGGGGGGCCGCCCTTTTGTCTTTAGGTTTCCTGTTCCTATGGGTGGGTCCCTCTCTCAAAGTGGGTGCTGTCGTGGCTCATTAAAAGGGCATTACCGGTAAGTAATCCGCCTTTTTGCAATAAAAGCGTCTTAGTGTGCGACGGCTGCCAATCATGAAAAACTGCCAAAAAACCCACTATAAAAGTAAATCAAACTCCCCTTCATCACCCTCTTAGTTAGGGAAATATAATAAAATTTAAAAAATGTATGTATTTCCATTTTCCCATTAGGGCTAGGGTTGGGGCTAGGGTTGGGGCTACGGCTAGGGTTGGGGCTACAGTTAAGGTTAGGGTTGGGGCTAAAGTTAGGGCTGGGGCTACAGATAGGGTTAGGGTTGGGGCTAAAGTTAGGGTTAGGATTACATTTACGGTTGGGATAACCCCTTCATGACCCAGCCTATTTTGACCTTAATGACTTGGCCGTTTTTTGTAATTTTGACCAGTGTCCCTTTATGAGGTAATAACTCGGGAACGCTTCAACGGATCCTAGCGGTTCTGAGATTGTTTTTTCGTGACATATTGGGCTTCATGTTAGTGGTAAATTTAGGTCAATAAATTCTGCGTTTATTTGTGATAAAAACGGAAATTTGGCAAATTTTGAAAATTTCGCAATTTTCACATTTTGAATTTTTATTCTGTTAAACCAGAGAGTTATGTGATGCAAAATAATTAATAAATAACATTTCCCACATGTCTACTTTACATCAGCACAATTTTGGAAACAAATTTTTTTTTTTGCTAGGAAGTTATAAGGGTTAAAATTTGACCAGCGATTTCTCATTTTTACAACAAAATTTACAAAACCATTTTTTTTAGGGACCACCTCACATTTGAAGTCAGTTTGAGGGGTCTATATGGCTGAAAATACCCAAAAGTGACACCATTCTAAAAACTGCACCCCTCAAGGTGCTCAAAACCACATTCAAGAAGTTTATTAACCCTTCAGGTGCTTCACAGCAGCAGAAGCAACATGGAAGGAAAAAATGAACATTTAACTTTTTAGTCACAAAAAATGATCCTTTAGCAACAATATTTTATTTTCCCAATGGTAAAAGGAGAAACTGAACCACGAAAGTTGTTGTCCAATTTGTCCTGAGTATGCTGATACCTCATATGTGGGGTAAACCACTGTTTGGGCGCACGGCAGGGCTTGGAAGGGAAGGAGCGCCATTTGACTTTTTGAATGAAAAATTGGCTCCACTCTTTAGCGGACACCATGTCACGTTTGGAGAGCCCCTGTGTGCCTAAACATTGGAGCTCCCCCACAAGTGACCCCATTTTGGAAACTGGACCCCCCAAGGAACTTATCTAGATGCCTAGTGAGCACTTTAAACCCTCAGGTGCTTCACAAATTGATCCGTAAAAATGAAAAAGTACTTTTTTTTCACACAAAATTTCTTTTCGCCTCAATTTTTTCATTTTCACATGGGCAATAGGATAAAATGGATCCTAAAATTTGTTGGGCAATTTCTCCCGAGTACGCCGATACCTCATATGTTGGTGTAAACCACTGTTTGGGCACACGGCAGGGCTCGGAAGGGAAGGCGCGCCATTTGACTTTTTGAATGGAAAATTAGCTCCAATTGTTAGCGGACACCATGTGTGCCTAAACATTGGAGCTCCCCCACAAGTGACCCCATTTTGGATACTAGACCCCCCAGGGAACTTATATAGATGCATATTGAGCACTTTAAACCTCCAGGTGCTTCACAGAAGTTTATAACGCAGAGCAGTGAAAATAATAAATATGTTTTCTTTTCTCAAAAATAATTTTTTAGCCCGCAATTTTTTATTTTCCCAACGGTAACAGGAGAAATTTGACCACAAAAGTTCTTGTCCAGTTTCTCCTGAGTACGCTGATACCCCATATGTGGGGATAAACCACTGTTTGGACACATGCCGGGGCTCGGAAGTGAAGTAGTGACGTTTTGAAATGCAGACTTTGATGGAATGGTCTGCGGGCGTCACATTGCGTTTGCAAAGCCCCTGGTGTGCCTAAACAGTAGAAACCCCACACAAGTGACCCCATTTTGGAAACTAGACCCCGAAAGGAACTAATCTAGATGTGTGGTGAGCACTTTGAACCCCCAAGTGCTTCAGACGTTTACAACGCAGAGCCGTGAAAATAAAAAAATAATTTTTCTTTCCTCAAAAATGATGTTTTAGCAAGCAATTTTTTATTTTCACAAGGGTAACAGGAGAAATTGGACCCCAGTAATTGTTGCGCAGTTTGTCCTGAGTACACTGATACCCCATATGTGGGGGTAAACCACTGTTTGGGCACACGTCGGGGCTCGGAAGTGAGGGAGCACCATTTGACTTTTTGAATACAAGATTGGCTGGAATCAATGGTGGCGCCATGTTGCTTTCGGAGACCCCTGATGTGCCTAAACAGTGGAAACCCCTCAATTCTACCTCCAACACTAACCCCAACACACCCCTAACCCTAATCCCAACTGTAGCCATAACCCTAATCATAACCCTAATTCCAACCCTAATCCGCAGAGGACCAGAATACATGTGCACATATCGAAACCCTAACCCTAAAACCCTAACCCTAGTTCTAACCCCAACCTTAGTGGAAAAAAAAATTATTGTCCCTGTCTATGGGGGTGACAAAGGGGGGGGTCATTTACTATTTTTTATTTTGATCACTGTGATAGGTTATATCTCAGTGATCAAAATGCGCTTTGAGATTTTGGAAGATGGCGGCGCCCATGGAGAAGACGGACGATCGGTAAGTATGATGGGGTGGGGGGGTGGATCGGAGCATGGGGGTTGGATCGGAGCATGGGGGGTGGATTGGAGCACGGGGGGTGGGATTGGAGCACGGGGGGTGGGATTGGAGCACGGGGGGAGGGATTGGAGCACTGGGGGAGCGGACAAGAGCACGGGGGGAGCGGAGCACAGGACGGAGAGGAGCGGGGCAGTGTGCAGGACTGATCGGTGGCTTGGGGGGGGCGATCGGTGGTGTGTGTGGGGGGGGCACATCAGTGTTTCCAGCCATTGCCGATGATATTGCAGCATCGGCCATGGCTGGATTGTAATATTTCACCAGTTATAATAGGTGAAATATTACAAATCGCTCTGATTGGCTGTTGAAAGTGAAACTGCCAATCAGAGCGATTGTAGCCACCACCCCCTGGGCTGTACTACCACTCCCCCTGTCCCTGCAGATCGGGTGAAATTGGAGTTAACCCTTTCACCGGATCTGCAGGGACGCGATCTTTCCATGACGCCACATAGGCGTCATGGGTCAGATTGGCACCGACTTTCATGACGCCTACATGGCGTCATGGGTCGGGAAGGGGTTAATTAGGGTTAGGGGTCTGTCAGGGTTAGGGGTGTGGTTAGGGTTAGGGATGTGGTTGGGATTAGGGTTAGAGGCATGTTCAGGTTAGGGGTGTGGTTAGGGTTGGGATTAGGGTTAGGGGTGTGTTTGGGTTAGTGTTTCAGCTGGAATTGGGGAGTTTCCACTGTTTAGGCACATCAGGAGCTCTCCAAACGCGACATGGCATCCGATCTCAATTCCAGCCAATTCTGCGTTGAAAAAGTAAAACAGTGCTCCTTCCCTTCCGAGCTCTCCCGTGTGCCAAAACAGGGGTTTACCCCAACATATGGGGAATCAGCGTACTCAGGACAAATTGGACAACAACTTTTGGGGTCCAATTTCTCTGGCTACCTTTGGGAAAATAAAAATTGGGGGAGCTAGAAAATAATTTTTGTGGGAAAATAATAATTTTTATTTTCACGTCTCTGCGTAATAAACTGTAGTGAAATACTTGGGAGTTCAAAGTTCTCACAACACATCTAGATAGGTTCCTTGGGGGGTCTAGTTTCCAATATGGGGTCACTTGTAGGGGGTTTCTACTGTTTAGGCACATCAGGGTCTTTGCAAACGCAATGTGATGCCTGCAGACCATTCCATCTAAGTCTGCATTCCAAACGGCGCTCCTTCCCTTCTGAGCTCTGCCATGCGCCCAAACAGTAGTTTTCTCCCACATATGGGGTGTGATGGTGTGATATGCTATGTGGGTATCATTTTTGTGTATATTTCTATTTTACTTATTTTCATGGTGTTCTCTTGTAGGAGGAGTTATTTGCTAATTGATGAATGGCTGTTGCTGCCATCTGATATCAGTTCCCACAGTACTGTATTGTTTACTAATATGCTAATGACCTATTGAACTAGCTTGTTGAAACAATGCGCCCCTGAAACCTTCCCCCTCCTGACCTGTGAATGAGGAGGGAGAAATATCAATATCAGGGAGGTGAGAGACAGAGCAGTCCTGTGTGGAATGATGTGTTCACAGCATCTCAGAGAGAAAGAAGAGTATATGGACTATGCTATCTTCTGCTGGATTGTTGGACTTTTATCCTGTTTCTGAACTGCATTCCTGTTCTGGTCTATTTTATCCTTTGTGTGGTGGGTCGTATATGAAGCTTTGATGTTTTTGCCTAAATAAAGGTCTTGGGATTGTTCACTCTTCGCTGGCTCTGTTGATTGTGTGGTAGCGGAGAAGGACCCCTTGACAACTGGTGGCAAGCAGTGGGTTCAACAGAACGTAACCTAAAGGAGAACCACACATAGAGTGAGTACAGAAATTGGACTGTATCCAGTTTACAGGAGAGAGCCAGAGACCTGGGCCTGAACTACCAAGGACTGACTAAAGAGGCCTTCATTGACCTACTGGTGGGTGCAAGCCCGGCCACCTCCTCCCATATGTCTGAAGGAAGAGCACTGGAGACGAGGAACCCCACCCCAAAAAGCCAGTGGGTGGTGTGGTACGAAGAAGAGATGGTGGTTCTGGGCCTGGGTGTCTCTCAGGAGTACAAGGAGGAGGCTGCCCACCGGGCACAGCGGAGACCAGAAGCAATGGAGCTTGAAAGAGGGAGTAACGCAATGTGGAATGTAAACCCAACGATCCGGGAGCTTGTACGGATCACCCGGACAGAGTTTAAGCCATTTGATGAGGCTTCTGGAGATGTGGAGGGGTTCGTCAAGGACATTGAGCAGCAGTGTACTGTGATGGAGGGTGCCCCACTCTTGCTGGATGTGTTTGTTAGTGGGACGCCTGAACTGAAGTATGGCGGAGGCTTACCGAACCATTGACGCCCTGCAGAATCGGGATTATAACATTGTAAAGCAGACTTTCCTGGATTACTACGCTATCACCCCAGACTCCTATAGGGCCAAGTTTCGAGACCTCCCATGCACTACGGGGGGATCGTTTAGGATGTATGCACATAAGATGTCCCAGGCATGTCAGACATGGCTGGAAGCTGAAAATGCCTTTACTGTGGAAGATGTTATACAGGCATTTCTTATAGAAAATTTCTTGCCAAGTGTCCTGCAGAGGTACGGGAATGGGTTCGGGAGCGCACGCTGTGCACCGTTTATAGAGCTGCAGCTCTGGCTGATTAAGCCCTTACTATCCGACCGCAATGGAGGAGGCTTATGGACAATGAAACACTGCCTTCTCCCGCACCCCGTCCCCCTCCGATTATATCTGCCCTTCCACCTAGTCGCAAGCCGATAACCATCATGCCTCACAATCCTGGGCCCCAACAGTTCCGACCACTACCTGGGGGTATCACAGAGAGGAGATGTTATGGGTGTGGGCAACCTGGACATTTGCAGTCTGGCTGTCCCTCAAGGATTCGAGGGAGCCCCACGCAGCCCCACCTCGTCCAGTACATCTTGTGCACTCCATCCTGCCTGAGGAAGAGCTACCACCACCCCCACCAGAATGGACCACCGACCATGGCACCATAGATACCCCTCCTGGAGTGTACGGACTCCAGCCTTTGTCCATCAAAAATACAGAGCAATGGCATTGTCTCCTGCAGGATGTCTTAATTGATGGATACAAAGTGTCCGGGATTTAGAGACACGGGGGCATTCCTGACTATCGCAGACCCCCGTGTGGTTCGACCCGAGGCAATTTACCGGGGCCTGGGAATTCATTGTTCTGGCGGGGGGTGTCCCAAATATATACAGCGAGCTTTGGTACGTTTGGATTATGGTTTTGGAGAAAAACTGTTGGATTGGAGTTATGGGAGGACTTCCTACAGATATCCTCCTTGGAAATGACATTAGAGAGTTGCAAAGTCATTTTGTGGGAGCAGAAGGTCCGTGGGCCTCTCACTCTTCTGAAAGAACAATTGGAGGGAAATATCGCAGATACCGGAACGCCCATCATTCCCTACGTTCAAGAATTCAGATACTGTCTCACCCAGCTAGCTACCTTGGCTAATAAAAATCAGCGAACGGCTCAGTCCAGTCAAAAAGTCTGGTATGACCATAAAGCCAGGACCTGGGAATTTATGGACAAATGCTCATGATTATTGCAACCCCTGCCACTGTACAAGGAACTATAAACTATTGAGCAATGTGGACTAAAGTGAGCAGGCCAAAGGTCTGTGTAGACCTTATAGCGTACTCACTTATTATGAGGGGGGAGAGGTTGTGATGGTGTGATATGCTATGTGGGTATCATTTTTGTGTATATTTCTATTTTACTTATTTTCATGGTGTTCTCTTGTAGAAGGAGTTATTTGCTAATTGATGAATGGCTGTTGCTGCCATCTATCAGCTCCCACAGTACTGTATTGTTTGCCAATATGCTAATGACATATTGATCTAGCTTGTTGAAACAATGAGCCCCTGAGACCTTCCCTCTCCTGACCTGTGAATGAGGAGGGAGACTTTCAAAATATTGTTGGACTTTTATCCTGTTACCGAACTGCATTTGTGTTCTGGACTTTTTTATCCTTTGTGTGGTGGATTATATATGGACCTTTCGTATTGTTGCCTAAATAAAGGTCTTGGAATTGTTCACTCTTCGCTGGCTCTGTTGATTGTGTGGTAGCGGAGAAGGACCCCATGACATGGTGTATTATCATACTCGGGACAACTTGCACAACAACTTTTGGGGTCCAATTTCTTCTGTTACCCTTGGGAAAATAAAAAATTGGGGGAGAAAAGATCATTATTGTGAAAAAATATGATTTTTTTTTTTATTTTTACAGCTCTACATTATCTACGTCTGTGAAGCACTTGGTGGGTCATAGTGCTCACCACACATCTAGATTAGTTCCTTAGGGGGTCTTCTTTCCAAAATGATGTCACTTGTGGGGGGTTTCAATTTTTAGGCAGATGAGGGGCTCTCCAAACGCGACATGGCATCCTATCTCAATTCCAGTCAATTTTGCATTGAAAAGTCAAATGGCGCTCCTTCCCTTCTGGGCTCTGCCATGCGCCCAAATAGTGGTTTACCCCCACATATGGGGTATCCACATACTCAGAAAAAATTGTACAACAACTTTTGGGGTCTATTTTCTCCTTTTACCCTTGGTGAAATAAAACAAATTGGAGATAAAGTAAATTTTTTGTGAAAAAGTTAAATGTTCATTTTTTTTTTTAAACATTCCAAAAATTTCTGTGAAACACCTGAACGGTTAATAAACTTCTTGAATGTGGTTTTGAGCACCTTAAGGGGTGCAGTTTTTAGAAAACACCCAAGTGTGACACCATTCTATCATTTAGACCCCTTAAAATGACTTCAAATGTGATGTCCCAAAAAAAAAAAAATGGCGTAAAACTTAGAAATTGATGGTCAACTTTTAACCCTTATAACTCCCTAACACAAAAAAATTTTGGTTCCAAAATTGTGCTGATGTAAAGTAGACATGTGGGAAATGTTACTTATTAAAGGGAACCTGTCACCCCCCAAAAGAGCCACCTTGTGCAGCAGTAATGCTGCATTCTGACGAGGTGGCTCTTTTAGTTCTGGGTGCTGTAACTGCCGAAATAATCAGTTTTGTAATTTGTCCTAAATACCTTTTCTTCAGTCAAAGAGGCAGGCCTTTCCCCCCTGCTGCAGACGCCACACAGCCGTCACTCAAATCTTCTTGAATAAATAAAACACTGCGGGGCTGGGATTCACAGATAGGGCGTCCGCACAGGCGCAGTCAGCTGAACTGCATATGAGGACAGATGGGCAGCGCTCACTGCGCCTGCCCAAGGCAGGAGAAAAGAGCGCAGGTGCCGGCTCATTTCAAAATAGCGGTGAGGAGGCGGCGCCAAGAAGACTTGACTGACGGCTGTGAGGCTCCTGCACAAGGTGGCTCTTTTAGTTAAAAACGCCTGGGGGGGGGGGGGTGACAGGTTCCCTTTAAGTATTTTGTGTGACATATCTCTTTGATTTAAGGGCATAAAAATTCAAAATTAGAAAATTGCGAAATGTTCAAAATTTTCACCAAATTTCCTTTTTTTTTCACAAATAAACGCAGGTAATATCAAAGAAACTTTAGCACTATCATGAAGTACAAAATGTCACGAGAAAACAATGTCAAAATCACTGGGATCCGTTGAAGCGTTCCAGAGTTATAACCTCCTAAAGGGACAGTGGTCAGAATAGTAAAAATTGGCCCGGTCATTAACGTGCAAACCACCCTTAGTCTGTGTGCACATGTTGCGGTTTTTTCGCATTTTTTTCACGTTTTTTGCCGATAAAAACGCTATAAAACCGTAAAAAAACGCATGCAATAAGCATCCCATCATTTAGAATGAATTCCGCATGTTTTGTGCACATGATGCGTTTATTCCGCGAAAAAAACGCATCGCGGCAAAAATCGCAGCATGTTCATTAATTTTCCGTTTTTTTTGCGGATTTCCCACTCCAAAATGCATTGGGAAGTGTCCGGAAAAAAACGCGGCAAAAACGCGTCAAAACCGCGGCAAAAACGCATGCGGTTTTCTTGCGGATTTCTTGCAGAAAATGTCCGGAATTCTCAGGAATTTTCTGCAAGAAATCCTGAACGTGTGCACATAGCCTTAGGGGTAAAGGAGTTTATAAGATGTGTAGTAGAGGGGTTACAAGGACACTAAACTTCAGGAGGGCAAATTTCCAACAGATGAGAGAGGATCTTGGTGCAATTAACTGGGACGATATCCTGAGACACAAAAATACACAAAGAAAATGGGAGACATTTATTAGCATTCTGGATAGGACCTGTGCACAGTATATACCGTATGGGAATAAACATACTAGAAATAGGAGGAAACCAATATGGCTAAGTAGAGCTGTAAGGGGCGCAATAAGTGACAAAAAGAAAGCATTTAGAGAATTAAAGGAAGTAGGTAGTGATGAGGCATTAAATAAATACAGAAAATTAAATAAATTCTGTAAAAAGCAAATCAAGGCAGCAAAGATTGAGACAGAGACTCATTGCCAGAGAGAGTAAAATAATCCCAAAATATTCTTTAGCTACATAATTAGTAAGAAACTAAAAATGATAGTGTTGGCCCCCTTAAAAATAGTCTGGGTGAAATGGTGGATGAGGATGAGGAAAAAGCCAATATGCTAAATGACTTTTTTTCATCAGTATTTACACAAGAAAATCCCATGGCAGACAAAATGACTAGTGATAAAAATTCCCAATGAAATGTCACCTGCTTAACCCAGCAGGAAATGCGGCGGCGTCTAGAAATCACTAAAATTGATAAATCTCCGGGCCCGGATGGGATACACCCTCGAGTACTGCAGGAATTAAGTACAGTCATTGATAGACCATTATTCTTAATCTTTAAAGACTCCATAATAATAAGGGTCTGTACCACAGGACTGGCGTATAGCAAATGTGGTGCCAATATTCAAAAAGGGGACAAAAACTGAACTCGGAAATTATATGCCAGTAAGCTTAACCTCTACTGTGGGTAAAATCCTGGAGGGCATTCTAAGGGACGCTATACTGGAGTATCTGAAGAGGAATAACCTCATGACCCAGTATCCGCACGGATTCACTAGGGACCGTTCAAGTCAGACTAATCTGATCAGCTTCTATGAAGAGGTAAGTTCCGGACTGGACCAAGGGAACCCAGTGGATGTAGTGTATATGGACTTTTCAAAAGCTTTTGATACGGTGCCACACAAAAGGTTGATACATAAAATGAGAATAATGGGGATAGGGGAAAATATGTGTAAGTGGGTTAAGAGCTGGCTCAGGGATAGGAAACAAAGGGTGGTTATTAATGGAGCACACTCGGACTGGGTCGCGGTTAGCAGTGGGGTACCACAGGGGTCAGTATTGGGCCCTCTTCTTTTTAACCTATTAATGACCTTGTAGGGGCATACAGAGCAGAATTTTAATATTTGCAGATGATACTAAACTGCAGGGTAATCAATACAGAGGAGGGCAATTTTATATTACAGGATGATTTATGAAAACTAGAAGCTTGGGCTGATAAATGGCAAATGAGCTTTAATGGGGATAAATGTAAGGTCATGCACTTGGGTAGAAGTAATAAGATGTATAATTATGTGCTTAATTCTAAAACTCTGGGAAAAGTAGTCAATGAAAAAGACCTGGGTGTATGGGTGGATGACAAACTCATATTTAGTGTCCAGTGTCGGGCAGCTGCTACAAAGGCAAATAAAATAATGGGATGCATTAAAAAAGGCATAGATGCTCATGAGGAGAACATAATTTTACCTGTATACAAGTCACTAGTTCGACCACACTTAGAATACTGTGTACAGTTCTGGTCTCCGGTGTATAAGGCTAGGTTCAGATTGCGTTGGGGCAATCCGTATAGCGCTAGTGGATTGCGCTAACGCAATGTCTTTTTTGGGGTCGCGTTTAACATCCCCGCTAGCGCAGGTCCCCGATCTGCAGCGTCTGAGGTCCGTCACAAAAGAACGGCACATGACTAGCGTGTGCCGAAAATGGCATGCGCTAGCGATGCGCTACAAAATGATATTACATTGCTGTCAATGGGTGCGCTAACGGACCTGTTGCACGGCGTTAATGTCGCCGTGCAACGCAGTCCATTAGCGTTAACCCATTAACGCAATCTGAACCTAGCCTAAGAAAGACATAGCTGAACTAGTGCGGGTGCAGAGAAGAGCACCAAGGTTATTAGAGGACTGGGGGGTCTGCAATACCAAGATAGGTTTTTACACTTGGGGCTATTACGTTTGGAAAAACGAAGGGTAAGGGGTGATCTTTTTTTAATGTAGAAATCTATGAGGGGACAGTATAAAGACCTTTCTGATGATCTTTTTAATCATAGACCTGAGACAGGGACAAGGGGGCATCCTCTACGTCTGGAGGAAAGAAGGTTTAAGCATAATAACAGACGCGGGTTCTTTACTGTAAGAGCAGTGAGACTATGGAACTCTCTGCCGTATGATGTTGTAATGAGTGATTCATTACTTAAATTTAAGAGGGGATTGGATACCTTTCTTGAAAAGTATAATGTTACAGTTTATATATACTAGATTCCTTGATAGGGCGTTGATCCAGGGAACTAGTCTGATTGCCATATGCCGTATGTGGAGTCGGGAAGGAATTTTTTTCCCCAATGTGGAGCTTACTCTTTGCCACATGGGTTTTTTTTTGCCTTCCTCTGGATCAACATGTTAGGGCATGTTAGGTTAGGCTATGTGTTGAACTAGATGGACTTATAGTCTTCCTTCTACCTTAATAATAATTACCGTATATACTCGAGTATAAGCCGCGATTTTCAGCCCAAATTTTTGGGCTGAAAGTGCCCCTCTCGGCTTATACTCGAGTCCTGATCGGCGGTTGGGTCGGCGGGTGAGGGGGAGAGAGCGTGTCGCATACTCACCTAGTCCCGGCGCTCCCCCTGTCCGTTCCACGGTCTTCGGTGCCGCAGCTCTTCCCCTGTTCAGCGGTCACGTGGGACCGCTCATTAAAGTTATGAATATGGACTCCACTCCCATAGGGGTGGAGCCGCATATTCATTCCTCTAATGAGCGATAACGGTGACCGCTGACAGAGGAAGAGGCTGCGGCACCCGGAGACCAGCTGTCCGGGAGAAGGAGCCAGGGACGCCGGGAGCAGGTAAGTATGTCATATTTACCTGTCCGCGTTCCACCCGCCAGACGCCGCTCCGTCTTCACGTCCTCTTGCAGTGACTGTTCAGGTCAGAGGGCGAGATGACGTACTAATGTACGCGCTGCCCTCTGCCTGAACAGTCAGTGCGGAGAGACGCCGAGATGGGACGCTGAGGAGCTGCAAGCAAGAGAGGTGAGTGTTTTTGTTTTTTTTTTTTATTTTTTTTTATTGCAGCAGCAGCATTATATATGGCACAGCTGTCTATTGAGCCATAATGAACGGTGCAGAGCATTATATGTGGCACAGCTTACTATGGAGCATCTATGGGGCCATAATGAACGGTGCAGAGCATTCTATATGGGGCACAGCTTTATATGGAGCATCTATGGGGCCATAATGAACGGTGCAGAGCATTATATGTGGCACAGCTTTATATGGAGCATCTATGGGGCAATAATGAACGGTATGGAGCATCTATTTTTATTTTTGAAATTCACCGGTAGCTGCTGCATTTTCCACCCTAGGCTTATACTCGAGTCAATAAGTTTTCCCAGTTTTTTGTGGCAAAATTAGGGGGGTCGGCTTATACTCAGGTCGGTTTATACTCTAGTATATACGGTAACTAACTATAACTATTTAACTACTCTTTATATGATGAAACTGCACTGACGTGATATGTATATCTGCGTATAGGATTTGGTTCTGGGATGGTTGCTCACCGTATTTCTGCCTGTGGGGTGACACCATAATTATTGGTATACCTTCTGACCAGATTTGAATAGCTCTGTTGTTGACCAAAATTGTTTTGTGATATGTTGTGAATTGTTTGCATTGATCTTTGTGCTACTATTAAAAATATCCATTTTTAATAACAACGTATTCTTTTGTGGTTGATGTTCTCCATGTTCTTTTGTTGTAATATAAATTAACAATCTGCCGTCTGGAAAGACGTGTCACATGTCCGTCTCTGTGGGTGAGCCGCGGGCATTGGTGCACACAGTGGGCATAGGATTTCTTGAAATCCCATCCACTATGCTGTAACATCTGGACGCTGGATGCTGCAGATGTACACAATGTCCAGCACGCAGCGTTTACTGACCATGGTAACATACCCCTTAGACCTCAGATATATTGGGGTAAGGCTTCTCCTTGTGGAGAGTGACATACCAGCTCTGGCTTGTCAAGGTAAAGAGGCTTAGGCTACTTTCACACTAGCGTTTTTTGCAATACGTCGCAATGCGTCGTTTATGGGAAAAAACGCATCCTGCAAAGTTATTTGCAGGATGCGTTTTTGCCCCATAGATTAACATTAGCGACGCATTGCGACACGTCGCAACCGTCGTGCGACGGTCTCGCCGTGTTGTAGCAGACCGCCGGGAGCAAAAAACGCTACATGTAACGTTTTTTGCTGCCGACGGACTGCTTTTTCCGACCGCGCATGCGCGGCCGGAACTCCTCCCCCACCTCCCCGCACCTCACAATGGGGCAGCGGATGCGATGAAAATCTGCACCCGTTGTGCGGCGCAAACAACGCTAGCATCGGTAACCTCGGCCCGACGCACTGCGACGGGCCGAGCCCGACGCTAGTGTGAAAGTAGCCTTATTCACCGTGCAATGCTCCTCTGAGAAATGTAATATGCAAATTGCCTCTTCAGAGAAAAAGATGACATGAACTCTATAGCGCCACCTGTTGGAAGCAGCGATCCTACAAGTCACAATCAACCCTTTAAACGAGTCGTGCAATATGACTTAGGATAAAAGCCAAATTAGTATCTCAATTCGCATACTCATTTTCTGTCACGCACGCGCCCAGACTGGTTGGCGCGGGCATACGGGGGTGTGGTCCCACTGGACTACAGACCAAACTTCCCTGGAAGGGGCGTAACTAAGTAGCTTCCTAGGTGTTCGCTGGAGCCTCTGATGGTGAGGTCAGACTTGTGCAATAGGAAGCTACCAGGTACCACTCCAGGGTGATGTCTGGCTGTGGCTGCTGATCCCACTAAGGAACGGAGAGGGCACGGCTGGCACTAAGGCTGACAGGCGGGCACGGCTGGGACACAGGCAGGCAGACGGGTACAACAGAGACACTGGAACATAGGAAGAACCGGTAGGGACCGGTCTGCAGGCAGGTATGTGAAACAGGTAGGAACCTGTTCAGACAGGAGGACTAAGTAACAAGTAGAGAAAGACCGCAAGAGCGGATGCAGAGCGAAAGCACAAGAGCTAGAACCAAGAACAGAAACGCAGGAGGCTGAGTACGAGTAGAAGGTGGAACTAAGAGAAGGCGGAGCCAAGGACTGAGCCGCTGGAGGCGGAGCCAAGAGTGGAGGCGGAGCCAAGAGTGGAGCCGCTGGAGGCGGAGCCAAGAGTGGAGCCGCTGGAGGCGGAGCCAAGAGTGGAGCCGCTGGAGGCGGAGCCAAGAGTGGAGCCGCTGGAGGCGGAGCCAATAGCGGAACCGCTGGAGGCGGAGCCAGGCAGAACCGCAAACAGCGAAGCCAGATAGAACCGCAAAGAGCGAAGCCACAGAGCAAAGCCACAGAGTGCGAAGCAAGGTCTGAGTGCAGAGCAAAGTTACAGAGAGCAGAGCTGAGGGAAAAGCTGAGAGATACAGAAGCACAGGTTGTGGTAGAACTGAGCAAAGAGAAGCAGAGCCACAGACAGTGGCGAACAGAGCAGAAAAGGCAAACCAAGACAGATATAAACAGACAGTGGAATAGAACTAGACTAAGACAGAGTCAGGAACGAGACAAGACACAGAGACATAGACACAAGCCAGGGTATGATGCCCCTCTGGGTGGCAGACAAAGGCCAGGGTACAAAGCCCCACTGGGTGGCTACACAGGACTCAGACCAGGGTGCAACGCCCCCCTGGGTGGCAGACAAGAGAGAGTAACTGAGACAGGACCTGGCACCTCAGCAGCTAAGAACTTACTGAGGGAGTAAGTTGCACAGGCCCAGAGCACAGGGTGGAGCTGCACTATATACAGGAGGCCTCTTGGTAATTGGTCAGGAACTGATTGGACAGATGCACCTGATTCCTATAAGAACCAGAGAGTTCAGGCGCCGGCCCCCTATACACATAGCCATGAGGCATGCAGAGAGCAGAGACACAGAACATGGAGCTGGCATTAAAGAGAAAGCACATCATGGCCTGGAGCAGTGGGTAAGATTGTGTGAGAGATGTGAGGCCATGCCGTGATGCCAGCAGAGTTGTTACAATTTGGTTATTTATCCACATTGTCATATTGCACAGCAGGCATCTCTCGTGCACTATTTACAATTTCACAAAAAAAAATACAAGAAGGACTTCCGGGAGGCGGAGCTTTGAGATGGCCGCATTTTAGCTAAGCTCCTGGATCGCGGGCTTCTCAGGAGGTGAAAACCCAGGCTTTGGCTAAGCCCAGCGCCAGGATAAGGACCGGACAAGGGTCGGTAACATCGACCCAGCTTTCCGGCGGCCCCGGAGTCACAGGGCGCAAGCAGCGCCGAAGTTACACAGGGCGCAAGCAGCGCCGAAGTTACAACGGCACACAGGGGTACCCCTGCAGCGGGAAATCCAGCCGGCACCACACTCGCCGAACTCCCTCTCAGATCACCGGTCAGGTGCACACCGGCGAGCAGCACATCGGCGGGCAGCGCTGACGAGACCAAGCGAATCCCCCGGCTGGCTCAGCGGTAAGAGGGGAGCAGAAGAGGGGAAGGCAGGAAGCGGAGTCATCTGGCGCCATCTTGCAGGCACACGTGTCTGGCCCCGGGACAATAGCGCTATAGCGCCGCAGCTTAGAGGGCCAGACGCCATTACAACATCCCTAAGCCACCCTGAAAGTGCAGCCCCTCTCAAAGCACTACCGCTGACTGTGTCTATATACAGGCTATACATTGCCTGAGACAAAAGAGTTCGCATATAAGACTAATAAAAAGCTGAATGGGGGGAGGGGATAGAAAGCAGCACTGACTGACATATCTTCCAATTTAGCTGCTACATGTGAGTGACATTTATCGCGACATCGCTGACTCCCTTACATAATATATTAGACCCTCATCTCATCTCAATATGGATAAATTTATGGGCAAAAATGTCAAAGCTGGCAGAAATTCCACGCGCAGTCAGGCTGGCGCATCTCCAACCCCACAGGTGTCGGAGACCAATAATGAGAACTCACAATCCATAGCAGAGGCCATTTTGGATCGGTTAACGCCCGTAATTGACAATCGCTTGGCGGCCTTTCAATCCTCCTTAGATTCAATTCTGTCACAAGTCAACGCCCAGGGAAAGCGTTTGGCAGAAGCAGAACAGAGAATCTCAGACCTGGAGGACTCCACCAAGGCTCTCAAGGACAATCTGTCCAATAAAGAAAAAGACATTTCAGACCTCCTAGACAAGGTGGATGACCTTGAGAACAGATCCCGCCGCAATAATTTGAGGCTCATAGGCATACCCGAATCCGTCCCCTCATCAGAATTGATTAAACTAACTTCAGAATGGCTCCCGAAGTCTCTTGGCATCTCACTTCCATCAGGTGCATTGGCCGTGGAGAGAGCCCACAGGTTGGGACCTTTTAGAGATGGAGACGGAGGCAAACCAAGACCAATCATATTCAAAGTCCTTGACTTTCAAGACAAGACACGTATCCTTTTGGCTTACAGGAAACAAAAATCCCTATTATATGACAATCATAAGTTACTCTTGTTCCAGGATTACTCGGTTACCGTGGCAGCAAAACGCAAAGCCTTTAACCCAGCCTGCAGAATTCTGGTGGAAAACAACATTCGGTTCAGCTTGCAATATCCTTCAATTCTACGATTCACCTCGGCGGGGAAGAACTGGTCCTTCAGTGACCCAAATAAGGCTCTGGAGTTTCTTCGTGGGGAGACTCACCCATCTGCCAATTCTAGCCCTACTTGAACGAGGAGTTCTACCAGGATTCTTTCATTGTCGGCGATGTTGAGTATATAATGTTGACTCATTGCCCATTGAGTGGCATGTTTTCATTCTGTAGGATGTTCATCTTACAGTTAAGATTTCTGATGTTAGTTATAAAAGTTTTGGGGGTTGGGATTGGGGAGGGGGGGAGGGATAACTGTGTGCGCATCCAATCTGTTCCTATGTGGCGAGGTCGCTCGCTTACTCGCTGGGATGAGTGGAGACCTCAATTAGAGCATTTATATACTGGTCAAATGCATAATCGAACAGGAGTGGGTTGATGACAAACCAAGTTAATGTTAAAGATACCACAATTCATTCATTACAATGGTGCTCATGGAATGTTAATGGGCTGAATTCCCCAATTAAAAGGAAAAAAGTTTTAAATTTCCTACATAAACAAAATTTCCATATTATCTTCCTGCAGGAAACGCACTGGATTAAAAATAATCACCCTTCTTTACTTAGCAGGAAATATACACTTTGCGCAGAGGCATCTTACTCCAAGAAACAACGGGGGGTGGCCATATTAATCTACAATGGCCTCAAGTATGAAGTCATAGACACCTTAGAGGACCCGCAGGGCAGATTTCTATTGGCCACAATTGTAATTGAGGGGATAAAATATAGCCTGGTCAATGTTTACGCTCCCAATGCACCGGACGCACAGTTTCCAGTCAAAATATTAGAAGGTATGGTGGGATGGGACACTTCTAGGGTGATTATGGGTGGCGACTTCAACGAGGTGGCTGATGCCTCCATGGACAGATCCGGTTCAACAACCACTCATAGATTAACACAAGGAAACAGCATTCATTCGCTTTCAACACATCTAGACCTAGTGGATGTTTGGAGACTACAACACCCTCTGGATAGGGATTATTCCCACTACTCTCACGTACACGATTCTCATGCCAGGATAGACTGCTGGCTCCTACACTCCTCGTTGCTCCCCACATTAACGCAGACAGACATACTCAACATTCATATCTCAGATCATGCTCCAGTGACATTTAAAACCAGACTGGTATCTCCAATACATCAGGAGAGGGGATGGCGTTTTCCATCCTACCTCTATCAATCAGATGACTTTAAGAAACACCTACAAATGGCGTGGGAAACGTACAAACAGGACAATCAAGTTCATGTGAACGACTCACACTTGTTCTGGTTGGCGTCAAAGGCAGTAATAAGAGGTCAGATTATCTCTTACGTCAGTCATAAAAAGAAAGATTTGATGAAAAGAACCATAGACACAAAATTCGTTGACACAGGCCTACAAGACATTTAAAACAAATAATAACCCTCTGAATAAGAAAAAGTTTTTAGAGGCTAGAGAGAACGCGGAGGCATTGGCACACGAAAGGGCCTTGCTAAATCTGGATTACCAGAAACACAAATTTTACAAATGGGGTAATAAGCCAGGTAGGGTTCTGGCCTCACTTACAAAACCCTATAGGAAAAGAGCAAAAATTCACAAAATACAACACCGTAACGGACACCAAATATCTAATGACGCAGAAATAGTAGAAGAATTCAGACTCTTTTTCAGTGAATTATACAAATTGGAACCTAAGAGGGGAATAGAGATCGAGAAATTCCTCAAAAGTCATTTAGCACCAACAATAACCGAAGAAGAGAGAGAGACAATTAATGCCCCTATATCCGCTTCTGAAATTTTACAGGTCATTAACGGGCTCAAGATCTCCAAGGCCCCGGGCCCAGACGGGTTTAGCAATGAGCATTATAAGATTTTAGGACCTAATCTGGCACCCCACCTCTGTAATATGTATAATGAAATGGTTGAGGGGGGGCATCTCCCAGATCGCTTTAATGAGGCGGTGGTCATAGTCCTCCCAAAGCCGGGTAAAGATCATATGAGGGTGGATGGGTATAGGCCAATATCCTTACTTAACTCCGACTTTAAAATTTTCACAAAAATTTTGGCCGACAGACTCCAAAGAATTATCCCTAACCTAATTTCACCACAACAAACCGGATTTGTTCACGGGAAATCTATCACTTACAATATTAGAACAGCCTTGGGAGCCATATCCTATTGTAGAGCACAAAAGCACACGAAATCAATCGTGGTCAGCCTAGATGCTGACAAGGCTTTTGATAGAGTGGCATGGGACTATCTGCATGACCTGCTAGCATTCCGTAATTTTGGTCCCTGGTTCTGTGAGGCTATAAAAATAATCTACAAGAATCCGACATCCAGGCTGTCAGTGAATAACATTCTATCTAATCCATTCGAAATTCAGCGGGGAACTCGCCAGGGATGTCCCCTTTCCCCCCTGCTATTTAATTTGGCATTAGACCCGTTATTGAAAACATTACAGAATGAAGTGGTGTTCGAGGGGATTAGGGTGGGAACAAATTTTGTTAAATTCTCAGCATTTGCAGACGACATCCTATTATTTATCGCCAACCCAGCCCTAGCAATTCCGGCCATTATGAGAATTTTAAGTGATTTTGGCTCGTGCTCGGGCTTTAAAGTTAATTATAGTAAATCAGAGGCCCTGGCAATTTTCAGAACGGGAAGGTTACATGATCCAATGTTCCCATTTCACTGGAGTCAAGGGTCAATAAAATACTTGGGGATATGGCTGACAGCAGATATATCTAATCTGTACACAGTTAATTATAAACCATTGATAGCTTCAATAACTAGTCTCCTACACTCATGGAAACACTTCACATTATCATTCACAGGCAGGTGCCACCTGATAAAAATGATAATCTTCCCTAAACTTCTTTATGCCTTTCAGACCCTACCCCTTTTGCTGTCTAGGAAGGATCTTAGATTACTTAACTCTAGATTTCAAGAATTTATTTGGGGTAAGGGAGGCAGGACGCGTATTGGCCTTGCTAAATTGCAAGCAACCAAGAAAGACGGAGGAGTAAATTTCCCGGACATAGGCAGGTACAACCTAGCTGCTAATTTTAGATTCGCCATTGATTGGATAAGGGGTATCTCTCATTTTGCTAATGTGAGTTTAGAACAACAGATGTACCCACATATCTCGTTGGCGGTACTGCTACATTTGAGAGGGGAGGAGGTCCCGGCGGAAATACAAGAATACCCAACACTCTGGCAGACAGTGTTGACCTGGAGACGATGTAGGAGACTGTGCGGGTTGAGTGCTGGGATTTCCCCTTTTCAACCCTTCCTTGGGAACCCAGGCTTTTTGGGGGGTAAGGCTCCGCCATTTTATACTCAGTTGGCGAATCAGGGATGCAGACAGGCAATAGATATGCTAGATCTTAATTTTTCTATATCTTCTTTTGAATCAGCCTCGCTCCGTTATCCACTGTTTGGAAACAAACCTTTTCTGTTTCTGCAGGCGCGCAGTCTGGTTCAAAAATGTCTTCCTATAGGGGGGGTGGAGGGGGGGGAAGACTAGCCTGGATGGGTTTATTAGAAATACGAGGTCAGAACCGTCGTCAATAAGCTCTATTTACTCAGTAATAAGAAGGAAATGGTTGTGGGATGGTCAGACTACAGGGGCCGCAAAATGGTCTGTAGATCTTACAGGTTACCAAACAGGAGATCTTCTTGAAGCAACTATGATACAAAGAAAATGTGTTACATACAGTAGCTATACCGACATGGCTCTTCTGATTTTACATAGAGCCTATATCACTCCATACTTACAAGCTAAAATGACTCCCTCAAATGTGTACTTGTGCTCAAAATGCAAATCGCGTAACACCGACATTTTTCATCATCTGTGGGGTTGCTCAAAAATTCGAGATCTGTGGGCCAAGGTGCATTCTGAGCTGCAGAGGCTGTGCGGGATCAGCTTTACACTCACGCCACAATGGGCCATCTTTAACATTATAGACGATGCAAATCAAAATTGGCCTAAACACATTAAGGCAACCTTAGTGATCTGGGCCTCGGCCACTAGAAAAAGCATTCTACAGCATTGGTTGAATCCGGTGGCCCCATCGCTTTCTCTTATATATACAAAAATCAACTTCTTGTTTAAAATGGATTGGTTGGAAGCTCAGTCTAACAGGGAGAGGTTATCGAGTAAGTTCCTGAAAACATGGTCTCGTTTTATTCCCTCACTTCCTTCGGAAACTAGAGAGAAGCTCCGTACTCAATTTGAAAACACACAATGGTATCTGCTGCAACGGATTGGTGGTCGATCACCAATTCCATAATTTTGATGTAAAAGATGTGCACACAGAAATTTAAAGGGTGGGTATAGGGTGGGGCTTTGGGAAAGAAAATATGGTTGTAACTAAGCTTATTGTTTTGTATGTTTTATACTATGTTGAAAATTCAATAAATAGATTTATAAAAAAAAAAAAATACAAGAAAACTGGTGTCATCTTCCCTTTAACCCTAAATAACACAAAGGGTTAAATGTAGAACAGCACAATGAAATAAGAGGCTGCAATATGTGTAAGAGGCGTTGAAAAACATTTTTTTTTAAAACAAATAATCCCAATATCCATAATGGAAGTTATCCTCATGTGAGGTGGAAGATGTGCTAGAGACAAAGCCCCATCAATTAAAGGGAAGGTGCCACAAGTTTTCTTGTATTTTTTTTTTTTTTTGGGTGAAATTAAGCTTAAAATAGTAATTAACCCCATAGCCACCGCCGATACGCCTTTTAACGGCGGCCGCTAAGGGTACTTAAACCACAGCGCCGTTAATTAACAGCGCTGTGGAAAAAGTACATAGCGCCCCCCAGAGGCCGATTTTCTCCGGGGTCTTGGCTGCCGGGGGTAGCCGAGACCCCAGAGAACATGATTCGGGGGGTTTTTAACCCACCCCGCATTTGCGATCGCCGGTAATTAACCGTTTACCGGCGATCGCAAAAAAAGAAAAAGCGATCTTTTTAATTTCTCTGTCCTCCGATGTGATCGCACATCGGAGGACAGAGAAAAGGGGTCCTAGGTGGCCCCCCAATACTCACCTAGCTCCCCCGATGCTCCTCGTGTCTCCCGGTGGGCGCCGCCATCTTCAAAATGGCAGGCGCATGCGCAGTGCGCCCGCCGGCCGGCACCGGGAGAATCTTTGGGGTCTCGGCTGCCGGGGGTAGCCGAGACCCCAAAGAGCATGATCGGGGTCGGTTTTACCGACCCCTGTTTTGCGATCGCCGGTAATTAACTGTTTACCGGCGACCGCAAAAAAAAAAAAAAAAGAAAAAAAAAAGTAAAGTGTAATTCTCTGTCCTCTGATGTGATCGCACATCAGAGGACAGATAAATAGGGGGATTCGGGGACCCTACAATACTCACCTGTGTCCCTGGATCCTCTTGCTGCTCCTCCTGGCCGCCGGCAGAAGAACATGGCGGACGCATGCCCAGTGCGCCCGCCATCTGTCTCCATCTGCCGGCCGGCAGGAGAACAGCAGTTGGGGCTAAAATTAGGGGTAGGGGTAGGGTTAGGGTTAGGTTAGGGGTAGGGTTGGGGCTAAATTTAGGGTTAGGCTTCTTTCACACTTACGTCGGTACGGGGCCATCGCAATGCGTCGGCCCGAAATACCGACGCACGTTGTGAAAATTGTGCACAACGTGGGCAGCAGCTGTAGTTTTTCAACGCATCCGCTGCCCAATCTATGTCCTGGGGAGGAGGGGGCGGAGTTACGGCCACGCATGTGCGGTCAGAAATGGTGGATGCGACGTACAAAAAAACGTTTCATTGAACGTTTTTTTGTGCCGACGGTCCGCCAAAACACAACTGATCCAGTGCACGACGGACGCGACGTGTGGCCATCCGTCACGATCCGTCGGCAATACAAGTCTATGGGCAAAAAACGCATTCTGCGGGCACATTTGTAGGATCCGTTTCTTGTCCAAAACGACGGATTGCGACGGATGCCAAACGACGCAAGTGTGAAAGTAGCCTTAGGGTTAGGGTTGGGGCTAAAGTTAGAGCTAGGGTTGGGGCTAAAGTTAGGGTTAGAGCTGGGGTTAGGGTTTGGATTAGGGTTGGTATTAGGGTTAGGGTTGGCATTAGGGTTACGCTTGGGATTAGGGTTAGGTTTGGGATTAGGGTTAAGGTTAGGGTTGTGATTAGGGGTGTATTGGGATTAGGGTTAGGTTTGAGGTTAGGGTTGAGATTAGGATTAGGGGTGTGTTGGATTTAGGGTTTTGATTAGGGTTATGGTTAGGGTTGACATTAGGGTTGTTTTGGGGTAAGGGTTGTGATTATGGTTAGGGTTAGTGATTAGGATTATGGATCAGGTTGGGATTAGGGTTAGGGGTGTGTTGGGGTTAGGGTTGGAGCTAGAATTGGGGGGTTTCCACTATTTAGGTACATCAGGGGGTCTCCAAACACGACAGCCAATTTTGCGCTCAAAAAGTCAAATGGTGCTCCCTCTCTTCTGAGCTCTGCCGTGCGCCCAAACAGTGGGTTACCCCCACATATGGGGCATCAGCGTACTCGGGATAAATTGGACAACAACTTCTGGGGTCCAATTTCTCTTGTTACCCTTGTGAAAATAAAAACTTGGGGGCTACAAAATCTTTTTTGTGAAAAAAAAATATTTTTTATTTTCACGACTCTGAATTCTAAACTTCTGTGAAGCACTTGGGCATTCAAGGTTCTCACCACACGTCTATATAAGTTCCATGGGGGGTCTAGTTTCCAAAATGGGGTCACTTGTGGGGGATTTCTACTGTTTAGGCACATCAGGGGCTCTCCAAACGTGACATGGCGTCCGATCTCAATTCCAGCCAATTCTACATTGAAAAAGTAAAACGGCGCTCCTTCACTTCCAAGCTCTGCGGTGCGCCCAAACAGTGGTTTACCCTCACATATGGGGTATCGACGTATTCAGGAGAAATCGCACAACAACTTTTGTGGTCTAATTTCTCCTGTTACCCTTGTGAAAATAAAAATTTGTGGGCAAAAAGATCATTTTTGTAGAAAAAAATGCAATTTTTTTTTTCACGGCTCTACGTTATAAACTTCTGTGAAGCACATGGGGGTTCAAAGTGCTCACCACACATCTAGATATGTTCCTTAAGGGGTCTAGTTTCCAAAATGTTGTCACTTGTGGGGAGTTTCCACTGTTTAGGCACATCAGGGGCTCTCTAAACGTGACATGGCGTCCGATCTCAATTCCAGCCAATTCTGCATTGAAAAAGTCAAACGGCGCTCCTTCACTTCTAAGTTCTGCGGTGCGCCCAAAAAGTGGTTTACCCCCACATATGGGGTATTGGCGTATTCAGGAGAAATTGCATAACAAAATTTATGGTTACATTTCTGTTTTTACACTTGTGAAAATAAAAAAAATGGTTCTGAATTAAGATGTTTGCAAAAAAAAGTTAAATGTTCATTTTTTCCTTCCACATTGTTTCAGTTCCTGTGAAGCACGTAAAGGGTTAATAAAGTTCTTGAATGTGGTTTTGAGAACCTTGAGGGGTGTAGTTTTTAGAATGGTGTCACACTTCATTATTTTCTATCATATAGACCCCTCAAAATGACTTCAAATGTAATGTGGTCCCTAAAAAAAAAATGGTGTTGTAAAAATGAGAAATTGCTGGTCAACTTTTAACCCTTATAACTCCCTAACAAAAAAAATTTTTGTTTCCAATATTGTGCTGATGTAAAGTAGACATGTGGGAAATGTTATTTATTAACTATTTTTCGTGACATATCTCTCTGATTTAAGGGCATAAAAATACAAAGTTTGAAAATTGCAAAATTTTAAAAATTTTCGCCATATTTCCGTTTTTTTCATAAATAATCGCAAGTAATATCGAAGAAATGTTACCACTAACATGAAGTACAATATGTCACGAAAAAACAGTCTCAGAATCAGCGGGATCCGTTGAAGCGTTCCAGAGTTATAACCTCATAAAGTGACAGTGGTCAGAATTGCAAAAATTGGCTCGGTCATTAAGTACCAAATTGGCTCTGTCACTAAGGGGTTAAATTGTATTAATGCAATGTTTTGCACTGTTTGCAAACATTTCTATATGAAAAATATTATATATTTTTCTACAAATATACATATTTACCACTAGGGGGAGCATTTTCCGTTGCAATGTTACAGATAGGGTCAGCGCTGGTCTATTATCTCCAATGTCCATGGGGTGCTGTAATCTGACACTGATAGTGCCCTGCTACTGCTGCAAAACCAAGATGTCAGCCCCCAGTGCATTCTTTAAACTCACATAACACATGAAATCTGTTTCACATGCATTTAAAACTTGGTTATACCAGCATGTAATGCTACATTACAGTGATTTATTAATGAACTACAAACGCGGTACCTTCCCTTTAAGCTGCTTTCACACATCTGGTTTTTGCCTTCTGGTGAATTTTGAAAAAAAAAACGGATCCGTCTAAAGTTGCTGCCGGATATGTTTTTTTTTTTCTCATAGACTTGTATTAGCACCAGATGGCCTCAAGTTTCATCCGGATCCGTAAAAAAAAAAAAAGTTTCCGGCGGCCGGAGAAAACATAACGTTTTTTCTGTCTTGCAAAAAAAAAAAAAAACGGACAACGATGGATCTGGCAAAAAACTGATGAAACGCGAGGTGAAATAATGGAATCCGGTGACCGATTCCTGTTTTTTTAAGCAAATCATGTCTCGCATCCTGCGGGCAAATTTTCCGGATGCGTTGTTTTCCCAAAACAACGCATTGTGACGGATATAAATAAACGGAAGTGTGAAAGTAACCTAAAGGTACCTTCAAACTGAACAACTTTCCAACGAGAACGACAACGATCCGTGACGTTGCAGCGTCCTGGATAGCGATCTCGTTGTGTTTGACACGCAGCAGCGATCAGGATCCTGCTGTGACATCGCTGGTCGGAGCTGAAAGTCCAGAACTTTATTTGGTCATCAGGTCGGCGTGATTCGTCATGTTTGACATCAAAAGCAACGATGCCTGCAATGTTTTTAAAGGTACCTTCACACATAACGATTTCGTTACGTAGCAACGATATCGTTAACAAAATCGTTATGTGTGACAGCGACCAACGATCAGGACCCTGCTGGGAGATCGTTGGTCGCTGGGGAATGATCAGGACTTTATTTTGGTCGCTGATCTCCCGCTGTCATCGCTTGATCGGCGTGTGTGACGCCGATCCAGCGATGTGTTCACTGGTAGCCAGGGTAAATATCGGGTTACTAAGTGCAGGGCCGCGCTTAGTAACCCGATATTTACCCTGGTTACCATTGTAAATGTAAAAAGAAAACCAAAACACTACATACTTACATTCCGGTGTCTGTCACGTCCCTCGCCATCAGCTTCCTGCGGTGAGGTCTGCTTTACGGCTGGCCGGCGCTCACAGTCAGTGCGGGAAGCTGACGGCGAGGAACGTGACAGGCACCGGAATGTAAGTATGCAGTGTTTTTTTTTTTTTTTTACATTTACAATGGTAACCAGGGTGAACATCGGGTTACTAAGTGCGGCCCTGCACTTAGTAACCCGATGTTTACCCTGGTTACCCGGGGACTTCGGCATCGTTGGTCGCTGGAGAGCTGTCTGTGTGAAAGCTCTCCAGCGACCACACAAGGTCTTTCCAACGACCACGGCCAGGTCGTATCGCTGGTCATGATCGTTGGAAAGTTGCTGAGTGTGACGGTACCTTAAGACACACAGCTGTTATCTTCTCTGCTCTGGATTATCTGTGAACTTTATTTGAATAGTACTGACTTGTCTTATTGTTTACAATTTGCCATGCTTACATACGGTTATGCTTATGGTCCTGTATTTGGTAGTGCTACTCTGTTTTAATAAATTTTATATATCTGCATTAATAAAAAATTGTTTTTGGTGAAAACTCAGATTTTTTTCTTTGCATTAATATGCTTAGTTTGGCTTGTGTTCTATTGATGTTGTTTTGAGTTCTAACCCATTTAATTTTTGAAGCCTGGTTTTGGAAAACCTTAGGTCTATCTATATTGCAAGACTTGTTAAAGGGTTGATTGTGACTGGTAGGATCTCTACTTCCAACAGGTGGCGCTATAGAGTTCAAGTCGTCTTTTTCTCTGAAGAGGCACTTTGCATACCAATATATCTGCAAACAGGAAATCACTTTTTTTTCCTTCCCATATGCTAACTTTTAGGCTAAGTGCACACGTTGCAGAATTGCCGCGGAAATTTCCGCGGCAATTCTGCGCCTCCTGCCACGGGTATATCGCATGTGGTTGTGGCATGCATATTCCCGCAGAAAACTAGCGTTTTGCAAGCATAATTAGCTTGCAGAATGCTAGCGTTTTCCAAGCGATCTGTAACATCGCTTGGAAAACTGATTGACAGGTTGGTCACACTTGTCAAACAGTATTTGACAAGTGTGACCAACTTTTTACTATTGATGCAGCCTAAGCCGCATCAATAGTAAAAGATAGAATGTTAAAAATAATAAAAAAATGGTTATACTCACCTTCCGCAAACAGCCGATCTCCTCAGCGGCTTCTGTTCCTATAGATGGTGTGTGTGCAGGACCTTCGATGACGTCGCGGTCACGTGACCGCGACATCACCGCAGTCATGGGACCGCGACGTCATCGCAGGTTCTTCACACACACCATCTACAGGAACGGAAGCGGCCGCGTGCAGCGCTGAGGGGCAGGAAGACTCCGGGGCCATCACAGGGTGAGTATATCACGATTTTTTTTAATTTTAATTCTTTTTTTTTTTTTTTTTTAACAATTATATGGTGCCCAGTCCGTGGAGGAGAGTCTCCTCTCCTCCACCCTGGGTACCAACCGCACATGATCTGCTTACTTCCCGCATGGTGGGCATAGCCCCACGCTGGAAGTAAGCAGATCAATGCATTCCTAGGTGTGCGGAATCTCCGCGATTCCGCAAATATAATGAACATGCTGCATATGTTACCGCAAATCTTTTCCGCTGCGGAAAAATACTCAGTATGTGCACAACATTTGTGGAATGCATTCTAATTAATAGGATGCTTAATGTTAGCGTTGTTTTCGCGGTTTTATAGCGTTTTTATAGCGAAAAACCGCATAAAAAACGCAAAAAATCTGCTGCGTGTGCACATAGCCTGAATAAGCGTTATTTCAAGTGACAAAAAACCCCACATGCAGTGAAAACGTATGTAAAAAATGCAGGTGACCTGCCAGTGACTTCAAATGCAGATTTTGTTCAGATTTCACCTGTGTCAAATCCTGAGCCATTCCTGATCGTGTACACATACCCTAAGACGCACTGGACCATAAGACACACCTAGGTTTTAGAGGAGGAAATTAGAAAAAAAATGAAGCAAAAAATGTGGTCAATTCTGTACTAATGTCCCCTCTCCTGGTATATATATGATCGCCCTCATCCCCATCCTGATATGCATGGCCCCCTCATCCGTAGCCTGGTAGGCATGGCCGTCTTATGCTTAGCCTGGTAGGCATGTTCCCCTTAACCTGGTAGTCACGTCCCATTTATCCTTAGCCTTGTAGGCATGGCCATCCTGATATGCAAGGACCCTATATCCATTCTGGTATGTATGACCCCATCAGAAAAACAAAAAAACTTTATATTTACCTTCCCTGCGTGCCCTCGTAGCATCTTGTTCTGATGCCAGCAGCCACTTTATGCTTGTAAGCAGCGAAATGTAGGGACGTCAAGCGGTGCTTACAAGCCGAGAACAGCTGTCGAAATAGTGTGGAGAGTAGTGAATATTCATTGCTCTTTAACAGCGGGCACAGTGTTAGCCGCAGCCGTCGGCTGCCTGCAGCTGCTGGACGTTCACGTGTGCTGCTAGTGTAACAACCCTGCCGGCATCACTGCATGGTCTCCCATTCCCCACCTGCCTATTACATCAACTCACCCTGTGCCATGCTGTGAGATCTGTCTGCTGCCGGCTCCATGCCATGTGCTCCATGGCCGCTTACTCTGTGTACACTTCCTGGCTGTGTGCATAGGGGGGCGGCACCAGCAACTCTGGATTCTTATTGAGACTGTGTGCACCTCCATAAGGTGCTCCTGGCCAATAGGCCTCTGATACTTAAGGCATCCTCACCCATTGGAGGATGCCTGAGCAAACTATTTCCCTCAGTTAGCATTTGCTACTGAGCTGCCAGGTCGTGTCTGTTTCCTGTCTGAGGGCTGCAATTAGCAGGCTTTCATCTGTGTTCTGTTTGTGTATCCGTGTAGGTTCCTGTCTGAACTCTGGTCTACGTCTGTTCCTCCTTTGTCATTAGTCATTTCCCACTCTGCTGTGTGTACCTCCGCCTTATCTTTCTGCTCTGTTCGCCACTGTCTGTGGTTCTGCTTCTCTCTGCTCAGTTCTGCCACAACCTGTGCCTCTCAGGTTTGCTCTCAGCTCTGCACTCTGTGGCATTGCTCTCAGCTCTGCTCGCTGTAACTTTGCTCTGCACTCTGACCTTGCTCTGCGGCTCTGCTCAGCTCTCGCTCTGCTGCTCCGCTCCTTGTGGTTCTTCCTGGCTCTGCTCCTTGCGGTTCTACGTCTCTTGCTCTTGTCTCCGCCTCCTGCGTTTCTGCACATGGCTCCGCCTTTTCCTTCTCTGCTCTTAGCTCCGCCTTTTCCTTCTCTGCTCTTAGCTCCGCCTTCTCCTCTGCTCTTAGCTCCGCCTTCTCCTCTGCTTTTAGCTCCGCCTTAGTAGGAGTAGCAGGCACACGTGAATGCCTGGCAGCTGCACAAAGCCGGCTGCTGAGGCTAACAGCATGTCCACTATTAAACAGAAATGAATATTCACTGCCCTCCATTCCAATGGGCGTGGAATTCAGTGAATATTCATTTCTCTTCAGCAGCTGGCACATGAGTTAGCCGCAGCCGCCGGCTCCTTCCCCCTGTGATCTGCCACTTCCCCGCCTCACCTCACAGTTATAAGATGCACCCCCATTTTCCTCCCACATTTTTGGAGGAAAAAAGTGTCTTATAGTCTGAAAAGTACTGTAATAAGTGCAGATAATTCATTTGTGTCTTAAATTAGTGATTTGAAAAATATTAATGCCACAAATATTATAGCTGTCCACTTGTAGAGATGGGAAAATTGGAGAAAACAGTTGCTTCGTTTCCAAAGTCTAATGTTTTCAATATTTGCCATTTTCTAGATTTTTGACACTACAGAAGAGTTGCGTAAAAAAGTGGTGGACCTTGCTGAAATGATTCGGAAAGCTTCAAATGTTGTTGTTCACACAGGAGCTGGAATAAGCACGTCATGTGGAATTCCCGATTTTAGGTTTGAGATTATTATGTTTGAATATATCATTACTTTTCAGTTAAAGATTATGACTTTTATGGTTGTGATATGTATGCAGGAATATACATATATAATCGCCAGTTGGGACTTCCGGCCGCTGTCCCCGAATCCTATAAGGCACCGCGGCAGTGTCACTTGCGCCTGCGTAAGTGATATACACGTCTCCGCTATTCCCAACCAGGCACAGTAACAGCCGCATCGTTACTATGCCTGTGCAAGTGAAATTCACGTCACCGCTATTCCTGCGTATGCGCAGTAACATCCACAACTGCGCACTCTACCTGCTCTACCCGCGCATGTGCGGTAACGATGCGGCTGTTAGGCTACGTTCACATTTGTGTTTTGCGTTGCTGCGTCAGCGACACAACGCATGCAAAAACGCATGCAAAACGCAGCTTTTTGTGACGCATGCGTTCATTTTTTTCATGCTTTTTGGCGCAGAAAAAACTGCATCATGCAGCGTTTTCTGTTGCGCCAAAAAGATGCATGCGTCACAAAACGCAAGACAACGCATGTCCATGCGCCCCCCATGTTAAATATAGGGGCGCGTGCGTCGCTGGAGCTGCGCCCGACGCAGCCCCGCAAAACGCTAATGTGAATGTAGCCTTACTGCGCCTGCGTGGGGAATAGCGGTGATGTCTGTTTTACTTGTGCAGCCGCAGGAACAGCCTCACGGCCACGAACTGCGCCTGCTCAAGTGACAGATATGTCACAATATTCCCAGTAACAGCCATAACTGCGCGTACCCGAGCATGCTTACACAGTCCCATACTGGTGTATCAATTTTGTCTACTATCTGAGACACAAAAATACTGTATATGACCAGGCGACGAAACTTTTGTCTTGCCAAAATCGGACCATTCTATGTCCATTAACTGATCAATATTTCTGCATCGATGCCAATTAATTTTCTTCACCTAAACCACATTTTGGAGGTTTTCAGCTTTCAAAAGAATAATTTATACAACCAATGGATAAATTTAACGTCCGGTTATAAGCTTTTATTTACATAACATGGATAAGCGACATAACTTCTGTCAGGTAGTGTACTGGTATGTACATAATTCATACCACTGAGGCACTGCTTCTGGATTTGCCATTTTAACTGTACTCAACAAAAAATAACGAAAAATATTTGGCCTCATCCCCATTACGGCACAAAGAAAGCCAGTACCATGCCAATATATACGTTATTTTTATTACCTCAGCCAGCAGCAAATTCGCCACAGTCCCATACTATATAACAATTGTGTCTACTATCTGAGACACACAAGTACTCTCTACTACTGGTATGTACATGCTTCATACCACTAATGCACTGCTTATAGATTTGCCATTTTAACTGTCCTCAAAAATTTTTTTTATAACATTTTGGCCTCATCAACATTACGGCAAAAAGGAAGCCAGTACCACAGCTATACAATATATGCGCTCTTTTTATTACCTCAGGCAGCAGTAAATTCCACCAGCCCCACATACACGCCTGTTTTTTACAAATCTACATAACTACCGCATGTCCAACTAGCATTCATTGCTGAAGGAATCCAACAGCAGTGCCACTTACTGAAGTGCAGGTTTTTACACACAAGAAGGCTTCCTCACTTCTCCAAACAGGCCCACATAACCGCCTGTACATCTCATTGCATATCACTGCTCCTGGACTCCGAAGCAGTGCCAACATGGCTCCTCATAAAAAATACAAAAATCAACACAAAAGAGGCTCAGGCACTGTGTAAACAGCGACATCGCGCTAATGAGACTCCTCAACAAAAACGCCATCGTCTGGACAAAGACGATGCATGTAAACGTAGACGTCTCTCTCAGGAGTCACCTCGCTCTAAAGTGATTAGATTGGCTATTCGCCAACAAAAACGCTGTCACAATACACATTCTGTTTCCACATTTCTACCACAACCACAAGGTGACGCATCACAATCTGAACACCACACCCCAGATTCTACCACTTCAATGTGTATGAGCTCTCAGCAACTATCTCCAGTAGCTACATCAATGCCACTGTTACACAATACTGAACCATAAGCACAAACCGTCACACTACTGCGACTACAAAACAAACGACTAATCGACATTTGGCGGCAAACAAGACCCAAGTCCTGATCATTCCCCAGCGACCAACGATCTCCCAGCAGGGGCTTGATCGTTGGTCGCTGTCACGCATAACGATTTCGTTGCTACGTCACAAAAAGCAACGATATCGTTAACGAAATCGTTGTGTGAAGGTACCTTTTGACTACTCCACTACTACTACTACAATAGCAACAATATTTTACCGAAGATGAAAATACTATTAAAGAACAGAGCTGCGGTGACATGACTCATGTATGTGAAAGTTGCCAAGCTTTGCATTTTGCAAATGAGATGCCTCTGGATAAAAAGTTTACACAGTGCTGTCGGAAGGGTAAAGTCCATCTACCCATAATACAGTATCCCCATGTGTTGACAATGTTGATGACAGGAGAACATGAATACAGCAAAAATTTCATAGACAAGTCGCTATATCAACAGTTCTTTTGCGTCCATGGGAGCAAGTGTTTCACCACCTCCTGGATATGGCCCATACTGTATTAGAATTCATGGACAGATCTATCATCAAACAGGCACACTACATCCAGCTGACGAAGAACTACCTAAATTTGCACAACTTTACATACTATATACCACCCACGCTAATGATCGACTGCATGAATGAATGAATGAAAAATGCCTTCCTACTTTAATGACCATTACTGCTGAGCTAATTCAAACAAAAAATCCTTTCACTGCTGCTTATTGAATGCTACGTGATGTTGAAGACCTAGAGACGATCAAAGCTCTACAAAATGGAACTATCGTGCCAAACATCACAATGGCTATTAAACAAGATAATCAAGAAATCGCCGGTGGGCTTACCTCACCCGCGATTTTCGGGGTGACAGGTTCCCTTTAATTCATTTAAAACCTGATCCACAAAATTGTCTGGCTCCAAAAGCATCAGCATTGTTCATAGGATACATCAGGGCATCTAAATTGCTATCTTTTTCCCTTATGGAGAACAAGGCTAGCATGACGCTCTAAAACACCAAGGACATAGTACACGAAGGATTACCAAACTACATTACTACAGCTATTTATTATCCGTAAAAAAGGATTTTAATCCACTACTAAATGGGGGCATACTAACACCGCAATATTTGGTTGATGCATACGTCAAAATCGAAGCTAATCGACTACATTACATTAGAATGCATCCAAAAGATTTAAAAGTAGAAGATTGCCTTCTTCAAGAACATTTACTCAACAAATCTATTCAAAAGGGCATCACAATCGGAAAAAACTGTCATTTTACCATCATCTTTTGAAGGCAGTCCATGAAATATGCAACAGCGCTACCAGGATGCTATGGCTATCCTTGCCAAATATGGTCGTCCTGATCTTTGTCACCATGACGTGCAACCCTAAGTGGAGAGAAACTAATGAAAATTTACAACAGTGGCAACGTGTTGAACATCGCCCAGACTTGGTTGCATGGGTCTTTAACCCCTTTACCCCCAAGGGTGGTTTGCACGTTAATGACCAGGCCAATTTTTACAATTCTGACCACTGTCCCTTTATGAGGTTATAACTCCGAAACGCTTCAACGGATCCTGGTGATTCTGACATTGTTTTCTCGTGACATATTGTACTTCATGATAGTGGTAAAATTTCTTTGATAGTACCTGCGTTTATTTGTGAAAAAAACGGAAATTTGGCGAAAATTTTGAAAATTTCGCAATTTTCAAACTTTGAATATTTATGCAATTAAATCACAGAGATATGTCACACAAAATACTTAATAAGTAACATTTCCCACATGTCTCCTTTACATCAGCATAATTTTGGAACCAATTTTTTTTTTTGTTAGGGAGTTATAAGGGTTAAAAGTTGACCAGCAATTTCTCATTTTTACAACACCATTTTTTTTTAGGGACCACGTCTCATTTGAAGTCATTTTGAGGGGTCTATATGATAGAAAATGCCCAAGTGTGACACCATTCTAAAAACTGCACCCCTCAAGGTGCTCAAAACCACATTCAAGAAGTTTATTAACCCTTCAGGTGTTTAATAGGAATTTTTGGAATGTTTAAATAAAAATGAACATTTAACTTTTTTACACAAAAAATTTACTTCAGCTCCAATTTGTTTTATTTTACCAAGGGTAACAGGAGAAATTGGACCCAAAAAGTTGTTGTCCAATTTGTCCTGAGTACGCTGATACCCCATATGTGGCAGTAAACCACTGTTTGGGCGCATGGGAGAGCTCGGAAGGGAAGGAGCGCCGTTTGACTTTTCAATGCAAAATTGACAGGAATTGAGATGGGACGCCATGTTGCGTTTGGAGAGCCACTGATGTGCCTAAACATTGAAACCCCCCACAAGTGACACCATTTTGGAAAGTAGACCCCCTAAGGAACTTATCTGGATGTGTGGTGAGCACTTTGACCCACCAAGGGCTTCACAGAAGTTTATAATGCAGAGCCATAAAAATAAAACAACATTTTTTTCCCACAAAAATTATTTTTTAGCCCCCAGTTTTGTATTTTCCCTAGGGTAACAGGAGAAATTGGACCCCAAAAGTTGTTGTCCAATTTGTCCTGAGTACGCTGATACCCCATATGTGGGGGGGAACCACCGTTTGGGCGCATGGGAGGGTTCGGAAGGGAAGGAGCGCCATTTGGAATGCAGACTTAGATGGAATGGTCTGCAGGCGTCACATTGCGTTTGCAGAGCCCCTAATGTACCTAAACAGTAGAAACCCCCCACAAGTGACACCATTTTGGAAAGTAGACCCCCTAAGGAACTCATCTTGATGTGTTGTGAGAGCTTTGAACCCCCAAGTATTTCACTACAGTTTATAACGCAGAGCCGTGAAAATAAAAAATCTTTTTGTTTTCCCACAAAAATTATTTTTTAGCCCCCAGTTTTGTATTTTCCCAAGGGTAACAGGAGAAATTGGTCCACAAAAGTTGTTGTCCAATTTGTCCTGAGTACGCTGATACCCCATATGTTGGGGTAAACCCCTGTTTGGGCACACAGGAGAGCTCGGAAGGGAAGGAGCACTGTTTTACTTTTTCAACGCAGAATTGGCTGGAATTGAGATCGGACGCCATGTCGTGTTTGGAGAGCCCCTGATGTGCCGAAACAGTGGAAACCCCCCAATTATAACTGAAACCCTAATCTAAACACACCCCTAACCCTAATTCCAACGGTAACCCTAACCACACCTCTAACCCTGACACACCCCTAACCCTAATCCCAACCCTATTCCCAACTGTAAATGTAATCTAAACCCTAACCCTAACTTTAGCCCCAACCCTAACTGTAGCCCCAACCCTAACCCTAACCCTAGCCCTAACCCTAGCCCTAACCCTAGCCCTAACCCTAGCCCTAACCCTAGCCCTAGCCCTAGCCCTAACCCTAGCCCTAGCCCTAACCCTAGCCCTAGCCCTAACCCTAGCCCTAACCCTAGCCCTAGCCCTAGCCCTAACCCTAGCCCTAACCCTATCCCTAACCCTAACCCTAGCCCTAGCCCTAACCCTAGCCCTAACCCTAGCCCTAATGGGAAAATGGAAATAAATAAAAAAAAATTTTATTTTTCCCTAACTAAGGGGGTGATGAAGGGGGGTTTGATTTACTTTTATAGCGAGTTTTTTAGCGGATTTTTATGATTGGCAGCCGTCACACACTGAAAGACCCTTTTTATTGCAAAAAATATTTTTTGCAATACCACATTTTGAGAGCTATAATTTTTCCATATTTTGGTCCACAGAGTCATGTGAGGTCTTGTTTTTTGCGGGACGAGTTGACGTTTTTATTGAAAACATTTTTGGGCACGTGACATTTTTTTATCGCTTTTTATTCCGATTTTTGTGAGGAAGAATTACCAAAAGCCAGCTATTCATGAATTTCTATTGGGGGAGGCGTTTATACCGTTCCGCGTTTGGTAAAATTGATAAAGCAGTTTTATTCTTCGGGTCAGTACGATTACAGCGATACCTCATTTATATCATTTTTTTATGGTTTGGTGCTTTTATACGATAAAAACTATTTTACAGAAAAAATAATTATTTTTGCATCGCTTTATTCTCAGGACTATAACTTTTTTATTTTTTTGCTGATGATGCTGTATGGCGGCTCTTTTTTTGCGGGACAATATGACGCTTTCAGCGGTACCATTGTTATTTATATCTGTCCTTTTGATCGCGTGTTATTCCACTTTTTGTTCGGCGGTATGATAATAAAGCGTTGTTTTTTGCCTCGTTTTTTTTTTTTTTTTCTTACGGTGTTTACTGAAGGGGTTAACTAGTGGGACAGTTTTATAGGTCGGGTCGTTACGGACGCGGCGATACTAAATATGTGTACTTTTATTGGTTTTTTTTTTTATTTAGATGAAGAAATGTATTTATGGGAATAATATTTTTTTTTTTTTTTTCATTATTTTGGAATATTTTTTTTTATTTTTTTTACACATTTGGAAAATTTTTTTTTTACTTTTTTACTTTGTCCCAGGGGGGGACATCACAGATCAGTGATCTGACAGTTTGCACAGCACTCTGTCAGATCACTGATCTGATAGGAGTGCAGGCTGCTTCACAGTGCCTGCTCTGAGCAGGCTCTGTGAAGCTACCTCCCTCCCTGCAGGACCCGGATCCGCGGCCATCTTGGATCCGGGGCTCGAGCAGGGAGGGAGGTGAGGAGACCCTCGCAGCAACGCGATCACATCGCGTTGCTGCGGGGGGCTCAGGGAAGCCCGCAGGGAGCCCCCTCCCTGCGCGGTGCTTCCCTGCACCGCCGGCACATCGCGATCATCTTTGATCGCGGTGTGCCAGGGGTTAATGTGCCGGGGGCGGTCCGTGACCGCTCCTGGCACATAGTGTTGGATGTCAGCTGCGATAAGCAGCTGACACCCGGCCGCGATCGACCGCGCTCCCCCCGTGAGCGCGGCCGATCGGCTATGACGTACTATCCCGTCCAGGGTCAGATAAGCCCAGGGCACCTCGACGGGATAGTACGTCTAAGGTCACAGAGGGGTTAAAATTAAACTTGAATCCCTGGTATCTGATATTAACAATGGATTATTTGACAGGTCTGTGCTATCGTGCATGTCATCGAGTTTCAAAAGCGTGGTCTGCCACATGCACATAATTTAATCATACTTGACGACAATTTCGAAAATCAGACCTGAACAAGAGAGAGACAACATTGTATGGGCTGAAATTCCTGACAAGACAACATACCCTCAGCTCCACAACATTGTTCTGACAAACATGATTCACGGTCCCTGTGGTAAAGCCAATCCTAACTCTCCCTGTATCGATCATGGACACTACCAAAGGATTTCCCAATAACTTACAACAAAATACCACTAAAGAAATGGATGGCTATCCAATTTACCTCAGAAACATTGGGACAACATACCAACATAATTCTAAAACTATCGACAATTAATGGGTAGCTCCATATAACTCATACTTGCTAAAAAAAAGAATGCAACTGCCATATGAATGTGGAAATTTGTGCCAGCATCCAAAGTGTCAAGTATTTAAATACATATACAAAGCACATGACAAGGCTAATATTGCAATACCTCAAAAACACCTCCAACATGATGAAGCAAACCAATTTGTCGATTCATGATACGTCAGTGCACCAGAAGCTGCGTGAAGAATCTTTGCTTTTCCTATGCATAAACAATCTCATACCATTTTTCGACTAGTAGTACATCTACAGTGCCTTGCTAAAGTATTCGGCCCCCTGGAACTTTTCAACCTTTTCCCACATATCATGCTTCAAACATTAAAGATACCAAATGTAAATTTTTGGTGAAGAATCAACAAGTGGAACACAATTGTGAAGTTGAATGAAATGTATTGGTTATTTTAAATTATTGTGGAAATTCAAAAACTGAAAAGTGGTGCGTACAATATTATTCAGCCCCTTTACTTTCAGTGCAGCAAACTCACTCCAGATGTTCATTGTGGATCTCTGAATGATCCAATGTTGTCCTAAATGCTTAATGATGATAAATATAAGCCACCTGTGTGTAATCAAGTCTCTGTATAAATGCACCTTTTCTGTGATAGTCTCAGGGTTCTGTTTGAAGCACAGAGGGCGTCATGAAGACCAAGGAACAGAACAGGCAGGTCCGTGATACTGTTGTGGAGAAGTTTAAAGCCGGATTTGGATACAAAATTATTTCCAAAACTTTAAACATCCAAAGGAGCACTGTGCAAGCTTTTTTATTGAAATGGAAGGTGTATCATACCACTGCAAATCTACCAAGACCCTGCCGTCCCTCTAAACTTTCATCTCAAACAAGGTGAAGACTGATCAGAGATGCAGCCAAGAGGCCCATGATCACTCTGGATGAACTGCAGAGATCTACAGCTGAGGTGGGACAGTCTGTCCATAGGACATCAATCAGTCATACACTGCACAAATCTGGCCTTTATGGAAGAGTGGCAAGAAGAAAGCCATTTCTCAAAGATATCCATAAAAAGTGTCATTTAAAGTTTGCGACAAGTCACCTGGGAGACACACCAAACATGTGGAAGAAGGTGCTCTGGTCAGATGAAACCAAAGTTGAACTTTTTGGCAACAATGCCAAACGATATGTTTGGCGTAAAGGCAACACAGCTCATCACCCTGAACACACCATCCCCACTGTCAAACACGGTGGTGGCAGCATCATGGTTTGAGCATGCTTTTCTTCAGCAGGAACAGGGAAGATGGTTAAAATTGATGAGAAGATTGAGCCAAATACAGGACCATTCTTGAAGAAAACCTGTTGGAGTCTGCAAAAGACCTGAGACTGGGACGGAGATTTGTCTTCCAACAAGACAATGATCCCAAACATAAATCAAAATCTACAAGGGAATGTTTCACAGATAAATGTATCCAGGTGTTAGAATGGCCAAGTCAAAGTCCAGACCTCAATCCAATCGAGAGTCTGTGGAAAGAGCTGAAAACTGCTGTTCACAAATGATCTCCATCAAACCTCACTGAGCTCGAGCTGTTTGCCAAGGAAGAATGGGCAAGAATTTCAGTCTATCGATGTACAAAACTGATAGAGACATAACCCAAGCGACTTGCAGCTGTAATCGCAGAAAAAGGTGGTGCAAAAAAGTATTAAGTTAAAGAGGTCGAATAATATTGGACGTCCCACTTTTCAGTTTTTGAATTCCCACCAAAATTTAAAATAACCAATAAATTTCTTTCAACTTCACAGTTATGTTCCACTTGTTGTTGATTCACCAAAAATGTACATTGGTATTTTTGTTTGAAGCATGATATGTGGGAAATGGTTGAAAAGTTACAGGGGGCCGAATAGTTTCGCAAGGCACTGTACCTAACTTTTAGCCACTATATTTTCATGAAGATGATCCCATTGACAACATACAACAAAAACTACTTCAAAATTCAACACTCATGGCGTACTTTAACCTTAATAAGATCGACCCTAATGCATATCAATATTATTACCGAGACATTCCAGAACACTACGTTTGGAAACATGGCATATGGGAGCTCAGAAAGCAGAGGCCACACTGTAATAGAAAGAATTCATACAGTTAGTCTGAAAGACCAAGAACGCTATCATTTACATTTATTACTTGTAAAAGGAGCAACAAGTTTTCAGAACCTTAAATCTGTCAATGGTATTAGGCCATGTTCACACTATGCGGTTTTTACTGCGGAACCGCGGCGATTTTGCCGCTGCGGGTCCGCAGCTGTTTTCCATGCAGGGTACAGTACAATGTTACCCTATGGAAAACAGAAACCGCAGTGCACATGATGCGGAGAAACCCGAAAAAAACGCGCAGAATTGCTGCGGAAAAAAAGGACCATGTCACTTCTCTGTGCAGAATCGCAGCGATTCTGCACCCATAGAAGTGCATTGATCCGCTTACTTCCCGCATGGGGCTGTGCCCACCATGCGGGAAGTAATGCGGATAATGTGCGGGTTATACCCGGGGTGGAGGAGAGGAGACTCTCCTCCAGGCCCCGGGAACCATATTTGTATTAAAAAAAAAAAGAATAAAAATAAAAAATCATGTATACTCACCCTCGGAAGTCTCAGAGCTGCACGTGGCCGTCCGGTCTCAGGTTTGCTATGCGACCAGGACCTTCGGTGACGTCGCGGTCACATGACCGTGACGTCACCGAAGGTCCTAGTCGCACAGCATCTTTGGAACCGGACCGCCGCCTGCAGCGCCCAGGAGATCGGGACGTCAGAGGGTGAGTGTATCATCATGATTTTATTATTTTTAACACTACTATTGATGCTGCATATTGGATATGCAGCATCAATAGTAGGGGTAAATCCCGCAGCGGAACCCGCAGCGGAACCCGCAGGACAAACCGCGATAAATCTGCAGGGATAACCGCAGCGGGTTTGCCCTGCAGATTTATCAAATCTGCTGCGGGATAACCCGCAGAATAAAAAGGAACGTCTGAATGTGGCCTTACACATGAAACCTTTCAAGATGCTACATTAGCACTCGGATTATTAATGGATGATAGTGTCTGGAGAAATACTATAGTATATGCCACCATTCTGAACATGCCTACACAACTTCGGGAGATGTTCGCTGATAAAGACTATGAATTAGCTACAGCTGCTGAGATGAAAAATCCTGAGCTACTCTTGGCTTTTAATGCCATTTTGGATGCTCTACAAGACAACACGTTGACACCTAAGTGCTTTTTTATTGATGGTCTGCGTGGCAGTGGAAATACCTACCTATACCATCTACTTATACATTGTCAGAGGACAAGGACATGTGGTCTCACCTGCTGCTACTACAGGAATAGCTGCAAACTTGCTACCAAGAGGACAAACTATACACTCTCTGTATGGCATTCCAATCCCAATTAATGAAACGTCAGTTTCCAGGATTAAAAGTGACACTAACGCTGCCAACAAGTTAAAAATACTACACTTTTTATACTCGATGAGTGCACAATGGCACAAAACCATTCTTTGAATGTCATTAATAGACTTCTACGTGATATTATGACAACACATGTTGATGACAAAAATAATGTTCCCTTTGGTGTTAAAGTTTTCATACTTGGAAGAGATTTCCGACAAAGCCTTCCTGTACTTGCATATGCCACCAGAACTTAAATTGTGGAGTGCGGTCTTAAATATTATCAACTCTGGAAACTCTTCACAAGACTCCCGCTATTCAACAATGAGATCCAGAATACTGCACTTGGTTACTAATAACATAAATAACATACTATTATATGTGGTGTTATTATATATAATAGTATGTTATGTTGGAAGCTGCGGGACCAGTGTGGTGTCTGTGAAGTACTTTATGAAGATGCTGGAGGGTGAGTATAAGAATGGGGGCACAGGGCTTGAAAGCACCACTCCAGCGCTGCAAAATAACACTGGAGTGCTGCTTTAAAATCGCATGGAAGAACTATAACTCCCAGCATGACCTGCAGATCCTATGACATGCTGGGAGTTATAGCTCACCAAAGGAGTGGCAGAGTGCTTTATTGTGTTTTGTAAAGACTAACCTCTTGATTTTGGCAGCAAGCCAGGCACGCCATGGTGAGGTAATAAGCTGGAGAATCCCATGACCGCACACACAGAGCCTTCCCTCTTGTTGCCTTTCCAGCACAGATGTTACAGCACAGGTTATAAGAGGAAGCCAGCAGATTCTAGTGGGGAGTCTGAAGGACCTGTGATGATGTCAAGAAGAGGGAGGGCTCTGAGCCGCCATGTGATGCTCCTGCCCGCCCACTTCTGACATCACACAGGTCCTCCTTGTGCACAGCAGTCCAGCCCAGGCAGGTATGCAGCTATCTCGTCTCCTCTCCCCTGCCGCCCTGCTGCTGCCTCCTCGTCCCCCAGACACACAGATCTCCCCAGCTGCTGCAGGAATCCAGCGCTGGGGAAACCATGTGTGTCCCTGCAAATGGAGTATTCATTTGCTGCTCCTGGCTCAGGGCTCAGCTGATAGATGGGCGGGGAAGCAGCTAATGAATATTCACTGCACTTAATCATCGGGACCATGTGGTTTCCCCAGCTCTGATTCTGGGCAGTGGGGGACATTTTTCTGCCTCCTGAAGTGGGATAACAGTGTGATCCCACTCCCTGCTGCCCTCCTCCCCACATGCTACATCCCTACCATAAGACGCACCCACACTTTCCTCCCAAATTTGGAGGGAAATAAGTGCGTCTTATGGTCAGAAAAATACGGTATGTAACGGAACTCGGCTCATTGGAACATCCTTAAGGCTATGTGCACACGTTCAGGAATTCATGCAGAAAATTCCTGTGAAAATCCGGACATTTCTGCCAGATTTCCGCATGAAATCCGCATGCGTTTTTTTGCGCGGTTTTGACGCGGTTTTTGCGCGGTTTTTGTGCGTTTTTTCCCAGACATTTCCCAATGCATTAGACAGTGGGAAAACCGCAAAAAAACCCGCAAAATTAATGAGCAGGTTCATTATTTTTCCGCAATGCGTTTTTCATGCGGAAAAACGTACATAATGTGCACAGAAATTGCGGATTTCATTAAAAATGATAGGATGCTGATGTTTGCAGATTATTTGCGGTTTTATAGCGTTTTTATAGCAAAAATGCTAAAAAAAAACGCAAATAATCTGCAACGTGTGCACATAGCTTAAACCCACATATCATACAGGCAAAAGTCATCACAGGATCAGCTGAAGGGGACTTTGTTTTTATTCCACGCATTGATTTGTGTCCATCTGAAACTGGGTTACCATTTAAACTACGAAGAGCAACCGTTTCCTGTTAAGCCAGCTATCACAATGACCATTAACAAGGCAGATGGACAGACTCTACATCGAGTGGCTATTTATCTACCTCAACCAGCCTTTGGCCATGGGCAGGTATGTGTTGCTTTCTCCAGAGTCAAGCAACGCTCCCATGTCAAAGTGAAAGTTTTACCGTGGTGTTTTTTTCCGTGGCGGAATCGCATTTCGGAAAAAAAGCAACATGTTCATTCTTTGTGCGGAATCGCGGGGATTCCGCACACATAAAAATGCATTGATCAACTTACTTTCCGCATGTGGCTATACCCACCATGCGGGCAGTAATCGGATCATGTGCGGTTGGTACCCGGGGTGGAGGAGAGGAGACTCTCCTCCAGGCCCTCGGAGCAATATAATTGTAAAAAAAAAAAAAAAAGAATTAAAATAAATAATCATGATATTCTCACCTTCCGGCGTCCCCGGCAGTCTTCCCGTTCCTCGCGATGCTTCCGTTCCCAATAATGCATTGAGAAAATGACATGTGATGACGTCATCTGAGGTCATTGCCACAATGCATTATTGGGACCAGAGCATCGCGAGGAGTGGGAAGACTGCCGGGGATGCCGAAAGGTGAGAATATCATGATTTTTTTTATTTTAATTCTTATTTTTTTGGTCACACTTGTCAAACACTGTTTGACAAGTGTGACCAACCTGTCAATCAGTTTTCCACGCGATGCTACAGATCGCTTGGAAAACACTAGCATTCTGCAAGCTAAAAACGCTTGCAAAACACTAGAGTTTAGCGGGAATACGCATGCCAATTCTGCAGGCGATATACCCGCTGCAGGAGTTGCGGAATTGCAACGGAAATTTCCGTGGCAATTCTGCAACGTGTGCACTTAGCCTAAATGTAGTTTATAAAAATATTTTAAATTAATTTATGTCTTTAGTCATCTCAATAACATGTACCGTACATACTATTTTAACACATATATAGTGATTTCCTTTTTTTTTTTTTTTACACACATACCTACATAGATACATAGCACAACATACACATTGCTATCTATATATGAGGCATCGTGATTACTCGCTAATCCCGCCACTGCACAGTAGCTCCGCCTCCCACCACATCACCACACAATCCCGCCCCACCACACACAATCCCGCCCCTTCACCAAATTACTACACATAATCCCCCTACCACATACCACACATAATCCCGCCCCCCACTACATTACCACACACAATCCCACCCCATCACATTACCACACAATACCGTGCCCCCACCACATTACCACACATAATCCCGCCCCCAATACATCACTACACATAATCCTGCCCCAACACATCACCACACATAATCATGCCCCCCACCCCATTACCACACACAATCCTGCCACCCACCCCATTCCAAAACATAATCCCGCCCCACCACATAACTACACACAATCTTGCCCCCCACCACATCAACACACGTAATCCCACCCCATTACCACACACTCCTGCCCCCCCACCCCATCACCGCCCATAATCCCGCCCCCCACCCCATCACCACACAATCCCGCCCACCACACATAATCCCGCCCCCCCACCACATCACCACGCACAATCCTGCCCCTCCACCACATCACCACGCACAATCCTGCCCCCCACCACATCACCACGCACAATCCTGCCCCCCACCACCACGCACAATCCTGCCCCCCACTACATTACCACACACAATCCCACCCCATCACATTACCACACAATACCGTCCCCCCACCACATTACCACGCACAATCCCGCCCCCCACCACATTACCACAGAAACCAGCCCCCCCCCCCCACGTTACCACATATAATCCCGCCCCCCCTCCACATTACCACACACAATCCCACACGTTAAATTGTACCTGGTAGAAGTCCAGGAAAGATCTTTGAAAATAACAACAATGACTACACATTTAATTGTGTTTACAGAGAAATTTTAACTTAATTTATGTTTCGTTATGAAATTTGTTTAGATGCTGGAATGAATAAAAAACGCACATCTTACTGAATCCAGTTTTGTTTTTTATTTTACACTGTGAATAAAATGTATTAGTATTATCAGATTTTTTATGATTATTATTAACTTCATTTTAATTTAATTTACCACCTGCGTAAGCGCTATTAAATGTTGTCATTATTTACTTTAGTTTAATCACCAGCAGCGTTAATTAGATAGCAATGAGCGTGCCGAGCGTTAGCTGGCTAGAAACAGCTAGTATGATACATATAGATAACATATTTTGCTGCTACTTTAATTTTGTGCTAAAAAAAAAAAAAATATATATATATATATATATATATATATATATATATATATATATATATATATATATATTATAGTAGGGATTTCACTCACACTCAGGTGCGACGGCGGAGACTCAGGAGGCACGTTCCTTTAAAAGTTCACAGGGTTTATTGCTTCATAAACCACATGGCAAAACAACAGAAAGCAAGTAGCCTTTGGCTCAGGAAAAGATAAGCAAGTGTCCAGTCCTTCAGGCTCTGTCCTGTAGCCTTAACGCACTCAGGAGCGTTTCACCTCCACACATATATGCTGTGTAAAGCATTAGCCTGTCTTATATAGAGCTAATCACACCCAGTATCCCACCACATGATTAGACATGTGGTCTGACATCACCACAGGTCCTGAAACATATATATACATGGTTATGTGAAACCATGCACGATGATAAACACCTCAACAAACAAGGGGGCAGCCTCCTGGCCAAAGAGCTGAAGGACATCGTGCTAAACAGAGACCCCGGGCCTGGATTCAACAGTCGCCATAATCACACTGAAAGACCCCCGAGAACGATAAAGCAGAAAACCCCAAGGCTACCTCCTGAAGCTGGAAACAAAGCTCTTCACCCAGTGTCAGACCATTGGAGGTGGAGACCTCCACGGAGGAGACCACCAAGCCCACACAGATACATGCAGAGCAGAGATAGGGTTGAGATAAAGAACCTGCTCAAGGAGCTGTGCAGAATAATAATGTGACTGGATGGAACCAAGCACTTATATAAAACTGTCAGAAATCCAGTTTGTCCCACACAGCCATACTCATTACAAGTGGTATATACACACAAACCACACAGAAGAATGTCTTCACTTACAATCAGCAGCTGGAATATCCAGGGTCTCAACGCCTCAACCTTTGGATCTAAAACAAAGGACCTTGATTTTATACAAAGTATGAAAAATATAGACATTCAGATCCTCCTGGAAACATGGACCAGAGCCGAAAACGAATTCCTGGTGCCTATTGGATACAAGGAATTCTTGGTCCATGCCCAGAAAAATAAAAACATCAAACAGGGCCGGGGCTCAGGAGGAGTAGCGATCTGGTATAAAGAGGAGCTCCACCAGTACATTAAACCAGTGAAGAAAGGAGGCAGCCACATATGGATCAGAATCAGCAGCTCCATCCTCACCTGTCAGTCTGATGTCCACCTCTGTGCCACCTATATACCACCACCAGAGTCCCCCTACTTCAATCCAGACTGCTTCGAGATCTTACAAAGAGAAGCCGCCCATTATCAGGCCCTGGGCAAAGTTCTCATCTTTGGAGACCTCAATGCAAGAACAGGGAGAGAGAGAGACTTCCTGACCACGGATGGAAACATCTACATACTTGGAGCAGAGAATGACGGCCAAGACCCTGTACACACTGAGAGAAACAGCTATGACAGTACAGTCAACAAAAGTGGCAGAAAGCTCCTTGAACGTATGTAAAAGTTTAGGACTTCATATCCTTAATGGACGAAGCAAGGGTGACTCCCTAGGAAGGTATACACTAAACTCCCATGTAGGGAGGAGTGTAGTTGATTACGCCATTACAGACCTGAACCTGGCAGATGTCAGCGCCTTCATAGTCATCCCACAAACGCACCTGTCAGACCACAGCCAACTTCTTCTGTACATGAAATCTACAGAGAAACCATCCACTCAGAAGCCACAGCAGAGCGGCCTCTTCACCCGGCCTCCATCCTATAAATGGTCCAAAATGTCGGCACTAAAATATAAAGAAGCTTCCAGCAGACCTGAAATACAGCGGATGCTCCACCACTTCTACAACCTCGAGTACATGCCAAACCTAGAGGGAGTGAGCCAAGCCACAAAGGACCTCAACAATATATTCTACGCAATGGCCAGACTGTCCGACCTTAAAAAAGTCGACTACAAGAGACTAAAAGAAACACAGGTCAATGGCTGGTTTGATTGAGAATGTAAAGCTGTACGGAAGACCCTGAGAACAGCCTCCAACAAGAAACACAGAGACCCCAACCACCTGGGTCTGAGGGAAGCCTATGACTCCATACAAAAGCAGTACAAAACCATCCTCAGGAGTTAGAAGCAGAGTTACATCTCTACCAAGCTTAATCAACTCCAAGACGCCCTCCAAGACAACTTTTTCTGGGAACTATGGAACCACATGGGCACCAAAGACAAGAAAAACAACAACCATATCCAAAATGGCAACCTCTGGCTCCAATACTTCAGAGACCTCTATAAAGACATTCCAAAGGAAGGACGAAGCCAAGAACAGGAAAACATAATGGCGAAACTAAAAGCAATGGAGGAAAAAATCAAAAACTTCCAAAACCCGGTGGATACACCTATAACACTACAGGAAGTAACCGAGAGACTCTCCTCCATAAGATGTAGAAAAGCCGGTGGCCTGGATGGATTCCTACCAGAAATGCTGAAGTACAGCCCACCAGAAATACAGGCTGCAATGGTTAAACTCTTCAATATTGTGCTGAGTGCCGGCTACTTCCCTCGTAACTGGAACCAAGGCCTCATCACACCCATCCACAAGAGTGGGGACAGGTATGACCCAGCCAACTACAGAGGCATATGCGTCAGCAGCAACCTGGGAAAACTGTTCAACAGTATCCTGAACAAGAGGATCCTCACCTTCCTCACCGAGCACAACGTCCTCAGCAAGAGCCAAGCAGGGTTCATGCCGAACCACCGCACCACTGACCACATCTATACTCTGCACAGCCTCATTCAGAGACACGTCTACAATACAAAGAATGGGAAGATATACGCCTGCTTTGTGGACTTTAAAAAGGCCTTTGATTCAGTGTGGCACCCGGGCTTATTCCTGAAACTGCTGGAGAGTGGAATAGGAGGAAAGACCTACGATGTCATCAAAAGCTCCTACACCGAGAACCACTGCAACGTGAGTGTGAACGGCTTATTTCCAGCAGAGCTGCGGAGTCAGACAAGGCTGCAGCCTAAGTCCAACGCTCTTCAACATCTACATCAACGAGCTGGCTACCGCCCTGGAATCCTCCTCAGCACCAGGACTCACCCTCCACGACGCTCAGGTGAAATTCCTGCTGTATGCAGATGACCTGCTGCTGCTGTCACCAACCGAGAAAGGCCTCCAGGACAACCTGAAAATCCTAGAGAAATTCAGCTCCACCTGGGCTCTACCGGTCAACCTAAAGAAAACCAACACCATGGTGTTCCAGAGGAGAAAGAGAAGATCAGACGAACACCCATCATTTATCCTCAACAACTGCGACCTCACAGGAACAGACAAATATACCTACCTGGGCCTAGAGATTCACCGGTCAGGGAGCTTCAAACAAGCTATAGAGACCCTGAAAGACAAGGCCTGCAAAACCTTTTATGCCATCCGAAGGACACTCTACCATCTGAAGCCACCAGTGAGGGTCTGGCTAAAAATCTTCGACTCCATCATCGCCCCAATCCTCCTGTATGGCAGCGAAGTCTGGGGTCCTCACACCTACCCAGACTGGTCAAAGTGGGATTCCAGTCCAACAGAAACATTCCACCTGGAATTCTGCAAGCACCTTCTCCAGGTCCATCGGAGCACCTCCAACAGTGCTTGTCGGGCCGAGCTGGGCAGATTCCCTCTACACCTAACAGTTCTAAAGAGGGCGCTGTCATTCCGGGCTCACCTGCATAGGAGCAATCCGAGCTCCCATCACCATAAAGCCCTGATACATGTAGGTGAAACAGAAAAACCAGAACCCTCAGAACAGCCCAGCCAAACCCAACCGGACCAGAACACCAATCACAACAACCTGACAAAAGCCGGAATTAGGAAGACGGCAGACGAAGGCCAGGAGAGGTATGTCAGTGACTGGAAGAATGATATCATCAGCTCACAGAAACTGACCATGTACCGGAGCCTACAGAGAGACTACAGACTGGCCCCATATCTGGAGAAACTCCCGGACCCCAGAGACCGCCAGATCCTGAGCCGATATAGACTCAGTGCCCACAGTCTGGCCATCGAATGTGGCCAACACAGGCAGAACTACAAGCCCAGGGAGGAAAGACTGTGCCAACACTGTGACCAGGAGGCCATAGAGGACGAAACCCACTTCCTGCTACACTGCCCCAAATACTCAGCAGTGAGGGACACTCACTTCAGGAGACTCTCACATCTCTTCCCAGACTTCATCAACATGAAGGAGGAAGAGAAAACATACATCCTGCTGGGAGAAGAAGAGAGAGCGGTGGAGATAGCAGCGCGGTATGTGAGCGAATGCCATAGACTGCGAGAAAGAGAATTATGATGCCATGGACTATAGCCCCCACAATGGATCTGCGCCATCCACCTCCCCTATGCCATGGACTATAGCCCCCACCCTGGATCTGCCCCCATCCACCTCCCCTATGCCATGGACTATAGCCCCCACAATGGATCTGCCCCATCCACCTCCCCTATGCCATGGACTATAACCCCCACAATGGATCTGCCCCCATCCACCTTCCCTACAGCTCCTACCCAACATCCCCACAGTACCTATCCCTATTGCCTTTATACACTTGCTTTGGCAAAACTGATGTGTATTTGGTCCTGCCAATAAAGCTTCTTTGAATCTTGAACATATATTTATATATATATATATAATTAGATTGTGGCCCGATTCTAACGCATCGTAGTATATGGACAATGATGATTCCAGAATTTGCGGCAGATTGTGCCCGTCGCTGATTGGTCGAGGCAACCTTTGACATCATCGTCGCCATGGCAACCATTATGACATCTACGTCGATACTGTGCCCATCGCTGAATCAGAGGCGCGGGATTTCTACGTCGATACCGTGCCCGTCGCTGATTGGTCGAGGCTTGGCGGCCTCGACCAATCAGACGCGGGATTTCCAAGACAGACAGACAGAAAAACCCTTAGGCAATTATATATATACTAGATTGTGGCCCGATTCTAACGCATCGGGTATTCTAGAATATGCATGTCCCTGTAATATATGGACAATGATGATTCCAGAATTCGCGGCAGACTGTGCCCGTCGCTGATTAGTTGAGGCAATCTTTATGACATCAGCGTCGCCATGGCAACCATTATGACATCATCGTCGCTGTGCCCGTTGCTGATTGGTCGAGGCCGCCAGGCCTCGACCAATCAGAGAGCCGGGATTTCCAGGACAGACAGACAGACAGACGGAAAAACCCTTAGACAATTAGATATATAGATATATAGATATACAGTGTATATAAAATATACATATATATATATATATATATATATATATATATATATATATATATATATATTTGTGTGTATATCTATAATATAACGCTGGGAGCGTCACTCTGTCCGAAGCCTTTATAGACTGCGCAGGCGCAAGCGCCGGCGCAGTCTGGGCCTCACAGAGTGACGCTCACGGGAGATCGCGGTGTGCGTTCACACTGAACGCACACCGCGATCTCCAACAGAGAAGCAGGGACTGCCAGGAGGGTGAGTATCGCCTATATTCACCTGTCCTGCGTTCCATCGCTGAGCGCCGCCATCTTCCCGGTCTTCGGCCTGTGACCTTCAGTTCAGAGGGCGCGATGACGCGCTTAATGCACGCCGGCGCCGCCCTCTGACTGAACAGTCACGGCCAGGAGACCGGGAAGATGGCAGCGCTCAGCGATGGAACGCAGGACAGGTGAATATAGTAAGTGCTGGGGGGCCTGAGCTGGCGGCGATACCGGCACCTGACCCCCACAGCGTGCCGGTGTCCCCGCCTGCTCAGGCCCCCCAGCACTCGGCGCCGAGCGGGTCAGAGGCAGTATGGGGACGCAGGATGCAGCAGCACATAAGGATGGGGACGCAGGATGGAGCAGCACATAAGGATGGGGACGCAGGATGGAGCAGCACATAAGGATGGGGACGCAGGATGCAGCAGCACATAAAGATGGGGACGCAGGATGCAGCAGCACATAAGGATGGGGACGCAGGATGGAGCAGCACATAAGGATGGGGACGCATGATGGAGCAGCACATAAGGATGGGGACGCAGGATGGGAGCAGCACATAAGGATGGGGACGCAGGATGGGAGCAGCGCATAAGGATGGGGGACGCAGGATGGGAGCAGCGCATAACAGGATGGGGACGCAGGATGGGAGCAGCGCATGACAGGATGGGGACGCAGGATGGAGCAGCGCATGACAGGATGGGGACGCAGGATGGGAGCAGCGCATCACAGGATGGGGACGCAGGATGGGAGCAGCGCATGACAGGATGGGGACGCAGGATGGGAGCAGCACATGACAGGATGGGGACGCAGGATGGAGCAGCACATGACTGGATGGGGACGCAGGATGGAGCAGCACATGACAGGATGGGGACGCAGGATGGGAGCAGCGCATCACAGGATGGGGACGCAGAATGGGAGCAGCGCATGACAGGATGGGGACGCAGGATGGAGCAGCGCATGACAGGATGGGGACGCAGGATGGGAGCAGCACATGACAGAATGGAGGCGCAGGATGGAGCAGCACATGACAGGATGGGGACGCAGGATGGGAGCAGCGCATGACAGGATGGGGACGCAGGATGGGAGCAGCGCATGACAGAATGGAGGCGCAGGATGGAGCAGCGCATGACAGGATGGGGACGCAGGATGGAGCAGCACATGACAGGATGGGGACGCAGGATGGAGCAGCACATGACAGGATGCGGACGCAGGATGGGAGCAGCGCATCACAGGATGGGAGCAGCGCATCACAGGATGGGGACGCAGGATGGGAACAGCGCATCACAGGATGGGGACGCAGGATGGGAGCAGCGCATGACCGGATGGGGACGCAGGATGGAGCAGCACATGACAGGATGGGGACGCAGGATGGAGCAGCGCATGACAAGATGGGGACGCAGGATGGAGCAGCACATGACAGGATGGGGACGCAGGATGGAGCAGCGCATGACAGGATGTGGACGCAGGATGGAGCAGCACATGACAGGATGGGGACGCAGGATGGAGCAGCACATACCAGGATGGAGACCATATACCAATATAAATGCTCGCCACCCGGGCGTAGAACGGGTTCAATAGCTAGTGTATATATATGTGTGTGTGTATATATGTATATATGTGCATATATATATATATATATATATATATATATATATATATATATATATATATATATATATATATATATATATATATATATATATACTGTATGTATATATATATATATATATATATACTGTATGTATATATATATATATATATATATATATATATATATATATACTGTATGTATATATATATATATACTGTATGTATATATAGATTCAAGATTCAAAGAAGCTTTATTGGCAGGACCAAATACACATCAGTTTTGCCAAAGCAAGTGTATAAAGGCAATAGGGATAGGGACTTTCATATATATATGAAAAAAACAAAAACAAATCAGTACTCCCAATGTGAACACGTGCAAACTGCAACACATAGATAAAAAAGATCACAGCAGCACATGTACATGAATCGGCCATGTGAAAACAGACAAATATACATTTCTCAAATATTTTTTCATAAAAAAATTTTCAAAAATTTTTTTTTCATAAAACTTAGTTAAAGATGGAGATTCTTAGCGCATAAATTGGCCAATTCATGTGTGCCCATCAACCACGGCAAGGTGATTTCCCACTGATGGGTCCTACCCTACTGTACATGCCACTCTTGGGCCACCAGCCTACAACTTTGGACAAACATCACTCTGGGCTAAACCTACAATTTATGGGCAGGTAGAGTTGATTACCGCCACCTGCAAGGTCAATGGGGGGAGTGCAAGATAAGTCTGGATGTTGGGTCGCTGTGACCAGTGGGGTACCGCAGGGTCGGTATTGGGACCTGTTCTCTTCAACATATTCATTAATGATCTGGTAGAAGGTTTACACAGTAAAATATCGATATTTGCAGATGATACAAAACTATGTAAAGCAGTTGTCTGAATAAACCCTTACGGGGGTGCATTGAATAATGGATGCTGCTTATCTGAAGTCCTCCTCTCCAATCTTCAGTTCTCTGAAATTGGAGGATTGCTGGCATATTTCCTGTGTCCAGATCCCCTGGAAGTATGTATAGGAGACCGCCAATTCCTTGCCGGCCTCCTCTTCAGACAGTGGCTATGGGTGTCAATATTTCCCGCTTGAAGAAGTGGATAGGCTTGTTAAAGCAGTCAGATCCACAATGGACATGGTAGACGTTAGGCCAGAAAGATGAGTGCAGAACATCGTGTTCCAGGGCCTAGGTCAGAAAAAGTGAAAATCCTTTCTGTTACATGAAAGGATCCAGGCTTTGGTACGGCAAGAGTGGAGAAAGCCAGAGAAGAGAGGCTCTCTTCCTTTAAAAGGAATTATCTCTTTGATGAGCCTTCTTCATCATTATTGGGCAAACCCCTAACCTGGATGTGATAACTAAGGCCTACTAAGGCTTCACTACCCTTTGATGATATGGGGGTATTTATTGAGGGATCTCATTAATAGGAAAGCGGACACCTTTTTTAAAGTTACAAAGTTATGGGATACATCAGCAGGGGCCCTGAAACCAGTGGTAGCAACGAGTACTGTTTAGGTCCTTATTGATCTGGCTGGATCTCCTGGAATCCCAGTTAAAGTACAGGGTGGGCAACATCATGGCCACTATTGCAATTATTCGGGCAGCAGCGTCTTTCTTATCAGATGCATCTGCAGACTCTGTACGGCTGGCAGCAAGGTCGGCCACCCTTTTCAACGCGACCCGTAGGGCCTTGTGGTTAAAATACTGGCCACGGGACATTCAGGCCAGGATGAGACTGTATACCATTCCATGTGAGGGGGAATATCTGTTTGCCCCAGACCTGGTTGAAATTATTGAAGGAAACCTCCCAGGGAGCAAGATAAATGGGAAGATGGCAGAAGGAAAAGTGGAGGGTTCATGCATGCTAATAAAGTTGAGTGCCCCCAGAGAAAAAAAAAACTACTTCCTGTAGAACCATACCTCTAGATCCCGATCGGACTGCAAAAAAATTTGCATAGCACTCGGACCATGTGAGAGCTGTCTGTTTTTTATATGCGGATGTCCTTTGAAAAGCTGGCAATTCAGCAGCTGCATACAGTAAAAGCAAAGCAAGACAGATTAGAATTGAATAGATCGAATGGATATATACACTTACCATAGAATAGATAGAAACATGTCAGTGATCAGTAAAATCACAGCAGGACCCGACAGGATTGAATAGATGGATTACATACAGTATACAAACATATAATACATAGATATTCAGATGGCAGTGACATATACAATTAGTACAGTGTGTAGCTTACTGAAAATGTATTATTAACCCCTTCACGACCTTGCCCTTTTTTGGTTTTGCGTTTTAGTTTTTCACTCCCCTCTTTCCCAGAGCCATAACTTTTTTATTTTTCCGTCAATATGGCCGTGTGAGGGCTTGTTTTTTTTTTGTGGGACAAGTTGCACTTTTCAACGACATCATTGGTTTTAGCATGTTGTGTACTAGAAAACGGTGAAATTGCAAAAAAAGTGCAATACCACACTTGTTTTTTGTTTGGCTTTATTGCTAGTTTCACTAAATGCTAAAACTGACCTGCCATTTTGATTCTCCAGGTCATTACGAGTTCATAGATAAAACGTAACCTAGACATGTTTGGTGTCTAAGTGGTAAAAAAAATTCCAAACTTTGCTAAATAAAAAAAAAAAAATCGCGCAATATTCCGTTACCCGTAGCGTCTACATTTTCTCTAGTCACCTTCCACGACGGGATATGGAGGTTGTCTCTTTGCCCTAATGGGGAACAGGAAACACAGAGAGGTTTAAAAGGACCTCCCACCTCCCACCTGCCAGTGTCTTTCCTGTTCCCCATGGGACAGGGAGAGGTCTCCAGGTGCTGTTGTGGCCGGCGACTGCGGTACCTTTGTGCAGGCTCTGCCTGTTGTAGCCGGGCAGCTGGTGGTCGCGTTCCGCCTCCTCCCCTGCTGCTCCCGTCGTCCTGCTATGCAGGTGCCTCAGGGACCCCCTCCCGGCCTTCCCGCGCCCCCACGAGGGCAAAGCAGGCCTGGGATCCCTCGCCGGGCTCCTCCATGAGCTGCTCAGCGTTCTCCCCCTCCATTGCCGGCTCGGCGTTCCGGATGTGACGTCGGCGGTCTCGCGCGTCACTTCCGGTCCCTCGTTCTCCTGGAAGCCGCTTCTTCCGGGTTCGCCGGCCGGCGTGTCGGACTGATGGCGTCCCCTCACATGGATCCCGGAGGGGGAGGGGGAACTGCTGATTGCTGGAGGCAGGTGCGGACAGCGTTCTTAAACCCTGCTGAACCACCACTGAGGTAAGACTAATTTTCCCAGTATGGATGGTTCCTTGTGCCCTGCATCTGCGGAGCCCAGCGCTACCCCTGCTACAGTAAGTGTTTTGCAGGGATAGGATCCGGGAGGTAGTACCTATAGGGGGTTTAATGTCCTCACTCCCCTCTCCCTTGTCATTTCAGGGAGAGAAGTCTGCCCCTAAAGCCGCTATTAAAAAGAAGTGCCCAGTCTGTTCTACTAAATTCCCTCTTAACTGGGACAAAAGACTCTGCCAGCCATGTACTGACAAGATTGTAAAAGCTGAGCAACCATCTCTGCTGGATGAAATTCGCTCCTTAGTAAAACAGGAGGTGCAATCTTCGTTAGCAGCTTTTACTACTCCTCCACCTCCACCTCCGCCGCCGCATTCCCCAGCTAAAAAGAGAAAAATTCAGGCGGTCGAATCAGACTCTGATTCAGACCTCTCCCATACTTCATCTGTGGGCTGGGAAGATCCTGTATCACCTAAAGCTGAGGTCAGGAAATACCTCTTTTCCTCAGATTACATTGAGGATTTAGTATCTGCTGTCCGTAATACTATGGGCCTAGAAGAGGAATATGAGCCACAGTCCGTACAGGATCAGATGTTTGGCGGACTCAGATCGGAGAAAAGAGTGGGGTTCCCGGTGCACGCTAACATTGTTAGTATGGTTAATCAGGAATGGGAACAGCCTGAGAAACGCCTCACTACCCCTGCAGAAATGAAGCATAGATTTCCTCTAGAGGGTGAAGTAATCAAATTGGACATTCCAAAGGTGGATGTGCAGGTGGCTAGAGTCGCCAAAAGAACAGCACTCCCTTTTGAGGATTCCTCACAATTAAAGGATCCTATGGACAGAAAGATTGAAAGCCTCCTAAAAAAGTCTTGGGAAACTTCAACGTCTATCCTTAAGGCCAATGTCGCTTCCACTTGTGTTGCCAGGGCCCTCTCCTGCTGGTTGGAGAAATTAGAGTCTCATATATCTCAGGGTACCCCGAGAGGTGAATTATTCCCATCCTGCATAGAGCCTCTGGGTTTCTGGCTGACGCTTCTCTGGAATCTGTTAGAGTGGCCGCCAGATCTCTCGTACTCTCCAACTCTGCTAGAAGAGCCCTCTCGCTTAAAATATGGAGCGGTGATATCACTTCAAAAGCCAAGTTGTGTGCTATACCTTTTAAGGGAGATTATGTTTTCGGTCCAGCCTTAGACGATATTCTTGACAAGGCTACTGACAAGAAAAAGGCACTCCCGGAGCAAAAACAACCGTGAAAACGTTTTTTTCGTGCCCCACAGTCTCAGCCCCCTCAAAGAGGGAAAGGCAAAACCGGCAGGTGGAGTTACGCCAAAGGTAGAGGGAAAAATAGTTTTGTCCCCCAGCAGCAGCAGCAACAGTCCCAACAGGACAAGCAATGACTCCGACCCGGTAGGGGGGAGACTCTCAAAATATGTGGGTCAGTGGGAAAATATCACCAGTTCCCACTGGGTCCTCAATGTCATCAAGGAGGGCCTATTAATAGAGTTAATTTCTTCCCCCCCTCAGGGTCTGAAAGTTACTACCCTTACGTCTTCAAGAGATCACAATTTGTTGACATTGGGTCTCAGAGATCTTATGAAATCAAATGTGATCTCACCAGTTCCACATCTGGAACAAGGAAAAGGACATTATTCCCGTCTATTCTTAGTACCCAAACCCTCAGGGGACGTAAGAATTATTATAAACCTAAAAGGTCTAAACCGACATGTGAAATATCGCAAGTTCAAGATGGAGTCTGTAAGATCTGCAATTCCTCTGATAGGACATCAGTCCTTTATGGCAACCATCGACCTAAGGGATGCATATTTTCACATTCCTATCCACCCGAGACACAGAAAATACCTCAGGTTTGCGATACGGGGGAGTCATCGAGTGGAGCACTATCAGTATGGAGTCCTTCCCTTCGGCATTTCCTCAGCACCAAGGGTATTCTCCAAGATCATGGCAGAGGCAGTGTCATTTATCCGGAGTCAAGGTGTCTGTATAGTGCCCTACTTGGACGATCTACTGGTAGTTGCCCCCACCGAGATGACCCTGATATCCCATGTGTCAACCACTTTGGAGATATTGAAGTCTCTGGGTTGGATTCCAAACATGAAGAAGTCTCAGCTTCAACCCTCAAGAACCAGAAAGTTCTTGGGGGTGGTTCTGGACTCAACAAAACAGATGTCCTTTCTCCCAGACGATCACAGGCTACCATTAGTAGCAAAAGTCAGAAAATTCAAGGAGATGAGATGTCCTACTCTTCGAGAAGGAATGTCTCTCTTAGGCTCCATGACAGCCTGTATACAATCAGTGGCTTGGGCTCAAGCTCACTCCAGAATTCTCCAAACCCACATTCTAGACAGGTGGGATGGTCAACCTGGCACTCTAACAAGAAGGATTCACACACCAGGTCGAGTGAAAGCATCCTTAACATGGTGGATGAATTCCAGAAACCTCCTGAAGGGGGTGAGCTGGATTCAGCTCCCGATAACTACGATCAAGACAGATGCCAGCAGGAGAGGCTGGGGAGCCATAGTAAATCATGTTCCTTACCAAGGTCTTTGGAACCAGTCGATCAGCGAGAAATCGTCAAATTTCAGAGAACTCAAAGCTGTGGAAGAGGCCCTGTTAGCAGCAAGCCGTCAGATTTCCGGTCAACATGTCCAGATCTATTCAGACAACATGACCACGGTGGCGCATATCAGGCGTCAGGGCGGCACAAAATTCCTCAGTTTGAAAAAGATCTCCGCTCGAATTTTTTATTGGGCCGAGAAACACTTACTGTCACTGACAGCAATTCATCTAAAAGGGACTGCAAATATTCAAGCAGACTACCTGAGTCGCCAGGACATTCATCCTGGCGAGTGGAGCCTGGACCTTCAAACGTTCAATATGCTAGGAGGAGTGGATGCCCTAGTCCAAGATTGGCACTTCCAGCTTGTCTACGCATTTCCACCAATCCCAATCCTGGCAAAGGTTCTAAGGAAGATACGAATAGAAGGAACTCCGACTATCCTGATAGCCCCTTTTTGGCCCAAAAGAAGTTGGTTCAACTTGATCATCCAACTACAAGTGGATGGACCAGTAATGTTACCTCTAAAAAACGATCTCCTCTCTCAGGGTCCTATTCTCCACGCAGACCCTCAGAAATGGAATTTAGCGGCGTGGTTACTGAAGCCCAGGTCTTGAAAGCAAAAGGACTATCGGACTCTGTCATAGCTACTCTCCAAAAATCGAGAAAGCCAGTAACCAACGCCATCTACAACAAAATCTGGAAAAAGTTTTCGTCTTTTTGTCTACCTAACCTTCCAGACCCTCTCAAGCCTAATATACCTAACATCTTAGATTTTTTGCAAAAAGGCTTAGGAATGGGTCTTAGGCCCAGTACTCTCAGAGTCCAGGTCTCGGCACTTAGCTCCTTTTTTGATCAAGATCTAGCAGGCCATCGCTGGATCAAAAGATTTTTAACATCAGCAACTAGGATGAATCCTAGAAAACAGATAATAGTTCCCCCATGGGATCTGAATGTGGTGCTTCAAGGTCTTACAGGCCCGCCTTTTGAACCTTTTTCCTCCTGCTCTCTTCAAAATCTTGCATACAAAACTGTGTTTTTGGTAGCCATAACTTCGGCTAGAAGAGTGGGTGAACTACAAGCCTAGTACTTCGTCTAGATCCTTCTTTTCTTCCAAAGGTAGTCTCTGATTTTCATCGTTCCCAAGAGATTGTTCTACCAACCTTTTGCCATAGTCCTGCAAATTCGGAAGAAAGAAGATTCAACACTCTGGACGTCCGACGTATTGTGCTGCAATACTTAGATCAGACCCGTGCTTTCAGAATCGATCATAACCTCTTTGTCCATCCCTCTGGGCAAAATAAGGGTAAAAAAGTAGCTAAAAGTACCATTGCTACATGGATCAAAAAGGCTATAACGGAAGCCTACCTTGCTCAAAACAAAATACCTCCAGTAGGGATCAAGGCCCATTCAACAAGATCTACGTCAGTCTCCTGGGCAGAAAGAGCAGGTGCATCCCCAGAGCAGATCTGCAGGGCAGCAACGTGGTCTTCACTTCATACTTTCTCTAAACATTACAGATTAGATGTATTGTCCAATAAGGACTTAGTCTTCGGCCGTAAAGTTCTGCAGGCCGTTGTCCCTCCCTAGTGCCAAATTAGTTGGTATTCCTCCATATGCCGTCGTGGAAGGTGACTAGAGAAAATAGAATTATTCTTACCGTTAATTCGGTTTCTAGGAACCTTCCACGACGGCACTAATTTCCCACCCGATATATATTCCTGGATTAGTTCTGGGATTCGGAAGGTAAACCGGTGCTATGGGTTCAGTTGTAAGTCACTGGCAGGTGGGAGGTGGGAGGTCCTTTTAAACCTCTCTGTGTTTCCTGTTCCCCATTAGGGCAAAGAGACATCCTCCATATGCCGTCGTGGAAGGTTCCTAGAAACCGAATTAACGGTAAGAATAATTCTATTTTTTGTGATCTGGGGTCAGGTGAGGGCTTATTTTTTGCATACCGAGCTGGCGTTTTTAATGATACCACTTTTGTGCAGATTTTTGATTGCCCGTTATTACATTTTAATGCAATGTCGCAGCGACCAAAAACAACGTAATTCTGGCATTTTTTTCTCGCTACGCCGTTTATCGATCAGGTTAATCCTTTTTTTTATTGATCGGGCAATTCTGAACGCGGCGATACCAAATATGTGTAGGTTTGATTTATTTTTTTAATTGTTTTATCTTGAATGGGGCGAAAGGGGGGTGATTTAACCCCTTTACCCCCAAGGGTGGTTTGCACGTTAATGACCAGGCCAATTTTTACAATTCTGACCACTGTCCCTTTATGAGGTTATAACTCCGAAACGCTTCAACGGATCCTGGTGATTCTGACATTGTTTTCTCGTGACATATTGTACTTCATGATAGTGGTAAAATTTCTTTGATAGTACCTGCGTTTATTTGTGAAAAAAACGGAAATTTGGCGAAAATTTTGAAAATTTCGCAATTTTCAAACTTTGAATTTTTATGCAATTAAATCACAGAGATATGTCACACAAAATACTTAATAAGTAACATTTCCCACATGTCTCCTTTACATCAGCATAATTTTGGAACCAATTTTTTTTTTTTGTTAGGGAGTTATAAGGGTTAAAAGTTGACCAGCAATTTCTCATTTTTACAACACCATTTTTTTTTTAGGGACCACGTCTCATTTGAAGTCATTTTGAGGGGTCTATATGATAGAAAATGCCCAAGTGTGACACCATTCTAAAAACTGCACCCCTCAAGGTGCTCAAAACCACATTCAAGAAGTTTAGTAACCCTTCAGGTGTTTAATAGGAATTTTTGGAATGTTTAAATAAAAATGAACATTTAACTTTTTTACACAAAAAATTTACTTCAGCTCCAATTTGTTTTATTTTACCAAGGGTAACAGGAGAAATTGGACCCAGAAAGTTGTTGTCCAATTTGTCCTGAGTACGCTGATACCCCATATGTGGCAGTAAACCACTGTTTGGGCGCATGGGAGAGCTCGGAAGGGAAGGAGCGCTATTTGACTTTTCAATGCAAAATTGACAGGAATTGAGATGGGACGCCATGTTGCGTTTGGAGAGCCACTGATGTGCCTAAACATTGAAACCCCCCACAAGTGACACCATTTTGGAAAGTAGACCCCCTAAGGAACTTATCTGGATGTGTGGTGAGCACTTTGACCCACCAAGTGCTTCACAGAAGTTTATAATGCAGAACCGTAAAAATAAAAAATCATATTTTTTCACAAAAATTATATTTTTGCCCCCAATTTTTTATTTTTCCAAGGGTAAGAGAAGAAATTGGACCTCAAAAGTTGTTGTCCAATTTGTCCTGAGTACGCTGATACCCCACATGTGGCAGTAAACCACTGTTTGGGCGCATGGGAGAGCTCGGAAGGGAAGGAGCGCAGTTTGACTTTTCAATGCAAAATTGACAGAAATTGAGATGGGACGCCATGTTGCGTTTGGAGAGCCACTGATGTGCCTAAACATTGAAACCCCCCACAAGTGACACCATTTTGGAAAGTAGACCCCCTAAGGAACTTATCTAGAGGTGTGGTGAGCACTTTGACCCACCAAGTGCTTCACAGAAGTTTATAATGCAGAACCGTAAAAATAAAAAATCATATTTTTTCACAAAAATTATATTTTTGCCCCCAATTTTTTATTTTTCCAAGGGTAAGAGAAGAAATTGGACCTCAAAAGTTGTTGTACAATTTGTCCTGAGTACGCTGATACCCCATATGTGGCAGTAAACCACTGTTTGGGCGCATGGGAGAGCTCGGAAGGGAAGGAGCGCCGTTTGACTTTTCAATGCAAAATTGACAGGAATTGAGATGGGACGCCATATTGCGTTTGGAGAGCCACTGATGTGCCTAAACATTGAAACCCCCCAGAAGTGACACCATTTTGGAAAGTAGACCCCCTAAGGAACTTATCTGGATGTGTGGTGAGCACTTTGACCCACCAAGGGCTTCACAGAAGTTTATAATGCAGAGCCATAAAAATAAAACAAAATTTTTTTCCCACAAAAATTATTTTTTAGCCCCCAGTTTTGTAATTTCCCTAGGGTAACAGGAGAAATTGGACCCCAAAAGTTGTTGTCCAATTTGTCCTGAGTACGCTGATACCCCATATGCGGGGGGGAACCACCGTTTGGGCGCATGGGAGGGCTCGGAAGGGAAGGAGCGCCATTTGGAATGCAGACTTAGATGGAATGGTCTGCAGGCGTCACATTGCGTTTGCAGAGCCCCTAATGTACCTAAACAGTAGAAACCACCCACAAGTGACACCATTTTGGAAAGTAGACCCCCTAAGGAACTCATCTTGATGTGTTGTGAGAGCTTTGAACCCCCAAGTATTTCACTACAGTTCATAACGCAGAGCCATGCAAATAAAAAATATTTTTTTTTCCACAAAAATTATATTTTAGCCCCCAGTTTTGTATTTTTCCAAGGTTAGCAGGAGAAATTGGACCCTAAATGTTGTTGTCCAATTTGTCCTGAGTACGCTGATACCCGATATGTGGGGGGGAACCACCGTTTGGGCGCATGGGAGGGCTCGGAAGGGAAGGAGCATCATTTGGAATGCAGACTTAGATGGATTGGTCTGCAGGCGTCACATTGCGTTTGCAGAGCCCCTAATGTACCTAAACTGTAGAAACCCCCCACAAGTGACCCCATGTTGGAAACTAGACCCCTCAATGAACTTATCTAGATGTGTTGTGAGAACTTTGAACCCCCAAGTGTTTCACTACAGTTTATAACGCAGAGCCGTGAAAATAAAAAATCTTTTTGTTTTCCCACAAAAATTATTTTTTAGCCCCCAGTTTTGTATTTTCCCAAGGGTAACAGGAGAAATTGGTCCACAAAAGTTGTTGTCCAATTTGTCCTGAGTACGCTGATACCCCATATGTTGGGGTAAACCCCTGTTTGGGCACACAGGAGAGCTCGGAAGGGAAGGAGCACTGTTTTACTTTTTCAACGCAGAATTGGCTGGAATTGAGATCGGACGCCATGTCGTGTTTGGAGAGCCCCTGATGTGCCGAAACAGTGGAAACCCCCCAATTATAACTGAAACCCTAATCTAAAGACACCCCTAACCCTAATTCCAACGGTAACCCTAACCACACCTCTAACCCTGACACACCCCTAACCCTAATCCCAACCCTATTCCCAACTGTAAATGTAATCTAAACCCTAACCCTAACTTTAGCCCCAACCCTAACTGTAGCCCCAACCCTAACCCTAGCCCTAACCCTAGCCCTAACCCTAGCCCTAACCCTAGCCCTAACCCTAGCCCTAACCCTAGCCCTAACCCTAGCCCTAACCCTAGCCGTAACCCTAGCCCTAACCCTAGCCCTAACCCTAGCCCTAGCCCTAGCCCTAACCCTAGCCCTAACCCTAACCCTAGCCCTAACCCTAGCCCTAATGGGAAAATGGAAATAAATAAAAAAATTTTTATTTTTCCCTAACTAAGGGGGTGATGAAGGGGGGTTTGATTTACTTTTATAGCGAGTTTTTTAGCGGATTTTTATGATTGGCAGCCGTCACACACTGAAAGACCCTTTTTATTGCAAAAAATATTTTTTGCAATACCACATTTTGAGAGCTATAATTTTTCCATATTTTGGTCCACAGAGTCATGTGAGGTCTTGTTTTTTGCGGGATGAGTTGACGTTTTTATTGAAAACATTTTTGGGCACGTGACATTTTTTGATCGCTTTTTATTCCGATTTTTGTGAGGAAGAATGACCAAAAGCCAGCTATTCATGAATTTCTATTGGGGGAGGCGTTTATACCGTTCCGCGTTTGGTAAAATTGATAAATCAGTTTTATTCTTCGGGTCAGTGCGATTACAGCGATACCTCATTTATATCATTTTTTTATGGTTTGGCGCTTTTATACGATAAAAACTATTTTACAGAAAAAATAATTATTTTTGCATCGCTTTATTCTCAGGACTATAACTTTTTTATTTTTTTGCTGATGATGCTGTATGGCGGCTCTTTTTTTGCGGGACAATATGACGCTTTCAGCGGTACCATGGGTATTTATATCTGTCTTTTTGATCGCGTGTTATTCCACTTTTTGTTCGGCGGTATGATAATAAAGCGTTGTTTTTTGCCTCGTTTTTTTTTTTTTTTCTTACGGTGTTTACTGAAGGGGTTAACTAGTGGGACAGTTTTATAGGTCGGGTCGTTACGGACGCGGCGATACTAAATATGTGTACTTTTATTGGTTTTTTTTTTTTATTTAGATGAAGAAATGTATTTATGGGAATAATATTTTTTTTTTTTTCATTATTTTGGAATATTTTTTTTAATTTTTTTTACACATTTGGAAAATTTTTTTTTAACTTTTTTACTTTGTCCCGGGGGGGACATCACAGATCAGTGATCTGACAGTTTGCACAGCACTCTGTCAGATCACTGATCTGACATGCAGCGCTGCAGGCTTCACAGTGCCTGCTCTGAGCAGGCTCTGTGAAGCCACCTCCCTCCCTGCAGGACCCGGATCCGCGGCCATCTTGGATCCGGGGCTGGAGGGAGCAGGGAGGGAGGTGAGACCCTCGCAGCAACGCGATCACATCGCGTTGCTCGGGGGGTCTCAGGGAAGCCCGCAGGGAGCCCCCTCCCTGCGCGGTGCTTCCCTGCACCGCCGGCACATCGCGATCATCTTTGATCGCGGTGTGCCAGGGGTTAATGTGCCGGGGGCGGTCCGTGACCGCTCCTGGCACATAGTGCCGGATGTCAGCTGCGATAAGCAGCTGACACCCGGCCGCGATTGGCCGCGCTCCCCCCGTGAGCGCGGCCGATCGGCTATGACGTACTATCCCGTCCAGGGTCAGATAAGCCCAGGGCACCTCGACGGGATAGTACGTCTAAGGTCACAGAGGGGTTAAACTTTTTTTTTTTTTTTTCATTTTTTTTTACTTTTTTTTTTTTTTTTTTTTACTTTTTTTTTTTTTTTTACTTTTGCCATGCTTCAATAGCCTCCATGGGAGGCTAGAAACTGGCACAACTCGATCGGCTCTGCTACATAGCAGCGATCATCCGTTTGCTGCTATGTAGCTGAAATGCAGGCTTGCTATGAGTGCTGACCACAGGGGGGCGCTCACAGCAGGCCTGCATCAGTAACCATAGAGGTCTCGAGGACCTCTATGGTTACAACGTCCTGACGCATCGCCGACCCCCGATCATGTGACGGGGTTGGCGATGCGATCATTTGCGGCCGCGCGGCCGGAAGCGCCGGTTAAATGCCACTGTCAGCGTTTGACAGCGGCATTTAACTGGTTAATAGCGGCGGGTGAATCACGATTTCACCCGCCGCTATTGTGGGCTCATGTCAGCTGTTCAAAACAGACGACATGTCCCGGCTTTGAGGTGGGCTCAGCGCCGGAGCCCACATTAAAGCAGGGGACCCGACTTCCGCAGTAATAGTATGGCGGAGGTCGGGAAGGGGTTAAAAGATTATTTTTCTGAAATAAATGGTGTGGGCTCTCTCGTAATTTTCTTATCCAGCAGAGGGAAAGCCAACTGCTGGGGGCTATTGTTTAAAGCCTGGTAATACTCGTAGAGCTTCCCAGGCTGTTAATATCAGCTCACAGCCGTATACTTAGCCTTTACTGGCTATTAAAATCCAGGATCCCCAAAAAAATCATAGGGTCCCCCTATAATTAATAACCAGCAAATGCTATGCAGACAGCTGTGGACTGATATTAATAGCCTAGGAAGGGGCCATGCATATCGCCCTCAACCCCTCCAGGCTAAGAACATCAGCTCTCACCCATCCCAGAGAAGGTAGAAATGGTGCAATTCTTGCACTTAGCCTCACTCTTCCCACTTGCCCTGATGTGGGATAATAGGTGGGGGGTTGATGTCTCCTTTGTATTGTCAGGTGACATAAAGCCCAAAGGTTAGTAATGGATAGGCGTCTATAAGACGCCCCCATTACTATCTCTATAGTCATATTGTATAAAAACACACACACTCAGGATAAAGTCCTTTTAATTGAAAAAATGACAGATTCTTTTAATAAATCTTGATTATACCATACTTACAGCATCACCCATTCCAGAGACATCCATTGTCCCCTGCAAGAGAATTAAAATTTAAAACAACAATATCCCTCGCCTCTCTGTTGTTCTGCCCCATGCCGTAATCCATGTCTCGGGGATAAACAGCTTTCAACATGGACGGTGCCAAGATGCGACTGTCCAGGCTGAGAACCACTGGGAGAATAAGCTGCTGCGAGTGCAGTGTCGGTGACTAGCGGTGGCGGCATCGAGGTTATCGCAGATCACTGAGGCTGCGTTCCCAGCCGGGCTGAACTGTGGTGGCCTCAGTGAGATCCCCACTAGCACTGTGAGAACGTCTCATGATGCAAAATTCTCCCAGTGACCTGCGGTAAACTTGAGAATGTTACGTCGCAGCGGCTCATTCTTCCAGTGGTTCTTAGCCTGGACGGTTGCATATTGGCACTGTCCAGGTTGAAAACTTTTTATCCCCAGACATGGATTACGTGGCGGGACAGAACAACAGAGAGGGGAGGGATATTGTTGTTTTTTATTTTAGTTTTATAACAGGAGACGAGGGATTCAGTGGAATTTGATGATAGGGGAGTATAACTGTGTTTATTATTGTTAAACTAAAACACACTTTTAGTTTATTTCAAATAAAAGACTTTATACTTCCTATGTCTTTATCTACCATATAACTATAGGATTAGTAATGGATAGGTGTTTTATAGATGCCTCTTTATTAGTAATCCGTGGGCCTGCTATCACCTGACAATACGAAGGTGACATCAACCCCACAAATATGAACCCCATTGACACCGCTACAGGGCAAATAAGAAGAGCCGGGCAAAGCTCTAGAATTGGCGCATCTAATAGATGCGCCTTTTCAGAGCGGCTGGGGGCTGCTATTTTTAGGCTGGGGGGGGTCCAATATATATTGGCCCCTCACCAGCCTCCAGCTGTCTGCTTTAGCAAGGCTGGTTGTCAAAAATAGGGGGGACCCCATGCTGTTTTTCTAAATTATTTACAACGCAGGAGGCGGCTGATGAATACTCCCATCAGCTTCTCCTGCTCTGGATGCTATCGGCAGCAGGTGTCGGCTGATGGGAGCAGTAGTCCCATCAGCTGACACCAGTGACCGGAGTTAAACTTAATACCACCGATCACAGCTACTGTCTCACACTTTCTTTTGACAGTGTAGGAACCGAAGCTGTGTGACCGGCAGTGATGATTTTACTGCCGATCAGAAATGTTTTTTTCTTCACTGTCATGCACATGGCAGCATGACAAACACTTGATGTTTAGGCCCCCATTCAAGTGCATGGGTTCCAGGTTCGAGTCCACTGCTCAGTGTCTGTTGAATGACAGGCTGTATGGTCGCATCATGCAACCATGCAGCCTGCCAACTAGATGCAGCACAGCTGACTGAGGTCACATCCTGCTGTCCTTGACTTTTCTGCAGCAAATACGCTGCAATAAAATGATACATGTGTTTTTGCAGCGTTATTTCACCACCCATTCAAGTCCATAGGTGAAAAACGCTGAATAAAGCGCTTAAGAAGTGACATGCTCTATGTTCAAAAAAACTATGCAAAGCACAAAATACTTAGTCTTATGAGTAGGAAGGCAGTTGTGACCTGTATGTGCTAGAACTTGAAGAGTTTTTATCCTCTTCAGTGTTTTAGGGTTAAGGATAGGGCGCCAGTGAGGAGTATTTTGAAATTTTTGCAAAAGGGTCTCTATTTAGGTCTATCGGCCAGTATCCTAAAAGTCCAGGAGGCGGCACTTTGGGCTCAGCACAACTGTGATTTGGCTAGTAAATATTAGGTGTCACGGTATATTACAGAATCATCAAGAAAAGAAAAATAGTCCCATGGGATTTGAATTTGGTCCTGGCAGCCTTAAAGGACATACCATTTGAGCCCTTAGAATCTACACCCCTTGAGATTCTTTCACTTAAAACAGCCCTTTTGGTAGCACTATGCTATGTCAGGGATATTCAAGCTCTTTCTATAGTACCACCTTTTACTCAAATTCTATGTGACAGAGTACTCTTTAAGCCAGATCCATCCTACCTACCTAAACTAGCATCCCGATTTCATAGATTGCAAGAGGTAGTTCTTCTTTCTTTTTGTTCTAATCCAAGGAACCAGAAGGAGGAAAAACTTCTTACTTTGGATGTTAGAAGATGCATACTCAGATTCCTGTCCGCTGCAGAAAACTGGAGAAAAGATAGTTCAGGTTTCTAAGAATGGGCTTAAAGCCTCAAAACCCACAATTGCTAGATGAATTAGATAGGACATTTTTTACCTACTCGGCAAGTGGCAAAGCAATCCCAGAATGTTTAAAGGGTCACTCGATACGGACCGTGGCGACCTCCTGGGCAGAGAGATCAGACGCCTCAATTGAAGAGATTTTGTAAGGCAGCAACCTGATCCTCTCTTTCCACTTTCTATAGACCTTAGACTCAATATGGGTGCATCTTACGATCTTGCAATGTGTGCTCCTGAAGGGTGCTTTAGCCTGTGGTCCCTCCCTGAATTCTTAGTTTCTCTGTAATTCTCTAGTGGTGCTGTCATGGGTGATCAATAAAGTCCTAGTTACCTGCCGGTAACGGGATTTTTCGTAGCCCATGACAGGAGCCTTGTAATCCCTCCCATCACGTGTGGGTGAGCACTTCTTTCATTAGGGTTGTGATTCCACACCTTTAAGATTGTGGTATTGGTTGATTGTTTTTTTTTTATTATAATAACAGTTGGAGGTCCTTTCATGCTCTGTAATCCAACTTATGCGAAGGAGAGGTGCCACCCTTTTTAGCCTGTAGGTATCCTGTCCTTGGCGAATGGATCACCTCACTTGTGGTGCTGTCATGGGTTCTGAAAAATCCAGTTACCGGTAAGTAACTTAAGACTTTTTTTAGCCCTTGGAGGAGTTCTAGATGTCCCCTTTAATAACCTTGTCTGTACACCCCTGCATAGCGGTTTCCTATGGGAGGATGAAAGCTTCCTAGCACATATTGCACATTTATGGCTTGCCACTTTAATTTTACTCTTCGGTGCAAGAGCCTAGTTCCCCGTAAAGAGAGAGGAGTAAGACATAAGGCTAAGCTATATATAACCTGCACCAAGGAGAAGGACCTACCAATGCCAGGAAAGCTTTCTGGGACTGGATTTACGCTGGACTCTGCAGATGCAGAGAGGGAAGAACATGAATGCTCCATAATTCAAAGGATAGGTCCTGCCTTAGGGTGCTTTCTGTCTGGGACACTTGTATACAAGTGACTGGACCCATCGCACCCTCATCTAACAAGATGAGACTCCTCCCCCTGGTCCGAAACTGAAAACAAGAGGGGTTCTCCTGCAATTACTAGTTGCTATTTTCCTCTGAGCCCTCTCCATGTACACCAATTGTGATATCGATCATGCATTCTAGCTTGGAACGCAACTGGTAGTGAAGCTGTATGGGAGTGCCTGGTGTCTGAAGGGGAGGGAGAGGCAGAAGGCTGGGGAGCTCGGGGAGGCCAACTAGCCTGCAGCCATCCAGCTTTACCTGGAGTCTCAAAGGATAGAGCATGCCTGTGTCTGAGAAATCAAGAGCCGCACGAAGAGGAAAGACCTCACAATTGTTCTCTGCTGCCCGGCTCCAATCCAGGTACACAGCAAGCTCTGCCGCCGGCCACAGAGGGCTGCTGGTATAATCTCTTCATGCCCCAATAGGGAAAGGAAAAACACTGGAGAGAGGGTGTGGGAGGGACTATTTGATTTTTGTGTTTCCTGATCCTATTAGAGTGGGGTGACATCCTCCTGTGGTACTGTCTTGGAGGGTTATTAGAGGAAAAGGGGTTGCTGCTGGCTCCTCCCTGCCCTGCTTTGCTTGATCGATAGGTCATATTGGGATAGGATACGGTTTGGGCAGAATGAATCACAGGGAACTGATGCAGGATATAAAGTTTAGGTTTGTAAATTGATGTAAGTCTGCAAATTCTAGTAAATCAGACTTTTCGTTTCTTTTATGACTTTTAGTTTCTTTTATGCAGTTTAAAAAGTGTGAGATACGAATTTCATTTCAGATTCATCTTTGTAGTTATGGTTAAAAATTTGACTATGTCCTCTTAGGTGTGTGTATTAGGTTTTTTTTTCCATTTGAATAGATTGCACTTATCACATATGTCAGCATGTGCACTGCACATAAGCCACAATATATTGCGAATTCTCTTGTTAAAGAAATTGAAGGGGGACCTTTCACCAATTTTTTTTATGTTGAACTGGACACCAGATGCAATAGTGGCTTGAAACCGGAGTAAAACATTTTGTCTTGCTTTTTTTTGTTTTTGCATCTGTGGGTGTTATCAGCTTTGACTGGGGGCGTATACCTTTTCTCCCTGTATGATTCTGACCAATCATAAGCAGGCAGCAACACTCAAGGGAAAGAAAACAACACCCCCACCATAGTATAGAGCATGTTTCTCTGTGTATGAGCTGTAATGATACAGCTCTGATCTCCTGGCCTAACCTTCTGCATAAATCGGTGTGGGTTAGGGTCATTTCAGTTGAGTTTAGCTATGTCACATTTCACACCCTTCTATTTGGTGTTCTTTAAACTGTCAAGTGTATGTTTTGTTGGTGGGTGCCTCTGTTGAAAAATGTGAACTAGACTTTTCAGCACAGCCATGGAAAAAGTGGAATTCTATAATTTGTTGACCAAATGTATGTTAAACTGGCAGAGTTGTGTACACATTTGAAAAGTGGAATCCTGTGTTTGAATTTAAACATCTTCGGGCACATCACTGAATATACAATGAAAACACTGTAAGAATCTAAACTTATTAAACTCCCAGCAAATCTCTTTTCTTTCAGAGGTCCTAATGGTGTGTGGACATTGGAGGAAAAAGGCTTAAATCCTAAATTTGACACAACATTTGAAACTGCTCGTCCATCTCCAACGCACATGGCACTTCTTCAGCTACAGAAAGTTGGTATCCTGAAGTTTTTGATCAGCCAAAATGTAGATGGCTTGCACGTAAGATCAGGGTTCCCAAGGTATGTTGCATCATTTATATTTATGTATTTTATTAATCACAATTATTCACATTTTAATTTTCAAATAAGGTATGCAAAAAATGTAATGACTTTTTTATATAGCATTTCAAATGTGTTGAGATTCTTGAGTGCAGGAATGAGATGCTTAACTTTATATTGAGTTTTTTTTTTATAATGGAGGAATAAATAGATGCAAAAGTGCTTCAAGCCATTAACCCCTTCCCAACATACTCCATATATATGGCTTTGTGGGAGCAATTTTCCCACAAATCATCGTATATATGCGGCATGATGATCTCATGGGCTCAAACTGAGCGCCGCTGCGAACAAATGTGGGTGTCAGCTCTACAGTACAGACCAAAACTTTGGACACACCTTCTCATTTAAAGATTATTCTGCATTTTCATGACTATGAAAATTGTACATTCACACTGAAGGCATCAAAACTATGAATTAACACATGTGGAATTATACACTTAACAAAAAAGTGTGAAACAACTGAAAATATGTCTTATATTCTAGGTTCTTCAAAGTAGCCACCTTTTGCTTTGATGACTGCTTTGCACACTCTTGGCATTCTCTTGATGAGCTTCAAGAGGTAGTCACCGGGAATGGTTTTCACTTCACAGGTTTGCCCTGTCATGTTTAATAAGTGGGATTTCTTGCCTTATTAATGGGTTTGGGACCATCAGTTGTGTTGAGCAGAAGTCTGGTGGATACACAGCTGCTAGTCCTACTGAATAGACTGTTAGTTGCTTTTTCTTGCCATAATACAAATTCTAAGTTAAGAAAAACGAGTGGCGATCATTACTTTAACCCCTTTCTGACATCGGATGTACTATCCCGTCCATGTGGGGTGGACCCCTATGACCATGGACGGGATAGTACGTCCAGCGCGATCGGCGGTGCTCACGGGGGGAGCGCCGCCGATCGCGGCCGGGTGTCAGCTGCCTATCGCGGCACATTAACCCCTGGCACACCGCGATCAAAGATGATCGCGATGTGCCCGGCGGTGCAGGGAAGCATCGCGCAGGGAGGGGGCTCCCTGCGGGCTTCCCTGAGCCCCCCGCAGCAACGCGATGTGGTCTTACCTCCCTCCCTGCCTGTTCCAGCCCCGGATCCAAGATGGCCGCAGATCCGGGTCCTGCAGGGAGGGAGGTGGTTTCACAGAGCCTGCTCAGAGCAGGCACTGTGAAGCAGCCTGCACTGCTCTCAGATCGGTGATCTGACAGAGTGCAGTGCAAACTGTCAGATCACCGATCTGTGATGTCCCCCCCCCCCTCGGACAAAGTAAAAAAGTTAAAAAAAAAATTTCAAATGTGTAAAAAAAAATATTCCAAAATAATGAAAAAAATATATATTATTCCCTTAAATACATTTCTTTATCTAGAAAAGAATAAAACTAGAAGTTAGGCCACCGCGCTACCTTTCTCCTAAATAATGAATATAGTAAACTAAAAGGTACCCACAAAAAGATTAAGAAGAGCACTTACTTAGTGACTGAAGTGCCAAAACTTTGACTGCGGAGACTTGGTGGAGCGCTGAGGAGGTGAAGACAGCCGCTCCTCCGTGAGTCCGAGATGAGGGGGTCCGGACGGCGGCGTGAAGCGACAGGCCCGAGGGGAGCGTCCTCCCTATTGGCGCCTGACTGCCACACGCGCGCCGGAAATGTAGACAAGCGGCGTCCTGGCCAAGGGCGCCGCTACACTGCGGCGAGGAATAGGGGGGCGTGGTCTGGGTGACGTCACCCGGAGCTACAAAAAAATTGAGCAGAAGACGGGTGCCGAACAGGGCCTCTATTGCCTACGCGTTTCGAAGGTCACCGGACCTTCTTCGTCAGGGCTAGAGGTCCCTGGCTGTCTGCTGCTCTATATAGGGTAAAAAGGCGCCGCCCACTATTCAAAAGAGAAACTAAATGCATATGTGTGCATGAAAGTGTCGCTAGGCGACAGGGAGAGGCTGTAAACTTATAAGCCCATAGACCTAATGGAATACCTTAGAATAATAGGTTGTCTGTGCTGCTAAATGCATAATACTAATCTTAAAAATTTTTTTATTTTATTTAATAAATACATTAAAAAATACATTTGAAAGAGGCAATTGCTATAAAAATATGTGAAAAAGGGGGGGAATTTGTATATAATTTATTAAAAAGGGAGAGGGGGAAAAAAAGGGAAGAGAATACTTATAAAATATCATACATAAATAAATAACTATTTAAAAGCATAAAGCTCCAATTCATGATTCAGACCCTTAGGGGCCAGGCTGTCTAAGTATTCTCTTCCCTTTTTAGTCTAGTCTAGTTTCCAATATGGGGTCACTTGTGGGGGGTTTCAATGTTTAGGCACATCAGGGGCTCTCCAAACGCAACATGGCGTCCCATCTCAATTCCAGTCAATTTTGCATTGAAAAGTCAAATGGCGCTCCTTCGCTTCCGAGCTGTGCCATGCGCCCAAACAGTGGTTTACCCCCACATGTGGGGTATTGGCGTGCTCAGGACAAATTGTACAACAATGTTTGGGGTCCATTTTCTCCTGTTACCCTTGGTAAAATAAAACAAATTGGAGCTGAATTAAATTTTTTGTGAAAAAAAGTTAAATGTTCATTTTTATTTAAACATTCAAAAAATTCCTGTGAAGCACCAGAAGGGTTAATAAACTTCTTGAATGTGGTTTTGAGCACCTTGAGGGGTGTAGTTTTTAGAATGGTGTCACACGTATTTTCTATCATATAGACCCCTCAAAATGACTTCAAATGAGATGTGGTCCCTAAAAAAAAAATGGAGTTGTAGAAATGAGAAATTGCTGGTCAACTTTTCACGCTTATAACTCCCTAATAAAAAAAAATTTTGGTTCCAAAATTGTGCTGATGTAAAGTAGACATGTGGGAAATGTTACTTATTAAGTATTTTGTGTGACATATCTCTGTGATTTAATTGCATAAAAATTCAAAGTTGGAAAATTGCGAAATTTTCATAATTTTCGCCAAATTTCCGTTTTTTTCACAAATAAACGCAGGTACTATCAAAGAATTTTTACCATTGTCATGAAGTACAATATGTCACGAGAAAACAGTGTCAAATTCACTGGGATCCGTTGAAGCGTTCCAGAGTTATAACCTCATAAAGGGACAGTGGTCAGAATTGTAAAAATTGGCCCGGTCATTAACGTGCAAACCACCCTTGGGGGTAAAGGGGTTAAATAAATACATGTACAGTAAGCTGCATACACTGTTCTAATTGTATTTTTCACTGACATCTATATGTCTACCTGTTTTTATGTATTTACTGTATGTAATCCATCTCTTCTCTCCTGTCAGCTCCTGCTGTGATTTTACACTGCATGGCTGCTGAATTGTCAGATTTTCTTCTATCTTTGTAATATATACATATACCATATATATTTATGTATTCTATATGTATATACCGTATATACTCGAGTATAAGCCGAGATTTTCAGCCCAAATTTTTGGGTTGAAAGTGCCCCTCTCGGCTTATACTCGAGTCAATGTGGGTGGCAGGGTCGGCGGGTGAGGGGGTGAGGGCGCTGAGGTATACTTACCTAGTCCCAGCGATCCTCGCGCTGTCCCTGTTGTCCCACGGGCTTCTGTGCTGCAGCTTCTTCCCCTCTTCAGCGGTCACGTGGGACCGCTCATTAGAGATATGAATAAGCGGCTCCACCTCCCATAGGGGCGGAGCCGCCTATTCATTCCTCTAATCAGCGGTGCCGGTGACCGCTGACAGGAAGAGCTGCGGCACCGAAGACCAGGCAGAGGGACAGCGCGAGGTTCGCCAGGACTAGGTAAGTATAGCATATTCACCTGTCCTCGTTCCAGCCGCCGGGCGCCGCTCCATCTTCCCGGCCGGCGCCTCCATCTTCCCGGCGTCTGCGCTCTGACTGTTCAGGCAGAGGGCGCGATGACGCATACAGTGTGCGCGGCGCCCTCTGCCTGATCAGTCAGAGCAGAGACGCCGGGAAGATGGAGGCGCCGGAACGAGACGCCGGGAGCTGCAATCAAGGGAGGTGAGTATGTGGTTTTTTTTTTTATTGCAGCAGCGGCGGCAGAGATTTCTATGGGGCACAATGAACGGTGCAGAGCACCGTATATGGCACAGCAATGGGGCACAATGAACGGTGCAAAGCACCGTATATGGCACAGCAATGGGGCACAATGAACGGTGCAGAGCACCGTATATGGCACAGCAATGGGGCACAATGAACGGTGCAGAGCACCGTATATGGGCACAGATATGGGGCACAATGAACGGTGCAGAGCACTGTATATGGCACAGCAATGGGGCACAATGAACGGTGCAAAGCACCGTATATGGCACAGCAATGGGGCACAATGAACGGTGCAGAGCACCGTATATGGCACAGCAATGGGGCACAATAAACGGTGCAGAGCACCGTATATGGCACAGCAATGGGGCACAATGAACGGTGCAGAGCACCGTATATGGCACAGCAATGGGGCACAATGAATGGTGCAGAGCACCGTATATGGCACAGCAATGGGGCACAATGAACGGTGCAGAGCACCGTATATGGCACAGCAATGGGGCACAATGAACGGTGCAGAGCACTGTATATGGCACAGCAATGGGGCACAATGAACGGTGCAGAGCACCGTATATGGCACAGCAATGGGGCACAATGAACGGTGCAGAGCACCGTATATGGCACAGCAATGGGGCACAATGAACGGTGCAGAGCACCGTATATGGCACAGCAATGGGGCACAATGAACGGTGCAGAGCACCGTATATGGCACAGCAATGGGGCACAATGAACGGTGCAGAGCACTGTATATGGCACAGCAATGGGGCACAATGAACGGTGCAGAGCACCGTATATGGCACAGCAATGGGGCACAATGAACGGTGCAGAGCACTGTATATGGCACAGCAATGGGGCACAATGAACGGTGCAGAGCACCGTATATGGCACAGCAATGGGGCACAATGAACGGTGCAGAGCACCGTATATGGCACAGCAATGGGGCACAATGAACGGTGCAGAGCACTGTATATGGCACAGCAATGGGGCACAATGAACGGTGCAGAGCACCGTATATGGCACAGCTATGGGGCACAATGAACGGTGCAGAGCACTATATGGGGCACAGCTATGGGGAAATAATGAACGGTGTAGAGCACTATATGGCACAGCTATGGGGAAATAATGATCTATTTTTATTTTTGAAATTCACCGGTAAATGCTGCATTTCCACCCTAGGCTTATACTCGAGTCAATAAGTTTTCCCAGTTTTTTGTGGCAAAATTAGGGGGGTCGGCTTATACTCGGGTCGGCTTATACTCGAGTATATACGGTATCTATTCTATTCTAACCTGTCAAGCTGTGATTATACTGTATGCGGCACATGAATTGCCAGCTTTTATTCTATCCATCTATCTATCATCTACTTTAAAATACTTTAGTGGCAACGCAATTATGCATCGTTACCGACTCTGAATGTACAATATTCTTGCCGAATTTATGTTTGGCGATCGTTTTCTAAACATATTCACTCATCTCTAGTTATGATGCATCAAAGGTTTTGGCGTTTAAACTGCTAGATGCAAGGAGAGGGGTTTAGGTTCAGCCCAGAGGGTAGGAGGGGAGTGACCTAAAGGGGTCAAATGCTCGTATAAAGCATGGCCTATTGCTTTTTCTCTGGGGATAAGTCAAGGAACAGAGAGGATCACCAGCCTTCAATGTAGCAGCTCCATCCTATGCAACCAGGCCTTTCATCTGACTGGTAACTAACTCTTATATTTTGCATATTTTGTCCTACTACTATTGTATTTGCATATCTGACCATTGTATATGTATTACCATCGTGTATATAATGTATTATCTAGTGTGCCCTTAAGGCGATTAAATATATAGTTTAACCTTGGGCTGCTATTTTATCATGATCCCTGAATCCACACATCTGTTTCTCTGTTTAACTCTCCTTGCTACCATGGCTGGTTTCTGGCCCGATATAATCCCGTTAATGTACCGGGCTTATATCTAACGAGAAACCGGTGGTAGTCCTACTGGGCTGACCAGGTGCTTTTTCCACTGGTGCTGGTGAAAGGGGCCTCTCAGCCTGCCAGGGTTGTGGGCAAGTTGCCAGATCCTCATGCTCCCCTGCCTCTCTGGGCCCTCGTGGGCAGTTGTGTCTATGTAAAACTGTACTAAACTGACCTTGCGTGGTCCCAGGGGATGTGGAATGTCCTGTTGGTGCAAGAAGGTTGGGAAGAATGCACTAGGGCAGTGTTCCCCAACTTCGGTCCTCAAGAGCCACCAACAGGTCATGTTTTCAGGATTTCCTTAGTATTGCACAGGTGATAATTGCATCACCTGGACAGACAAGCATTCAATAACCTGTGCAATACTAAGGAAATCCTCACAACATGACCTGTTGGTGGCTCTTGAGGACCGGAGTTGGAGTACACTGCACTAGGGGATGGGCATTAATGGCTGTGTGTTGAGTGTTTGAGGGCATACCAAATTTACACTGTTATATAAGCTGTACACTGACTACTTTACATTGTATCAAAGTGTCATATCTTCAGTGCTGTCCCATGAAAAAATATAAAATATTTTTTAAAAAGTGATGGCTGAATTCACTTTTGTGGTGGTGTTATGGAAATGTGGTTTGGATAAATCTATCCCTGTGTGCGGTGCGGTCGTTCTCAATTAGACTGAGTATTTTGAGTGCTCATCAAGAATGACACTGTACACTGTAGTGACAGAGCAGATAATAAACAAGAAAAGAAAAGCCACTATAATGTATGCACACCACCAAAAGTTATAATAAGTCACACAAGCTTTATTGGTAACATATAAAAACAATTAAAACCATACACACAAAACTCCCTCCATATACGTGTGCCCAACACTGCCCAATACACAATACTTCCATATAGTAGTGGAAAACATGCATCAAATATGGCAGATAATGAAATAGTATACACAAATAATTACTGGCAAAGCCGCCCTGTCCTGATCAGCAAAATATATATCTGTCAATAGCAAAACCCTGTCAGGCTGCAGCTGACCCACAGCAAATAGTCCTCCTGGTATGTAATGAGTAGGGCACATGCAAATATGCTTCCCCTGACAAAGCTGTCTTGAACAGCGATACGCGTAGGGCTCTCCCTCCGTTGCCCTTCACTTGCTGGCTGCCCAGTCCTTGCTATATTTTCTCTATATTCTGTGAGCCTTCTGTCTGGATCACCTTCTAGCTGCCGCAGCATGTTCCCCTCTTATGCTCAGGACGGGTGACAGCCGTGCTCCTTTTTCCTATTTGGGGTAATTATTTGGCCATATTTGCATGTGCCCTACTCATTACATACCAGGAGGACTATTTGCTGTGGGTCAGCTGCAGCCTGACAGGGTTTTGCTATTGACAGATATATCTTTTGCTGATCAGGACAGGGCGGCTTTGCCAGTAATTATTTGTGTATACTATTTCATTATCTGCCATATTTGATGCATGTTTTCCACTACTATATGGAAGTATTGTGTATTGGGCAGTGTTGGGCACACGTATATGGAGGGAGTTTTGTGTGTATGGTTTTAATTGTTTTTATATGTTACCAATAAAGCTTGTGTGACTTATTATAACTTTTGGTGGTGTGCATACATTATAGTGGCTTTTTTTGTTTATTATCTGCTCTGCGTATTAGCCATTGTTTTGCACCCGCAATATATATTTATTTATTTGATATCATTGTGGTGCGCCAACTAATTTTTGTATGATGCACTGTAGTGACAGAATAACATACCACCAATACTGATGGTTTATATTACATACATGGTTTTATAATTGCATATAGAAAGGGGGCAGTAAGTTAATTACCATATTGTCAAGCTCTTCTGCTATTGGTTATCTAAATATATATGGAATTTTGTGATTAATGCACATATGAATGCTGATTAAGCAACTAAAGTGTAACTGTCGCCTTTTCTGCATCTAGGACAACGTTGAGACGTCACTTAGTACATCTGGTGTGGTTCCCCTTTTTGCCTGGAAAGCCCCAAACAATCTGTCTGGCTTATATCATTTTATGTCAGCCATTTTAAGCAATTGATTATAGCAGATATAAGTATGTATGCAAGTGAGATCTATATAATATATATTTCCATTACAATCCCCTCTTAGGCTTCTTTCACACTAGCATTTTTTTGAATACGTCGCAATGCATCGTTTAGGGGAAAAAACACATCCTGCAAAGTTGTTTGCAGGATGCGTTTTTGCCCCATAGACTAACATTACCGACGCATTGCGATACATTGACACACGTCGCAACTGTCGTGCGACGGTTGTGCCGTGTTGTGGCAGTCCGCCGGGAGCAAAAAACGTTGCATGTAACGTTTTTTGCTGCCGACGGACCGCTTTTTCCGACCGTGCATGCGCGTTCGGAACTCAGCCCCCACCTCCCCGCACCTCACAATGGGGTAGCGGATGCGCTGGAAAAATGCATCCACTGCCTCCATTGTGCGGCGCATTCACTGCTAGCGTCGGAACCTCGGCGCTAGTGTGAAAGTAGCCTTAGATATCACTTGCCCTAATCCTAACCTCCTGTCCCAAAGCGCTGGAACTCTTTTATGCTGCCGGTGGGCTGATGCAAGCCTAATGCATACACCCCCCTCCGTACAGACTTTTCACGAATGGGCAGTCAGGAGATCTGTCCCTAACAAGGGGTTCTTGCCATTGTAATCATAGTCTCTTAGTCAACAGCATGTGTAGTCAGCGGTGTGTATTCTTTATCATCTATCCGGTCAGGCAGGGAATTCACAAAATCATTTTGGCTTGGGTGTATCTTCTGGTAAGGGAGCTTTCTTGCAATGCGATGCGTGGATCGAAGTGGGTCTTCCCTCCAGTTTCATAGAGGTTGGAATCATTACCAGCACTTGGAAAGGACCATCAAATCTGGGATCAAATGGTGTTCTCCTTACAAACTTTTTCACCAACAGCCAGTTTCCTGGCTTCAAGGAGTGCGTACTGGATCTGACAATGAAGAAAAAAAGTCGAGAATGGATATTAGCAAGTTTGTTGGTGAGCTCAATTACATAAGCAGACAAAGTTTCATATTGCATAGTCAGCTGCTGAGGGAAGAACACCCCTAACCTGGGACTAGACCCAAACAAAATTTCATATGGTGGCAGCTTTTCTGGGCCTCTGGAGTGTGCCTTACACTAAATAGTGCGATCAGGTGTGTCTCATGTCATGGTTTGTTTGTTCTTGGGCAACTTTCAACATCCTGTTCTTAAGTGTCCCGTTTAGTCTTTCCACTTTCCCGCTACTTTGGGGATGGTAGGGAGTGTGTAGACCTAAATCTGACCCTACTGATGACCAGAGCTCTCGTGTTAGGTTTGCTGTGAATGCTGGTCCCTGATCTCTCTCTATCACTTGTAGAACCCCATATCTGCACACTATCTCTGAGAGTCGCTTCTTTGTAGTAGTCTTTGCCGACTGATTTCTCAGTGGGAAAGCTTCTGGCCATCCTGAGAACAAGTCGACGACCACAAGAACGTATTGAAATCCTCCACTTTGTGGCATCTGGATGTGGTCTATCTGGATCCTCTGGAAGGGGTACAATGGTCTGGCAAGATGATGTGTAGAAACTTTCTCCACTCGTCCAGGGTTGCATTTGCCACAGGTCAAACACCTGCTAGTAAATTTGACTGTTAGGGTGGAATACCCTGGAGCGAACCAATAAGCACCAATCAAATCATTCATCTGTATCTTTGAGTGGACCCATGTGCCCATTGGACCACCATAGGGTACGTGCTTCGGGGCAAACGTGGCTTGTAGTCGATTGCATATACCCTTCCTTCTTCATGTGTTGCTCCTTTCCGCATCCAGCTCTTTTTCTCTTCCTTTGGAGCTTGTTCCTGCAACTTCTTAAACAGATCCCAGGACATCATTTTGTCATGTCTTGTCCTCAGCCGCCATGTAGTAGCCGTCCGGCTCTACGACCTCTCCAGCTTCTCCATATTGTCTTCCATTTGCTGCTTCTTTTGCTGCCATATCTGCCATGTTATTGCCCCTTGCCTCTACTGGGCTCAGTTTTCCATTTTCTTTGACTTTTAATATTGCCACCATTTTTGGAAGTAGGAGTGCGTCCAGCAGGTCTCTGATGGCTCCATGATGCTTCACGGTTGTTCCGCTTGCTGTGATGAAGTCCCTCGCAGCCCAGATGGGTCCAAAGTCGTGTGCTCTGCCATGCGAGTACCTGGAATCAATATAAATGTTTGCAGCCTTGCCTTCTGCAATCTGGCAGGCTTTCTTCAGCTCTATCAGTTCTGCTTCCTGACAGGCTAGGGGTCAGACTTCTGGACCATAAGATTAATTGATTGCTGGTTACTGCACATCCCGTATGGAATTTTCCTTAATCATCTGCAAATCTGGAGCCATCTATGTAGAGGATCAACTCTGGGTTGGTCAGTGGCTCATCCACCACATTGGGTAATCCTGCTGTTTCCTGTTGCATGATGCTGAAACAATCATGGTCGTCAGTCCGGAGCAAATCCAGATCCCTGTGAAAGGTATCATGCAGATTTTGATCTGAAGAGTCCATATCCGCATCCCCCCTTGGGAGTGGGAATCGAGTGGCTAGGTTGAGGAACGTGCATCTGGAGATGGTGACATTGTCAGGCAAGAGCAGAGAGCACTGGAGGCGAACATGCCTGGCGGTGGAGAGATGTTTTGGCTGGGTTTTGTTGAGGATTGCTGAGATGTTGTGCGGAGCCAGGATCTCCAGTGGATGTCCAAGAATGATGTCAGCAGTCTTGTCCAGGAGGACGTGTGCTGCAAATACTGCCCTCATGCAGGAGGGGGCTCCCCTTGCAACTGGATCCAGGTGAGCTGAGAAGTAGCCTAAAGGTCTCTGTTTTCCCCCTTGAATCTGTGTCAGGACACCAGTAGCATGACCTTCTTTTTCCATCAGGTAGAGATGGAATGGCTTCTCGTAGCCAGCTAGGCCTAGTGCTGGCGCTGAGACTACGGAGTCTTTCTATTTCCTGAATGAGTTGACGGCTGCATCTGACAGGAGCAACGGGGTTGCATTGATGCAATCGTACAGAGGCTGCATTAAGACCGAGGCATCAGGGATCCAAGTTCTGCAATATGAAACTAGACCAAGGAAGGCCTGTAGCATCTTTGGAGTTGTTGGGGGAGCCATCTTCTCCACAGTGGCCTTCCGGTCATCTGTCAGGTGTTTCATCTGGTGGGCAATACAGTGTCCCAGGAACGTAACTCACTTCTGACACCACTGGACTTTGTTTTTTAAGACCTTGCAGTGCTGCTCTGCCAGGTAGTATAGGAGAGACACGGAATGGGCTGTACACGTATCAAGGTCAACTGCACAAAGGAGAAGATCATCCACGTATTGTAGAATGGTGACTTCTGCATGTTCTGTAATCCAGTTGGCGAGAACGGTGGACATTGCTTTGGTGAATTGTGAAGGGCTGTTCTGGGCCCCCTGAGGCATCACTGTCCATGTATACTGTGCCCCCTGGTGCGTGAAGGCGAACAGGTTCTGGTCGTCCGGGTGAAGGGGAACACTGAAGAAAGAATTGGCCAGGTCGAACACTGTGAAAACTGTTGCTGTGGCTGGCACATTTGAGAGCAGAAAGTGTGGATTTTACACAATTGGGGTTTCAAATACTGTAGCCTCGTTCACAGCCCTCAGGTCATGCACCATTCTGAACTTGGCTGGCTCTCCTTTTACAGTCTTTTTCTTGACCGGGAAAAGCGGGGTATTGCAAGGTGACGTGCAGGGAATAATCATCCGTTTTTTTCCAGGAAGACCTTCAGTTGGTCAGAGACAGCTTGACTCTGGGCGATAGACAGGGAATACTGGGCCTTATGAGGGTACGGGGTACCTGGCTTGAGTGACACCCACACTGGGGCAACTTGAAGTTTCCCCACATCCTGGGGTCTCTTAGACCATAGGCTTTCTGGTACCATGTCCTGCACCTCCTGAGGTAAGCGTGCATCAGTTGTTTGGGGCTCCTGTAAGACCGCCAGCATGATTGATTCTTCTTGGGTCAGTTGTGAAGAAAGTGTTATGTTCCCATCTTCCTGGAACATTATGTTCACCTTCAGCTTCTGCAGTAGGTCCGCTCCCAGCAGGTTGAGTGGACAGGTCCTTGACACTAAAAACTGGGACAAGATAGTATCCTGGCAGAGTGCACACGCTCAGAGGCTTTATAAGCTGAGAATGTCTGACTTGATCATCAATCCCTATGCAAGACACAGAGAATTTTGATAGGCGGGTAGGGTCGGGGAGTTCCACATGTCTTATTACACTTCTGGCTGCACCAGTGTCCCCAAGATAAGATCTTACATCCCCATCCACTTCCAGGGTAATTTGGGGTATTGGTCCCACAGATGGGGTTTTACATGTCGGGAGCGTGGTGTCTTGCGGACCTGGCTTGCCCCTGTCCTATTTGTTTTTTCCTTGGCCTGTTCCTCTGGGAAAGGTCTTGGGTTGCGGAGGTGCTCTGCACTGGTTCCCGGGAATGGCCAAATCTGCCGCAGTTGTAACATTTGACACTACTTTTGTACTGTGGTGGCTCTTCAGGGTCTGTGGCTACCATGAGGGGGGCCATCTTCCGCACTCCTGGTTGGGACTCAATCCCTTTGGCTACTGTGAGCAGGGTGTCCACCCGGGGCTGAGCTGTCTGCTGCCTGATGTCACAAACGAGCACAGAGAGGTCAAAAAATACTCTGTTGTAAAAAAGTCACAGTAAATAAGCAAGTGCTAGTCAAAAAATGAAAAAATACAGGGTATTTAGTTAATACTTTTTTTTTTTTTTTTGCAAAAAAAGTATGTTAACCCCTTCGTGACATGCGCCGTACTAGTACTGCGCTGCCGGCACTGCATTTGTGCCAGCAGCAGTACTAGTACGGCGCACCGATCACCGCAGTCTCGCGCTGAGCGCCGCAGTGATCGGGTGCGGGTGTCAGCTGTATATGACAGCTGACACCCCGCAGCAATGCCCACGATCGGCGCTATCGCCGATCGCGGGCATTTAACCCCTCTGCTGCCGCTGTCAGTAGTGACAGCGGCATAGAGGGGGATCGCGCAGGGACAGGGGCTCCCTGCGCTCTCCCACCGGAGCAACGCAATGAGATCGCGTTGCTCCGGTGACCCGGAAGGAGTCCCCGGATCCAAGATGGCCGCCGGACTCCTTCCAGGTCATGAAATGACCTGGCTAGCCGACGCCTGCTAAGAGTTGCTGAGAGCAGGCGCCGGAAAGCCAGCTAAACTGCCTGTCAGATCGTTGATCTGACAGAGTGCTATGCACAGTGTCAGATCAACGATCTGATCTAATACAGTGATGTCCCACCCTGGGACAATGGTAGAAAGTTAAAAAAAAAAAAAATAGAACGCATAGAAAAAAATAAAAAAAATCCCCAAATAAAAAAAAAACAAACATTTCCCAGTAAATCCATTTATTTATGTAAATTAAAAAAAACAATAAAAGTACACATATTTGGTATCGCCGCGTCCGTAACGACCCGCTCTATAAAACTATCCCACTAGTTAACCCCTTCAGTGAACAACGCAAAAAATAAAAAATAAAAAACAAGGCAAAAAACATTGCTTTATTATCATACGGGCGAACAAAAAGTGGAATAACACGCGATCAAAACGACGGATATAAATAACCATGGTACCGCTGAAAACGTCATCTTGTCCCGCAAAAAAAAAGCCGCCATGCAGCATCATCAGCAGAAAAATAAAAAAGTTACAGCTCTCAGAATAAAGCGATGCAAAAACAATTATTTTTTTATATAAAATAGTTTTTATTGTGTAAAAGCGCCAAAACATAAAAAAAATTACATAAATGAGGTATCGCTGTAATCGTACTGACCTGAAGAATAAAGCTTCTTTATCCATTTTACCACACGTGGAACGGTATAAACGCCCCCCTAAAAGAAATTCAGGAATTGCTGGTTTTTGTTCATTCCGCCTCCCAAAAATCGGAATAAAAAGCGATCAAAAAACGTCATCTGCCCGAAAATGTTACCAATAAAAACGTCAACTCGTCCCGCAAAAAACAAGATCTCGCATGACTCTGTGGGCCAAAATATGGATAAATTATAGCTCTCAAAATGTGGTGATGCAAAAACTATTTTTTGCAATAAAAAGCGTCTTTTAGTGTGTGACGGCTGCCAACCCTAAAAATCCGCCAAAAAAACGCTATAAAAGTAAATCAAACCCCCCTTCATCACCCCCTTAGTTAGGGAAAAATAATAAAATGTAAAAAAAAATGTATTTATTTCCATTTTCCCATTAGGGTTATGGCTAATGCTAGGGTTAGGGCTAGGGTTGGGGTTGGGGTTAGGGTGGGGGTTAGGGTTGGGGTTAGGGTTTCAGTTAGAATTGGGGGTTTCCACTGTTTAGGCACATCAGGGGCTCTCCAAATGCGACATGGCGTCCGATCTCAATTCCAGTCAATTCTGCTTTGAAAAAGTAAAACCGTGCTCCTTCCCTTCCAAGTTCTCCTGTGCGCCCAAACAGTTATTCCCCCCCCCCCCCCCCCAACATATGGGGTATCAGCGTTCTCAGGACAAGTTGGACAACAACTTTTGGGGTCCAATTTGTCCTGTTACCCTTGGGAAAATAAAAACATAGGGGATAAAATATCATTTTCGTGGAAAAAAAATATTTTTTATTTTCACGGCTCTGCGTAATAAACTGTAGTGAAACACTTGTTGGTTCAAAGTTCTCACAACACATCTAGATAAGTTCCTTGGGGGGTCTAGTTTCCAATATGGGGTCACTTGTGGGGGGGTTTCTACTGTTTAGGTACATCAGGGGCTCTGCAAATGCAACATGACACCTGCAGACCAATCCATCTAAGTCTGCATTTCAAATGGCGCGCCTTCCCTTCCGAGCTCTGCCGTGCACCCAAACAGTGGTTCCCCCCAACATATGGGGTATCAGCGTTCTCAGGACAAGTTGGACAACAACTTTTGGGGTCTAATTTGTCCTGTTACCCTTGGGAAAACAAAAACGTGGGGGCTAAAATATCATTTTAGGTGAAAAAAATATTTTTTATTTTCACGGCTCTCCGTTATAAACTGTAGTGAAACACTTGTTGGTTCAAAGCTCTCACAACACATCTAGATAAGTTCCTTGGGGGGTCTAGTTTCCAATATGGGGTCACTTGTGGTGGGTTTCTACTGTTTAGGTACATCAGGGGCTCTGCAAATGCAACATGACACCTGCAGACCATTCCATCTAAGGCCATGTTCACACAGTGCGTTTTTTACTGCGGAACCGCAGCGGTTTTGCCGCTGCGGTTCCGCAGCTGTTTTCCATGCAGGGTACATAACAATGTAACCCTATGGAAAACAGTCACTGCTGTGCACATGATCCGGAATTTCGTTTAAAAAGCCGCGCAGAATAGCTGCGGCAAAAAAGGAGCATGTCACTTCTTTTTCCTGAACCGCAGCGGTTCTGCACCCATAGACCTCCATTGTGAGGTCAAAACCGCAGTAAAACCCGCAGATCAAAAATATATCTGCGGGTTTTACTGCGATTTGATGTGCAGAACCGCTGCAGCAGGAAGTGCGGGGGAGCGGGCGGAAGTGCGTGGGCGGAGTGTGGCTGCCCCCCGTGCTCCGATGCCCCCCCGTGCCCTAATCTCCCCCCCTTATACTTACCCGGCGTCCCGGTGTCCGTCCGGCCGTCTTCTCCCTGGGCGCCGCCATCTTGCAAAATGGCGGGCGCATGCGCAGTGCGCCCGCCGAATCTGCCGGCCGGCAGATTCGCTCCAAAGTGCATTTTGATCACTGAGATATAACCTCAGTGATCAAAATAAAAAAATAGTAAATGACACCCCCCCCACTTTGTCACCCCCATTGGTAGGGACAATAAAAAAATTAAGAATTTTTTTTTTTTCACTAAGGTTAGAATAGGGGTAGGGTTAGGGTTAGAAAACTGCATAAAAAAAAAGGATCAAAAAACGCATCAAAAAAGGACAAAAATGGACCAAATAAAGGACCTGCGTTTTCTGCCAAGAGCTGCAGTTTTTTTAAAAAAAACAGTCCTGAAAAAAAAAGGATGGAAATCCTGAACGTGTGAACATACCCTAAGTCTGCATTTCAAACAGTGCTCCTTCCCTCTGACTCCTCTGTGGGTCATTTGCATTGTAGCTGTTCCATCCTGCATGTTCTACATGGATATTTTCTCTCTGAACCCTGCTCATACAGGAACTATTCAGATGATCAGGTTTTTAAATACATCAGATAGGGATTATATACATTAGACAGGACTGCTCTATTATGGGTATACCTTGGCGATTGGTGGAGCAGCTTAACATACTTTTTTTTGCAAAAAAAACGTATTAACTAAATACCCTGTATTTTTTCATTTTTTGACTAGCACTTGCTTATTTACTGTGACTTTTTTACAACAGAGTATTTTTTTACCTCTCTGTGCTCGTTTGTGTCTTCATCTGCTGCCTGATGTGTCTGGGGGCTGCCTGCTGTGCTTGGGGTAGGGAGATTTTCACCTTCTTCCCCCGATATCATAACTTGCAATGGCTAGACTGTGCTTGGGACATAGAAGGTGCCTTGTGCTGTAAGCACTAGATACAGAGTCACCACACTGTTTGAATTGGGCTTTGGCCTAGTTGGAGAAAGAGGAGGAGAAGCATGTGCAGAAGAAAGAGGAGAAGAAAGTGAAGAGTATGGAGAAGAATGTGGAGGAGAAGGTGAATGAGGAGAAGGTGAATGAGGAGAAGGTGAATGAGGAGAAGGTGGACGATGAAAAGGGGGACAAAGACGAGAGGAAGGAGGAGGAGAAGAGGATAAGGGGGAGAAGGGAAAGAAGATAAAGGGAGAAGGAGGATAAGGAGAGGAGGAGGAGAAGGGGAGGCGGAGACAAGGAGAAGGGGAGAAGGAGAATGGCGAGAAGGGGAGAAGGTGAAGAAGAAGGTAGAGAAGGAGAAGAAGGTGGAGGAGATGAGAGGTGTGGAGAAGGATAAAGGAGAGAACTCCTCCCCCTTCTGTACAGCCTGAGAGGGCATGGTTGGAACAATAATACCTTTTCCTTTTAGGGAAGTACAGGGAGCGCCACATACTGCTAAAAAAAAAAACCCTATACCATGGATTCTGTTGAGAGCAGACTGCACATGTCCAATATCTCTCGTCCCCATATGGTGGAGTCAATGATTGCTTAACATCTTTCCCCATCTTATACACACAAAAATCATTTCCTGGATTGTTCACATTTCTTTCTGTACCCCTCCTAAATGATGTAAATTTGCTGCTACTTTATTATTATTATTATTATTATTATTGTACATTTTTATAGCGCCATTTATTCCATGGCGCTTTACATGTGAAAAGGGGGCAAATATAGACAAATACAACTAAACATGAGCACAAGGCACACAGGTACATAAGGAGGGAGGACCCTGCCCGCGAGGGCTTAGTCTGCAGGGGATAGGTGAGGTACACTAGGGGAGGGTAGAGCTGGTTGTGCGGAGGTAGGTTGAGGATCACTGCAGGCTGTAGGCTTGTCGGAAGAGGTGAGTCTTCAGGTTCTTTTTGAAGGTTTCTATGGTAGATGAGATTCTGATGTGTTGTGGTAGAGCGTTCCAGAGTATGGGGGAAGCACGGGAGAAGTCTTAGATGCTGTTGTGGGAAGAAGAGATGAGAGGGGAGTAGAGAAGAGGTCTTGAGAGGATCGGAGGTTGCGTGTAGGTAAGTACCGAGAGACAATGTCACAGATGTATGGAAGAGACAGGTTGTGGCTGGCTTTGTATGTTACTGTAAGGGTTTTTAATCTAGTGGGAAAGGGTTTTATTCTCCACTATTCCTAGTATCAAAACCGGATGGTACATATCGAACAATAATAAACCTACGGAAATTAAACATCTATGTCAGAAACCAAAAATTCAAGATGGAATTAATAAAATCCACCATCAAAATACTGTTCCCAGGCTTTATGATGGTATTACAGATGCATGTAAAGAAGCTGCGGGGACACCATCACGTGTTTCTCGACGCAAGCAGTGAATAGCCAGGCCTTTCCCCGGGAAGGAACAACCACGGGAAGGGCAGCATCCTATGAAGGAAAGCCACCTATGCCAAGCATGGTATCCATCCACAGACAGCTGTTTCGGGGTGCTTGCCCCTCATCAGTGTGGAGTAGGAATCTGGCTATTAGGAGCAGTGCCTAGTAAAAAGGCTATAAAGGCACAGATGATTGGCCTCGGGGAGACCAAAACATCCAACACCGCGGAGACACCATCACGTGTTTCTCAACGCAGTGATTCCAGAACACTGCCCCCATCCCTTATGGGAAATATGCAGATGCATGTAAAGAAGCTGCGGAGACACCATCACGTGTTTCTCGACGCAAGCAGTGAATAGCCAGGCCTTTCCCCGTGAAGGAACAACCACGGGAAGGGCAGCATCCTATGAAGGAAAGCCACCTATGCCAAGCATGGTATCCATCCACAGACAGCTGTTTCGGGGTGCTTGCCCCTCATCAGTGTGGAGTAGGAATCTGGCTATTAGGACCAGTGCCTAGTAAAAAGGCTATAAAGGCACAGATGATTGGCCTCGGGGAGACCAAAACATCCAACACCGCGGAGACACCATCACGTGTTTCTCAACGCAGTGATTCCAGAACACTGCCCCCATCCCTTATGGGAAATATGCAGATGCATGTAAAGAAGCTGCGGAGACACCATCACGTGTTTCTCGACGCAAGCAGTGAATAGCCAGGCCTTTCCCCGTGAAGGAACAACCACGGGAAGGGCAGCATCCTATGAAGGAAAGCCACCTATGCCAAGCATGGTATCCATCCACAGCACCCCGAAACAGCTGTCTGTGGATGGATACCATGCTTGGCATAGGTGGCTTTCCTTCATAGGATGCTGCCCTTCCCGTGGTTGTTCCTTCACGGGGAAAGGCCTGGCTATTCACTGCTTGCGTCGAGAAACACGTGATGGTGTCTCCGCAGCTTCTTTACATGCATCTGCATATTTCCCATAAGGGATGGGGGCAGTGTTCTGGAATCACTGCGTTGAGAAACACGTGATGGTGTCTCCGCGGTGTTGGATGTTTTGGTCTCCCCGAGGCCAATCATCTGTGCCTTTATGATGGTATTAGACCTTAGAGATGCATATTACCATGTACCTTTCCACAAGGAATATCGGAAATTTCCCAGGCTAGCAGTCTCCATAAACGGGGAGGTCGAAGAATTCCAATACAAAACTCCCGTTCGGCATATCAATAGCCCCATGTATTAGCATCATTCAGCAATGATGCTAATACATCAACTAACTTCCCTTTTATTCCTTTCTCAATACGTCATGCCATTCCGCAACCTGAAGTCTGCCATTCTTATGAATCCCACATATTTTATACCTTCTAAAATTCTTCACATACTTCACACGATCTTGTTCTGCCACTATCTGGGGGGGCAGTTTTCTGTCCAGGAAGTAAGAGACCCTCCTGCTTGCCCACCTTATGCCCCATGTAAAAAAAACTTTTGTCTGTGCTCAGACGTACACAGACACACACACACTTCCCCTTTCTTATGCTGGTGTATCCAAAGTCACGTATCTAAAAACAGGTATCTCACAGCAGTCACAGATATCGCTCAGTTTCACTTCCTCAAAATTTCTATGCAGTAGATAGCACTTATCTCAGAATCCAAAAACAGGAAACAGAGCACAAAAAACAGATGTGACAGTGATTTACAAGGGATATTTCTCTGCTAACAGCAAAAGGAAAAGTGTGAAGAAGAGAAAAAAAAACTATTGCGACTTTCTGCATTTAAAGCGACAGTACGTGACATAAACAAGAACAGATTAACGGACTTCCGGGATAAATCAATGCCCTCGTTATTGTTTTGTGACACGTAAAGCCGTCCTGGTAAGACAAGTGTCAATCGCACAGAGCACTCAAATGCTCGGGCCGCTTGCATGGCAGGCGGGAATTCTACCACCCTCCGCTCCGGTCGTCCTACCTGGCTCGCCGGGTATGGGAGTCTGTGGTATCACTCTAAATTATAACCATCCGAGCCTGGAATTCTGGGATCTCATGTCCCTTCTATGCACGGGAATCTAGCGATTTGACTTCCTGTTATGTTTCCCAGCAACCACAAGCAAATCGGTCACTGTTCCAACTATCTCCCGGATCTACACAGACATAAAACACATACACGGCACACAGCCAGGGTTTGGATAAGGCGTTTTTACACTATCTAGGAATGCGGTGGTGACCACACCTGACCGGGCACAGGGGACATTCAGGTAAGATGACAAGATTTTCTTACCTTACTATGGAGCTGCTCTCTGTTCCGTGAGCCAAGGCTGTGGCCGACACCCCTTTCTCTCTGGTTAGCAGGGTCCCCGTGCATTTCGTCCACTGCCCCGTGTGCAGGTGCCATAGGTTATGGAAATTTTGGGGGGGATAAATCTATCGCTGTGTGTGCTGTGACTGTTGCCGATTAGACTGAGTATTTTGAGCGCTCATCAAGATTGACACTGTACACCATAGTGGCAGAATAACATTCCACCAATACTGATGGTTTATTGTACATACATGGTTTTATAATTGCATATAGAAAGGGGGTGGTAAGTTAATTACCATATTGTCCAACTCCTCTGCTATTGGTTATCTAAATATATATTGTGATTAATGCACATATGAATGCTGATTAAGCAACTAAAGTGTAACTGTCGCTTTTTCTGCATCTAGGACAAAGTTGAGACATCTATTCATCACTTAGTACATCTGGTGTGGTTCCGCTTTTTGCCTGGAAAGCCCCAAACAGTCTGTATGGCTTATATCTGTTTGTCAGCCATTTAAAGCAATTGATTATAGCATATATAAGTATATGTGCAAGTGAGATCTATATGATATGTTTCCATCACAGTGTACTGTATATCACTTAGGAGACACCAAGACCCTGCTGAATGTACATCCAATAGTAGACCCTGAGACTGCTGTAATCTCATCACGTAGGGGACTATAAAGCTGCTGGATGTCGATCAAACAGGAGACATTGCGATTTGTGTATACATCAAAAGAATCTAGAATGGAGTGCATTACCTCCAAATAGGACCGATTTAAGACAAAGTGAGGTCCAGGGCCAAAGTTCAAAATGAGCCCCTAAATGCTAACCTAATGCACCATCACACTTAAACATTTAGGTCGCATTTACATGAATGGAGTTCAGGCCTCACAATCGACTTTGGAAGTCGTTCTGCGCTTGTTTACTAACCTCTGTACATCGGCTAATAAAGAATAATGGGCTCCGAACAATCATTATTAGATCAATATGTCCCCAAACAGCATAGTTTTATCAGCAGCGCATTTGAAGTGAACACCAGGGTATGTGTTGTTGAGCACAATGATTTTTTTGTTCAATCCAATCACCTGATGAATGAGCAACATTTTTCTCATTCATTGGACCATTGCCAACATGTTTACACCTATGAACTCTTGTCTGTGCGGGTGGGATTTATAAATGGACATAGACATATGTGCATACACAGAGCCCCTTCATGCAGACACACATGTACAAGTATGTACCCAGATCCCATACATTTTAGTGTCTTTACTAATATAAACCACCCTTAGCTCATACTTTCTAGGCTCAAGCACAGAGAAAGAGCAGGGGTGAGACAAGGTATTTTAGAGCCCTAAGCAGATAAACCTAATATCCTCCCTGATTCCTGCTCCTTAATAAAGACATGGGTCAGAGACTAAGGTAACTGTATTCGGTGATTTTACTTCAGTATTTGTAAGCAATAATCGAGAGTGGAACAATCGGGCAAAGTATAATAGACGCAAGTCACCACTTCTGCATTTTTCTCTCTGGTTCTGGCTTACAAATACTTGTGTATAATACTGACCAAATACTGAATGTGAGAACTTGGCCTAAGCATTACATACTTGTACCGCACCCTCAGGCACTAGTTTAACCCATTAATGACCACCGATACGCTTTTTTAACGGCGACCGTTATTTTCATTTTAAGTTTTTTTTCTCTGACGCCCATGACGGCACCACGGAGGGAGGGGATCCGCTCACCAAGGACAGGAAACCTACAGATAAAAAGGCGGTACCTCTCTCCCGCATCAGTTGGTTTTCTGTCGTTGATGGGAGACCTACAGAAGTCCTTACCTACAAAGGACAACCGACGTGGGAGTCCGGGGCCAATTGGTCCGATTCAGGCAGTGGGGGTCCCCCTGCCTCGGCTGGTGTAGTGACCCGAGGCGCCACCACTGGGGCTAGTAGGCCTCTAGGGTGCGTGAGGGGAGGTGGCAAGGAGTTCACAGCCACCTCTCCAGGCAAGAAACTGCAGCAGCATCCAAGGGGGGTCCCTCTGTGGATGGGGGAAGCAGCGCGTTTCTCCCTCCTAAGCGTCAGTCTGCCGGCTGAGAAACCCGGGGGTTCTAGAATTCAGCGTACCCACGCGTGATGCGAGGCACCATTTTGGGGGCGGAGTCTCTGGATGGGATTAGGGCGATTCTCGCTCTGTAATGACGGAGATGGGCCACTGCGCATGCGCGGGATCGGAAGCGCAGTCTCGTGAATGCGGGCAGCGTTACTGCGCATGCGCAGGTTTGAATAGGCGGCGGGAATCACCTCTATAAAAGGGGGAAATGTAATTCAGGTCGGCGCTTCTATGGAGCTTAACCGGCGTTCCCCTAACATGAGCGACCTAGAAGCATCACCCCTATCTAGATCACCACCGCCGACGCAGCAGCAAAAGCGACGGCCGCAAAAAGGACACCAGGATGTCGCCGGTAAAGGACGCTCAGTATCTCTGCATAGCAAGGAGTCCAGTACGGCGTCCAGCACAAGGGATAAGCTAATGACAGATGCAGATCATCCCCAACCGGTATTTATGGGTCCATAAGGTGGTAAGTGATCTCCGTGAAAGTCAGTGACAGAAAGGATATATATATTTGTCTCTTACTACTTTAGGGGAAGAAAAGCTTAGGCAAATCTAAGCATAGGATTTGCGCTCTTTGTAGAGAGGATCTTCCTACTACTTGGGAGAAGAGGCTTTGTAGCGAGTGTGTACAACAGACAGTATCCGAAGGGCTTCCCGGGTTCGCAGCAGACCTCGAAACCCTGATAAAAAAATCAGGTGGAAGATACTTTTAGATACCTAAAGGAGGGTAAAAAGCGAAGGAAGACCAGACACAGATCCCCATCTCCTGAGTCCAGTATTATGGATAGCGAAGATGTGGACTCGGATACATCTAACTCTTCCTCTTCATCATCTTCTTCCTCTGGGGGTAACAGCTGTTATCCTCTGGAAGACACGGACATCCTCGTTAAAGCGGTTAGGAGCACCATGGGGCTGGCGGACCCTAACCCAAAAAGATCAGTACAGGACATTATGTTCGGGGATCTTGAGCAAAAAAAAAAAAAAAAAAGAGGAGAGCCTTTCCTCTTAACGAGAGAATATCAGCATTGATTAAGAGTGGGAAAAGCGTTACTAGCGCCAAAAAGAAAATACCCTTTTGATGACGAATCTTGCTCCTAAACCAGATGTTGCCGTAGCTAAGGCATCGAAAAAATATGCCCTTCCATTTGAGGACATGGGGGTCCTGAAAGATCACATGGACAAAAAGGCAGACACTTTTCCTCAAAAGTTCTTGGGAAGCAGCTGGAGGAGGGCTAAAACCGGCGGTTGCCGCCGCATGTACATCTCGTTCATTAATGGTCTGGTTAGACCAATTGGAAATCCAGCTGAAAAACAAATCATCTCGAGACTCAATATTAAACACCTTACCAGTGATGCAGGGAGCTGCCGCTTTCTTAGCAGATGCCTCTGCTGATTCAATCAGGCTAGCTGCTAGGTCAGCAGTTTTCTCTAATGCGGCTAGGCGAGTCCTTTAGCTTAAATGTTGGCCAGGGGATCTCCAGACAAAATCTAAATTATGTACCATCCCCTGTGAAGGCGAATTCTTATTCGGCCCCACTTTAGATGGCATCTTAGAAAAGGCAGGGGACAAAAATAAATCATTCCCCTCCCTTGGTTTCCGTTCCTACAGAAGGCCCTTTCAGAGCAAGAGGTTCTTCCGAAGGAAGCCGGGGAAAAACCAAGACAAGTAGGATAAGAGAAACAAGAACAAAGGATTTATGTTCAATAAGAGCCCCAATGACAACAAAAACCCCACCCAATGAATGTTTGCCCCAGGTGGGGGGGAAGACTGTCCCTCTTTCTCTCGGCCTGGGAGAAAATTACCAGCAGTCCACGGATTTTGAGCATAATAAAATCAGGACTAAAGCTAAAATTGCTCAAACTTCCTCGTCTCTCCTTTATGATGACATCACTGAGGTCTTCAGGGGAAGGGGCAACTAGCATTAGAAAAAGAAGTAATGGAACTAGTGGGCAAGGGGGTTCTCCTGGAAGTTAACCCACAAGAAAAAGGGCAAGGATATTACTCCCATCTGTTCCTGAGGAAAAAGCCGGATGGGTCATACAGGACTATCATAAACTTGAAAAGTCTAAACAAATATCTAGAGGTCCAGTCATTCAAAATGGAAACAATAAAAATGTCAATAAAAATGCTGTTTCCACTGTTTCATGGCAGTCCTGGATCTGAAGGATGCCTACTATCACGTCCCTATCCACAAAGATAACCAAAAATTCCTCAGGATAGCAATCTACATCAATTCTCAGCTCTCCCCTTCGGGCTGGCCATAGCTCTGTGAGTCTTCCCCAAATTAGTTGCAGTGGTAATGCTCTCATTAGAAAACCTGGGCTGGTTAGTGAACTTTAAAAAATCCAGGTTGTTACCGTGCCAAATCCAGGAATATCTGGGTCTTACTTTGGACTCTATAAAACAAGAATGCCACCATCCACCAGAAAAAGTGCAAAACATTATGGGGCTAGTATCCAGAATGCGAGATCTCCCCTCCATAACCCTCCGCCAAGCTATGTCCCTCTCGGGATCCATGACGGCCTGTATCCCTGCAGTCCAATGGACTCAGCTCCATTCGAGGGACCTTCAATGGCAAATTTTGTCAGAAGAAGTCACTATAAAAGGGAATTTAGAAGGTTGGTTCAGTTGATCTCCAGACACAATTCTGTCACTAGATTGGTGGACATTGCAAAACAATCTTTCTCGAGAAGTCCCGTGGGTAACTCCGGTCTCAAAAATAGTAACTACAGACGCCAGCCCCAGCGGGTGGGGGGCACACCTGCATGTCCTATTAGCTCAGGGCACTTGGCCGCAGAATCTAGAAAAAGTATCTTCCAACATGAAAGAACTGCTGGCAGTCAAATTTGCATTATTGGTTTTCCTAGGTCCCCTTCACTCCCACCATGTCAGAATTATGTCGGACAACAGAGTAGTGATAGCGTACCTGAATCACCAAGGGGATACCCGTTCTCAGAGTCTGATGGAGGTAACCAAATCGATCTTCCATATAGCTGAGGGCAACCTTCAATCTCTGTCAGGCCTTCATATAAAGGGGGTGGACAATTACAGAGCGGATTTCCTGAGTCGTTCCCGTCTAATGCAAGGGGAAGGGGAGTTAAATCAAACAGTGTTCATCCAGATCTCAGAAAAGTGGGGGGTACCGAGCAATAGACCTCTTCGCAAGCAATCTGAACAAAAAAGGAGAAACCTTTTGCTCCATAACACCATTGGGGAGCCCTGTATCATTAGATGCGTTCCTGATTCCTTGGCACCATCAACTAGCATATGCCTTTCCCCCAATTGCTCTGATTCCGGCGATCTTATCCCTCAAAACATCTCTGCTGGTCGCTCTCACCTCTGCACGTAGAGTTAGCGACATACAGGCTCTATCTGCTAACCCCCCTTTCTCTCAATTCCTGGATGATAGGGTTGTTCTCAAAACAGACCCAGCATGTCTCACAAAAGTAGCATCCCAATTCCATAGGACACAAGAGATATCTCTTCCCTCCTTTTGTCCTAACCCCAAAAGCAAGGAGGAAGAGTCCTTACATACATTGGATGTTAGGAGATGCCTGATGCATTACATAGAAGCCACCAGGGAGAGTAGGGAGGACGGCTCTCTTTTTGTGTGCTTTCAGGGTTCCCGGAAGGGGAAAAAAGCCTCCAAAGGCACTTTGGCAAGATGGATCACGAACGCCATCAGCCTATCATAATCATCAAGCGGGGTACCCGTCCCGGGAAATATCAGGGCTCACTCAACGAGAGCAGTAGCAACCTCATGGGCAGAGAAGGCCGGAGCCTCAATCGATCAGATATGTAGAGCTGCTACCTGGTCTTCACCATCTACATTCTATAAGCACTATAGATTTGACCTTATCTCCTCTTCGGACCGTACCTTCAGTAAAAGGTGTAAAAAAAAAACAAAAAAAAACTGCAATTATCTCCGTGGTGCTGTCATGTGCGTCAGAGAAAAATCTAGTTCTAAGGCTAAGTTCACACTTCGTTAGTGCAGTCCGTTCAACACATCCGTTAAACGAACTGCACTAACGCAAGTGCCGACGTTTGCACAGCTCTAGCGCAGATGGAGCATCTGCTAGCTCCATCTGCGCTAGCAGTGTGCTAGCAATGATGGACCCGGAAACGCTGCAGCCAGTGTCTCGGTCCGTCACTCAATGACGGCACATCGCTAGCGCATGCCCATTGTGGGCGTGCGCCAGCGATGCGTCCGCCATTGAAAGTAATGGCGGCGTTAACGGACTACGTAGTCCGTTAAACGGGTTACACTAACGCAGTGTGAACCCAGCCTTACCGATAACTGTATTTCTCTGAGCCCATGACGGCACCCGTACATTCCCTCCCTTCACTTATGGATGTGCACATTAACCCCTTTACCCCCAAGGGTGGTTTGCATGTTAATGACCGGGCCAATTTTTACAATTCTGACCACTGTTCCTTTATGAGGTTATAACTCTGGAACGCTTCAACGGATCCTGGTGAAAACATTGTTTTCTTGTGACATATTGTACTTCATGATAGTGGTAAAATTTCTTTGATACTACCTGCGTTTATTTGTGAAAAAAAACGGAAATCTGGCGAAAATTTTGCAATTTTCCAACTTTGAATGTTTATGCAATTAAATCACAGAGATATGTCACACAAAATACTTAATAAGTAACATTTCCCACATGTCTACTTTACATCAGCACAATTTTGGAACCAAAATTTTTTTGTTAGGGAGTTATAAGGGTTAAAAGTTGACCAGCAATTTCTCATTTTTACAACACCATTTTTTTTTTTTTTAGGGACCACATCTCATTTGAAGTCATTTTTAGGGGTCTATGTGATAGAAAATATCCAAGTGTGACACCATTCTAAAAACTGCACCCGTCAAGGTGCTCAAAACCACATTCAAGAAGTTTATTAACCCTTCAGGTGTTTCATAGGAATTTTTGGAATGTTTAAATAAGAATGAACATTTAAATTTTTTTCACGAAAAATTTCCTTCAGCTCCAATTTGTTTTATTTTTCCAAGGGTAAGAGAAGAAATTGGACCCCAAAGGTTGTTGTATAATTTGTCCTGAGTACGCTGATACCCCATATGTGGGGGTAAACCACTGTTTGGGCGCATGGGAGAGCTTGGAAGGGAAGGAGCACCATTTGACTTTTCAATGCAAAATTGACTGGAATTGAGATGGGACAACATGTTGCGTTTGGAGAGCCCCCTGATGTGCCTAAACATTGAAACCCCCCACAAGTGACCCCATATTGGAAACTAGACCCCCCCAAGGAACTTACCTAGATGTGTTATGAGAACTTTGAACCCCCAAGTGTTTCACTACAGTTTATAACGCAGAGCCGTGAAAATAAAAAATCTCTTTTTCCCACAAAAATTATTTTTTAGCCCCCAGTTTTGTATTTTCCCAAGGGTAACAGGAGAAATTGGACCACAAAAGCTGTTGTCCAATTTGTCCTGAGTACGCTGATACCCCATATGTTCGGGTAAACCCCTGTTTGGGCACACGGGAGAGCTCGAAAGGGAAGGAGCACTGTTTTACTTTTTCAACGCAGAATTGGCTGGAATTGATATCTGCCGCCATGTCGCGTTTGGAGAGCCCCTGAAGTGCCTAAACAGTGGAAACCCCCCAATTATAACTGAAACCCTAATCCAAACACACCCCTAACCCTAATCCCAACGGTAACCCTAACCATACCTCTAACCCTGACACACCCCTAACCCTAATCCAAACCCTATTCCCAACCGTAAATGTAGCCCCAACTCTAACCCTAATTTTAGCCCCAACCCTAACCCTAACTTTAGCCCCAACCCTAACTGTAGCCTTAACCCTAGCCCCAGCCCTAACGGGAAAATGGAAATAAATAAATTTTTTTAATTTTTGAATTTTTCCCTAACTAAGGGGGTGATGAAGGGGGGGTTTGATTTACTATTTATAGCGGATTTTTATGATTGGCAGCCGTCACACTGAAAGACGCTTTTTATTGCAAAAAATATTTTTTGCGTTACCACATTTTGAGAGCTATAATTTTTCCATATTTTGGTCCACAGAGTCATGTGAGGTCTTGTTTTTTGCGGTACGATTTGACGTTTTTATTGGTAACATTTTCGGGCACGTGACATTTTTTGATCGCTTTTTATTCCGATTTATGTGAAGCAGAATGACCAAAAACCAGCTATTCATGAATTTCTTTTGGGGGAGGCGTTTATACCTTTCCGCTTTTGGTAAAATGGATAAAGCAGTTTTATTCTTCGGATCAGTACGATTACAGCGACACCTCATTTATATAATTTTTTTTATATTTTGGCGCTTTTATACGATAAAAACTTTTATAGAAAAATGTTATAGTGTAAGATCGCTGATCTGACACTTTGCTGTGCACTGTGTCAGATCAGCGATCTGACGTGCATTTCTCCTGGCTTCCCGGCGCCTGCTCTGAGCAGGCGCAGTGAAGCCACCTCCCTGCAGGACCCGGATGCTGCAGCCATTTTGGATCGGGGCCTGCTGCAGCGAGGAAGGAGGTAGGAGACCCTCGGAGCAACGCGATCACATCGCGTTGCTCCGGGGGTCTCAGGGAAGCCTGCAGGGAGCCCCCTCCCTGTGCGGTGCTTCCCTATACCGCCAGCACACTGAGATCATGTTTGGTTAATGTGTCGGGCACACAGAACATAGAATATAAGATATATTTTCAGTTGTTTCACACTTTTTTTGTTAAGTATATAATTTCACATGTGTTAATTCATAGTTTTGATGCCTTCAGTGTGAATTTACCATTTTCATAGTCATGAAAATACAGAATAATCTTAAAATGCGAAGATGTCGAAACTTTTGGTCTGTACTGTATGTCACACAAAATGGGTAATAAATAACATTTCCCACACATACACTTTACATCAGCACAATTTTTGAACCACAATTTTATTTTTTCTATTAAAAAGTTAGAAGGGTTAAAAGATGACCAGCGATTTCTCTTTTTTACCACAAAATTAACAAAACCATTTTTTTAGAGACCACATTGCATTTAACGTGACTTGAAATGGTCTATATCAGGGGTCCCCAACTCCAGTCCTCAAGGCCCACCAACAGGTAATGTTTTCAGGATTTCCTTTGCATTGCACAGGTGATGCAATTATTACCTGGGCAAGACTAAGGAAATCCTGAAAACATGACCTGTTGGTGGGCCTTGAGGACTGGAGTTGGGGACCCCTGGTCTATATGACAGAAAATACACTAAATTGATACCATTCTAAAAGGTGCTGAACACCACATTCAAGAAGTTTATCAACCCTTCAGTTGCTTAACAGGAACATAAGCAATGTGGAAGGAAAAAAAAAGGTATTTTGTACAAAAAAAATATTTTTGCTTGCTTTATTCTGAGAGCTATATTTCTTTAAATTTTTCTGCTGTTGGAGTTGTATGGCGGCTTTTTTGTTTTTGCGGGACAAGATGATGTCTTCAGTGATACCATTTTTATTTACATTCATCTTTTTTATCACGTTTTATTCCACTTTTTGTACGTCGATATGATGGTAAAGCATAGTTTCCTGCCACATTTAATTTTTTCTGTGGTACTGACTAAAGGTTAACTAATGGGACAGTTTTATAGGTTGGCCTGTTTCCGACATGTCGATAGTTTTTTTTCTTTTCTCTTTTTTACTAAAAAATACTTATGGGTACGGAAGAAGCACTTTGCAAAACAGCACTCATTGGTGTGAGGGGAACACAGCAGCAAGCCTCACAGTCACACTGAACCTGGTACCACTCTCCCACAGGTATTCAACCAATGTTAATAATTCTCTTGATTATGCTTTTGCATTCAGTGGCCGTGGATGTTTGACTCATGCAACCTTTTAGGTGAAGGAAGGAAACTTCTTAGGCTCCTTTCACACATCAGTTTTTTGCCTTCAGGCACAATCCAGCAAATTTTGAAAGAAAAAAAAACGGATCCAGCAAAAGTTGCCGCCGGGACCGGTTTTTTTCTCATAGTCTTGTATTAGCGACGGATTGCAACGGATGGCCTCACTTTTCGTTTGGCGGATCCATCGAAAATTGTTGGTCCAGCGGCCAGAGGAACATTTTTTTGTCCGTCGAAAAAACGGACAGCGGCGGATCCGGCACCATCCGACTTTTCCTATAATGGAAGCCTATGGCGCCGGATTCTGTTGCTTTTTGAAACCTAGCATGCTCCGACTTTTTCGTGTTTTCCATTCTCTCTTTCATTCTTTCTTTCTTTTTCTTTCTTTTTCTTTTTTTCTTCCTCTTTCTTTTTTTCTTCCTCTTTCTTTCTTTCTTTCTTTCTTTCTTTCTTTCTTTCTTTCTTTCTTTCTTTCTTTCTTTCTTTCTTTCTTTCTTTCTTTCTCTCTCTTTCTCTCTCTCTCTCTCTCTCTCTCTCTCACCTAGTCAGATCTCTCTCTCTCCAGATCACCTAGTCAGATCTCTCTCTCTCTCTCTCTCTCTCCAGATCAGCTAGTCAGATCTCTCTCTCTCTCTCCAGATCACCTAGTCAGATCTCTCTCTCTCTCTCTCTCTCTCTCCAGATCAGCTAGTCAGATCTCTCTCTCTCTCTCTCTCCAGATCACCTAGTCAGATCTCTCTCTCTCTCTCTCTCTCTCTCTCTCCAGATCAGCTAGTCAGATCTCTCTCTCTCTCTCTCTCTCTCTCTCTCTCTCTCTCTCTCTCCAGATCACCTAGTCAGATCTCTCTCTCTCTCTCTCTCTCTCTCCAGATCAGCTAGTCAGATCTCTCTCTCTCTCTCTCTCTCTCTCTCTCTCTCCAGATCAGCTAGTCAGATCTCTCTCTCCTGATCAGCTAGTTAGATCTCTCTCATATTAGCCGGATCAGCTAGTCAGATCTGGCGAAAAAACGGGTCCGTTGCATCAGTTTTTCACAATTTGCGACAGATCCGTTTTTTAAAAATTAGCCGGATTGAGCCTCACGGCAAAAACCTGATGTGTGAAAGTAGCCTTAAGGGTGTTGTTTCATTTAGTTCATCAAGGAGCAAAGCTCTGACTGTCCCCTAGGTAACTTGTGATACCACTGTCTACATCAACTACACTGCTTGTCACACTACATATCCTTTCAGCATTTTTTGCAACCCTAGTTTTGAAGCAACTAATTGTGCTCACTGGAGTTACCTGTTATAAAACTACAGTTTCAGCAGTGTCTGTGATATTATAACTCCATCAACTACCCTCACTTCCCTACCACCTATCTTCAGTATGCCTTCAATTGCTGATCCATCCCCTCCTTATTGGAGGCTGTGTTGCGCTGTCTTTTTTTTTTAATAATTCATTGCTATTTAATAAAGATATTTATTTCAACTTCAGCTACAAATCACTTCTTGTCTTTATGGTAATTAATCATAATAGATTATGTTGATTGAAGTTTTTGGAAGTGTCTAAAGCCTACTATTCAGGACCATGGCAATGACATTCAGATCAATGCATTTTATTCATATCTACAACAGCCTTTATCATAGACTTGGCTCTGTCAAAGGGGAATTTTCATGTTACAAATTCTTTTTAGACAACATGAAAATAATCAATCAAGTTTGCAGTTGACTTTGTTTTCCTACCTGCTGTTGTTCTCCTGATATGAGAGCTTTTACCCTAACCTAATGCACAGCTTGTTGAAAGGACATCAGCCACTGGAGACTGACCAGTGTTCACAGTAGTAAGATTTCTGGCTGAGGAGTTAATGCCTAAAGGTACCGTCACACTCAGCGACGCTGCAGCGATACAGACAACGATCCGACCTAAACTAGATCGCTGGATCATCGCTGTTAGGTCGCTGTAGAGACGTGAAACACAGCAACTCCAGAACGATGCAGGAGCGATCCAGTGACGTTACGGCGACTCACTTATCGTTCTCGCTCCATGTAAAAACGTTGCTGGCGTCGTTGCTTTTGATGTCAAACATGACGATACACGCCGACCTAGCGACGAAATAAAATTCTGGACTTCTAGCTCCGACCAGTGATATAACAGCGGGATCCAGATCGCTGCTGCGTGTCAAACACAACGAGATCGCTATCCAGGACGCTGCAACGTCACAGATTGTTGTCGTTCTCGTTGCAAAGTTGCTGAGTGTGACGATACCTTAAGATTCCAGAAAGCTCTCTCCTGCCATGATTTCTACAGAGCTGCTCGCCTCCCTCTCACTGCCTGCTCCTGAATGGATGTTATCAGCCTTCCAAAATAACCAGCCCCCAACATCAGCATTTTCCTGGGTAGTTTACCCCTTTCTGACCTCGGACGGGATAGTACGTCCGAGGTCAGAAGCCCCGCTTTGATGCGGGCTCCGGCGGTGAGCCCGCACCAAAGTCGGGACATGTCAGCTGTTTTGAACAGCTGACATGTGCCCGTAATAGGCGCGAGCAGAATCGCGATCTGCCCGCGCCTATTAACTAGTTAAATGCCGCTGTCAAACGCAAACAGCGGCATTTAACTACCGCATCCGGCCGGGCGGCCGGAAATGACGGCATCGCCGACCCCCGTCACATGATCGGAGGTCGGCGATGCTTCTCCATTGTAACCATAGAAGTCCTTGACACCTCTATGGTTACTGATCACCGGTAGCTGTGAGCGCCACCCTGTGGTCGGTGCTCACAGCACACCTGATTTTCTACTACATAGCAGCGAACAGCAGATCGCTGCTATGTAGCAGAGGCGATCGTGCTGTGCCTGCTTCTAGCCTCCCATGGAGGCTATTGAAGCATGTCAAAAGTAAAAAAAAAAAAAAAAAAAGTTAAAAAAAGTTAAAAAAAATAAAAGTTTAAATCACCCCCCTTTCGCCCCAATCAAAATAAATCAATAAAAAAATCAAATCTACACATATTTGGTATCGCCGCGCTCAGAATTGCCCGATCTATCAATTAAGAAAAAGCATTAACCTTATCGCTAAACAGCGTAGCGAGAAAAAAATTCGAAACGTCAGAATTACGTTTTTTTGGTCGCCGCGACATTGCATTAAAATGCAATAATGGGCGATCAAAAGAACTATCTGCACCAAAATGCTATCATTAAAAATGTTATCTCGGCACGCAAAAAATAAGCCCTCAACCGACCTCAGATCATGAAAAATGGAGACGCTATGAGTATCGGAAAATGGCACAATTTTTTTTTTTTTAGCAAATCGTGATATTCTTACCCTCCGGGGCCCCCGGAGCCTTCCCCATGCTCGCAATGCGCCCGGCAGCTCCCGTTCACAATAATGCCTTGCGACAACCCCAGATGACGTAGCGGTCTCGCGAGACCGCTATGTCATCACATGTCATTTCTACAGGGCATTACTGGGAACAGGAGCTTCCGGGAGCATCGCAAGCATGGGGAAGGCTTCGGGGGCCACCGGAAGGTGAGTATCTGGGATCCGGCTGAGAAACTGATCCAGTGCATCAGTTTCTCAACTACTTTAGCCGGATCCAGCAATCCGTCCCGCCGCCAGATTATGCCTGATGGCGCGGGACGAATGTGTGAAAGTTGCCTTAATGCGCTACAGAATCATAAGCTCAGTAGAAGGAAACTGACTAAAACTGTCACTCAAGGATAAATGCCTCCCCTCCCCCAAGGAATCAGGAGACTGCAGAACTGTGTGCTGCTCAAGATACAACCTTGAGAATACCTCTTTAAATAATTTATAATGCAGAGGTTTTTCTGAGGGTTTCTATTTATTGGTGGTTTTGTATTTTTATTTTTTTTCTTAATTTGCAGGGATCACCTGTCAGAGCTTCATGGAAACATGTTTGTTGAGGAATGTACAAAATGTGGCAAGTGAGTATCTACATGATTATTTTACTGTAAGATTCTTGTGTCAAACTGTGAGCAGTTCCTCCAGCTGTAGGGAGGTTATGCTTTTTTATATCTCGCCATGTTATATCTACTGTGGTGTAAAAAAGTGTTTGCTCCCTTCCTAATGTATTATTCTTTTGAATATTTATCACACTTGAATTTTTCAGAACACCAAACAAATTCAAATATTAGCCAAAGATAACACAAGTAAACAAAAAATGCAGTTTTTAAATGAAGGTTTTTTTAAGGCAAAAAGAAATCCGAACCTACAGGGCTCTGTGTGAAAAAGTGATTGCCCCAGTGGAGATATGGGGGGTCGGTGGGTGCATCGGTCCGCTAGTCGAAACCTCAAGCACCAGGGATCAACAAACCGAAGGCCCACTCTCCTTTTAATGTGGGCATAATGCTACTCAGACAGCACAGGGTGACAATGCTTCATTGAACCACAGAACAGGCAGATAACACATAGAACAGTCCCAGCAAAATACTTTAAGATGGTGCTCATTAGAGTCTCACCATTCCACTGACTCACCGGGATATTGGCAGCAGTTAGGGTACCGTCACACTATAACATTTCGATCGCTACGACGGTACGATTCGTGACGTTCCAGCGATATCGTTACGATATCGCTGTGTCTGACACGCAGCAGCGATCAGGGATCCTGCTGAGAATCGTACGTCGTAGCAGATCGTATGGAACTTTCTTTCATCGCTGGATCTCCCGCTGTCATCGCTAGATCGGTGTGTGTGACACCGATCTAGCGATCTAGCGATGCGATCCAGCGATGCGTTCGCTTGTAACCAGGGTAAACATCGGGTAACTAAGCGCAGGACCGTGCTTAGTTACCCGATGTTTACCCCGGTTACAAGCGTTAAACTAAAAAAAAACAAACAGCACATACTTACATTCTGGTGTCCGTCAGGTCCCTTGCCGTCTCTGCTTCCCGCACTGTGACTGCCGGCCGTAAAGTGAAAGCAGAGCACAGCGGCTGTGCTTTCACTTTCACTTTACGGCCGGCAGTCACTGAGTGCGGGAAGCAGAGACGGCAAGGGACCTGATAAACACCAGAATGTAAGTATGTGCTGTTTTTTTTTTTTTAGTTTAACGCTTGTAACCAGGGTAAACATCGGGTAACTAAGCGCGGTCCTGCGCTTAGTTACCCGATGTTTACCCTGGTTACCCAGGGACCTCGGCATCGTTGGTCGCTGGAGAGCTGTCCGTGTGACAGCTCCCCAGCGACCACACTACGATTTACCTACGATCACGGCCAGGTCATATCGCTGGTCGTGATCGTAGGTAAATCGTATAGTGTGACGGTACCCTTACTTCAGAGCTCCCAGGGTCGACTACCCCACCTGTGGTGCACACACAGTGAGGAGATAACAAGTGTAGTAAGGTACAAAGCTATTGAGCCAAGGGTCACAACCTGGCTTAACCCAACATCTCCATGAAGCCAGGCAACCAGCTGGTCCCAATCCTGGCTTTCTCCAAACGTATCCATGGTTCCACGATGGTTAGTGGAGCAGATCTGTATTCTTCTATCCGGATCCGAGATTCCCTAAGTTGTTTCCTCTTCAATGATAGACCCGTGTCCCTCGTGATTGAGCCATGATGTATTGGTAGCAGTCCTGTAGGGTCCCCTGGATGTTTGGATGTCTTGGCGGCCTTTCTGGCTGGCTTTCTGTCTCCCTATGCAGAGGCATATAACCTATTTTTATACTTAACAAGTGTCCTTCTTTCAGTATTGACATAAAGGGTAAAAATGGGGATGAGACCAAGTAGTATTACTTGATTATTTAATCTATTTGCATATTTTTTCCTCCACTGTATTTGAAGTTGCCAAACTATTTGGCCTACACAATGCATAATTAGCATATCAGTAAAATTCACTAGTCCTCAAGGATAAGAGCACAGTATGTTATAAGAAATGTCAATATTACAGGCTTACACAGGCAAAAGTCTGTTTTCTTGACCAACACATAAATTCAAAATTCAACATACAAATAAGTCTATTCTTCTTGGTTAGCTAAAAATTAGTCATCTGGTTAATTAAGATACAATGCTGTGTCTCAACACCCTCTAAACCTAATAACTGGTTGGGCCACCGTTAGCAGCAACAACTGCAATCAAGTATTTGCAAAAACTAGCAATGAGTCTTTTACAACGCTCTAGAGGAATTTTGGCCCACTCATATTTGCAGTATTGTTGTAATTCAGCAAAATTGGAAAGTTTCCAAGCATAAGCCTCCATGCCACAGCATCTCAATCAGATTAAAGTCAGAATGTTGATTAGGCCACTCCATCTTCAATTTTATTTTTCTTAAGTCATTCAGAGGTGGACTTGCTGGTGTGTTTTGGATTATTGTGCTCCTGCATGACCCAAGTGCTCTTCGGCTTGATGTCACAAACAGATGGCTGGACATTGTACTTCAGGGTTTTTTTTTTTGCAGAAAGCAGAATTCATGGTTTCATTTATCACAGCAAGTTTTGGTGGTCCTGGAGCAGCAAAACTGTCCCAGACCATCACTCTACCACCACCATATTTTACTGTTGGTATGATGTCCCTTTTCTGAACATGTGTGTTGCTTCTATGCCAGATGTAATGAGACATACATCTTCCAAAAAGTTCAACTTTTGTCTCATCTGTCCACAGAGTATTCTCTCAAAAGTCTTTGGGATCATCAAGATATTTTTTGGAAAAATGAGCCAAGTCTTTATATTCTTACCGCTCAGCAGCGGTTTTTGCCTTGCAACGCTGCCATGCAGGCCACTTTTGCCCAGTCTTTCTTATGGTGGAGTCATGAACACTGACCTTAACTGAGGCAAGTGAGGCCAGCAGCTCTTTGGATGTTGTTGTGGGGTCTTTTGTAACCTCTTGGATGAGTCGTCGCTGTGCTCTTGGGGTAATTTTGGGAAGGTTCACCACTATTCCATGTTGTTTCCATTTGAAGATAAGGACTCTCCCTATGGTTCACTAGAATCCCAAAGCTTTAGAAAAGGCTTTACAACCTTTTCTTGTCCAGACTGATGGTTCTTAATTACTTTTTCCCTTCCACATGACAGCACAGTTACGTGAGAGATGGCTCCCGCCCCCAGGAACAGGAAACTTGCAGCAGAGATAAAAGATGGGGGCGGCACCTCTCTCCTCAGTTTGGTTTCCTTTTCCTGGAGGCAAGCCTGCAATGCTGTACTTCCGGAGGGATCCCCTCTGTTGATTCTGGTCCGGAGACCAAGGTCCGCAGCGGGGGCAGCTAGGTGCGGTGACATGCGCCACTGGTGATCTCGGAGCTGTCGTACCGTGCGTCTCACCCACCGCCGGACTCCCCGGAGACCGCTCCTGGCCGGAGGCAGGGCCGGGGTAGGAGGCGTGTCCATCACGACGCTGGCGCCGAATGAATGGAACGACTTCCGGGTTACCTCGGAAGTGATGTCACACCCAGAGAGGGAGCTCTCACCTCATATTATTTAAAGGGGCAGTGCCACAACGGTGGCAATAGCCTATCAAGCAGAATGGTGGACCCGACTGTGGAATCGCCCATGCCAGTGGAAAACAACTTTGACTGCCGTGGTACTAAAGCTCTGGTGGGGGAGTGCCTTTGTAAGGCAAAACATGTCAGTAATGGTGTCTTTCTGTGTCATATTATTAAAGGAAGGAAGGCCACAACTAAGCAGAAAAATATTGTGTGTGCACTGTGTGATAAAACCCTCCCTAGAACATATGAGAAGCGGATTTGTCACTCATACATAGACAAAACTGTGGCTGAGGAGTCATCATCCTTACTCCAGAACATAAAAGCTATTGTTAGGGATGAAGTGAAAATCACAGTAAAAAAGCAAATGAAACATGGTTTACATAGCTCAGAAAATCCATCTCCTACACCTGCCCAAATCTCGACCTAGAATCTGAGTGTAAACCAGGGAATTACCGGCTGTTGAAGACTCAGATTTAGACTCTTCAGAAGAAGAGTGTGGTCGGCCATATGTACTATCTGAAGATGTTGGAAAGTTACTTAAACTTGTCAGATCTACTCTGGGGGTTGAAACGTTGAGAGAGCAGCAATCAGTCCGGGACTCTGTTTAGTAATCTGGAAGAGAAAAAACGGAGAGTTTTTCTCTTTCATGATGATGTATTAAATTTGATTAAAAGAGAATGGAAAAAGCCAAACAAAAACATTTTAATTCCTCAGGCTTTAAAACGTAAATATCCATTTGACGAAGAAATCTGCGAGAAATGGGAAAAAACTCCTAAACTAGATGCTGCCATTGCGAGTACCTACAAGGGCATAGCTCTTCCATTTGAGGATTTGGGTGCCTTAAAGGATCCCCTTGACAAGGCTGATGCCTTCCTAAAATCAGCATGGGAGGCATCAGCATGGTCATTTAAACCGGGAGTAGCCGCCACTTGCACGGGGCCCATGCCATGGTCAAATGATAAGAAGAGCTGAGTGAACAGATAAAGGACAAGTGTCCAAGAGATAGACTCTTGGAAGAAATACACTCTTGGAAGAAATACCTTCGTTACAAAATGCGGCGGGATTCTTAGAGGATGCCACCGATGACTCTGTTCAATTTGCTGCACATGCATGTGCCCTCTCCAACTCAGGCCTTAGAACTGGAATTGGACTGCTGACTTTCAATCGAAAGTAAAGCTCTACGCAGTCCCTTGTGAAGGACAATATCTGTTTGGGAAAGTGTTAGATGTAATTTTAGAAAAAGCAGCTAAGAAAAAGCATTTTCCCCCTTTCTCCTTCTTTAGACGTCATTGGAGTGACTCCTGTCTGTCCTTTCGGGGATCAGAGAAAGGGGGCCGAGGCCGGCCAGGTGATAAGTCTCTATGAGAGAAGACCTGGAACGAAAGAAGAAGAGGATTCCTCTTCAACAAACCTCCTAGTAAACCAGGTCCCAAGCAACAATGACGCCGAATTCCGAGTGGGGGGAAGACTTCGGTTCTTTGTCCATCAGTGGGTAGAGTTACCAATCTCACGGTGGATAACCAACCTATTATCTGAGGGTCTACGGTTAAATTTCAATCAACTAAAATCAATATTAGAGAGGGAAGGTCATCTACTATGTTGGCGCTATATAAATAAAAATTATTATTATTATATTATTATTACTTTTGGAAAAGGACTTCCTAATTAAGGTACCAGCCCAAGAGATAGGAATGGGGTTTTACAGCACCCTGTTCCTCATGCCAAAACCGGATGGTTCATTAAGAATAATCTTCAATTTAAAACCACTGAACCAATATACCGAAGCAGGACAGTGGAAACTCTAAAAACAGTAAAATTGCTGTATCCAGGCTGTTACATGGCAGTGACAGATCTCACAGATGCTTACTACCATATACCATTTTGTGTAGAGCATCAGCAGTATCTTAGATTGGTAGTACAGTTAAATCAAGTTCCCACTCATCTACAGTACCAGTGTCCTCTCCTTGGGGTATCTGTGGCCCCCAGTATCTTCACAAAGATAATTTCTGAAATAGCATCTTAATAGCATCTTTTGTGAGGGAAAATATTTTACTAGTGCCCTATTTAGATGATTTTCTCCTTATAGCAGACACATTGGGCGTGCGCTAGCGATGTGCCGTCATTTGAGTGACTGACTGCGAACGCTAGCGGGATCGGCAAACGCGATCCCTTTTGGGACATTACGTTAGCGCAGTCCGTAGCGCTATGCACTAAACGGACTGCCCTAATGCAATGTGAACCTAGCCTAACCAGTGTGTGTACATAAAAGCAGAGTGAGCTTCTGGCATCCAGAGAGACTCTTGCATCTTTTATCCAGCCACTGACGTTTCTGGATTGTGAGTCATGGGGAAAGCAAAATAATTGTCAACTAATCTATGGGAATAGGTAGTTGAACTGTATAAAACAGGAAAGGGATGCAAAAAGATATCCAAGGAATCCACAACTAGCACAAAAGGCTTCAAGATGTTATTGATGTTAGAGGGGGCAATACACTTTATTAAGAAGTGGGAGTATCAGAAGCTATTCCCACCGATGTGTTGCTGGGCATAGACTTGGGGAGGATGGTGTCCAACTATATCCCTCCCTTACAAGTAAATGCTACAGAGAAGGTGGAAAAAAGCAACCCACCTGAGATCCCGTGCAAGCAGGGAAATTGTACCAATGCACAGGACTGTACTTATGTGGCAGCTGTGACCCGGAGTCCGGCTGTGGTTCAGACTCAACCCCAGAGACTAGAGGATGAGTCTCAGACAGAACTGCCAGCACAGGAGAACCTTACTGTGGCCCAGGAGTCTCCTCACATGGCAGACCCAACAAGGTCCCTGATGACCGACACTGAAGACTCAGCTTCATCCCAGAGAATGGCAGTCACACTAGGCCAGGGCCTGCAGACTGACATTCAGAGCTTCCAGGAGACTCTGCGGACAGACAAAGAGAGAATATACTGGGACCAGGGCAGACTGTGTAAAGAGACTCTCCCCACAGATACTACAGAACCTTGGGACTGTGAAAAGCGGCTGGTCGTTCCTTATCTATTTAGGGAACAGTTATTGAGAATTGCTCGTGAAATTCCTCTGGCTGGACACCTTGGAATACAAAAGACTAAAGGTACCGTCACATTTAGCGACGCTGCAGCGATCTAGACAACGATGCCGATCGCTGCAGCTGCACACAGACAGCTTTCCAGCGACCAACTATGCAAAGTCCCCGGGTAACTAGGGTAAACATCGGGTTACTAAGCGCAGGGCCGCGCTTAGTAACCCAATGTTTACCCTGGTTACCAGTGCTAATGTAAAAAAAAAAAACCACTACATACTTACATTCCGGTGTCTGTCCCCCGGCGCTCTGCTTTCCTGCACTGACTGTGAGCGCCGGCTGGCCGTAAAGCACAGCGGTGACGTCACCGCTGTGCTCTGCTTTACGGCTGGCCGGCGCTGACAGTGCAGGGAAGCAGAACGCCGAGGGACGCGACAGACACCGGAATGTAAGTATGTAGTGTTTTTTTTTACATTTACACTGGTAACCAGGGTAAATATCGGGTTACTAAGCGCGGCCCTGCGCTTAATAACCCGATGTTTACCCTGGTTACCAGTGAAGACATCACTGAATCGGCGTCACACACGCCGATTCAGCGATGTCTGCGGGAGATCCAGCGACGAAATAAAGTTCTGGACTTTCTGCTCCAACCAACGATGTCACAGCAGGATCCAGATCGCTGCTGTGTGTCAAACACAACGATATCGCTATCCAGGACGCTGCAACATCATGGATCACTAGCGATATCGTTGTGAAGTTGGTCAGTGTGACGGTACCTTAAAGCTCGCCTAACACATAATTTTTATTGGACCAAGATGGGGACAGATACAGCTAATTACTGTCAATCCTGTGTAGTTTGTCAGAGGGTTGGAAAGTCTGGGGATATACAGAGAGCCCCATTGAAACCACTGCCAGTGATCGATGAACCTTTCCAACGAGTGACTGTGGATATCATAGGGCCACTCACAATAGCTAAAGCTTTGGCAAAAAGTTCATCCTCACAGTGGTGAACTATGTTACACGATATTCTGAAGCTGTGTCCTCCATCCGAGCAGACAAAGTGGCGGATGCTTTACTGACTGTTTTTTCTCGTGTGGGTTTCCCCAGGGAAATGTTATCCAATCAGGGATCCCAATTCTTGTCCAATCTGATGGAAAGCCTCTGTGAAAAGATAGAAGTACAGCATTTTGTGGCCAGCGCCTTTCATCCCCAAACCAATTGACTCTGCAAGCAATTTAACCGAACATTAAAACAAATGCTCAACATGCTGGTGGAGACTGAAGGAAGAGACTGGGAGCTGTACCGCCCTCATCTTTTGTTTTCGTAAAGAGAGGTACCCCAGGCATCTACAGGATTCTCCCCATTTGAACTGGTTTATGGGAGGAGGGTCAGGGGGCCACTTGATTTAAGGACAGTTGGGAGGGCGACCCCAAAACTATGGGTGTCTCGGTGGTCAATTATGTACTGCGGCTGAACATGTAAAGCGTCAGAAAGTATTTCATGTAAATATGTTGAAGGCTCATCATGACAGGGAGACCTGTTCCTTACCTGTCTGTTGCCTGCCTGAAGAGAGGGAGGCTGATCTGTTATAAGATGTGGGGGCTGGAACTTAGTACATGAAGTCCCTGGAGTCAGCAGAGTTTAACCCTGAGCTATCCCACAGTCAGGGGTCTGAGCTGATGGGGGTGCTCAGTGAGTACACAGAAGTCTTCACAGGGGAGCCTGGGAGGACGCACTTAGCAACTCACCATGTGGATACTGGTCCTGCAAGAGCTTCAGAAAAGGTCTGCAACAGAACTGGCCCTAACTGATCTACATACCTTTTATATAGCTCCGTGGGCATACCATCAGGTCCGGAAGTCTTTCCACTAGAAAGGGACGTTGTTGCTTCCCGGAAAGTGATATCCCTATCCAAGAAGGTCTGGTCCTCACAAGAAAGTTTACGAAATTCAATCTGGTCTAAATGCTCATCAATTTCTTCCAGTGTGGTTCAATTGAGAATTATACAACTCTCTAAAGTGCTCTTCAAATCTGTTTGCAATTTAGTTAGACTTAAGCAATGGGGTTCCCTCCCTCGTGCTAATGGACAGAATGGATGGAGACATTTGCATGATCAATTCTGGATAAACAGCGAGCGGACGATGTGTAGCAGGAGAATTCTTTCTTAAAAGGATGCTGTTGTCTCAATAAATCAATCCAGCCTATCTCCGCTATAAAAGCACCCAACACAGTAGTATCTTGACTGCCGGGCCTAGAATTTGCAGCACTCATTCTATCCAAATAAAGATAAGAATCATATTGAAATCTCCCAGGCATAATATGTTAGCATCAGGATATTGTGATACAAAAATCATCGCTTGGTAGAGTACTTCCATCTTGGCCAGAGGGGAGTTGTAGATATTGAGCAGTATGTAAGGTACCATATCTATAAATGCATATAAAAAAAATAATCTTCCTTCGGAATCTTTCTCAATCGCTTGGACTGACCACCTCAACGACTTGTGCACCATAACTACCACTCCCCTGGAATAGGACGTATGTGTAGCATGCTTCTGCCATTGTATCCAAGGCTTTTTCGTCCTTCATACAGTATCTGGTGTCAAGTGAGTCTCCTGAAGACATATTATCTGCGCTTGCATTTGGCGTATCTGAGAGAATACCATATTCCGTTTCCTGGCACTCCCCAACCCTCTAATGTTCCACTACAGGAGTTTAAGTGATGCCATGTGGACTTCGTAGATAATCTTTGCACAGTTTAGTATTCACTTTTGAATCATTCAGCTCCATCACATACAAACCATTCACGCAAATTAAATTAGGCTGGGTTCGCATTGCGTTAATAGCAGCCCGTTCAATGTGAACGGGCTGCTATTAACGCAAGTGCCGGTATTGGCACCACGCTAGCGCAGATAGAGCATCTGCTAGTTCTATCTGCGCTAGCGATGATGGACCCGGAAACGCTGCATCCCGCGTCTTGGGGTCCGTCACTCAATGACGGCACATCGCTAGCGTACGCCCATTGTGGGCGTGCGCTAGCGATGCGTCCAACATAGGAGTTAATGGTGGCGTTAGGGAGGGACTACGTTACCACCGCATTATGCCGCGGTGTAACGTAGTCCATCTAACGGACGCCATTAACGTGAAACTAGCCTTATAGGTGCAATGCTGAGTATTATCTGAGATTCCAAATAAACTAAGAATTATTGAGCAACGGTGGCCACAAAAACAACACAAGAGATGCCCATGAACTTCTCCAAACTGAAGCATAGGCATAAGTGAACTCGTCTTATTCTCCTCCATTTATCCGAACCACTAATAACAAGTATAGCTGATTTAATACCCATAAAGTAGCTCTTTCCAACCCCCCACCCCCCTTCATCTCTCATCATTCCTCACCACAGGGATACATTACCAAGATCGTTGGCCGGACCACTCAGCTTTTGCCAAACCCTTAGGGTAGCCGAGTTTTCGGACCAGGAAAAGTGGCATTAACGCCCGCAGAGATGAGTGCCCCACCACACTTCCATTTTAAGTTCTCAATAGTTTCCATTGTTCCTCCCAAGGAGCAGGAGCCAAGATGCCTGCATATATAAGGCAAACCTATCATATGAAAAAAAAATAAAATATATATATATATATATATATATATATATATATATATATATATAGTCCCAGGGAAAAAAAACATTTGGGGGGGGGGGAGATACGACAACATCTAATTGATCAATATATTGACATTTCAACAAAGCTACACGGGAGCAAGCTGTGTTAAAAATATACTAAGTAATCATTTCAATTACCTAACTTGGTACGTTGACAAGAATGAAGTACAAGTATTGCGAAAAATGAATGAATGAAAAAAGAATGAAAAGTATAAAGGTTCAAACAGTAGTCATGATTTGAAATAGAATGTTCAGCGCACATCCTACAATGAACCGTGCAATATTAACATGTATTATCATCACTACTTTTGACGTCTTTCTCTCTTGGAGATCCATTCCTCTGCCTCCGACGGGTTCTGAAAAAAAGTTATTATTTATTATTATAGCGCTTTACATGTGAGGAGGGGTATACATAATAAAAACAGGTACAATAATCTTGAACAATACAAGTCACAACTGGTACAGGAGGAGAGAGGACCCTGCCCGCGAGGGCTCACAATCTACAAATTTGTTAGGTGTCGAGTTCCTGCCGCTGCACAGGGGGAATCTCGAACCACCTCCGCTGCGGTCTTCCATTCTTCTCCGGCCGCAGTGGAGCCTGCTCAACGGAGACGTTGGTCCCAGTGTCTGGCTCAAACAGATACTGTGCGCTTGGTTACTGCTGATCTTCCAGGCTCAGCCATTGTAACCAGCACTGTAATGCGGCAAGCAGATGCTCCTTGGGACTAAGTCCTGCTTTTCTTCTACTGGGCATGCCCAAGGGACGACCTCTCATTGGAGGTCGGGGGTCACATGCTCAGGTCCTGAAGCAGTTCCTATTGGCACTAGGAAGGTCCTGGAGAGCTTCCTCTATAAAAGGTTCGCATGGCCGCATGGCCATGCGTCAGTATCAACTTAAGTTCATGTGTGTATGAGCTTAACGACTTTGTGGTCTGTGTCAGCATGTGCTCAGGGTCGGCTGTAAGCCATTAGAATTCCGGCACCTCCGAGAGGAGTTTTTGTGAATGAATTCAGGGCTGGCATATAGCCACTAGAATTCCAGCACCTCTGGAGAGGAGTTGTTTGTGTGCTGTTGCTGACTGTATGACCACTGTAACAGGGTCTACCAATCTGGGGTACCTCTTTCAGTACCACCCAGTGTTATCGGAGGTCCCCTTCTTTGGCTGGATTCTGAATGAAGGACGCTGGCTGGAATCCCTTGATTACATTGGCGCATATAAAAGATCACTGCTTCTTCACGTATTTCCAGTCTGACAAAACTTTACTCACAGGACACAGAATATATAACACAGATACAGAGGGCAGGCCAATAGAAAAGCGGCAGGCCAGACATACATTGCAATAGCTGCAGGTGGCCGGAGCCTGCCGATATTTACTGTGGGAATTATAAAGGTGGTGGGGGGGGACAAAAGGGGAATATCGTGTCCTCTCTGCCCAGGGGCGCAGCCTGTGGGCTAATGCATTAGGGACATGCATTTCACATGGAACCTATTATACATACATATAACTGCACAACATATTCTTGGTGCGGTGGGGTTCAGTAACACGGCTCCCCTTTTCAGCGACGCGATCGGCATACACAGTATGATCCTTTACGGATCGGTTTGGGGATGACCGAAGTTTATGGGGTTGGCACAAGTTCCGTTTGTCGACTTAGTCCATCGGCGTTACCGTTTTGGTTGCCGGGTCTGTAGTGAATGGTGAAGTCCAGAGGTTGTAGGGCTAAACTCCACCGCAGCAATCTGGCGTTGTCTCCGGAGACCCGATTAAGCCAGACTAGAGGATTATGGTCCGTTAGGAGGGAAAACTGTCGTCCATACAAATATGGTTGCAACTTTTTGAGTGCCCATACATCCAGGCACTCCTTCTCGATGGCCGCATAGCTTACTTCACGGGGCAGTAGTTTCCGACTCTGGTAAGCTACTGGGTGTTCTTGGCCGTCCGTCCCGACTTGGCTCAGTACTGCCCCCAATCCAAACATAGAAGCGTCTGTGTGAACCAGGAAACGTTTAGTTGGATCGGGTGCGGCCAATACAGGGGTATTGGTGAGGGCGTCCTTTAGTTGGCAGAAGGCTTCCTCACACTCTGGGGTCCAGGTTACCTGGCGGGATTGGTTCTTATGGGTCAGATCAGTGAGGGGCTTGGCTACGGTGCTGTAATTGGGAACGAATTTCCTGTAATACCCCGCTGTCCCTAGAAACGCCATGACCTGGTTTTAGTGCGTGGGGTGGGCCATTTGGCGATGGCCTCAATCTTGGCTGGTTCTGGTCGCTGTTTCCCACTTCCCACCCAATGCCCTAAATACTGAACCTCTGCTTTGCCCACATGACACTTGTTTGGGTTCAGGGTGATTCCGGCCTGGTGGATCCTGTCCAATACTGTCTCTAGGTGATTCAGATGCTCTTCCCATGTCGCAGTGTAGATGGCGATGTTGTCCAGGTAGGCACAAGCATAGTCCTGGAGACCATCCAGAAGCCGGTCAGCCAGCCTTTGGAAGGTCGCCGGGGCATTCTTCATCCCGAATGGCATAACTCGAAACTGGAATAAGCCGAACGGGGTGACAAATGCCGACTTGGGAATAGCGTCAGGACTAAGGGGAATCTGCCAGTAGCCTTTGCATAGATCGATGGTGGTCAAATACTTTGCCCCTGCCAGCCGGTCTAACCACTCATCCACACGCGCATGGGATATACAGGGTGGAGCGCGGTAATTTGCTTTTTTGCACTGCATGCTGTGGCGACACTGTCGGTCGAAGAGAGGGGAGAGTGGGTGTGGCTTACAGTGGCTGATGGGAGATTTGTATTCCTCTGCCTTTCAGTTGCCATCATGCAGTGGACACGTGAGGAGAGGTCATTTTGTGTTGAAGCGTATTTTTCAAATGCCCACTCGATCATTGCAGTGCAGCGTGCTTTTCGTTTACAATTCGCTGTTCCTCCACGCGGACGTGTTCCTGGACGGCAATCAATTGTAAATTGGGTGAATGCATTCAGAACAGCAGGGAATGTGTCATGTGTACGAAGGGGACCTGAGAGAAGGATTACAACACCACAAAACATCGAGAGAGTTAGAGCAGCAGTACTGCAATCTCCGAAACGCTCTGCTCGGAAGCAATCATTTGCTCTTGGCATTTCAAGACGTTCTCTCCACCGGATTCTTCATGATGAGCTGAATTTTCACCCATATAAAATGTGCATGGTCCAACATTTGTCAGCATGGGACTATTTGACACGGCGGACCTCTTGTGAAGACATGTTAGCAACGATACCCCGTGACGCAATTGTGTTTTTTTCTGATGAGGCACATTTTCACCTCAGTGAATTGTTTGAGGCAAATGTTTCCTGGACGGCTTATCTCTTTGAGGGGAGAAGTGAACTGGCCAGCACGCTCACCAGATTTAGCCCCATGCGATTTTTTTCCTTTGGGGTTACCTGAAGTCTAACGTGTATATCAACCGTCCCAACACCTTGGAAGACCTAAGGAACAATATTGAAGCTGAAATTGGCAGAATACCAGTGGACATGCTTGTTAGAGTTCATGAAAACTTCAGAAAACGTATGCACTATGCAGCAGTGTGTGGATAGCGAAGGTCGACATTTGCCAGATACACTATTTAAAACCATGTAATTTAAAAATTCCATTACTGTTCAGTATAATTAAAATATAAAATAAATTTTTCTAATGATCATAATTTTTTTATTTCATTCCCAAATCAGCAAATTACCGCGCTCCACCCTGTACATCTGTCACTGTTTTCTCATTGAGCTTACGATAGTCTACACAAAACCGTGTAGTCCCATCCTTCTTGGGCATTAACACTACGGGTGATGCCCAGGGACTATCTGACTCTTCAATGACCCCTAAACGCAACATCTCTTGTATCTCTTGTCGCATCCCCTCTCGTACAGACTCAGGGATGCGGAAGGGGTTTTGTCGCAGGGGGGTCTGATCCTGGGTCTCAACCTTGTGTTTTGCCAGGCGAGTGTACCCTGGTCTCCCCGAAAACATCCTCTGTCGCTGCCTCAACAACTCCTTTGCCTGCTGTCTCTCTGGGGAGCCTAGGTCTTCACCCAAGTGTACCTGGTCCCATGTCTTAGATGGAGTCCTTTCCCCTAAGACATCCGGCAAGGGAAGTCCGGCTAAATCCTCTGCTTTAGGTGCACAGATGGCCACTACCTCTTCAGGACGCTCCCGGTAGGGCTTCAGCATATTCACGTGGAACACGCGGATAACCCTGGGGTCGTCACAATCGGCGACATTATAGGTTGTGTCAGCTATTTTCCCCACTACCTGGTAGGGCTCCTGCCATGCAGCTTGGAACTTGTTCTGCTTAGTGGGCTCTAATACCAGGACCTTCTGTCCTATTTCCAAGGTGCGCTCTCTGGCCCTCCGATCGTACCATACGCGCTGGCGCCGCTGGGTCGCCTGCATGTTCTCACGTACAGCCTGGGTCAGCTCCTGTAGGCAGTCCCAGAATTCCAGCACATAGGGTACAATAGGTATGTGTAAGTGGGTTAAGAGCTGGCTCAGGGATAGGAAACAAAGGGTGGTTATTAATGGAGCTCACTCGGACTGGGTCGCGGTTAGCAGTGGGGTACCACAGGGGTCAGTATTGAGCCCTCTTCTTTTTAACATATTTATTAATGACCTTGTAAAGGGCATTCAGAGCAGAATTTCAATATTTGCAGATGACACTAAACTCTGCAGGGTAATCAATACAGAGGAGGACAATTTTATATTACAGGATGATTTATGTAAACTAGAAACTTAGGCTGATAAATGGCAAATGAGCTTTAATGGGGATAAATGTAAGGTCATGCACTTGGGTAGAAGTAATAAGATGAATAACTATGTGCTTAATTCTAAAACTCTGGGCAAAACCGTCAATGAAAAAGACCTGGGTGTATGGGTGGATGACAAACTCATATTCAGTGGCCAGTGTCAGGCAGCTGCTACAAAGACAAAGAAATTAATGGGATGCATTAAAAGAGGCATAGATGCACATAAGGAGAGCATAATTTTACCTCTATACAAGTCACTAGTTCGATCACACTTAGAATACTGTGCACAGTTCTGGTCTCCGGTGTATAAGAAAGACCTAGCTGAACTAGAGCGGGTGCAGAGAAGAGCGACCAAGGTTACTAGAGGACAAGGGCGTCTGCAGTACCAAGATAGGTTATTACACTTAGGGCTATTTAGTTTGGAAAAACTAAGACTAAGGGGTGATCTTATTTTAATGTATAAATATGAGGGGACAGTACAAAGACCTTTCTGTTGATCTTTTTAATCATAGACCTGAGACAGGGACAAGGGGGCATCCTCTACGTCTGGCGGAAAGAAGGTTTAAGCATAATAACAGACGCAGATTCTTTACTGTAAGAGCAGTGAGACTATGGAACTCTCTGCCGTATGGTGTTGTAATGAGTGATTCATTATTGAAATTTAAGAGGGGGCTGGATACCTTTCTGGAAAAGTATAATGTTACAGGGTATATATACTAGATTCCTTGATAGGGCGTTGATCCAGGGAACTAGTCTGATTGCCATATGTGGAGTCGGGAAGGAATTTTTTTCCTCAAAGTGGAGCTTACTTTTTGCCACATGAGGTTTTTTACCTTCCTCTAGATCAACATGTTAGGGCATGTAGGTTAGGCTATGGGTTGAACTAGATGGACTTAACCCCTCTCTGACCTTAGACGTACTATCCCGTCGAGGTGCCCTGGGCCTATCTGACCCTCGACGGGATAGTATGTCATAGTGATCGACCGCGCTCTCGGGGGGAGCGCGGCCGAGTGTCAGTTGCCTATCGCAGCTGACATCCGGCACTATGTGCCAGGAGCGGTCACGGACCGCCCCCGGCACATTAACCCCGGCACACCGCGATCAAACATGATCGTGGTGTGCAGGCGGTATAGGGAAGCATCCGCAGGGAGGGGGCTTCCCTGAGCCCCCTGCAGCAACGCGATGTGATCGCGTTGCTGCGAGGGTCTCCTACCTCCTTCCTCGCTGCAGGCCCCGGATCCAAGATGGCCGCGGCATCCGGGTCCTGCAGGGAGGGAGGTGGCTTCACAGACCCTGCTCAGAGCAGGCACTGTGAAACCTGCAGTGCTCTGACAAATCGGTGATCTGACAGAGTGCTGTGCAAACTGTCAGATCACCGATCTGTGATGTCCCCACCTGGGACAAAGTAAAAAAGTAAAAAAAAAAAAAAAAAAAAAAAAAAATTACAAATGTGTTTAAAAAAAAAAATTCATAAATAATGAAAAAAATAAAAAAATTATTCCCATAAATACATTTCTTTATCTAAATAAAAAAATCAATAACAGTACACATATTTAGTATCGCCGCGTCCGTAACGACCCAACCTATAAAACTGGCCCACTAGTTAACCCCTTCAGTAAACACCGTAAGAAAAAAGAAAAAAAAGTGGCAAAAAACAACCCTTTATTATCATACTGCCGAAGAAAAAGTGGAATAACACGCGATCAAAAAGACATATAAATAAGCATGGTACCGCTGAAAACGTCATCGTGTCCCGCAAAAAACGAGCCGCCATACAGCATGATCACCAAAAAAATAAAAGTTATAGTCCTCAGAATAAAGCGATGCCAAAATAATTATTTTTTCTATAAAATAGTTTTTATCGTATGAAAGCACCAAAACATAAAAAAATAATATAAATGAGGTATCGCTGTAATCGTACTGAACCGAAGAATAAAACTGCTTTATCCGTTTTACCAAAAGCGGAACGGTATAAATGCCTCCCCCAAAAAAAATTCATGAATAGCTGGTTTTCGGTCATTCTGCCTCACAAAAAGCAGAATAAAAAGCGATCAAAAAATGTCACGTGCCCGAAAATGTTACCAATAAAAACGTCAACTCGTCCCGCAAAAAACAAGACCTCACATGACTCTGTGGACTCAAATATGGAAAAATTATAGCTCTCAAAATGTGGTAACGCAAAAAATATTTTTTGCAATAAAAAGCGTCTTTCAGTGTGTGACGGCTGCAAATCATAAAAATCCGCTAAAAAATCCGCTATAAAAGTAAATCAAACCCCCCTTCATCACCCCCTTAGTTAGGGAAAAATAAAAAAATTTATTTATTTCCATTTTCACATTAGGGTTAGGGCTAGGGTTAGGTTTAGGGTTAGGGTTAGGGTTAAGGCTATGGGTTAGGGCTATGGGTTAGGGCTAGGGTTAGGGTTGGGGCTAAAGTTAGGGTTGGGGCTAAAGTTAGGGTTAGGGTTTGGATTACATTTACGGTTGGGAATAGGGTTGGGATTAGGGTTAGGGGTGTGTCTGGGTTAGAGGTGTTGTTAGGGTCACCGTTGGGATTAGGGTTAGGGGTGTGTTTGGATTAGGGTTTCAGTTATAATTGGGGGGTTTCCACTTTTTAGGCATATCAGGGGCTCTCCAAACGCGACATGGCGTCCGATCTCAATTCCAGCCAATTCTGCGTTGAAAAAGTAAAACAGTGCTTCTACCCTTCCGAGCTCTCCCATGTGCCCAAACAGGAGTTTATCCCAACATATGGGGTATCAGCGTACTCAGGACAAATTGGACAACAACATTTAGGGTCCAATTTCTCCTGTTACCCTTGGAAAAATACAAAACTGGGGGTTAAAATATAATTTTTGTGGAAAAAAAAATATTTTTTATTTGCATGGCTCTGCGTTATAAACTGTAGTGAAATACTTGGGGGTTCAAAGCTCTCATAACACATCTAGATGAGTTCCTTAGGGGGTCTACTTTCCAAAATGGTGTCACTTGTGGGAGGTTTCTACTGTTTAGGTACATTAGGGGCTCTGCAAACGCAATGTGACGCCTGCAGACCATTCCATCTAAGTCTGCATTCCAAATGGCGCTCCTTCCCTTCCGAGCCCTCCCATGCGCCCAATCGGTGGTTCCCCCCCACATATGGGGTATCAGCGTACTCAGGACAAATTGGAGAACAACTTTTGGGGTCCAATTTCTCCTGTTACCCTAGGGAAAATACAAAACTGGGGGCTAAAAAATAATTTTTGTGTGAAAAAAATTTTGTTTTATTTTTATGGCTCTGCATTATAAACTTCTGTGAAGCCCTTGGTGGGTCAAAGTGCTCACCCACACATCCAGATAAGTTACTTAGGGGGTCTACTTTCCAAAATGGTGTTACTTGTGGGGGGTTTCAATGTTTAGGCACATCAGTGGCTCTCCAAATGCAACATGGCATCCCATCTCAATTCTTGTCAATTTTGCATTGAAAAGTCAAACGGCGCTCCTTCGCTTCCGAGCTCTGTCATGCGCCCAAACATTGGTTTACCCCCACATATGGGGCATCAGAGTACTCAGGACAAATTGTACAACAACTTTTGGGGTCCATTTTCTCCTGTTACCCTTGGTAAAATAAAACAAATTGGAGCTGAAGTAAATTTTTTGTGAAAAAAAGTTAAATGTTCATTTTTATTTAAACATTCAAAAAATTCCTGTGAAACACCTGAAAAGTTAATAAACTTCTTGAATGTGGTTTTCAGAACCTTGAGGGGTGCAGTTTTTAGAATGGTGTCACACTTGGATATTTTCTATACACCCCTCAAAATGACTTCAAATGAGATGTGGTCCCTAAAAAAAAAAAATGGTGTTGTAAAAATGAGAAATTGCTGGTCAACTTTTAACAATTATAACTCCCTAACAAAAAAAATTTTGGTTACAAAATTGTGCTGATGTAATGTAGACATGTGGGAAATGTTACTAATTAAGTATTTTGTGTGACATATCTGTGATTTAATTGCATAAAAATTCAAAGTTGGAAAATTGCAAAATTTTCGCCAAATTTCCGTTTTTTTCACAAATAAACGCAGGTATTATCAAAGAAATTTTACCACTATCATGAAGTACAATATTTCACGTGAAAACAATGTCGGAATCACTGGGATCCGTTGAAGCGTTCCAGAGTTATAACCTCATAAAGGGACAGTGGTCAGAATTGTAAAAATTGGCCCGGTCATTGACGTGCAAACCACCCTTGGGGGTAAAGGGGTTAAAGTCTTCCTTCAACCTTAATAACTATGTTACTATGTTACCCCTATGTTACTAAGTCTAGGGGTCCCCTTACCCGTCTCCCGTATACCAGCTCGAACGGGGAGAACCCCGTGGATTCTTGGGGCACCTCTCGATAGGCAAACAGGAGGTGTGGCAAGACATTCTCCCAGTCCCTGTAGGTCCTGGTAAAAGTCCCAATGAGCTGTTTTAATGTCCCAGTAAAGCGTTCACACAACCCATTGGTTTGCGGGTGGTACGGGGCGCTTCTAATGGACTTAACGCCGCACAGCTTCCACAGTTGGTCACCTCTGCTGTAATCTCAGTACCCTGGTTCGAGATAATCTCCCGGGGAAATCCAACCAGTGAGAAAACCTGGAGCAGGGCGGCCGCCACAGTCTCTGCCAGTATGTTCGGTAACGCAACCGCCTCTGGATACTGTGTGGCATAATCTACCACTGTCAATATATACTTTTTCCCTGACGGACTGGGTTTGGCTAACGGCCCTATCAGATCGACCGCTACTCGGGTAAATGGTTTCTCCACAATGGGGAGGGGGCATAATTTGGCCTTGCCTTGATCCCCCCTCTTGCCAATGCGCTGGCAACTGTCACAGGTCTGGCAGTACTGTCGAACATCATAGGTTACTCCCGGCCAAAAGAAGTTTTGTGTCAGGCGATGCCTGGTACGATTGACGCCGAAGTGCCCGGCCAAGGGTATGTCATGAGAGATTCACAGTAACTCCTGCCTATACTTCTTGGGAACTACCAGCTGTCGTTTTATAGTGGGGCTCATCCCCTGTGTGGTGCTGCTCTGTGATCTGGTAGAGGAATCCCTGCTTCCATACAAACTGTTCCCCTTCCAGTACCCCTCTCCCCTCCTTTGCCTTCCCATGATATCCCTCCAATGAAGGATCCTTAAGTAACTCCCTCTTAAATTCATCTGGGGTGGCCCAATAAATGTCTGGCTATGGGAATACGTGTAGGGCTGGAATGTCTTACCTGGGCCTCCTCTGAGTGTGATTCCGCCTCCACAGCTCGAGCTAGTCTCCGGGTGGTCACACGATATGTCTCAGCCAGATGGGCAACCGAGAATGCAGACAACATGGGCCCCAAGTCATTTCCCAGCAAGACGTCTGCAGGCAAATCCTCCATCTCTTCCACCCCTTGGTTAGTCGTAGCCCCCAATGCCGGGTCAGCTTCGCCTTGGTAGCAGTGTACAGCAGCCCGGCTGAAAGTAGCTGTTCCCGCCTTTGGCCACTGGGTATGCTGAGTCCGGTTGGGACATTGTCTTTGCAGGTGGCCCAGCTGACGGCAGGTGTGGCATCGCGCCCCAGGGGGACTGTGGTAGGCCAGGTTTCTAGCTGGTCCCCCTGGTCTTCGGTGGTTTGGGGCCCTCCAGGTCCATGGGCGGACCCCTAGTGACCATCTTTGATCCGGACAACTGCAGCCTCCTGGCATCATGATGTTCATCGGCCAGACGAGCGGCTTCCTCAAGAGTCATTGGCTGCCTGTCCCAAAGCCATTCCTGTGTCTCGGGGGTTAGTCCATTAAAGAATCGTTCTAACAAGAAGAGCTGGAGGACGTCCTCCTTAGTGGTTGCTTGGCTCCCTTGTACCCACTATAGCAGTGACCGCCGTAATATACAGGCCCATTCAGCGTGGGTATCGGTTACGCATTTTATAAGTCCGCAGAACTTTTGGCGGTATGCCTCTGGTGTCAGCGCAGAGATCACTTCTTTGATCCGCTCATAGTCCATACAGTCCTCATCAGGTACCGTGCGATAGGCGTCCGCTGCCCTGCCTGTCCGCTTGCTGGCCAGAATCTGAACCCGTTCCTCCGGCTTCACTTGATGAAGGGCACACTGCCACTCAAAGTCCTGCAGAAAGCCATCAATGTCTTCCTCTGCCTCCCCCAACTGTTGGAAGGCATTATATTGGATCTTTTTGTGGCTTACTGTTGAAGGTACCTAGGCGGAGGCCAGAGCTCCCCCTGTTCGCTGACTCTCCTCTCTGCGCTCTGCCAGCTCCATCTTGGCCAGCTCCACTTTGGTCCGCTCTGCCATCTCCATCTTGGCTAGCTCTATCCTGGTCCGCTTGGCCATCTTTTCCTTCAGATCAGTACGCACATCAGCCATCTCTATTGTAGGGTTTGGGCCATAGAATGCCAGTCTGTTCTTTACCTCCCTCTGGAATTCAGTCTCCTCCACGTTCACATTGGGAGGCGCTGCACTGCCGTGTTCTTTGATGGCTGCTATAAAATCTGCTTTTGTTTTGTTGCTGGCGATCAACCCTCGGGCTTCCACCAGATCTTTTAATGTAGTCCTCTTTAACTTCTGGTAGTTGTTTTCCATTCATTCCTTTCCTCCTGTAGGTGTATCATATCCTGCTGTCTGCCACCAGTGTAACGGGGTCTACCAATCTGGGGTACCTCTTTCAGTACCACCCCGTGTTTTCGGAGGTCCACTCTGCTTTGGCTGGAGTCTGAACGAAGGACGCTGGCTGGAATTCCTTGATTACATGGGCGCATATAAAAGATCACTGCTTCTCCACGTATTTCCAGTCTGACAAAACTTTACTCACAGGACACAGAATATATAACACAGATACAGAGGGCAGGCCAATAGAAAAGCGGCAGGCCAGGCATACATTACAACAGCCGCAGGTGGCTGGAGCCTGCCGATATTTACTGTGGGAATTACAAAGGTGGGGGGGGGGGGGGGGCAGACAAAAGGGGAATATCGTGTCCTCTCTGCCCAGGGGCGCAGCCTGTGGGCTAATGCATTAGGGACATGCATTTCATATGGAACCCATTATACATACATATAACTGCATGACATATTCTTGGTGCGGTGGGGTTCCGTAACAATCACTATATGCCACCTGCTCCGTCAGTGCTGTGATCCTCTGTGAGTTTAACAGAGCACAGCGTTATCTTTCATCCCGGCGACTCTGTGAAGCAACAAAGTTCGCTCCTATACAGACCAGGTGACAGAACCCGTGTCTGTTCAGGCGTTATACCGCCATATCGTGCCGCTATTTACTAGCAGCACGTTCTACTCCTGCACGGTGGACCCCGGTCTGCGAACGCACCAATATTATCTCCATATATTCTCGGTGCGTTTCGCCAGCCCTAACCGTATCCTAGCGCCAGGGTCTGGCTAGTAATGGCGCACGAACAGCGACTGCAGCAGTTCATCCAGCAGCTGGAGGGCAGGTTGGCGGCGGTCGGGAAAAGGTCAGCGTCTAGTGGTTGTAGGAGGAGGTACACTAGACAGGGTGACTTTTTCCTCCAAACTGTCCTTCAATGAGAAAATTACCATAGGCCCATCCACTCTTACAGTCGAGCTTTGTGTGGATTCTGGGGCAGAGGGGAATTTTATGTCCTCTGCCTTCGCCCAATGCCATGCAATATTCCTGGTGATGCTTGCCAAGCCGGTGACTGTACAGGTGGTGAATGGGTCGACACTGCCATCACAAATAACACACCAGACCATCCCATTTTCATTATCTTACTCCATTTGATCAGGAGATTATTTCCCTTCTTGTCATTGCAGAGGGAATAGACGAGATTCTGCTAGGGATACTCTGGTTACGTTACCACTCCCCTCATATAGAGTGGTCTTCAGGGAGAATTTTGGGATGAAGTGAATCTTGTGAGGGCAGATGTCAGAGAGTGCGTTCAAGTTGCTACTTCTGAAGTACCTGCAGATCTTTCCTCTCTCTCCCTACGCGGGCGTGTTCTCCAAGAGGGCTGCGGAGACCCTTCCGCCCCATCACCCCTATGACTGTCCTATTGACTTCTTGCCTGGTGCAGAGCCTCCCCGGGGTCGAGCCTATCCCCTGTCTCTCCCGGAGACAGATGTGATGTCCCAATACATCCAGGTGAATCTGGCAAGAGGATTCATTAGGAAGTCAGTGTCAACTGCAGGGACTGGGTTCTTCTTCGTGCAGAAGAACGGATAACTACGTCCATGCATTGATTACAGGGGTCTTTAAAGCCATCACCGTTAAGAATACCCTCTGCCTCTGATATCAGAGCTTTTCGATAGGTTGCGGGGAGCGAGGGTATTTACTAAACTTGATCTGCGGGGTGCTTACAACTTGATTCGCATCCGTGAGGGGGACGAATGGAAGACAGCATTCAAGACCTCGGACGGGCACTATGAATACCTGATGATGCCCTTCGGGCTCTGTAATGCTCCTGCCGCCGTTTTCCACGACTTTGTGAATATCTTCTGGGACGATATATATCTATCTGGACGATATTCTTATCTACTCTCCAGATATAGATTCCCACTGAAGATATGTTTGCAAAGTTTTCGACCTCCTACGGACAAACTCCCTCTATGCCAATTTGGAGAAGTGTGTGTTTGAACAAGAGTCCTTGCCTTTCCTTGGCTATATCATCTCTGCCCAGGGATTGGCTATGGATCCTGCCAAGCTACAGGCTGTGAAGGACTGACAGGAACCCCATTCTCTCAAAGCGATGCAGCGCTTTATGGGGTTCATTAATTACTATCGCCAGTTCATTCCCCACTTCTCAGCTTTGGTAGCTCCCTTGGTTGCCCTCACCAAAAAGGGAGCAAATCCCAAATTTTGGTCGGAGGAAGGCTCCAATGCCTTCCTCTCTATTAAGTCCCACTTTGCTAGCGCTCCCATTCTACATCGCCCCGATGTAGATAAACCTTTCTTAATGGAGGTGAATGCCTCATCTGTCGGTGCTGGAGCAGTCCTATTCCAAAAGGATGCTCAAGGTCGGAAGCATCCTTACTTCTTTTTCTCTAAGGCTACGTTCAGACTAGCGTTTCCCGACGCTGCATCGGGAAACGCAGCGGCGACGCACGCGTCATGCGCCCCTATGTTTAACATGGGGGACGCATGCGTTTTTGTGTGTTGCGTTTTGCGACGCATGCGTCTTTTTTGCCGCAAGCGTCGGACCAAGAAAACGCAACAAGTTGCATTTTTCTTGCGTCCGATTTTCGGCAAAAAACGACGCACGCGTTGCAAAACGCCGACGCAGCGGCGCACAACGCTAGTCTGAACATAGCCTAAGACCTTCACACTGGCGGAGAGGAATTATTCCATCGGGGACAGGGAGTTGCTAGTTATGAAGTTGGCCTTCTCGGAGTGGAGACATCTAGAGGGGGCTCGTTTTCCCTTCCAAGTCTATACCGACCACAAAAATTTGGTTTACTTGCAGACTGCCAAGCGGCTAAATTCTCGCCAGGCTAGGTGATTCTTGTTCTTCTCTTCATTTTCCATTATTTGTCCGGGGAGAAGAACATCCGTGCCGATGCTCTCTCCCGCTCCGTAGTATCATCAGTGGAGGAGGAGCCTTGGTTAATTGTCCCTTCAGAGAGCCTGAGGACCATGGCTCCGGTTTCGCTAGAGTCTGTGCCCCCGGGCAAGACTTTTGTACCATCAAATTTGCGACCGGAGGTTCTCTTGGGCTCACTCATCCAGGGTGGGTGGACACTTTGGGACCAAAAGGACATCTGAGCTTCTGGCGAGGACGTACTGGTGGCTGCATATGGCCTGTGACGTCGGAGACTATATTCGGGCGTGTGTCTCCTGCGCCAAGAATAAGTCTTCCCGACAACGACCTGTTGGGCTACTTTACCTCCTGCCGGTGGCAGACAGGCCCTGGGAGATGGTCGGGATGGACTTTGTGGTGGGCTTACCCAAGTCCCGTAGCTGCACCATTATTTGGGTAATCACCGACCATTGTTCCAAAATGGTGCACTTGGTGCCTCTTCCACGGCTACCTTCTGCAGGGTCTTGGCAGCGTTATTTATCAAACACATTTTCCGCCTACACGGTATGCCGGACAAAATTGTCAGTGACCAGGGTCCCCAATTTGCGTCTCGTTTTGGTGAGAGCTTTGTCGTCTACTCAGCATCGAGCTGAGTCTCTCTTCAGCATACCATCCCGAGACGAATGGTTTGGTAGAGAGGGCCAACCAGACTCCGGTCACATATCTGCGACATTTTGTTTCAGCCAGGCAAGATAACTGGGCATCCTTGCTACTGTGGGCGGAGTTTGCGTTGAACCCCCACTGTAGCCGAGTCCACTGGGCAGACCCCATTATTCCTTAACTACGGCGAGCATCTGCGGGATCCTGTGCCTATGCCCGTGTCTTCCGCCGATTCCAGGGTGGCAGTCTGGGTTGTGGAGGCATGTGACATTTGGGACCGCACACATGATGCTATCCGGGCCTCCAAGGAGAGAATGGGGGTCTCCGCCAATGCCCATCATCACCCCGCTCCGACCTTTTCTCCTGGCGACTTAGTGTGACTCTCCGCCCGTAATAACAGGCTGTGAGTTGAGTCCACTAAGTTTGCACCTCACTACTTGGGTCCCTTCAAGGTGCTGGAACAGGTTAACCCTGTGGTCTACCGTCTGGCCCTTCCTCCACGCCTAGGAGGCCCGTTCACATGTCCCGATTTTCTGACTCATCTGCCGGGACATCGGGTTCATCTACAGATGATTGAGGTGAACGCTATCTTTGGGTGTAAGGTGGTACATGGCAAAAAATTTTATTGGAAGGGTTATGACCCAGAGGACAGGTCCTGGGAGCCTACTGAGCACACTCTGCCTCCGCAGCTCATTGCTGCCTTCGAACGTAGCGAGGTCCAAGCGGGAGGGGGGGGCACAGGAGGAATCTCGATCCACCTCCGCTGCGGTCTCCCATTCTTCTCCGGCCGCAGTGGAGCGTGCTCAGTGGAGACGTCGGTCCCAGCGTCTGGCTCAGGCAGATACTGTGCGCTTGGTTACTGCTGATCTTCCAGACTTAGCCATTGTAACCAGCACTGTTCTGCGGCGAGCAGATGCTCCTTGGGACTAAGTCCTGCTTTTCCTCTATTGGGCATGCCCAAGGGACGACCTCTCATTGGAGGTCGGGGGTCACATGCTCACGTCCTGAAGCAATTCCTATTGGACCCCTAGGAAGGTCCTGGAGAGCTTCCTATATAAAAGGTTTGTGTGGCCGCACGGCCTTGCACTAGTATCAACTTAAGTTCATGTGTGTATGAGCTTAGCGTCTTTTGTGGTCTGTCAGCATGTGCTCAGGGTCGGCTGTAAGCCGTTAGAATTCCGGCACTTTCGGAGAGGAGTTGTTTGCGTGCTGTTGCTGACTGTATGACCGCTATATGCTACCTGCTCCGTCAGATGTGATCCTCTGTGAGGTTAACAGGGCACAGTGTTATCTTTTATCCTGACGACTCTGTGAAGCAACAGCGTTCGTTCCTATACAGACCAGGTGACTGAACCCGTGTCTGTTCAGGCGCTATACCTCCATATAGTGCCACCATTTACTAGCAGCAGGTTCTACTCCTGCACGGTGGACCCCGGTCTGCGAACGCACCAATATTATCTCCATATTTACTCTGTGCTTTCCACCAGCCCTAACACTCCGTTTCTGTAAATCCGCCGAAAAGTTCGGGAACAACATCACAGTGGTATTTTCATATTTAATTGTTTGGGCTTTCCTTGCCAATTTCAGAATATAATCTCTGTCCTTCCAGTTGAGGAATCTGGCGAGCAGAGGTCTAAGAGGAGCCCCAGGAGGATTCGGTTTTCCAGGCACCCGATGCTCTCGCTCCACCACATAGGTAGCAGAGAAGGCAGCCTCCGGGAACAGATCATACATCCATTTTTCCACAAAGCCACTAGGATTGTTCTCTTCCGCTCTCTCCGGCAATCCTATTACCGTATATACTCGAGTATAAGCCGAGAATTTCAGCCCAGTTTTTTAGGCTGAAATTGCCCCTCTCGGCTTATACTCGATTCATTCCCAGGGGTCCGCAGGGGAGGGGAAGCGGCAGCTGTCTAATCATACCTGCTCCTGGTGCGGTCCCTGCAGTCCCTGCTTCTCCGGGCGCCGACAGCCTCTTTCTGTATTGAGCGGTCACATGGTACCACTCATTACAGTAATGAATATGGAATCGACTCCACTCCCATAGGGGTGAAGCCGCATATTCATTACTGTAATGAGCGGTACCATGTGACCGCTCAACACAGGAGGAAGCTGTCAGCGCCCGGAGAAGCAGGGACTGCAGGGACCACGCCAAGAGCAGGTGAGTATAGGGGTTTTGCGCCGTGTTCCACCGCTGGGCGCCTCTCCGTCTTCCTCTGAAGTGACGCTCAGGTCAGAGGGCGCGATGACTCGATTAGTGTGCGCGCTGCCCTCTGTCTGAACGTCAGTGCAGAGGAAGACGGAGCGGCTCCCAGCGGTGGACTATAGCAAGTTCCGGGGGCCTGAGCAGCGAGTATGTGATTTTTTTTTTTGTTTGTTTTTAGTTTAGTCGCAGCAATAGCATATGGGGCAAATGTCTGTATGGAGCATCTTATGGGGCCATAATCCGCATTTGTGCAGCATTATATGGGGTAAATATCTGTATAGAGCATCTTATGGGGCCATAATCAGCATTTGTGCAGCATTTTATGGGGCAAATGTCTGTATGGAGCATCTTATGGGGCCATAATCCGCATTTGTGCAGCATTATATGGGGCAAATGTCTGTATGGAGCATCTTATGGGGCCATAATCAGCATTTGTGCAGCATTTTATGGGGCAAATGTCTGTATGGAGCATCTTATGGGGTCATAATCCGCATTTGTGCATCATTATATGGGGCAAATATCTGTATGGAGCATCTCATGGGGCCATAATCATCATTTATGCAGCATTATATGGGGTAAATATCTGTATGGAGCATCTTATGGGGCCATAATCAGCATTTTTTAGATTTTTTTAATAAAGTCCATTCTAGCCTTTTTATTCTTGATGCTTAGGCTAGGTTCACATTGCGTTAATGGGTGTCCGCTAGCGGACTCCGTTACATGGTGCAATTGTTGCAATTAGCGATATGTAACGGATCCGTTAGCGCACCCATTGACTGCAATGTGCTAACAGATCTCTAGCGCATTGCTAGCGCATGCCATTTTTGGCATGCGCTAGCGATGTCCCGTTAGTTTCGGACGGACCTCGGACGCTGCTTGCAGCGTCCGAGGTCCGTTCCTGGCTAGCGCAGATCGGGTATATGCGCTAGAGGGATCGCCAAATGCAATCCCTTTTGGGACATTGCATTAGCGCAATCCGCTAGCGTATGCGCTAAACAGATTGTCCTAACGCAATGTGAACCTAGCCTTATGAGTGGCTTGCACCGTGCTGTGAACCCTCTGTATTTACTTTCATGCAGTCTTCTCTTTATGGTAGATTTGGATATTGATACGCCTACCTCCTGGAGAGTGTTGTTCACTTGGTTGGTTGTTGTGAAAGGGTTTCTCTTCACCATCGAGATTATTCTGTGATCATCCACCACTGTTGTCTTCCTTGGGTGCCCAGGTCTTTTTGCATTGATGAGTTCACCAGTGCTTTCTTTCTTTCTCAGGATGTACCAAACAGTAGATTTTGCCACTCCTAATATTGTAGCAATTTCTCGGATGGGTTTTTTCCACAGCAAAGCCTTCCAAATGCAAGCACCACACCTCAAATCAACTCCAGACCTTTTATCTGCTTAATTGAGAATGACATAACGAAGGGGTTGCCCACACCTGTCCATGAAATAGCCTTGGAGTCAATTGTCCAATTACTTTTGGTCCCTTTAAAAACAGGGTGGCTCATGTTAAGGAGCTGAAACTCCTAAACCCTTCATCCAATTTTAATATGGATACGCTCAAATGAAAGCTGAATGTCTGAACTTCAATTAACTGTGGTAATGTCTATAACCAAAATTAGAAAAATGTTGTCTCTGTCCAAATATATATGGACCTAACTGTATATGATGGATCTAACAGTGTTTCTTACATAGGGTTAATGCCTAATAGTCAGGAACATCAATAGTCATATGAGGATAGAAATGGTACATTAATTACCTTTCCCCAAGTAAGAGGTATAAAAGATCCTGCATGGGCAGATGGTGGACAATCTCCGATGGTTGTCCACACTGTTCATGTTGGTGGCTAGCGGTTTGTGAAAGCAGTATTTTCTTGAAGCGGAGCGCTGTTCCGGCCGGTGACCGACGCTCCGTGCGTCTTCAACCCTTCGATGCGCAGGCTTCTGTGCGCCACGATGTAGTCAGACACTGTCTCACTGACTGAGAGGCAGACAGGACCTGTGTGACGTCGATGGTCACGTGATGCACACTTGACTGAATGGAGTAATAGGCGCTGTAAGGACAAAATCCAACGCATTTTGGAAAAATCTTAGTTATTTACTGGTAACGGGATTTTACAGAGCCCAAGACAGCACCACCTGAGAGAGGATATCCGCCCACCATGACAGGAAACCTACTGAATAAAAAAGCGGTACCTCTCCTCCGCATCAGTTTGGTTTTGCCGCACGAGAGGACTTCCAGACAGTAACATAACCATCAACAAATACATTTTTCTTTACACCCTTTAAAGTGCACACCACAAGTGTCAAAGCGGGGGAGGGAATATAAGGGTGCTGTCATGGGCTCTGTAAAATTCTATTACCGGTAAGTAACTAAGATTTTTTTTTCCCTTCTCCCATGACAGCACCACCTGAGAGATTTATATAGATCAAAGCACTCTAGGGAGGGATCACTGCTTCCAATACCTTTCTCCCAAAAGAGAGGTCAACAGAGGGGGAGAGGGGAACAGTTTGAGGCGATAGTGTCTATAGAAGGTGGAAGGGAAGACCATGTGGCTGCCTTACTTATGCGGTCGATGGACACGTGTTCTTACTTATGATTGTTTACCATTAATCCTTTTGATTCCCCTCCACCTGATTATCAGTCGCACTCATTGAGATTGCTTTATATCGCTCTAATCACTTATCGGCAACCCTAATATTGTAACTTTAGTATTGCCTCTAATCTCTGCAGATATCCTTGTACATAATCGTAGCACTCCGTTTCCGTTGACTACCCCACCTCTCTCCTAGGAAGGTACTTATAGCGCAAATACCCTTTAAAAGATACATTCTGTCTGGTTGGATAGTTTCCAGAAGAAGTGTATAGGTTTGTGCAGATTGGTCAGTGGCACTCCTGTCTCTTTCCCTTGAGGAGGCTGCTTCCAAGTAAAATTAGGCTTGTACATGTTCCTGACATGGGTTTCAGGCCTGAAAGACTGATCATGCTACAGGCCCTCGCTTGCATTCGCAGTATTCATAATTTAATTCTAATGGTTTTGGAGTCTGGTAGAATCCAATTTCCTGACATTGATCATACAGCTCCCCCAACTCCTGTATTATATTCACCTTACAGTGGCTTCACCCGCTATGACAGTTGTTCCATTGGCATCCAGTGGTAAAAGTGAACTATTTAGCTTACAAAACTCAAGTTTCATGGCACCTGCTGGCCCTCTGAAAATGTGAAGGGAGGGCTTAATAATGATATATAGTTACATAGTTACATAGTTATTAAGGTTGAAGAAAGCCTATAAGTCCATCTAGTTCAACCCATAGCCTAACCTAACATGCCCTAACATGTTGATCCAGAGGAAGGCAAGAAAAAACCCCATGTGGCAAAGAGGAAGCTCCACATTGGGGAAAAAAATTCCTTCCCGACTACACATACGGCAATCAGACTAGTTCCCTGGATCAACGCCCTATCAAGGAATCTAGTGTATATACCCTGTAACATTATACTTTTCCAGAAAGGTATCCAGTCCCCTCATAAATTTAAGTGATGAATCACTCATTACAACATCATACGGCAGAGAGTTCCATAGTCTCACTGCTCTTACAGTAAAGAATCCGCGTCTGTTATTATGCTTAAACCTTTTTTCCTCCGAACGTAGAGGATGCCCCCTTGTCCCCTGTTTCAGGTCTATGATTAAAAAGATCATCAGAAAGGTCTTTGTACTGTCCCCTCATATATTTATACATTAAAATAAGATCACCCCTTAGTCTTCGTTTTTCCAAACTAAATAGCCCCAAGTGTAATAACTAGAGTTGAGCGACCTTGACCTTTTTAGAGTCGAGCCGGGTTTCGCGAAACCCGACTATCTCAAAAGTCGGGTCGAGTGGAATCGGCCGATTATGACGTAAAGTCGGGATCGACCGAAACACGAAACCCAATGCAAGTCAATGGGGCAGCATAGTCGGCAGTGAGTGGGGGCCAGGAAAACACCTAGAGTGCCCATTTTAATGTCAAAACCATCCATTCTTCTTAATGAAGCTTGTCAAGCGTAATTTACCTTATAATAATTGGAAGGCATTTGAAATTGGGGGTCATTTGGCTAAAGTTGTGGTGGGTAGGGCTGGTTCAAGTAATTAGTGGGCCCAGGAAATCTGGACCACGTCACGGCAGTGGAGCAGGGAGAGGTAAGTATTTCAACTTTGCAAGTGCTGTGAACCTGAGCAAGCAGGGGGGGCCCACTCGTTGGCATTGGCACTGGCACAGGGCCCCTCAAAGTACAGCGGTGTGTTTGCACGGCGGGGGCGCCTCCCACCGGCAGCAACACTTTTGCGTACTATGAGAGGCCCTGTGCCAGTGACGTCGCCAACTAGTATTCCTCCCCCCACCTGATGAAGGAACCTGCACTTTCATCTGCACCTTCCTCTTTGTCCCCGTGTAAGGTTGTATGGTATGCGGGAAGAGCAACCTGACTTTCAGCAGGGTCACAATGTTGTTGTGTAGCGTGCACGGGGAATGTTGCGTTATGGGTCAATGTACCAGCAGACTCATCCATCACTGGCTGGGCAATGGGCAGGATGAGGAGGAAACACAGATATAGGCCCAAATAATAAAGTGGGCTAAATGCAGTTCAAAATTGGTAACACAGGAATAACCAGGGGGCATTGCAGTGGAGGACAACTGGAATGAGAGGCTGACACAGAGAGTAGGCCCAAATCAGTAAGTAGTCGAAATGCAGTTCAAAATTGGCAACCGTAGTAAACAGGCGGCACAGCTTTGTTCAGTGGAGGAGAACAGCAAGGAGTGGCAGACACCGATAGTAGGCCCCAACCCAACTAGTAGGCCAAATGCAGTCTAACATTAACAACTACTTAACGAGCGCCTGAAAACGGAATTTCAGGACAGGAAACCAGGAGAACAGCAAGGAGCGGCAGACACTGTTAGTAG